>NC_074667.1:12358236-12958236 GCF_029448725.1 Salvelinus fontinalis
GCCCATGTAATTCGCCATGCATTTATTTATGTGGATGAGGTTGGCTTCAAGGATGAGGATGAGGATGAGGATGTGGATGAGGTTGGCTTCCTCACCAAAACCAGGCGCCGCGGAAGAAATGTAATAGGACAGAGGGCAATTGCCAATGTCCCTGGACAGCGTGGGGGTAATATAACTATGTGTGCTGCCATCACTCAAAACGGGGTCCTCCATCACAATGCCACAATATACAACACCGGCCATATGCTCACTTTTCTGGATACAATTTACACAATGCTTGTCCCTGATCCAGATCAGGATCATGCTAGATTTGTGGTTTTATGGGACAATATTAGTTTTCACCGGGCTGTTCTGGTCCAAAACGGGTTTGCCACCCATCCACAATTTGTAGTTTTGTACCTACCCCCATATTCACCTTTTCTAAATCCCATAGAGGAATTATTCTCAGCTTGGCACTGGAAAGTGTATGATCGCCAACCCTATGCCCGCATGCCGCTTCTCCAGGCAATGGAGGACGCATGTGGGGACATAGAGGTTGCCTCTGTCCAAGGTTGGATACGCCATGCTAGGAGATACTTCCCTCGATGTTTGGCAAGAAAAAACGTATCTTGTGATGTGGACGAAGTATTGTGGCCAGACCCAGGCCGGAGAAGAGATGAAGTGTAGCTTAGCACTGGTGACTGCCCCCCCCTACCAATTCCTGGACTGCCCCCCCGGGACCCCACACACACAATTGTGTTCTTTACTGTATTCTAAAGAATATACTTTTGGTTTACATATGTTTATGGTTTTGTTGTATACTACTGTATACAACAGTAATGTTTGGCCTAATAAATATTTTCTGTTTCTACATTGCATTGGTGTTTACAGTGTACTTGTTACCCCTCTCAGCAGATTACTTTCACTGTAGAACATTGTATTGAAATGTAGATATAAGCCTATGAAAGACCAAAGAGCTTTAGATTTAGAACAACAGTGTTTACATGGTATATCCAAAAATGTACTATTATGAAAGCAGTGTTTGCCATTTGATGCAAATGCTTCATTCTGACATGTGTTTATGGCATTTTGAATGCAGTGTTACATTTTGAAGGAGATGTGAGGCATTTTGCATTTTGTGTGTGCAGTTTTGGGAATTATGTGTAGAGTTTTGAAAAGAGGAGACAGTTTTGAAAATGTGTGTAAGCAGTTGGAAAGAACTGTAAGAGGTTAGAACTGACCTCAAAACCTACACAAAACCTAACGTGGATCTAGGCACAGGTATCTCTAGACAACCACTGTGTATTGTCCTCGTAATGCATATTTATTGATTAAGGCCAGGATTCAATTCGATCACGGATTTAAACAATCCGCCATTTAATGATAATGTACGATTGCCAGCAAATGCAGCTTTTACCGTATTTGTGGTCTCCGTGAACATGAAAACATTGCCTTTAAAATATGCATTGCCGACAATGTGTATTGCGATTGGTGGTGTGCCAATTTGTTGTGTATGACTTATTTATTGATGATGCACTATCCATATATTTAGGTGGATCACATTTGTACCTGTGTATTATATTGTATGACATCACATTTTATGTATGTTCCTGCATACAGTATGTACCAAGATGTTCAAATTACTGGGTGTGTCCCAAATGGAATCCGATTCCCTATATCATGGGTACTCCCTACGAGGTCCGGAGCCTGCTGGTTGTCTGTTCTACCTGATAATTAATTGCACACACCTGGTGCTCCAGGTCTAAATCAGTCCCTGATTAGAGGGGAACAATAAAAAATGCAGCGGAACTGGCTTCAAGGTGCAGAGTTGAGTTTGAGGGCCCTATATAGTGCACTACTTTTGACCAGTGTGCCATATATAGGGAATAGGGTGCAGGGATCTGGCTACACAAGAGGCTCCAGATGTCAAGGCGATGCCAACTGATGCCAAGGACAAGGATTTCAGCGCGAGAGGGTGAGAGAAAGCAGGCACAGATGGTCCTAGCACCCCCTTCGTTTTTTATTTAAAACCTGGAAGTGCATACAGAATGCCACCAATGCCACAACAGCTAACAATATGGAGCATATCCTTAGGCTCTTAGAATAGGTGTAGCTATATGATATATTTGGAATATATCCATTGGTTGTAGCAGAAAAGGAAAGCAACCTCACTTAACGATATTGCATTAAAAAGCTGAGCGATGATGCAACAACACACTATGATTGGAGTAATAACCTAATAGAGCTGCAAAGACAACCGTTAAAGAACCACTCCTTAATTTGCAACAGCAAACTGGCAGCCCCACCACTTGATTTGCCATAAAGATCACTTTCAATGATCAGAAACTGGTGTATAAATCACAAAGTGAGCCTTTAAAACCAGGGGATTTAATCATCTACAAGCTGTGAGCAAGGGGGTCATAATCTTTCATTCTATCCCTAACCCCGGCTTAACCTAGCTTTGACCTCCTCAACCATAGGCTCAGTGTTGTATGAGCAGTCCATGTATTTACGATTCCCCCTTGTTTTACCTGGATTGTTTCATAGAATCGTGTGACTTGTAATATATACGTGGTGGTAGATAATCCATGGAAGTTTATGCATTACGTAAGTGTACATCATGCGGCCTGGGGGCTACTTGTGTTATGGTGCATAGGCGCTAATTCAATGCTATACAGTCATGTGATCTCCCAGGTGAACGCGTTGCTAATACAGGGTCAAATAGGGCGCTGTTCCAGGTGGTCTTTTCTGCCATCACTCTGTAGAAACGATCAGATCGCACAACGTCTAATCTGCACAGCACGACTCCGAAAAAAACGACCTGAAACGCCACCAAAATGGTCTTGCACCTTGACCTTTTCGACAATGTTAAGTTAATGTACTATATGCTGCAAACATTTTTGGGTGGTATACCGCAAGGCTCTGTCATCAGACTTGCAGATTTGACATAGTAGCCTACAACGATGTGCCATGTTCAGGGATAAGCATAAGCACAAACAAACCCCTGAGCGACACATTCAATCTAAAGGGCAAACAAAAAGATATCTATAGGGGGAAAAAATCTAGAAGACATCAAATATCATAACGCCTGTTGATAGTGCCAAATGAACATGTGAGAAAATATTGTGGCAGGGGGATGTTTTGTTCTCCTTGGATCACAGGGGAACACTAAAGGAACATCAGAAGACTATGAGCAGATCCCTGAGGAATGTCTACACTACTATCTTCTAGTACACTGAAGCACTTAGGGAAGGACATGAGTTAGATGCCCTGGAAAGTGTGTCAGAGAGAGAAACTGCTTGACAACAGCTGAAGACAGCCTGACCTATTTACAAGATGCGATGTGGACAATATCCCAGGGACGCAGGCAGCTCACCCCGAGGAGAACGTCTGCGTGACGTCCAGCCATTAGGAAACAACCCAGCAGTAAGGCGGCATCTCCGAAGAGAGCAATCTTCCATCCAGCATCCCTGCTCTCACTGACTACAGAGAAGAGACGCAAGCCACATTAATGTTGCCAGAACCATTTGTGTATGGTATGGTGTGGGTGTGTGTCAGGGGCGTCATGCCTACTGAAACAGAATGTGTATCCGTTTGTGTGCTGAAAATACAGATGCTATTATTTATTTTATGCTGAGTTCATTCTAAGACATCGAATTTGGCCATGAGTGCCCCCTCCGGAAAATAGGTTGCATGATGCCTTGTGTGTGGAATGTATACTGAGGAGCAGGCTTGTTAGCAATTCCACAATCCCTCCGAACTCCACCACAAGCAAACCCCTAGCAGCCCTCTGATAATGTGTCTATTTTACTGTAAAGTGTACTGAAAGTGTGTAGATTTTTTGTCGCTGTTGGCGAATTCCAGAATGTACCAATTAGAAACTACAAATTATGATTACGATGTGTGTCTTACTGTACAGTACTAGAGACTAATAGATAATAGCACTGTTAGATCAAGTACTCCCTAGACTCCTACTGTTCATTGTTCATTACTTACTTAATCCTCCTTCATCCCCATTGGGACATATGGCCACAATGAAGCTCCCTCCACTTCTCTATGTCCTTGGCGTCAAGTTCCTTGTTCATTGGTTTGTAGTAGCTGGCTGTCTAACAGCGCTGGGTGTGTAAGCCCCCATGGTATCACCTGTCATGGCCGACTAATTGTCTCAATGCCAGAAGGGGTCACTCTGACACTATCAATAAGGTGTCTGCTCCATCCAGCAATGTAGATAGGGCCATTTCACCGTCTCCTTCTCAAGGCTGTAGTGACTGAGTGAGAATATGTGTTTGTTTTTCTCACAGTCTTGGTCTTTTAATGACGACCTATTGAATTAGCACTGCTTAGCATTAATCGGACGTTGTTAATACGTTATATATGCTGCAAGCAAAGGTCATTTTCTTCATTGGGGTCACGGTGTAGCTTATTGACTTGTCATTGGTACTAACCTCTCGGGGTCATCTCTAATCGACGTATTAATTACCCGACGTGACACTTGAGTGATTTCCTTGCTATGCATCGCCAGCTAATTATAGCGTGGCCTTGTTGCTCTTTCACAGCATAAGCATAGGCATACGATTTCAATGACCTACTACTGTATGGAGTGGAAGCGTTTAGGTGTAGTAAGTCCCAATTGTAGGCTATCTGTGTCAGTAACACAAGCCTATTACAAGCCTTAATATATAACCACAGAGTTCGTAGTTCTGCAGATGGCACCTACATGCAATTGAATAGGACAACATGAGAGCCGATTCATACAATAGCCCCTTGAGATGGCAAAGTTCTACTTTTCCTCATGAGGACATTTCCTCCAGGCATGTTCATGAAACATTAATGTCATCATTAGATCTGCCCACCTGCTCCTTCCCCGACTAACAAATGAGTCACATTATTCATTATAAGACTTAATTAATTAATTATTTTTAAAAGCATTTTAGTCATTTAGCAGACACGCTTATCCAGAGCGACTTACAGCATTGAGTGCGTACGTTTTCCTTCGAACTGGTCCCCCATGGAAATCAAACCCACAACTCTGGCATTGAAAGTGCCGTGCTCTACCAACTGAGCCACACAGGACCACATTGCATTACCCTCACCAATGTACATGCAAAAAACGAACATGAAATTTCTTGTTTGTTTTTTTCACGCGATATTTTATTCATCTATATTACTTTTCTATATTCTATTCTACCCTATATGCGCCTAGTCCTATAGGACTTCCTCTGCAGATGGGGTCCCTGGAGCAAACCACACTGTGTTAGGCTGTAAATGAGTGTGAGACCTGGTCTCACTCAAGCTGATGCCTCTCGATGCGTTACAGGAGGGGGGGGGGGGGTTAAGATGGTTGCCTGCCTACACACATCTTATATAGCAAGTGCACAAATGTCTAGGGGCATTGTCCTATTGGTGCTGTTAGGTACTCAGTATTACCACACACGCACGCACGCACGCACACACACGCACAATTGTTGTTCTTCACATGAACCAGTAGTTTTCTTTTCAGTCGTACACACTGCGTAAGTGTGGATAATGTATTCGTGCTGTGTCAAAAATGGACTCCCACCACTACAATGTGTCAGTTGAACGGTTTTGGAGTGTTCATATATACGTGTTGTAATGTTAATTCTAAAGCCAAGCAGACAAATGTGTCTATGTCTCAATTTAGGGTTGCACACTACTTTTGACCAGGCCCATATTCTCACTCTAATCACCATGATAACGTAGTGCGATTGACTGGATTTGAACCTGGGTCTGCTGTATGTCACAAGACTGCGTTACGCTACTGAGCTACGGGAATTCTCCAGGTTTTAGGCAAGGTTACTTATCACATGAGCTTGTATCGACGAGCCACCTCAAATCAAATCAAATCAAATGTATTTGTCACATACACATGGTTAGCAGATGTTAACGCGAATGTAGCGAAATGCTTGTGCTTCTAGTTCCGACCACGCAGTATTAACCAACGAGTAATCTAACCTAACAATTTCACAACAGCTTCCTTGTACACACAAGTGTAAAGGGATGAAGAATATGTACATAAAGAT
Source organism: Salvelinus fontinalis (assembly GCF_029448725.1). Taxonomy (NCBI): domain Eukaryota; kingdom Metazoa; phylum Chordata; class Actinopteri; order Salmoniformes; family Salmonidae; genus Salvelinus; species Salvelinus fontinalis. The sequence continues at coordinate 12,364,257 of NC_074667.1, forward strand.
ATATGAATGAGTGATGGTACAGAACGGCATAGGCAAGATGCAGTAGATGGATCGAGTACAATATATACATATGAGATGCGTAATGTAGGGTATGTAAACATTATATTAAGTGGCATTGTTTAAAGTGGCTAGTGATACATTTTTTACATGTATGGCAGCAGCCACTCAATGTCAGTGGTGGCTGTTTAACAGTCTGATGGCCTTGAGATAGAAGCTGTTTTTTAGTATCTCTGTCCCTGCTTTGATGCACCTCTACTGACCTCGCCTTCTGGACGATAGCTGGGTGAACAGGCAGTGGCTCCGGTGGTTGTTGTCCTTGATGATCTTCTTGGCTTTCCTGTGACATTGGGTGGTGTAGGTGTCTTGGAGGGCAGGTAGTTTGCCCCTGGTGATGCGTTGTGCAGACCTCACTACCCTCTGGAGAGCCTTACGGTTGTGGGCAGAGCAGTTGCCGTACCAGGCGATGATACAGCCCGACAGGATGCTCTCGACTGTGCATCTTGTAAAAGTTTGTGAGTCCTTTTGGTGACAAGCCGAATTCCTTCAGCCTCCTGAGGTTGAAGAGGCGCTGCTGTGCCTTCTTCACCACACTGTCTCTGTTACGTTAGCGCGTTTCATAAATCGACTATTGTTGTCATGCTATGCTATAGAGTTGTCAGAAACACCAGATGGGACCAGGCTGAATTAACACATTATCCATGTCATAAACATAAAACAAAGATGAATGATAACAAATTCAGAATAATCTGACAAAGAATTGATATAAAACGGATCCATAGAGACGGAAAACCCGCCAACACTACCTCTTTCCCATGCCTGCCTATTCAGACATTACAGTACGTTTGTTTATGCTAATTTACGACATGCAAATGACCTCCACAAAGCAAACAGAGAAGGTCTACCCCAATCTCACAAGAATCTAAATTGAAGGGAAGGACAGAGAAAACAAATGTCCACAATCTCCACACAAACTCTGACAGATTGACAAAACCCATATGCAAATGAACCAGGATGCTCAGTTGGAGGAAAACCACAGTGTCACCCAAAGGCCGTTTCTCTCCTCTGCTTTGCGACAGACAAAATAAAGAAACGTTCTTTCACTTCTCCTCATCAACCGGACCAGGGAATGACAAGTCAACAAAGGAGAATGCAAGAGGGGAGCATCCTAAAAAAGGAAGCCATTGCAGGGTCCTGCTGAGCCGGTCGTAATGCCAGTTGCACAATTAACAGAGGCAGTATGAGGAAATGGAAGGAAGACATTAAATATTGATCCCATGGCAACAGTGTGTGGCAGCCATGCTATGTTCCTAACTGGATAACAACCGGTGCCTTAGGACAAAAAGGGTACCTTAAATGCTGCTTTTGGACAATGGGCCTTATTTAGTGAGTGAGAAACAAACAAATGTAGGACTATCATTGTGTCCTCCAGCCCCTTTCCTACATAATTACTTTAACAATATCAGTAGGTCTCCACGATTTCTCATAGAATCTGCACAAAATGGCACAAATTCTTAAAATTAAATATGGATTCACTGAAAAAGAAGAAAAGGTCAACTTGACGACAGCAGACAATGGGAGAGGAGATCCAAGAAGAAACACAGAGACAATCTACATAAACTGACGACAGTATGGACACATGATTATCGGATGGGTGGTGAAGCAAGTGGAAGGTTGACGTCTTTGAGGAGAAAATGATCGGAACAGACAGGAGACTGACGGCTGAAACAAGGCCTGTGGCTCCTTTTCCGTCAATCAAATTGATTGACAGGTTAGACGGCATGGGGGAATCTCAGTTCCTCCAGGCACTAAAGACAGCATTCTTAGACCCCTTACCAGCGCTCAGCATAGGCCCTATAAGAGTAAATGTGTGTGTGTGTGCGTGTGTGTGTGAGTGCGCCAAGGGGAGGCCTACCCTTGGTGGGAGACGTTTTCCTCATCAACCTTGTACTTGTCAACTAAGACCAGAAGTAGAGACCATTTATCTTCTTGAAGGTACATCATCAACCCTCTAAAAATAAGAGCTACAACTGACCCCCATTTCTCTCCTGTTGGCTACATTACAGAGAGAGAGAGAGAGAGAGAGAGAGAGAGAGAGAGAGAGAGAGAGAGAGAGAGAGAGAGAGAGAGAGAGAGAGAGAGAGAGAGAGAGAGAGAGAGAGAGAGAGAGAAGAGAGAGAGAGAGAGAGAGAGAGAGAGAGAGAGAGAGAGAGAGAGAGAGAGAGAGAGAGAGAGAGAGATTGGGTGCTCTCCAGTCCATTTTTCTATGTTCTGTCTCTCTCCTCGTTATTTTTAGGATGGTTATCTGTCAATGCTTTGTGGTGCTTTGTGACAAGGCTGGCAAGGAATTTGTTTTGTTGTACACAGACAGCTCGAAGAATCCATCACTGTGCTGCGCTCGCCTTCAAAAGTTTCTTGCTCTTGGCCAATGACCTTTGCCAAGCTGTTTTTTCTGAAGTTTTAACATGTATTGGAAATGACAAATGCGAGCACTATTTTTCTACCAAAAGATTATGAAGAGAGAGCTTGCACTAAAGACCTGCAAAGGAACAAATAAAGTTTGGAAAGATTTTTTTTAAAGTTCAAGGGACACTTAATTTTTTTTAACACGTATTTAATATCTCCAGCATCATAACAGTGTCTGTCAACACATTTGACAATGATGATTTTCTACATTCTGTAGTCAAAAAGATTTCATATAATATTGACACTGGTGATGCTTAATGAAGTGTCCCTTTAACATTCAGCAATAAGATCCATGTAAAAATGAAGCCATAAAGCTGTGTACTACCAAGTTCTAAACCACAGCATGGTTATCATTGGAAAATCATAAAATAGTCGTGAGAGTGAAATTCGAAATATTTGCATAAATTTAACTGGTTTCTATTACGAGGACAACCGATTAAACATGTCCATGGTTCTAAAATGGCCTCCAATGAGAAACATGACTTGAAAGCGTTCCACAGGGATGCTACAATGCTACAATGCTTCTCACAGTCGTGTCAAGTTGGCTGGATGTCCTTTGGGTGGTGTACCATTCTTGATACCACTGGAGGCTGCTGGGGGGAGAACGGCTCATAAAAATGTAAAAAAAAAAAAACAGAGAAAATAGATTGGCATCAATCTATGTGTTTAATTTATTTGATATCATTCCACTTATTCCGCTCCAGTTATTACCACAAGCCCGTTCTCCACAATTAAGGTGTCACCAACCTCCTGTGCTTGATACACACGGGAAACTCTTGAGCGTGAAAAACACTGGTACCTACTACCATACCCCGTTCAAAGGCGGTTGGTGGCACCTTAATTGGTACCTTCTACCATACCCCATTCACCCTCTGGAAGGCCCACATACAATCCATGTCTCAATTGTCTCAAGGCTTAAACATCCTTCTTTAACCTGTCTCCTCCCCTTCATCTACACTGACTGAAGTGGATTTAACAAGTGACATCAACAATCATTTAAGGGATAATAGCTTTCACCTGGATTCACCTGGTCAATCTAAGTCACGGAAAGAGCAGGTGTTCTCAATGTTTTGAACACTCAAGTGTATCTTTTCCATCACTCCTTTTCCTTCAGATGTTATCATGAGGATTTCTATCGTTCTCTATTGAAGCATCAATATTCTATATCACACCATTCCATCAGTTCCATTTAATTCAATCTACAGTATATGTCAGGGGGAAATGGCCCTTCAAAGAATTATCGTTATTTTACCTAAATTCTACAGAACCATGAAAGCAGGGTTCCAGCTACATTGGCTCTTGGCGAGCATTAAAGGGATGGTCTACTCAAAATATCTAACATGATTTATCCACTTATCTTGGCTATAAACAAAGCGTGAATCACTTTTCCCACAGTTCTTTGCCTGGGCCAGTTCATATCGCCCACGGTTTACTGATGGAGGTGACAGAGACACATAGTCAAAACATGACAACACAGGAATGGGTTCATTTACTGTGCTTGTCACATGTAATTCGTTACTACTGTAAATACATATGGCCTCTAAATGTGGCCTGTTGCTGGGATCAGAATCCTCCAGAGTTGAGGCATGAGTGACTGTGACACTGCAGATAACTGAGATGTGCCTGTATGTGAGGAGCCTGTATTATGAGAATCGAAGATGTGGTCCACATCACCTCACAGAGGAATCTGAACCAGTTTCAGATTGTTAAGGTTTTGAAATGCGTAACACGTGTATGTCCTAACACAAAATCCTTTCCTGGTGTTTTTCTTCTCAGCGGTATAGTTGCGCTGCCATCACCTTTATTCATAGAGTATTCCAACAACTACAGGCACTTTTTTTTGTGTGAGAACAAAATTGTTTAGGTACAATATACACATACATATAATTTCATATTCAATTCATATTGTATTTTCCATTCATTTTTTCCCCATACGTTAATTTACACATACTGTACATATATATACCTTTGGGCTGCCTTTTGTTTTTACATAAATACAAAGTATGAAGATAGCAGGTAAAAGAAGAGAAACAAAAATAAGTGAGCCTCCCCACAACCTCCAATCGCATTCCCCCAACCCCACCCATCCAACATGTCTCCGTCCAACCACCCACCTCCTGTGCCAGTGCTGCCTGCCAACAGTAATTATCTCTGATTGTTTTAGATATTCAAGGAGCTATCATCGTTAAGTAACATAGTAGATCCAAAGCATTGCATATTTACATTCCTGCACTTAGAAACACATTTTGTAACTTTTGTCCCAGAAGCATTTAACTGCAGGGCACTCCCACATCATTTGAAGGAATGTGCCTGCCTGATTTAGAGGACACAGAACTATAGGCAACTCTAACAAAATGGTGTTCTGCATTCTGTTTTATTTCCAACAAGCTCTCAAAGTCTCACGTCAAAATTAGACGTTCACCCATGTTTCTCAAACGTCAGATTTCAAAGTTGTTACAAATGTAAAATGTCTAATTATTTAAGGTTAGGTTTCGGCATTAACTCCCAATAGTTAAGGTACGGGTTAAGGTTTGGGATAGGCTTAAAACAAAGATTTAAAAAACGTTATGTCACTGGATTCGAACTTGAAACCTTTGGAATCAGAGGCAGCGCTGTCACGTTCTGACCCTAGTTCTTTTGTTATTTCTTTGTTTTAGTGTGGTCAGGGCGTGAGTTGGGTGGGTAATCTATGTTCGTTTGTCTATGTTTTTTTTTTTTGTTTGGCCTGGTATGATTCTCAATCAGAGGCAGGTGTCGTTAGTTTTTCCACCTGGGTTTCGTGGGTGGTTATTTCCTGTTTAGTGTTTGTGTGTTTCACGTTACGGGACTGTTTCGGTTTTAATTTTGTTTCACTTTGTTAGTTTGTATTTTGTCGTATTCATTTCTCATTAAAAGTCATTATGGATACATACCACGCTGCATTTTGGTCTTCCGATCCTTCCTACTACTCCTCATCAGAGGAGGAAGAAGAAAGCCGTTACAAGCGCTCAATGTTGCCCCTAGTGGCTGGTTTCCACATCATTTCCCAACATTCTCAGACATGGATGGACGTTGAATACTGATTTGTATCACGGGTGACCTGGGTTGGCTGGGCTACAAAAGGCAATCAAGCCATACGTCAAAACCTATTTAATTTACGACTCCAATTGCTTGTGAGAGATGTAATGAAACATTTAATTTGGCCTAAAATCCCTTGAACATTGGTCAGTGTATTAAGCTGTTTTGCAAAAAGCCAAATGGATTTTCATGAATAAGTTAAGGACGCACAGTACAAATTATATGTCAGAGGCTTGTAGGGTAGTGAAGCCTAAAGTGGAATGTATCAGAGCCCTTTGAAAAGTAGCGTTGGGGTGGACAAAACTCTCCTCATACGGGACACTAAAAATAATGTTTTTCCGTTTTTTTAACAGATTTTTAAAAAATTGGGCAAACGTAACCATTCCTAAAAAGCCAGCTTCAATGACACATTAGTGAACCATGAAATTAGATAAAAAGCCTTACTGGCTGAATAAGGCCACTCTGGTACACAGAGTACGTGGTTTTGTAGCTCAGTTGGTAGAGCATGGGGCTTGCCACGCCAGGATAGTGCACGCATGACTGTAAGTCTCTTTGGATAAAAGCGTCTGCTAAATGGCATATATACACTGAGTGTACAAAACATTAGGAACACTTGCTCTTTCCATGACATATACTGAACTGGTGAGTCAAATAAACTAAAATTAAATGTTATTTGTCAAATGCGCCAAATACAACAGGTGTAGTAGACCTTACTGTGAAATGATTAGTTTCCAAGTAACCAACAATGCAGTTCAAGAAATTTGTTAAGTTAAGATAGATAAGTTAAGTTAAGATAAAAAAAAAAAAAAAAATCCTAGTAACACAATAAAAGAACAATAACGAGGCTATATGTAGGGGGTACCAGTACCGAGTCAATGTGCGGGGGAACAGGTTAAAGAAGGATTTCTAAGCCTTGAGACAACTTGTATTGTGTATGTGTACCATTCAGAGGGTGAATGGGCAAGACCAAAGATTTAAGTGCCTTTCAACGGGTTATGGTAGTAGTTGTCAGGCGCACCGGTTTGAGTGCGTCAAGAACTGCAACGTTGCTGGGGTTGTCAGGCTCAACAGTTTCTCGTGTGTATCAAGAATGGTCCACCACATGCGGAAGGCATTGGAGTCAACATGGGCCAGCATCCCTGTGGAACGCTTTCAAGTCATGTTTCTCATTGGAGGCCATTTTAGAACCGTGGACATGTTTATTCGCTTGTCCTTGTAATAGAAACCAGTTCTAGAATCCATGCCCCGACTGAGGGCAAAAGGGGGTGCAACTCAATATTAAGAAGGTGTTCCTAATGTATATATGACATTACATGACAGATGGCATTAGCAAATGTGAGTTTGCTTCCTGTGAAGGAAATGCTTCCTGCGAAGGAAATGCTTCATGTTCCTGCACGGTGGTGTGACGTCTACGTATACAATTCTTTCAGCCTTACACTGTATGGTGTATTCCTCTCTGAAATCTATGTGTAGCAATGCAAATGCCTTGTACATCTGGCCTTGTGTGTTTATGGATGTGTGCGTGCGTAAGGGAAATGGATGTTGTGTTTTGCATTGTATACTGACGCAATGCTCAGGGGATTTGAGAAGAAGGCCTTGTCTTTGTGGCAACTTCATTGCCGATTACATGATTTGTTGGCACAGTAACCAGGTCACCCGCAGGATATGACTGTTACAGTCAGCCTCCTCTGGTGAGTTAGATTTCCACTGTGCATCCCTCATTGTTGCACTTGGAAGTTTGCAGACTATTTGTTTCAAGTTTTTAATTTTGTAATTTTTTATCACCTTTATTTAACCAGGTAGGCTAGTTGAGAACAAGTTCTCATTTACAACTGCGACCTGGCCAAGATAAAGCATAGCAGTGTGAACAGACAACAACACAGAGTTACATATGGAGTAAACAATAATCAAGTCAATAACACAGTAGGGGGAAAAATGAGTCTATATACATTGTGTGCAAGAGGCATGAGGAGGTAGGCAATAAATAGGCCATAGGAGCGAATAATTACAATTTAGCAGATTAACACTGGAGTGATAAATCATCAGATGATCATGTGCAAGTAGAGATACTGGTGTGCAAAAGAGCAGAAAAGTAAATAAATAAAAACAGTAAGGGGATGAGGTAGGTAAATTGGGTGGGCTGTTTACAGATGGACTATGTACAGCTGCAGCGATCGGTTAGCTGCTCAGATAGCAGATGTTTAAAGTTGGTGAGGGAAATAAAAGTCTCCAACTTCAGCGATTTTTGCAATTCGTTCCAGTCACAGGCTGGAACGAAATGAGGTGTTGGCGTTTGGGATGATCAGTGAGATATACCTGCTGGAGCACGTGCCAGGGGTGGGTGTTGTTATCGTGACCAGTGAACTGAGATAAGGCGGAGCTTTATCTAGCATGGACTTATAGATGACCTGGAGCCAGTGGGTCTGGCGACGAATATGTAGCGAGGGCCAGCCGACTAGAGCATACATGTCGCAGTGGTGGGTGGTATAAGGTGTTTTAGTAACAAAACGGATGGCACTATGATAAACTGCATCTAGTTTGCTGAGTAGAGTATTGGAAGCTATTTTGTAGATGACATCGCCAAAGTCGAGGATCGGTAGGATAGTCAGTTTTACTAGGGTAACTTTGGCGGCGTGAGTGAAGGAGGCTTTGTTGCGAAATAGAAAGCCGATTCTTGATTTGATTTTGGATTGGAGATGTTTAATATGAGTCTGGAAGGAGAGTTTACAGTCTAGCCAGACACCTAGGTATTTATAGATGTCCACATATGCTAGGTCGGATTCGTCCAGGGTGGTGATGCTAGTCGGGCGGGCGGGTGCAGGCAGCAAACGGTTGAAAAGCATGCATTTGGTTTTACTAGCGTTTAAGAGCAGTTGGAGGCCACGGAAGGAGTGTTGTATGGCATTGAAGCTCGTTTGGAGGTTAGATAGCACAGTGCCAGAAGTATACAGAATGGTGTCGTCTGCGTAGAGGTGGATCAGGTTATCGCCCGCAGCAAGAGCAACATCATTGATATATACAGAGAAAAGAGTCCGCCCGAGAATTGAACCCTGTGGTACCCCCATAGAGACTGCCAGAGGACCGGACAACATGCCCTCCGATTTGACACACTGAACTCTGTCTGCAAAGTAGTTGGTGAACCAGGCAAGGCAGTCTTCAGAAAAACCAAGGCTACTGAGTCTGCCGATAAGAATATGGTGCTTGACAGAGTCGAAAGCCTTGGCCAGGTCGATGAAGTCGGCTGCACAGTACTGTCTTTTATCGATGGCGGTTATGATATCGTTTAGTACCTTGAGCGTGGCTGAGGTGCACCCGTGACCGGCTCGGAAAACGGATTGCACAGCGGAGAAGGTACGGTGGGATTCGAGATGGTCAGTGATCTGTTTATTAACTTGGCTTTCGAAGACCTTAGATACGCAGGGCAGGATGGATATAGGTCTGTAACAGTTTGGGTCCAGAGTGTCTCCCCCTTTGAAGAGGGGGATGACCGCGGCAGCTTTCCAATCCTTGGGGATCTCAGACGATATGAAAGAGAGGTTGAACAGCCTGGTAATAGGGGTTCCGACAATGGCGGCGGATAGTTTCAGAAATAGAGGGTCTAGATTATCAAGCCCAGCTGATTTGTATGGGTCCAGGTTTTGCAGCTCTTTAAGAACATCAGCTATCTGGATTTGGGGAATGGAGAAGCTGGGGACGCTTGGGCGAGTAGCTGCGGAGGGGGGGGGGGGGGGGGGCGAAGCTGTTGGCCGAGGTTGGGGTAGCCAGGTGGAAGGCATGGCCAGCCGTTAAGAAATGCTTGTTGAAGTTTTCGATTATCATGGATTTATCGGTGGTGACCGTGTTACCTAGCCTCAGTGCAGCTGGGAGGAGGTGCTCTTGTTCTCCATGGACTTTACAGTGTCCCAGAACTTTTTGGAGTTAGAGCTACAGGATGCAAATTTCTGCTTGAACAAGCTAGCCTTTGCTTTCTTGACTGTCTGCTGCTTGTTTCAACTATGCAAAGTTGCTAACCATTATCAACAGAGCTGTAACTACATATGAGGACACCAAGGTCCGGACCTTGGTAATAAAAATAGGTAATAAAATAATAATAATAATACAAATAAATATTTTGTACACAATAAAGAAAATAAATTACAGGTCAACATTTAATATTGCTCCCAGCGTTTGATTAAAGCTCAGATTGCTTAGGCTATATTATTTTTCTAACAGAGTTCTAACCGTGCCTGACTCTTTGCTAACAAATGGGATCATGAACAGTGGTTTCTTCGTTATGTTTGCCTGCGTTCCCCGGATTTGCCTTCCAGATTTGCATTTTTAGCAGCACATTCACCACTTACTTGTTAGATATTACCGCACTGTCGGAACTAGAAGCACAAGCATTTCGCTACACTCGCAATAACATCTGCTAACCATGTGTATGTGACAAATATAATTTGATTTGATATGATTTCACTCAAACGGCTAGCACTGCCAACTCGCGGCACAGGCCGGGGGCCTGAGATGTGAAACGAACTACCCCAACTCATAGTCGGGTTAAGTAGGCAACTAGAGACGCAGCCGACAATGTGTTTGCGAGATACCGGACAAAAGGCCATTTTAAAACCAGACTCATGCTGTGTCTACAAACGAACAAAAATACACTCTCGAAGAATGAGTGCACAACTGGTAAATAGTCGCTTAAAGATATGTGAGTCAGGTGGCTAGCTGCCGGCAGCGACTTCTATTGCAGTAATGTTGAAGAGCCAGCTAGAAGGATGAAATAAGAAGCTAACACTGAATACAGCCTAATGCAACAGGAACAAAAATTCTGCTGTTTTTGTGGCTATGACTGTAGTATACTGCAGTATTTACTGTAGTGTTTTTGCCGACAATACTGCATTATTTACCCTAGTGTTTTTGCTTTATTATCTTTGTCATAGAAGTGGGGGCTTTCTCCTTGAGGACACGTACTGGTCAAATACTAAAATAATACATTTTCCATAACCTGTAGGTAGATAGGACTTGAGTCTGAATGGATAGTTTAGAGCTTCTGCTCTTTTCTATTACCTGAAGGGAACACAATATACAGTCTATACTTGGCATGTACAGTTGAAGTCGGAAGTTTACATACACCTTAGCCAAATACATTTAAACTCAGTTTTTCACAATTCTGACATTTAATCCTAGTAGAAATTCCCTGTCTTAGGTCAGTTAGGATCACCACTTTATTTTAAGAATGTGAAATGTCAGAATAATAGTAGAGAGAATGATTTATTTCAGCTTTTATTTCTTTCATCACATTCCCAATGGGTCAGACGTTTACATACACTCAATTAATATTTAGTAGCATTGCCTTTAAATTGTTTAACTTGGGTCAAACATTTCGGGTAGCCTTCCACAAGCGTCCCACAATAAATTGGGTGAATTTTGGCCCATTCCTCCTGACAGAGCTGGTGTAACTGAGTCAAGTTTGTAGGCCTCCTTGCTCGCACACACTTTTTCAGTTCTGCCCACACATTTTCTATGGGATTGAGGTCAGGGCTTTGTGATGGCCACTCCAATACCTTGACTTTGTTGTTCTGAAGCCATTTTGCCACAACTTTGGAAGTATGCTTGGGGTCATTGTCCATTTGGAAGACCCATTTGCGACCAAGCTTTAACTTCCTGATTGATGTCTTGAGACATTGCTTCAATATATCCACATTATTTTCCTTCCCTCATGATGCCATCTATTTTGTGAAGTGCACCAGTCCCTCCTGCAGCAAAGCACCCCCACAACATGATGCTGCCACCCCCGTGCTTCACGGTTGGGATGGTGTTCTTCGGCTTGCAAGCATCCCCCTTTTTCCGCCAAACATAACGATGGTCATTATGGCCAAACAGTTCTATTTTTGTTTCATTAGACCAGAGGACATTTCTACAAAAAGTACGATATTTGTTCCCATGTGCAGTTGCAAACCGTAGTCTGGCTTTTTTATTGCGGTTTTGTAGCAGTGGCTTCTTCCTTGGTGAGCGGCCTTTCAGGTTATGTCGATATAGGACTCGTTTTACTGTGGATATAGATACTTTTGTACATGTTTCCTCCAGCATCTTCACAAGGTCCTTTGCACAAGGTCCTATCAGAAGCTTCTAAAGCCATGACATCATTTTCTGAAATCTTCCAAGCTGTTTAAAGGCACAGTCAACTTAGTGTATGTAAACTTCTGACTCACTGGAATTGTGAAACAGTGAATTATGAGTGAAATAATCTGTCGGTAAACAATTGTTGGAAAAATTACTTGTGTCATGCACAAAGTAGATGTCCTAACCAACTTGCCAAAACTATAGTTTGTTAACAAATAATTTGTGGAGTGGTTGAAAAATGAGTTTTAATGACTCCAACCTAAGTGTATGTAAACTTCCGACTTCAACTGTATGTTTCTCACTCGTGGGTGGCACAAATTGGGATATGGGTAAAAAAAAAAGCAAAACTATTGCTAGGACTGTCTGGGAGTGGTGAGGGGAAAACTAAAACTATCTCTTATTGGCAAAGAGGTTTGTTATTGGGTTATTATTATTCTATATATTCTATAGTATACTACAAAATTCCATCCTAAGTATTAGACATGATTTAGGGATACTACAGTATGTAGTGTATTCTACAATATACTACAAAATTCTATAGTAAGTACTACACATGATTGAGGGATAGTACAGTGTGTAGTATAGTATTCTAGAGTATACTACAACAGTGTATATTAAACACTACATGATCAAGTGATACTACAGTGTGTAGTATAGTATTCTACAGTATACAAAAAGTCTAGTAAGCACTACACAATCAAGGAATACTACAGGGTGGAGTAGAATATTCTACACAGTATACGATAAAATTCTAAAGTAAGCACTACATAATTGAGGGATACTACAGTTTGGTACTTACTATATAATTTTGTTGTAAATACAAACATGATCAAGGGCGGCAGGTAGCCTGGTGGTTAGAGCTTTGGCCAGTAACCGTAAAGGTTGCTGGATCGAATCCCCGAGCTGACAACGTAAAAATCTGTCTTTCTGTGCTGGAAAGTGCTGGATTGTGCAAAATTTGCCCATTATTCTTTTCAAGCTCTGTCAAATTGGTTGTTGATTATTGCTAGACAAACAATTTCAGGTCTTGCCATACATTTTCAAGCAGATTTAATTCAAACCTGTGTAGATTTAGCCTTGTGTTTTAGGTTATTGTCCTGCTGAAAGGTGAATTCATCTCCCAGTGTCTGGAGGAAAGCAGACTGAACCAGGTTTTCTTCTAGGATTTTGCTTGTGCTTAGTTCCATTCCGTTTAATTTTTATCCTGAAAAATTCCCCAGTCCTTAAAGATTACAAGCATACCCATAACATGATGCAGCCACCACTATGCTTGAAAATATGGAAAGTGGTACCTGGTAATGTGTTGTATTGCATAAGACCCAAACATAACACTTTGCCAAAATAGTATTCTTTACAGGCTTCCTTCTTTTCACTCTGTCATTTAGATTAGTATTGTGGAGTAATTGCAATGTTATTGACCCATCCTCAGTTTTCTTCTATTACAGCCATTAAACTCTGTAACTGTTTTAAAGTCACTCATGGCCTCATGGTGAAATCCCTGAGCGGTTTCCTTTCTCTCCGGCAACCGAGTTAGGAAGGACGCCTGTATCTTTGTAGTGACTGGGAGTGTTGTTTTTTACATTTTATTTAACATTTATTTAACTTTAACTTGATACACCATCCAAAGTGTAATTAATAACTTCACCATGCTCAAAGGGATATTCAATGTACCAATGGGTTCCCTTCTTTGTGAGGCATTGGAAAACCTCCCTGGTCTTTGTTGTTGAATCTGTGTTTGAAATTCACTGCTCGCCCGAGGGACCTAACAATAATTGTATGTGTGGAGTACAGAGATGAGGTAGTCATTAAAAAATACTGTTAAACACTATTATTGCACACAGAGTCCATGCAACGTATTATGTGACTTGTTAAGCAAATGTTTACTCTGAATTTTTTTAGGCTTGCAAAAACAAATGGGTTTAATATTTATTGACTGAAGACATTTCAGCTTTTCACTTTAACTGAATTTGTAAAAATTTTGAAAATCATAATTCCACTTGGACATTAATCCATCAATCAATCAATCAAATGTATTTATAAAGCCCTTCTTACATCAGCCGATGTCACAAAGTGCTGTACAGAAACCCAGCCTAAAACCCCAAACAGCAAGCAATGCAGATGTAGAAGCACGGTGGTTAGGAACAACTCCATAGAAAGGCTGGAACCTAGGAAGAAACCTAGAGAGGAACCAGGTTCTGAGGGTGGCCAGTCCTCTTCTGGCTGTGCCGGGTGGAGATTATAACAGAACATGGACAAGATGTTCAAATGTTCATAGATGACCAGCAGGGTCAGATAATAAAAATCACAGTGGTTGTAAAGGGTGCAACAGGTCAGCACCTCAGGAGTAAATGTCAGTTGGCTTTTCATAGCCGATCATTCAGAGTTAGAAACGCACGTCGGGTAGAGAGAGAAGGTCGAAAACATCAGGTCCGGGACAAGGTAGCACGTCTGGTGAACAGGGCTATTGTGTATTGACCATTGACAAAAAAATAAAAAATCTCTTAATTCAGGCTGTAATACAACAAAATGTGGGAAAAGAAATCTCCTTATTGTCTGCCTCAACAATGCAAACTAAGGAATCACTCTGGATACAGATACTAGAGAAAAGCAGAGACCAGACGCTTTTCTTGAGTATTATGTGAATTCGAGCCCAGATGTTTTCAGCAAGAGAAAAACAGATGGAACAGGCGGTATCTCCACGGGGCTTTGTTATAAGCCCTTTATTTCTCCAGTCCAGAGGAGACAAAGACATCCACTCTCCGTCACACATAAATGGTGTCGATTACAAAACCCACTGGCTGATGCGGAATTACAGCACACCCAGAGGTGTCATGCCCATAGGGGGTGCAAGGGCATGTGCCCCCTCAGATTTGACCTGCTTCTTCATTTTGCAGATGTTAAATGAATGACTAAACTTCATTTTTACGCCCACGCTTGATCACAATTATTTATACAAAAAAGATCTGTCTGTAACGGCTCTCTTTCGGTGAGTGAGTTGACCAAGGCGCAGCGGGTTGTGAATACATAATGAACTTTATTAAACAAGACGAAACTAAACACACGAAGAACACTTGAATAATTTTACAAAACAACAAAACGAACTAGACAGACCTAAACTATGAACTTACATGAAACGAGGAACACATAAACAGGAACGACCGAGACGAGACAGTACCGTGTGGTGTAACAAACACAGACACAGTGACAATCACCCACAAACAAACAGTGAGAACACCCTACCTTAATATGACTCTCAATTAGAGGAAAACGCAAAACACCTGCCTCTAATCAAGAGCCATACCAGGCAACCCAAAACCAACATAGAAACGGAAAACATAGACTGCCCACCCAAAACTCACGCCCTGACCATCACACACATAAAAAACACCAGAAAACAGGTCAGGAACGTGACACTGTCATCGTTTCTTCCAAGGTGCACCACGGAGCAAAGGTACGAGGTATGTTTGTAAATGAATTTGATCAAGCTATGTTAGCCTATTGATTCCTTTTTGATGAATAATAAAACCGGCCTGGTGTTTCTCTGTAATGCCTAGTAATTTTATGAAGTTGGCTTTAACTAGCCAGCTAGATAGGTTCCCAATCTCCCAACGTCAAAACTAGCTACCAAGCCATTTCAGGCTATCAATCAAGTTAGAGTAGCTTGTCTAACTATCTGAGCTGGCATGCATGCTGGCAAGGTTGCCAGACTTTAGAAAATACCAAAATTGCTTTAATTCTTGGGTTATGAGAGAAGATACCACTGTACTAAACTCCTAAGGGCATAAACATTGTTAAAGAATCAATGTGGATCATTCATTTAAATGACAATTGAATAGGTAAATACCTATGTTTAGATAACCTATGCAGAAAAATAGACAGAAATATGTGCCTGCAGGATCTCTTGGAGATCAGAGGGGAGATGTAGTGTACACAGAGACACTGACATCTGGACCTGTGGCTCTCTCGATTGGATAGTCGCCATGTGTGGACCAGTATTGTGGTTGTGAGAGACGCTGACAGTTTTCAATGCATCGATGCCACAGTAGAAGCCATATTCTTTTTATGTGTTCTAGTGCCGATTATAAAAGGAATGCTGAGTTTCTATGGTGATACATCCGGTGGGGAAAGTCAAAGTACAACAATTCCCGAGCAGATCTAGTTGATCCTTCTGTTCAAGTCATTATTGCATGCACGTATAGCTCATAACATAAGCCTTTTAGTGACTTTAAACACTTTATTGAAAAAAATGGGTGCCACTTTAAACGGAATACAGCTTATGTAGCATACATAAAGGCTTCATAAGCACTACATAAATGCTTCACAAATCATCTATAAGTGTAAGAGTAACGGATGTGAAATGGCTAGCTAGTTAGCGGGTACGCACTAATAGCGTTTCAATCGGTTACGTCACTTGCTCTGAGACTTGAAGTAGGGTTTCCCCTTGCTCTGCAAGGGCCGCGGCTTTTGTGGAGCGATGGGTAACGACGCTTCGTGGGTGACTGTTGTTGATGTGAGCAGAGGGTACCTGGTTCGCGCCCCTATCGGGGCGAGGGGACGTACTAAAGTTATACTGTTACATAAGTCGTACTCTATAAATGCTGTAGACTGTTACATTTGCCAATTCATCATACTGTGGGAAAGGTTATGTACCCTTAATACACCATTTATAGAATATGACATAGGCTTAAAGATGACTTGTGAAGCATTGTTGTAGTGCCTATCTTTATCTTTATGTCTGCCTTGATCTTTATGCATGCTATATAAAGCCTTTATAATTAATATTTTGCTTAAACTGGGACCAAAATATGTTTCGTTTTTCTGAGGCAGTAGCCTCAAGGCTGGAGAAGCAGGCCAGTTAACGAAGGGTTGCTGGTTCAAATCCCAGGGCTGACCGGGAACAATCTGGCGGGAGCGAGGTGCCACCTACTGCCGTTATGCCGTTGAGCAAGGCACTTCCTAAACTGCTCCAGGGTGCTCCTCTTTAGCTGACCGTGTGCTGCTTCCAGGCTCTCGTGTAAGTCTATGTTCATATGTCCGAAGGGGTTGGGGGAAAAAAAACATTATACAGCAGACACATTTCCATTTTACAATAACAGTTGTATTGTATTTTATTATGAAACGCTTACTTAAAGGTAGACTCAGCGAAATGACGTTGCCACGGGCGGCACCGCAGATATTGCGATGAGCGAGAAGCCAAGACTTCGCTCCCACACAGTCGCACAGTATCTGTGCGCGTGCACGGGTTCACTTCGCGCTGTTCAAAACAGAGGTGAAGTAGAGCCTTGCGCTTCAACGCTCTCAGTTGTTGTGGAAATTGACCCACTATGCTGTTAACTTTCTGCATCTACTTCATAACGCTGAGGCTGCATTTAATGTACTGAAAGGTCAGACACAAAGGTCCTGTGTACCGTCTTACATAGACAGTGGGGTCCGGAATTATTGGCACCCTTGATAAAGATGAGCAAAAAAAGACTGTATAAAATAAATAATACAAATACTGAGCTAAAAATGTAAAAATATATTATTATATACGAATACAATTGCTCAGAGAAATAGATGTTGTTTAACTTCTTGTCAATAGGGGGTGCTGTTAGCACTTTGTAATAATGACGTTCCCAAATTAAACCGCCTGGTACTCAATTCTTGCTCGTACAATATGCATATTATTATCACTATTGGATAGAAAACACTCTCTAGTTTCTAAAACCGTTTGAATTATATCTGTGAGTGAAACAGAACTGGACTTAGAGCAATTTTCCTATGTGTATGTGAGAATGCCAAATTTTCCAAGCTGCTCTGAGACCTGTGTATAACTCTGCCTGTCTTCTATTGGTTGAGATGCACTGCATACGCCTTCCCCTGGTTGTTAGCGAATAGGGAGACTTGAAATGGAGTCTCTACGTAGATCTCAAAGGTTATAAATCACTTGGCAAAGACATGTCTGGTCTTTTCCCTCTTCGTTCTGACGCACTGAGGTCCTTGGCACATTGTACTAGAACCATCGGTTATAGATCTTAGACATTTCCGGCTGTGTTTTTATTCGATATAGGCGTTAAAAACATCATAATCTTGTTATTTTGAACCGAATTATATCAGTTTATGTCAGTATATTGCGATTTTCGGGTATTTATTTTCGTGGCATTGTAGGAAGTTGGGTATCTCTGGCTCAAATGCTAATGTTTACTGCTAATTGCAACATTGAAGAGGACGTTCTCCAACCTAGCAACGATTCTTTTGGACAAAGGACACCTTTCCCAAGATTCTGATGAGAGTTCATCAAAAAGTAAGAACTATTTATGCTGATAATTCGTTGTTCTGTTGACAAATGTCAAATAATAATTTCGCCATGAATTTCGGTGCGTCTCGCTTTAGCGCACGCTGTATGCTTGAAGTAACGTTAATTTTAAAAATGTAACCCAGCGATTGCATTAAGAACTAATTTGTCTTTCATTTGCTGTCCAACCTGTATTTTTTTAGTCAAGTTTATGAATAGTTTTCGATTAGAATAGGTGCCTCTCCAAGATGACGCCGGACAGATTGCTTGAGGTTTTGGACACTAATCACATTGTACAAGCACGACTTGTGCCGCTAAATATGCACATTTTCGAACAAACTCTATATGCATTGTGTAATATGATGTTATAGGACAGTCATCTGAAGAATTCTGAGAAGGTTAGTGAAAAAATTTATATATTTTGGTGGTTTATACGTTATCGCTATTTTTGCCTTGAATCAATGCTGTTGTGATGTTTGCTATTGTGGTAAGCTAATATAACGCTATATTGTGTTTTCACGGTAAAACACTTAGAAAATCTGAAATATTGGCTGGATTCACAAGATCTGTGTCTTTCATCTGCTGTACGCTGTGTATATTTAATAAATGTTTTATGATGAGTAATTAGCTAATACACGATGGTCTCTGTAGTTATTCTAGTCGCTTTGGTGAGAGTTGTGATAGTGGCTGCAATGGTAAACTATGATTTATACCTGAAATATGCACATTTTTCTATCAAAACATATGCTATACAATATGTTATCAGACTGTCATCTGATGAAGTTGTTTCTTGGTTAGTGGCTATTTATATCTTTATTTGGTCGAATTTGTGATAGCTACTGATGGTGTAAAAAAATGGTGGAGTAAAGCAGTGATGTCTTTTGCTAACGTGGTTAGCTAATAGATTTACATATTGTGTCTTCCCTGTAAAACATTTTAAAAATCAGAAACGATGGCTGGATTCACAAGATGTGTATCTTTCATTTAGTGTCTTGGACTTGTGATTTCATGAACATTTTATTATATGATATCCCTGTGGCTTTAGGCTAGGCTATGCTAGTCAGCTTTTTTGATGGGGGTGCTCCCGGATCCGGGTGTGTGAGGCGTTAGAGGTTTAACAAGTCATAAAACAAATCTCAAAAAGATTGGATCAAAATGATTGGATCCACTATTATCAATACTGCAGCATCCTCCCCTTGCAAGGATAATAACACTGAGGCTTTTTCTATTGGGGGGGTATTAGACCACATTGGGAGGGATATTAGACCACATTGGGTGGGATATTAGAACACATTGGGAGGGATATTAGAACACATTGGGAGGGATATTAGAACACATTGGGAGGGATATTAGAACACATTAGGAGGGATATTAGACCACATTGGGAGGGATATTAGAACACATTGGGAGGGATATTAGAAGACATTAGGAGGGATATTAGACCACATCGGGAGGGATATTAGAACACATTGGCAGGGATATTAGACCACATTGGGAGGGATATTAGAACACATTGGGAGGGATATTAGAACACATTGGGAGGGATATCAGACCACATTGGGAGGGATATTTGACCTCCATACAGAATCTTTCCAGATCCCTGATATCCTTCGTCTGTGCTTATGGACTCCTGCACTATATGTATCTTTCTGTAAATAAAAGCCCTATAGGCCTGAAACAAAATGGAAATCCTTTACTTATTGATGTGGCTCATTTTCACTGACGTTCCTGTGAACTTTCCTGAAAGAGTTTTTTTAGGATGTAAATCATCCTTACAAGCATGCACACCCATACATCCTCACGCATGCTCACCCATACATCCTCACGCATGCACACCCATACATCCTTACGCATGCGCACCCATACATCCTCACGCATGCGCACCCATACATCCTCACGCATGCTCACCCATACATCCTCACGCATGCTCACCCATACATCCTCACGCATGCACACCCATACATCCTCACGCATGCTCAACCATACATCCTCACGCATGCACACCCATACATCCTCACGCATGCTCACTCATACATCCTCACGCATGCTCACCACTCACCACACGCATACATACTGTACTGTTCACTAACCACTACTGCTACGGTTACTATCTAATGCTTAATTACTGTATATTATAACGGTTTATTGATTGCTTAATTTACATATATAATTGATGAAAAGAAAAGGGGGCATACTGAAGTGAAACGAAAGGTGACCTCTATGTCACGTTCTGACCATAGTTCTTTTGTGTTTTCTTTGTTTTAGTGTTGGTCAGGACGTGAGCTGAGCTATGTTTGGCCTGATATGGTTCTCAATCAGAGGCAGGTGTTAGTCATTGTCTCTGATTGGGAACCATATTTAGGTAGCCTGTGTTTGTGGGTGGTTGTCTTCTGTCTTTGTGTCTATGCACCAGATAGGACTGTTTCGGTGCATACGTTTATTGTCTTAATCAAAGTCACGATGAACACTAACCACGCTGCTCTTTGGTCCGATCCCTGCTACACCTCCTCTTCAGACGAAGAGGAGGAAATCTGCCGTTACAGAACCACCCACCAAAACCAGACCAAGCAGCGTGGTAAAGGACAGCAGCAGCAGCGGCCAAGTACACAGGACTCCTGGACATGGGATTAAATTCTGGACGGTAAGGGACCCTGGGTTCAAGTTGGAGAATATCGCCGCCCTCGTGAAGAGCTGGAGGCAGCTAAAGCCGGGAGGCGGTGGTATGAGGAGGCAGCACGGAAGCGTGGCTGGAAGCCAGAGAGGCACACAGGGAGTGTGGCGAAGTCAGGTAGGAGACCTGCGCCAACTTCCCGTGCTTACCGTGGAGAGTGAGAGTACGGGCAGACACCGTGTTATGCGGAAGAGCGCACGCTGTCTCCTGTACGTGTGCATAGCCCGGTGCGGTACATCCCAGCTCCTAGTATCGGCCGGGCTAAAGTGTGCATCGAGCCAGGTGCCATGAAGCCGGCTCAACGCATCTGGTCTCCAGTGCGTCTCCTTGGGCCGGTGTACATGGCACCAGCCTTACGCATGGTGTACCCCGTTCGCCAGCACAGCCCAGTGCGGGTTATTCCACCTCGCCGCACTGGCCGGGCTAAGGGGAGTATTCAACCTGGTAAGGTTGGGCAGGCTCGGTGCTCAAGCGCTCCAGTACGCCTTCACGGTCCGGTATATCCGGTGCCACCTCCTCGCACTAGCCCAGTACCACCAGTGCCAACACCACGCACCAGGCTTCCTGTGCATCTCCAGAGCCCTGTTCCTCCTCAACGCACTCGCCCTATGGTGCGTGTCTCCAGCTCGGTACCACCAGTTCCGGCACCACGCACCAAGCCTCCTGTGCGTCTCCAGAGCCCTGTACGCCCTGTTGCTGCTCCCCGCACTAGCCTTGAAGTGCGTGCTTAGCCCGGTACCACCAGTTCCGGCACCACGCAACAGGCCTACTGTGCGCCTCAGCAGGTCAGAGTCTGCGGTCTGCCCAGCGCCGTTTGAGCTGCCCGTCTGCCCAGCGCCATCTGAGCCGCCCGTCTGCCCAGCGCCGTCTGAACCGCCCGTCTGTCCTGAGCCGCTAGAGCCGCCTGTCTGTCCTGAGCGGCTAGAGCCGTCCATCAGTCAGGAGCCGCTAGAGCCGTCTGCCAGTCAGGAGCCGCCAGAGCCGCCCGCCAGTCAGGAGCTGCCTGAGCCGCCCGCCAGTCAGGAGCTGCCAGATCCGCCCGCCAGTCAGGAGCTGCCAGAGCCGCCCGCCAGTCATGAGCTGTCCTCCAGTCATGAGCTGCCATTCAGTCTGGAGCTGCCCTTCAGTCCGGAGCTGCCCTTCAGTCCGGAGCTGCCCTCAGCCATGAGCTACCTCTCAGTCATGAGCTACCTCTCAGTCATGAGCTACCCCTCAGTCATGAGCTACCCCTCAGTCCTGAGCTGCCCCTCAGTCCTGAGCTGCCCCTCAGTCTGGAGCTGCCCCTCAGTCCGGAGCTGCTTCTTCAGTCCAGAGGCGTCTTTTAGTCCACAAGTGTCCCTCAGTCCTGTGGGCCCATTAGTAGGGTTCCCAGGCCAGGGTCGGTGGCGAGGGTCACCGCTCAAAGGAGGACACTAAAGCGGACAAAGACTATGGTGGAGTGGGGTCCACGTCCACCATAGTTCTTTTGTGTTTTCTTTGTTTTAGTGTTGGTCAGGACGTGAGCTGAGTGGGCATTCTATGTTGTGTGTCTAGTTTTCACGTTTCTATGTTTGGCCTGATATGGTTCTCAATCAGAGGCAGGTGTTAGTCATTGTCTCTGATTGGGAACCATATTTAGGTAGCCTGTTTTGTGTTGGGGTTTGTGGGTGGTTGTCTTCTGTCTTTGTGTCTATGCACCAGATAGGACTGTTTCGGTTTTTCACATTTGTTGGTTTCGTATTTTGTAGTGTTCACGTTTATTGTCTTAATTAAAGTCATGATGAACACTAACCACGCTGCGCTTTGGTCCGATCCCTGCTACACCTCCTCTTCAGGCGAAAAGGAGGAAATCTGCCGTTACACTCTAGCTCACTTTGGTTTCTTCCCATATAACATACACGTTGCACTGTAGATATTAACTTCTACAGCTTATGTGTAAAATATTTAATTTGAAAGATTATTATTTTAAAGACCCCATTTGAACTGTTCCAACTACTCAACTTATCATCAAGCCCTTGATTAGTTTGGGGCAGAAACAATGTTCCAACTTATTTGAAATGACTACGCAGTGAAGAGAAAAGATGGAGGCCGAATGATGCTTAGGTGAAGCTATACACGGTCGGTCACATACACAACAATATACTCCAAATTACAATTGCATTCCCATGATTATTTTTGTAAAATGTTCTCATGTTGACCTCAGGCTCACTCCTGAGAATACACTCTGGCCTAGAAAGCGCAAACCTTCGGGGCACCACTGCTGAAAACATTGTGCAATTTGCAGCTTCACCCCGAGCCATAGAGGTCCCTGATCTTTCTCTACACTCCCTGCTTTCCATTGTGTGTGTAGAACACAGTGAAAAACGCCAATGCATTGATCTTTCTTCCCTCTCTCACAGCATTTTTTTTGTGAAACCAGGTCATCGAATCTATGAGTTATAGATCCCTCTCCATGACAAACTCCGGCACTAACAACATTGTGTAGCTTCCTTTGTCCCTTTCGGCTGAACGCTTCTGTTCGGGGTTTAGCATGACTTGTGCTTTGCAAGCATCTTTGTAAAGTGTTGTTCCATTAAGTCATTGGGAGGGACGGGGATGCGGTGTCTTCTCATTTCGTGTCAGATTCCTCGGGTCGGGGCTCTCATCCTAACAGCACTTCGTCATGCGGCAGGTGCTCCATACGTTTGCCACGCAACCACCAAAGTGCTTAATCAATAATGAAAATACTCTGGTCGGCTCCAGTGAGGAGAACGCTGGGGTTTTGAAATGGAAGGTGAAACATGAGCTAGAGTAAAGGGGGCGACAATGGCACTCCATTCAATATTCAGCACTCCATCCATCTAACGTCTACCTTTTCTCTTCCATTCATCTTTAAAAAAACTAACTTTGAACTATTTCCTTGGCCCATTTGTCATCCCCTCCTTGCAGGATGCCTCTCCTGTTTCATCTCTCTTCTCCTCAATGTCTCTCCTCCTCTCCTTTCCGTTTCTCTCGGGGCCTCAGTTTTTGAACTCTCTTCTTCATCTCCAACCAAACCTTGCTACTCCTCCTGGGCCTCAATGACGTGCATGCCTGCTCCCAATTGCATGTGCGAGTGGGTGTGTGTCTCTCTCGGTTCCTCCACTTTTTACATCTGCGGTCAAACCATATGGAGAGAGGTGAGGTAATGGGACCTAAATTGGGTGGCTGGAGGCTGCAGGAGAGCCATCTGGGACATAGGCCTACTGTTGTAGTCAGGCTGGGCTGACAACTGTACAGACTTTCCCACCAAACCACAGGCTATTGTCCCTAAGGGATGAGAATGTTCTCCATCTGCCATACATAATGGCTCATCTGTTGGACACAATGAGAGTATGTTGCCTTCTAAGTTGGACATGAGAGTTAAACTGGTGTCGACCAAATCTAGGACTTGTTTTCAAAATGTATTTGAGGTTTTCATAAGAGACTGGTTAACTAGTTTAGTTGCGTGGGGTTTTAGGAAAATTCTATGCTCGGATTTCTCAACACACACAAAACATTCCAATATGTGAAGTCTAACCGAAAAGGAATAAAAACAATTATAGTGCGATTAATATTGTGTGAATTCTACAGTACAAGAGGAAAGGTTGACAGATATTTGCACTCGGAGCAAAATTTCACTTGTGCCACCTTGCCATAAGAGCTAGTAGGCCTAGTCCGGTAAAAGATACCTCTGAGCCAAATACTTTACAGTACCATAATTTTTGGGCAAATATTAACTACCATTCAAAAGTTCGGGGTCACTTAGAAATGTCCTTGTTTTTGAAAAAAAAAAATGTTGTCCATTAAAATATCAAATTGATCAGAAATACAGTGTAGACATTGTTAATGTTGTAAATGACTATTGTAGCTGGAATCGGCAGATTTTTTAAATGGAATATCTACATAGGCGTATAGAGGCCCATTATCAGCTACCATCACTCCTGTGTTCTAATGGAACATTGTGTTAGCTAATCCAAGTATATCATTTAAAAAGGCTAATTGATCATTAGAAAACCCTTTTGCATTTATGTTAGCATAGCTGAAAACTGTTGTTCTGATTAAAGACGCAATATAACTGGCCTTCTTTAGACTAGTTGAGTATCTGGAGCATCAGTATTTGTGGCTTTGATTACAGGCTCAAAATGGCCAGAAACAGAACTTTCTTCTGAAACTCGTCAGTCTATTCTTGTTCTGAGAAATCGAGGTTATTCCATGCAAGAAATTGCCAAGAAACTGAAGATCTCGTACAACGCTGTGTAATACTCCCTTCACAGAACCAGCGCAAACTGTCTCTAACCAGAATAGAAAGAGTGGGAGGCCCCAGTGCACAACTGAGCAAGAGGACATTAGAGTGTCTAGTTTGAGAAACAGAAGCCTCACAAGTCCTCAACTGGCAGCTTCATTAAATTGTACCTGCAAAACAACAGTCTCAACATTAACAGTGAAGAGGCGACTCAGGGATGCTGGCCTTCTAGGCAGAGTTGCAAAGAAAAAGCCATATCTCAGACTAGCCAATACAAATAAAAGATTAAGATGGGCAAAAGAACACTGAACAGGGGAACTCTGCCTAGAAGGCCAGCATCTCGGCGTCGCCTCTTCACTGTTAATGTTGAGACTCTTGAGACACTCTTATGTCCTCTTGCTCAGTTGTGCACTGGGGCCTCCCACTCTTTCTATTCTGGTTAGAGACAGTTTGTACGATATCTTCAGTTTCTTGGCAATTTCTCGCATGGAATAGCCTTCATTTCTCAGAACAAGAATAGACTGACGAATTTCAGAAGAAAGTACTTTGTTTCTGGCCATTTTGACCCTGTAATCAAACCCACAAATGCTGATGCTCCAGATACTCAACTAGTCTAAAGAAGGCCAGTTTTATTACTTCTTTAATTGGAACAACAGTTTTCAGCTGTTCTAACATGATTGCAAAAGGGTTTTCTACTAGCCTTTAAAAATGCTAAACTTGTCATGACTTCCGCTGAAGTTGGCTCCCCTGCCTGTTCGGGTGGTGATCGGCGGTCGTCGTCACCGTCCTACTAGCCGCCACCGATCCCTTTTTCGTTTGTCTGTTTGTTTTGTCTTATTAGTTGCACCTGTGGTTTTTGGTTTCGTAAATGAGCTTCCCTATATTTAGGAGTTTGACCCGCCCTTGTTTTGTGCGGGATTGTCTTTTGGTTACGTGTGTGTGTTTTGGGTTTTGCAAGTGTTTCTCTGCGCCCTGGATGTTCGGGCTTATCCTTTTTTGTGAAATAGTAAAAAGGAATATTTTTTTCCAAGCGGCTCTCTCTCTGCGTCTGATTCTTTCACCCACCTAGTCCCGCGTGACAAAACTTGGATTAACATGCATAGGAGTGATGGTTGCTGATAATGGGCCTTTGTACGCCCATGTAGATATTCCATTAAAAATCAGCCGTTTCCAGCTACAATAGTAATTTACAACACTAACAATGTCTACACTGTATTTCTGATCAATGAGATGTTATTTTAATAATGGACAAAAAGTGTTTTTCTTTCATAAACAAGGACTTTTCTAAGTGACCACAAACTTTTGAACAGTAGTGTGTGTGTGTGTGTGTGTATATATATATATACACATATATTTCTATTTCAATTGTTTTATTAGTTCCACATGGCTCCAGGATCCAGATCTGAAAATTCTATTTCGAAAGGAATATAATGATATTTCTTCCAAACCATGAATTATTCAAAAGGTTCATATGGATGATGCTTGTGGACACTGGTGGCCCATCTGGGTCTAATAAGATATGATGACAGTGTGCTACACTCCAGAACACCTGCTTCCAGTCAGCCAGGCATCACTTTTGCTAGATCCTTTAGAGAGCCGTTTTGAATAATGGCCTGACCTATAAAAAAAGGCACATCTGCTACTATGCAGATTCCCAATTGTGCCTAATATGTGATCCCTGTACAAGTGTTACCCATAATTCAATAGGACAAATGACTGCACGGCACGAAAAAAACACGGTGGCACTGATTATAGTCGATTTTTGTCAAGAATGTCAACTAACCAGTTCATCAGGGACATACTATAGGCTGTCTCTTTAAAGACATTTTCTGTCCGCAAAACAGCCCCGAACTTTACAAAAAAATACCTTAATACTCACAAACGTTGTCGCTGGAATTAAATGACAGTGGAGTCCATTTTGTTTTTCCAACATCCTACATTTATTAAAAAAGCAAACCTTTTGTCCCATCTTTAACAAAACACCTTACAAAGAAAGAAAGGCATACAAAACAACAGGCTGTATTCTAGAAGCATCCAAACGTTGGACTTCCCAGAAATAACCCTTTATATGTATATAGTATTTATATCTTATCTCTTGCCAACTATACAGATATTGCCAATAAGGAGCCATTAATCTTTTTTTAGTGCAGAAAGGAACAAAATACTCAATATTAAAATAAACAATTTGGAGGGTAAATTTAAATAAGAGTGTTAAATACAAGACACTTTCTCTGAAGTACTGTACAAAGACCATCAAACACATTTTGGCATTGAAAATACATAATTCACACACTTGGCGGTACCTTGTGTACCTGCAAGTGTTCGGGGTCAACTGCATAAGAATACTTATCTCTGTGGCAAAAATAAAAAGGTAATAATATCATGGTAGACATCATTAGTGAGAGTAGTTGACAAGGCGTGGGGTTGGAAAAGGACGAGGGACTACAACAACAGAAAAGACTACAGTATCCATACACCACTAGTTAAAGTCAGGCACATTTTTGTTCCTGCAAAATAAACACTTCCAAGAAATCCAATACAACCGCAATCTCGACAACACCACAATCAGTGCTAACCATTAATAACAGTTTTGTGACTATCACCATATTTATTGCTAGGACAATTTCTATTTTTTTTTGTTCAAAACAGTGGAGTACTTTACAAAACTTACTAAAGATTAGCTTTTTTTATACAAGAACCTTGTAACACCTTAGTTATTTCGGTTGTTTTATAATACATTAAAAGTCAAGGTAAAGTTGAGTCATTTTATTTGGGTGAACTTCTTTTCATTGTTGTTTACTGAGGGAACTGATACGTTTTACATTTGCCTTATTCGGCAAAAGAATATAGATTTCACATAAGTTACATTCATTTGTTTTAAATTCACATGTTCCTTCCTATAAGCAAATAGCCAAAAACATGAGGTCTGCTACATTCTTCCCTTCCTCCCCTTTATCTAAACCTTCTATAAATGTATCCCTTTACCCTCCCCCCGGCCCCTTGGTATATTTACACTAATTCATGTTGTTGTTTTGATTTCAAAACAACGCTACTAGCATTAGCACGCTAACTCGCAACTTCTCGTTCTCATGCGATGGCTATTCACTTTGAATCACTGCAGACATCGTCCCTCTTGACATGCCACTGGCTCAGGTAATGTGGAGTTAACGGCCATGTTGCCGTGTGTGTCAGTGTGTGTGCGCGTCAGTGTTTTTTTCTCTCAGGGCTTCTTGTTGTCGACCGAGTGTAGGAACCACTCGCTGAACCTCCTGAGCTGGGCGGCTGCCGTTTGGCTCTCCTCGTGCAGACGCATGTTGTCCTGACGCAAGTGCTGGACCTGCTCCTGCAACATGGCCTTGTCCTCTTGCTCCTGTGGTGAGGGAACACACGCACACGCACACACACACACACACACACACACACACACACACACACACACACACACACACACACACACACACACACACACACACACACACACACACACACACACAGGTTATTACGCAACCTGGCATGACGGCATTGGCTTTTACATATGATCACCATTTGGCACAGAGGACATGTATCTTCATTATGACATAATTGTCTGGTTGTACACTGGTTTTCTGAATGAGAAGACGTATAAACCAGATCACAACCAACTGGTCTCTGTTACAACCAGGTAAAGATGTATGTTATATGACGACGTCAACACATCACGGGAAAGCAATCATATTCTGGTTGTTTATCTGGTCCGATAAAGAGACATTTTGTGGTTGCTGAAAAGACATACAAAACATCCTTTTACAATCAATATACAACCTGACAATGACAACCGGTTTTGCCTGCTGGGGTTGTATGATTTACAAAATACACCAACAGAGAAGCGTACATTTTAGAACAGATAAATTGTATAGACCATTCTAGTACATCATAGTAGAATACTGATTCATGTGTTAGCTGCACATTACTTTGGATAAAATTAATCTGCTAAAACGACCATATTATTGTTATATATGCTAACTGGACATGATGTGCTTCGGGGAGTTGACTTTACCTTTCTGAGGTCGAACTGAAGCTGTCTGAGGATCTCTTCCAGTTGGAGGACTTTGCCTGTGAGCAGAGCAGGAGAGCCATCCCTATATAGAGATAGACAGGCTTCTTTAAGTTTTGCAAGTCTAAAGAGCAGTCTTATAGAAATTGACCTCTTCATCATGTCTGTCTTCGATGGTATATGCTTATATACATCATCAAAATCAGATCACTCTATGAAGCGAAGCTTAACAACTGACAAACACCGGCGTTGTTTACTTGCAAACTTCAGGTGTGACCAGGTCACGGACTTAAAACCTATTTAAGTGAACAGTGTTGCGGGCCCACAATCAAAATCAGAGTGAAGGTAAGTTATGAAAATTGGTGTAGTTATTAGTTCATCTTAAAAGGTCCAATGAAGCCGTTTTTTATCTCAACATCAAATAATTTCTGGTTAACAAGCAAGCACCTTACTGTGATTGTTTTCAATGAAAGTGGTCAAAAAGAAACAAAAATAGCTTCTTAGCAAAGAGCAATTTTTTAAGCAAAGACTGCTAAGACTGTCTATGAGAGGTCTGAGTGGGCAGAGAGGTTTGGAACCCTTTCTTATTGGTCGTTTAACTAATTTACCAAAACTCCATCCCACCAAAACAGGCTGAAATTTTAGGCAGCCTTTTCAAAAAGCTCTTACACTAGAAGGGCATTATCATAATGTATTACACCAACCTTGGAGTGAACCCCCCCCCCACACACACACACACCTTTAGAGGATGAACAAAGTTTCGGCTTTCATGCTATTGTCAGTGCATTCAGTCAGTAAGTAGTGTTAAACATACGTATATGTAAGACCTTCAATAACTAAATCCCCTTCTCTGCTAAGTCAGGCTCCTTTAACTGCCTGCCCCACCCAAAGGCGCAGTACACCTACCCTGCCTTCAGAGCGGCGGCCTCCGACGCAGCCACCCTCCGACTCAGCTCATGGGAGAGCTCCATGGCTTGCTGGGCCTGCTCCACGTCCAACATGGAGCAGAGTGTATCCTGGTCCGCTGCTAAAGAAACGCACACAAACAATACTATTAAACCTGCAATATGTGACTTTTGGGCGGTAGATCTGTTCTATGTGCTCTATATCTATGCGTCCCATTCTTGAGTTTCGTTTTTGCCACTTTTACTTTGTTTTTGTACACCAGCTTCAGACAGCTTGAAAATACACTGAACAAAAATATAAAACACAACATGCAACAATTTCAAAAGACTTTACTGAGTTACATTTCTCATATAAGGGAATCAATCAATTGAAGAAAAAAAATCATTAGGTCCTAATCTATGGATTTCACATCACTGGGAATACAGATATGTATCTGTTGGTCAGACATCTTAAAAAAAAATAGGCAGGGGCGTGGATCAGAAAACCAGTCAGTGTCTGGTGTGACCACCATTTGCCTCATGCAGTTGACACATTTCCTTCACATAGAGTTGATCAGGCTGTTGATTGTGGCCTGTGGAATGTCGTCCCACTCTTCCTCAATAGCTGTGCAAAATTGCTGGATATTGTCGGGAACTAGAACATGGGTTCGTACACGTCGATCCAGAGCATCCCAAACATGTCTGGTGAGTATGCAGGCCATGAAAGAACTGGGACATTTTCAGCTTCCAGGAATTGTGTACAGATCCTTGCGACATGGGACTGTGCATTATCATGGTGAAACATGAGGTGATGGTGGCGGATGAATGGCATGACAATGTGCCTCAGGATCTTGTCACGGTATCTCTGTGTATTCAAATTGCCATTGATAAAATGCAATTGTGTTCATTGTCCGTAGCTTATGCCTGCCCATACCATAGCCCCACTGCCACCATTGGGCACTCTGTTCACAACGTTGATATCAGTAAACCGCTCGCCCACACGACGCCATACAAATGGTCTGCGGTTGTGAGGCTGGTTGGACGTACTGCCAAATTCTCTAAAACGACATTGGATGCGGCTTATGGTACAGAAATGAACATTCTATTCTCTGGCAACAGCTCTGGTGTACATTCCTGAAGTCCGCATGCCAATTGCATGCTCCCTCAAAACTTGTCATTTTAGAGTGGCATTTTATTGAACCCAGCACAAGGTGCACTTGTGTAATATTCATGCAGTATAACCAGCTTCTTGATATGCCACACCTATCAGGTGGATGGATTATCTTGGCAAAGGAGAAATGCTCACTAACAGGGATGTAAACAAATTTTAGCACAAAATTTGAGAGAAATAAACTTTTGTGCATATGGAACATTTCTGGGATCTTTTATTTCAGTTAATGAAACATGGGACAAACGCTTTACATTTTTGTTCAGTGTACAATATTTTCAGCTATGGAAAATACATTTCACAGCAGTTTAGATGGCACAATGATTCTCTACACTACACTTGTTTGCTTAGTCACTGAAATTAGGCAAACTATTAGAATTTTAGCAACCAGGAAATGGCGGAGCCATTTCTGCATAGTGCATCTTTAAACACCATGACACACATCTCGACTTTAAGAATGTCCATAACTGCATAGAAATATTAGAAGAGGAGAGCAGTTTAGTCAGGCGTTTTAATGCTAAGCTGGAACAAACGTAAGCAGGAGAAAACATCACAATGGAAGAAGTGGTTGAGGTAACACTACGCAAAGGCACTAGGCAGCTAGTAGTAGAAGGTGGTGGTAGAAGTACAATGGTAGTGGTAGTAGTAGCTGCTGTAGTGTGACAGAAGCATTAGCTGTTGTAGTATTAGCTCTGGTAGTATTGACAGAAATGCTAGTAGAAACCCAAATTGGATTTGGTTTCATACTAAATAAAAGTGTAGGAGTTATAGAGGTAATAGCAAAAGCACCAATGGCAGTAAAGGTGAAAGAAGCTCTAAATGGCAGTAACTAACTAGAGTAGTAGTAAAAGTCAAGTAATTCCAGTGAAGAGGAAAACAGTAGAGAGCTGTGTTGAGCAAAATGTCATGTCACCTAGTGAGTCTTTCTGACTGTCTTTATCACACAGACGACTGGCATCCTTGTCGAGCTCCAGACCTGAAAACACGAGAGACGGCACATCCCTCAGATACAGTTGAGCTACCCACACGGTGTTTAGTCCACTTTCAGAGCAAATAAGCTACAGTAGTGCTTGAATGCTCCAAAAGCAATGTTCTAAGGAAAGGCACATTGTGGTGGAGCCCTTTTAAGCAGTCCATTCTTGCAACCATGGAGGTGGAGAGCATGATTAATAGGGAGCGATGTAGAGCAGAATGGATCCTGTTGAGGTGCTATGGTTAGCTCCACCACCCCTAAACCTTTGCCAGGGTCTATTCTAAAAAGCAATAATTATGTAGTGACAATGCTGTGCAAAAGTATTTTCCCCCTTTCTAATTTTCACTACTTTTACATATTTTTTCATACTGAACATTATCAGATCTTCAACAAAACCTAATATTAATATAAAGGTTCAAGATGTGATAACATTCAGTATCAACAATATGCAAAAATAGGGAAATCAGAAAGGGGGCAAATACTTTTTCACGGCACTGTATCTAACAATTGGATCCACTCTCTCGGTGGGTGAAGAGGGTCACACATGCAGGCGGCGGGTTAAATATGAGAGCAAACTGGATTTCACACAGTTAAGGCCCCACTCACAGTATAATATACAGTGCCTTCGGAATGTATTCAGACCCCTTGACTTGTCCCACATTTTGTTACATTACAGCCTTATTCTAAAATGGATGAAAACAATTCCTCAGCAATCTACACACAATAGCCTATAACGACGAAGCGAAAACAGGTTTTGACATTCTTACAAAGGTATAAAAAATTATTTGCATAAGTATTTAGACTCTTTGCTCAACTTCGAGTCTCATAGCTCAGGTGCACCCTGTTTCCATTGATCATCCTTGAGATGTTACTACATCTTGATTGGGAAGGGGGGATACCTGCCTTCAACTGAAGTGTGTCTTCTGCATTTAACACAACCCCACTGAATCAGAGAGGTGCGGGGGGGCTGCCTTAATCGACATCCACGTCTTCGGCGCCCGGGGAACAGTGGTGTAACTGCCTTGCTCAGGGGCAGAACGACAGATTTTTACCTTGTCAGCTCGTGGATTCGATCCTGCAACCTTCCGGTTACTGGCTCAACGCTCTAACCACTAGGCTATATTGGAGTGGTAAATTAAATTAATTGGACATGATTTGGAAAGGCACACACCTTTCTATATAAGGTCCCACAGTTGACAGTGCATGTCAGAGCAAAAACCGAGCCATTAGGTCAAAATAATTGTCCGTAGAGCTCCGAGACAGGATTGTGGCGAGGCACAGATCTGGAGAAATGTACCAAAATATTTCTGCAGCATTGAAGGTCCCCAAGAACATACTGGCCTCCATCATTCTGGAAGAAGTTTGGAACCACCAAGACTATTCCTAGAGCTGGCCACCCGGCCAAACCCGGCAATCGGGGGAGAAGAGCCTGGGTCAGGGATGTGACCAAGAACCCGATGGTCACTCTGACAGAGCTCCAGTGTTCCTTTGTGGAGATGGGAGAACCTTCCAGAAGGACAACCATCTCGGCAGCACTCCACCAACCAGGCCTTCACGGTAGAGTGGCCAGACAGAATCCACTCCTCAGTAAAAGGCACATGACAGCCAGCTTGGAGTTTGCCAAAGGCACCTAAAGGACTCTCAGATTCTCTGGTCTGATGAAACCATTGAACTCTTTGGCCTGAATGCCTAACGTCACATCTGGAGGAAACCTGGCACCATCCCTACTTTAATGCAGCCACCACCATGCTTCATGATGTGGCAATGTTTTTCAGCGTCAGGGCCTGGGAGTTAGTCAGGATCGAGGCAAAGATGAACGGAGCAAAGTACAGAGAGATGCTTTGTGAAAACTTGCTCCAGAGTGCTCAGGACCTTACACTGAGGCAAAGGTTCACCTTCCAACAGGAAAACGACCCTAAGCACACAGCCAAGACAACACAGTAATGGTTTTGGGACAAGTCTCTGCATGTCCTTGAGTGGCCCAGCCAGCGCCCGGACTTGAACCTGCTCGAACATCTCTGGAGAGACCTGAAAATAACTGAGCAGCAATGCTCCCCATCCAACCTGACAGAGCTTGAGAGGATCTGCAGCGAAGAATGGGAGAAAC
Source organism: Salvelinus fontinalis (assembly GCF_029448725.1). NCBI lineage: Eukaryota > Metazoa > Chordata > Actinopteri > Salmoniformes > Salmonidae > Salvelinus > Salvelinus fontinalis. Next base: position 12,398,214 of record NC_074667.1, read on the forward strand.
TCCTTAAATACAGGTGTGACAAGCTTGTAGCGCCATACCCAAGGACACTCGATTCTGCAATTGTTGCCAAATGTGCTTCAACAAAGTACTGAGTAAAGGGGACTGAAAAGTTATGTAAATGTATTATTTCAGTTTTATTTATTTTTGTATAAATATGCAAACATTTCTAAAAACCTGTTTTTTCTTTGTCATTATGGGGTATTGTGTGTAGATTGATGAGGGGGAAAAAACGATGTAATCAGTTTTAGAAGAAGGCTGTAACCTAACAAAATGTGGGAAGAGTCAAGGGTTCTGAATACTTTCCGAAGGCACTGTAAGCCAGTGACTCTCAACTCCAGCTGTAAAGACCCACATGACTGCACATTTGTGTTCTAGTGCCACACTAACACAATTGATTCAACTAGTCAACAACTCAAACAGCCCGTGGTTCGTTGACTCAAGTGCGTCAGCACTGGGCTAGAACAAATTGCAGTCCGATGGGTTGCCGAGTTGAGAAGCCAGTACCCTTTCTTAGTAACCGACACGGCACAGCACACTATTGTTACCTTCCAGATAAAGAGCATAGGACAATTCTGGATAAGGAAGAAAACAAGAAAAAACAGACTAAGCTTGTGAGAAGTCAGAATAGCCTAGCAGATGTCCGAGTCGGCATCACATATCAATTTAGAAAGCCAAGGGGTCTTAGTGAGGAAATTGAGGTTAGGTTTCTAGCAAAAGGGCAGCACCAACCATCCCCCACTTGCGTCTGTCTTCTCAATAGTTGGACGGTATTGAGAGGTGACGCGGATGTGGTATTTGAGGACAGAAAGGAGGGAGAAGGGGAAAGGGATGGGAGCTGTTCTCTCTAAGATTGTTCCCGCTAAGGAGTGAGAAGAGGGGAGAGAGAAAAGGGGAAGTGCGAGTGAGAGGTAAGAGCGAGAGAGGGAAGAGAGATGAAAGTGGTTCTCACTAAAGATAAGTGTCTCACTGAAGTTGCTTCCGAGAGACAAGCGAGAGACCGAAGCTGTGAAAATCTCACCCATAATTACACATCCCTCTTTCTCCCTTTTAACAATCACTCTCTGTTTTAATTCAGTCTCAACATTGGCTTAACGCTGATTGAAGTAAATCACAGGTGAAGTGATTACCATAGTGGAAAACAAAGAATACAAAGGAGGGCAAGGGAGAAAGTAAAGAAGAGAGAGATCTATAACAGAGTCAGGTATTCATTTTCCTTCAATAAAAAGACTAGCCTATATTGAGTTGGAAACAAGAAAAACATCCCATGACATTCTTTCTGTAATGTTCAATATGGAAAACAAACAAACGGTCAAAGATAAATCTTGAGGTTAAGTTGTCATCGATAAATATGAATCACAACTGAAGACTGAGACACGTAAGGAGAAAGGAATGTCTATTTCGTGTCTGCTTCGCTGCACTCGTGACTGTCAAAGTGAACCATTTGTCCTGTTCTAGTACGCGTGAGTCTACGGAAACAGAAATAATGCTCGCTAGTTGCTACTAACGCTCACCACGCCCTTTGCCCCCAGCATGCAAATGAGGGCTAGCATGCTAGAGTTTCTGCGTGCTTAGCAACACTTCCTTGAGAACACACAGCGAGCACCACGAAACTAAACAAGCCAACTAAATGACACAACAAGCCCGGGCTAATAATGCCAGGGTCAGCACTCCCACGACTCTCCAAGCAAATTAGTTCCTCCTCTTTTCTCTGTTGTTGACTTCTATGCAAATCGAAGGCTGCTGTGCAGCCTAATGTCAATGGAGTCCCCGGCCCCACCCCTATTTGCTCAGGGTGAAAGAAATGTGGTCACTGGTTCCAACCTATCCAGTCTACAAACATCAGTTGGTCATGAAGGAAGAATTTAAAAAAGAATTATAATAAATAAAAATCGGGAGTACATCACTCTGTAGCGCAGGTAGTCTAGTGGTTGAGCATTGGGCCAGTAACCAAAAGGTTGCTAGCTGATAAGCTACAAATCTGTCGTTCTCCCCCTGAACAAGGCAATTAACCCACTGTTCTTAGGCCGTCATTGTAAATAAGAATTTGTTCTTAACGGACTTGCCTAGTTAAATAAAGGTTACATTATAAAACCAAGTCATTCCAGGTTACCAGAAAAACACTCCCCGGCTTCCCCTGAACACAGTTGACCGAGGTAGCGAAGCTATAATTGCCAGAGAAAGTGTGCAAGAAAGGGCTGCAATTATGGCGCAAAGTGGGTTTGAGTAATTTGGCAAAATGGTTCCTTGCTGTGCGCTCCATTGTGATAATGCTTAGTTTCTCAAGTCCCCAAATACTCTCGCTCTCCTTCCACTTCCTGCTAATTAGCACCTCGCGGTAGACAGACTGAGTTCAAGGCAGACACAGACAATGGGAGAGACTGTAGATTTTGACTGGGTCAAGATGATATTGGGGATCAATTTGAATGAATGTCCAGTCACTTTAATTGGACGACGTACAATGAAATCACATCTGAACATTACGAGAAAATATATATATATTTTTTTATAATGGTCTTTTCACACATTGAATTTCACGCCAAATAAGATACCTAAATTGACCAGAGTGGGAAAAAAACATTGAGTACAATTTAGACACTGAATAAAGGCCAGGAATTGTCCTATTGAGTGAACAAAAGGGTAACAGTTAACGCGCTGAAAGCCTGATGAGAACTGGGGACAAAAGATTTGACAGCACGACACCTTGGTAGCAGCAAATGTTAATCAGGTACCACTTACACCTAGCTAACATTTTTGTGTTCCCAGAGCATTTCTGGTAGGTTAGGGAACAACGTTTCTGGTAGGTATGGAGACAACATCCCCATAGCCTTTGTTGGTCCAGGTTTAACGTGCTTTAAGAAAGTCCGTCCATAGGGATGTTCCTCGAATGTCGAGTTGCAACACAGATAACGTTTTCCTTTCAACATTGTTCAAACGTATCCCGCTTGAATGAAAATGGTCCAACAAATGTGAAGACTCCCCTTCACATCACAACCAAATGGGTACCTGACAAAAACATTCTATACTGTTCTAGGCAATGTTAATTGTTAGCTGGGTAAGCTTTTGGGAGCATCAAAAGGTCAAACAGTGAATAAGTACACAGTTTTGTTTAATGCCATGCGGGAGTATGATGAATCTAGACGTTATATTACCTTCAAAAGCCCTTGCGGCATCAACAAGATGGGACCAGTCCAGGCCAGACACTGCTTCCGGGAGGGGCATCAGACTGCCATCGGCCATTTTGCAACGGTCGGCCAGGGAGCTGTCAGAGAACCACAGCTCATCTGTAGAGATGAGACAATTCGGTTTAGATAAGTGAGCGACAGCCTCAACGATTTGGGTGAAGGGAACAGTTGGTGCTCCCTCCCCCTCTCCTTTCCCCCTCCCTCCCCACTCTCTCCTTTCCCCTTCCCTCCCCCCTCTCTCCTTTCCCCTTCCCTCCCCCCTCTCTCCTTTCCCCTTCCCTCCCCCCTCTCTCCTTTCCCCTTCCCTCCCCCCTCTCTCCTTTCCCCTTCCCTCCCCCCTCTCTCCTTTCCCCTTCCCTCCCCCCTCTCTCCTTTCCCCTTCCCTCCCCCCTCTCCTTTCCCCCTCCCTCCCCCCTCTCCTTTCCCCCTCCCTCCCCCCTCTCCTGTCTACCGATAATGAGACATCAGTGCTCATCCATTCTCCACTTGGAACACCTGCTCCTGCTTGCAGATTAACAAAGTAATTTCGGGGTTTTATTTTTCAAAGTCAGTAAAAACATACATTTCAAATATACAGTTTAAATAAGATGATACTCTAAACGAATGAAAGATGGGCACTTTCCACCAAAGCGTAACACAAACATCTCACACCTGAACATACATTTTTTCAGGCATCTGCAACTCCCCTTAAGCAAATACAATCCACCCTGTTCAATTTGCGAGTCCCCCCCCCCTCCCAAAATGTGAAAAAAATACAAAACAATTGCAATCCTGCTTGGAAAACTGCCAAGAACACGGTTACTTATTTTTTAACCCAATGTCACAGTCTGCTGTTGAAAGCTGATTAGAGGACGGAGACTAAGGGGGAGCTTCCCACCGCCAGACAGACAATTAACCTGCATCCAGGGGACGCCCACAGGGGTCAGCTTTGGTGTACAGATTCACACAAACCTAGGCACACAAATGTGTGCATAAAAACACACATAGGCACACATGGGTAACTTCATCTCGCACACAGCTGGAGATTCATGATCCTTAATTTTGGTTTCTGATCCCCCCCCCCCACAGAGTTAAATAAGACACAGCAACCACATATTCACACACACCTCCACCCTCAAATGTGGGGGAGGGGTATTCCTTTCATAAGGACTGGATTAGCAGACCCTTTTTCTCATTGTGAAATACAACCAGTGGATAGAATGCTTCAACAAAGAACGCAAGGAGGACCGACAGTGAAAGGGTTATTAATATCGTGCCTACTCAATGAGCACACACCGGGATGTTTTTCCCAGTGGAAAATATCCAATATCTAACTGTGTAAAAAAAAAGAAGAAAAGACTAAGCTTTTTAAAATCGGTTTGCATCAATTTAACACCTATGAATTCTCACCTAATACAAGACAGATGGGAAATTGAAAGTGGCATACGCTGTAGCTTTTACGATAGGTCTCGTAAAGTTCAGCTTCAGACTGGCAAGGGCGTTTGCATTTAATTGACCACAATGAGCTCACAGTTAGATATTTTTTATTTCTATAGCCCACTCCTTAATTTGAAAATCAAAATGGCTGCCCCGCCACTTTGTTCACTATAAAGCTGAGGAATGAGGCTGGAGAAATATAAAAGTGGCTGTAAATATCACAGAGTGGGCCTTTAAGTACTTTTCAGGAGTAGGTGAATGCAGCTTTCCACTCAGCACCATTTGCCTTGTTACTACACCTCAGTAGCATTCCATCTTTGGCAGATACATTAATGATTTCGTAACACGCGTTCCATTCCTAATTGAACGTCCGAATCAACGAAATGTACTCCAAGGTTTCACTAATATATAATAAATGTAAAGCAGACTTTGGTACTTTAACACTAATTCTAAGGTAAAAACGGCATTAGTTGAATCTGGTTGGTTAGAGCAGGACTGGAACAAAAGTGTATACATCCTGTAGTTCTCCAGGAGAAAGGTTGACCAACCCTATTCCCTCTCAACCATAGAGATACATTCAATTATCTAGTACCTATCTGTTCTATTGAATTCTATGCTCACAAACCGACAAGACCTAGCTAGCTAGCCAGCTAGGTGGCGTAGTCTCACTCACTCTTGTGTAGCGGCGCCCCAGGGCTGTGGCCGAGGTTCATGCGAGGTGGCAGGGTGCTGTGGTAGGGCCCAGCGGCGGTGCTGAACAGGATATCGTTGGGCAGGGCCTGGTCCAGTAGAGAGCTCCGGGAGCTGACCAGGGACAGGGTTTTCCTGTGGCTGCTGCACAGGCTCTCGTCCGACAGGGTCCGGTACAGGGACCTCCGCGGGGACATGGGCAGGCCGCCAGGACCAGTCAGACTCTGCGGGAAGAGATAGAGAAAATTAGGGAGGGAAAAGGGGTGACAGAAAATTCGGAGACATTTTACATCTCGGAGGGCTGCACAACGGAAGGAGTGATTAAAGCGCCAACTGGTATGTGCTAAACTAGGAAAAAAAACAGCTTGAATCTTCCACAAAATTGGCAAAACAGTAACTTCGGTGTACCACAGTGCCAAAAGTGAGAGCCAATAATTTCCCCTTAATTATCTGACAATAGCTTCCCTGTGCATAGTAGTTGGTATCAATGCAGGGCTTCAGATAATGATAGACAAATCTTCCATCTATTACAGGAGGATATGTCAAGACTATTGACTATTATGTTGCTGGCAGCCATTTTCTTTCGTTCCTGTGATGTATTTTTCAATCAGTGAACAAAGAGGTCTGAAGAGCTTGCTAGCTCCCAGATCAAATCCATTTGTATCAACCCCTTCCCTTCCCATTCCACCTCCACCCTTGTTTCCTGGCCACATTTTCTTCTTCTTCTAATTACCCAAGAGCCTTTGCATCAAGTGGGTGGGCTTTTCCCCCCCGACGCTAGTCGCCATGGCCGGTGGCATTGAACGAGAGACGTCTAAATTAACCTTTCGATAAGCGGAAGGAATCTGTGCTAGGAAAAGGTTAGCGTGAGTCTGGCGCCTTATAACCACCCTTGGTTTTAATTTCAGTTCATTTGAAAACGGTGCCAGCCTTGATTTTTAATATCACAAGCAACCTGAATGGATTATGTCAAGCGGAGGAAGGAGCCGACTGAAGGAGGGAAGGAAATTAAAGCAAGACACTCATTGTCAGAGGAGGAAACGAGGAACACTACACTAGAGAATCATGTCAGCTCTATGTATTACATGTCTATCGGTAACATTCCAGACATTTCCTTTCACTGAACACAGCCCAGACAGTATACGAATGAACCAGAGAGTTGGGAGTGATAGTGAACCAAGTAGTATGGAGAAAAACCTAGAGGGAACAGTGGCTCACCTTGCCACAACCCCCCTCCTCGGGGGGACTGTCGGGCAGCATCATCTTCAGGAAGGCCTCTCTGGTCAGGCTGGGCTGGACCTGCTGGAGCTGGCCGTCTGCACCCAGCATGGCCCGCAGCCTGCTCCCCAGGGGAGGATGGGGGATGCAATGGAGAGAGGGGGGGGGAGGGGGAGACGAAGAGGAGAGAAAAGAAAGTGAGACAGGGTTGAGAGAGAAAAAGGCATAAATGAAGAAAGATGGTAAGGTAGAGAATATAGTGAGAGTAGAGAGAAAGTGAGGGTAGAGAGAAAGTGAGGTGGAGAAACGAGGGAAGAATGAGAGAGAGGGGTGAAAAACAGGCAGGGAGAGAGTGTAGATGGGGGCAAAAACAAAGGTACGAAAGTTGCATCAGAGACGAGCTTATAAGTTTAATTGAAGTTTCTTGTGAATTGTACAAGGGTAGATGGAAGGCAGACTCTCCTGGACAAAGAACGCGTCTAAAAATAACACCCCATTCCTGGTCAAAAGCGGTACACTACATGGGGAACAGGGGGTGATTTGTGATTTGCCCACAAGAGGTGAGGTAAAGGAGGGGGCAGTGACACGTGTGGGAGACTGAACAGTAAGAGCAAAAACAGTAAGACCAAAAATAGAAGCATAAAGCTAACAGAAGTAAGACCAGGCAGTACATTACACAGCTCTTTGGGAAAGACAAAATAATAAGCATGGCCATAAGAAAGAAGGATACTACAAGAACTACTGTAAAGGGTTATTGAAGGTTGACTCTCCACACGCGCACACACACACACACACACACACACACACACACACACACACACACACACACACACACACACACACACACACACACACACACACAGGGGAGTAATCTTTTACAATACGCTGTGTTCGGAACCAGTCAATCACAGTTCTTCAACTGGAGGGCATCTAAGTTTGGGGAGTAGCCGTTTCCAGGCAAACACACAGAGTGGGGGTGGGGTGTCACGGAAGACACAGGTTGCGTTGTGTACAGACACCATGCGAGTGACAAAGTGGGCAGATTTATTTTACCACCCTATTTCAACCGGGCTCCGCCCAATATTTATAAAGAAATGATGCACTTAACTTAAAGAGACTTCCACACAACCAAATGGTGATTTGAATCTCAAAGAAACAGGTCAATATGATATAATCCCAATTGTACAATGTCATTTCTTAGTAAATACTATGTAAATAGAGGAATGTAAAATAAAGCGTACATAGAGGTTTATTGAACCAAACGGGCTTCCGTAAAGCTAGTGTACCTGGATCTCAGTGTTAGAGTCTTTAGCAGGAAAGACAATACGCCTTCCACTCCACTGATGTAGAAAACCCCAAGTGAAAAAAGGAGGGAAATAATGGTAATGTACATTGAGATGTAAACAAAAGCTGTACGTGGCTGATATGCAAGCATATAGCTGTCAAAATGTCTATGCTACTTAGGAAGAAAATATGGTCATACCTCAAATAACATTGGCCTTATAAAGCAGACTATATAATAAACCTGTTACTTTTGTGTTAAACGTTTCTCTGCAGTGGTAAGTACACTAACTACTTGTTCATGCATACCTAGTACAACCTAATTACATAGTTACCTTGGAATAAGGCCAACGTGATGTAAAGTGTGGATGAAAATTCTGCTCTACTCTTGTTATCCTCCACCAACCATAACAATTACAATGAAACCTGTCATGCCATGATATAATATAACAGCAAAAGAATGTCCATGAATGCTACTCCTACACTATATACACAAAACGATGTGGATACCACTTCAAATGAGTGGATTCAGCTATTTCAGCCACACCCGTTGCTGACAGGTTTATAAAATTTGAGCACACAGCCATGCAATCTCCATAGACAAACAGTGGCAGTAAATTGGCTTTACTGAAGAGCTCAATGACTTTCAACCTGGAACCGTCATAAGATGCCACCTTTCCAACAAGTCAGTTTGTCAAATTTCGACACTGCTAGGAGCTGCCCCGGTCAATTGTAAGTTGCTGTTATTGTGAAGTGGAAACGTCAAGGAGCAACAACGGCTTAGCCGCGAAGTGGTAGGCCACACAAGCTCACAGAACAGTACCGCCGAGTGCTGAAGTGCGTAGCGAGTAAAAAATTGTCTATCCTCGATTGCAACCCTCACTACCGAGCTCCAAACTGCCTCTGGAAGCAACGTCAGCAGAAGAACAGTTCACCTGGAGCTTCATAAAATGGGGTTCCTTGGCCGAGCAGACACACACAAGGCTAAGATCACCATGCGCAATGTCAAGCATCGGCTGGAGTGGTGTCAAGCTCTCAGAAATGCGTTCTCTGGAGTGATGACTCACGCTTCACCATCTGGCAGTCCAATGGACGTGGAATTTATTTCCTTCTTAATGTGTTTGAGACAATCAGTTGTGTTGTGACAAGGTAGGGGTGCTATACAGAAGATAGCCCTATTTGGTAAAAGATCAAGTCCATATTATGGCAAGAACAGCTAAAAAAATCAAAGAGAAATGACAGTCCATCATTACTTTAAGACATGAAGGTCTGTAAATACGGAACATTTCAAGAACTTTGAAAGTTTCTTCAAGTGCAGTCTCAAAAACCATCAAGCGCTATGATGAAACTGGCTCTCATGAGGACCGCCACAGGAAAGGAAGACCCAGAGTTACCTCTGCCGCAGAGGATAAATTCATTAGAGTTAATTCCACAAATTAACTTTTAACAAGGCACACCTGTTAATTGAAATGCATTCCAGGTAAGTACCTCATGAAGCTGGTTAAGAGAATGCCAACAGTGTGCAAAGCTGTCATCAAGGCAAAGGGTGGCTACTTTGAAGAATCTCAAATGTAAAATATATTTTGATTTGTTCAACACTTTTTTGGTAACTACTTGATTCCATACATGCTATTTCATAGTTTTGATGTCTTCACTTTCATTCTACAATGTAGAAAATAGCCAAAATAAAGAAAAACCCTGAAATGAGTAGGTGTGTCCAAACTTTTGACTGGTACTACATTGATGGAAGTTGTCCCAGCTTCCATCAATGTAATTGTCTGCCTCTTTTTAAGTCCCCCATACATTTTATATATATATATATATATACATTTTATATATATATATATATATATATATATATATATATATATATATATATATATATATATATATATATATATATATATATATATATATATATATATATATATATATATATATATATATACATATACATATATATATATATATATATATATACATATATATATATATATATATATGTGGATACCACAAATGTATGGGGGACTTAAAAAGAGTCAGACAATTACATTGATGGAAGCTGGGACAACGGACCTGCCCCAATGCATAGTGTTAAAAGTTTGGTGGGGGAGGAATAATCGTCTGGGGCTGTTTTTCATGGTTCGGGCTAAGGTCCTTAGTTCCAGTGAAGGGAAACGTTCACTCTACAGCATACAATGACATTCTAGGCGATTATGTGCTTCCAACTTTGTGGAAACAGTTTGGGGAAATCCCTGTTTCAGCATGACAACGCCCCCATGCACAAAGCGAGGACCATAAAGAAATGGTTTGTCAAGATTGGTGTGGAAGAACTTGACTGGCCTGCACAGAGCCCTGACTTCAACCCCATCGAACACCTTTGGGATGAATTGGGACGCCGACTGCGAGCCCGGCCTAATCACCCAACATCAGTGCCCAACCTCACTAATGCTCTGTGGCTGAATGGAAGCAAGTCCCCTGCAGCAATGTTCCAACATCTAGTGGAAAGCCTTCCCAGAAGAGTGGAGGCTGTTATAGCAGCAAAAGGGTAGACCAACTCCATATTAATTCCCATGATTTTGGAATGAAATGTTCAACGAGCAGGTGTCCACCCACTTCTGGTCTTGTAGTGTAGATGCAGCAATCCAAACTTGTTTTGTTTTAGCTATGTGCAGTCCCTTCCATTTAAAATGTTGTTTTTATGTTGGGGGAACTATGCCCCCAACGGGGGCTGTTTTGTGAACAGAAAAGGTCACACAGCCGATGGACACTTCACACTAGCTAAATGAGAGACCGTACTCGAGGACTCTGCTTCAACTCCTACTTATTAATAAGATAGGACATGTGTCAAGAGGATTCTGTCAGAGCATCAGGTCATCAGTGGTTACTTTTAACATGGCTGTCCCCTTTGATCAGAACCTGTCGAAAATGGGTAGGTTAATATGGCAGTATGACTTGCAACCTTTTCAACAGGACCAAAGCAGACAGTTTGTCAGCGCGCCATCTTTCTTTCCAGTTCAGTTAACTTCACGAAGAAAGGGTCGAAGCCTCGCTTGCGAGGTCAACCTGGCCAAAGGTTAGCAGGAAAGTACTAGTAAAGTTGATAAGCGTACCTACTTGTGGCTTCTTTATTAAAATAGGACGACGGGCTATATTTCAACGGTTTACTGGGAGTCGAGGCTGGAAACTTGTTAGTGGGAGGGAGGAAAAGGATGTGTGCCACCGGCAACTATTAGGATGCTGTAGAACATATTGACAGCGCTCTAGGAGCAAGTTGTATGTCCAAGTAAGAATACAACTCCACAAAACACTGCTTATTTACTCACCTGTAGTCTTTTGGCCTGCCCAGATCCTCCATTGGAGAGCCATCCTCGGCTTTCTTCCAGCCAATCAGATACTCTTTGCCTGGTGATTGGCGGGCGTGGACGGCAGCATTAAGCCCCACCCCTGTCACCATGCCGCCGGAGGAGACGATGTAGACTTTGGAAGAGTCAACCGAGGTGGAGGTCTTAAGACCACGTTCCGAGGGGCTGCCAGAGTGCCGTGAGCCACTAAGGAAACAGAGACAGAAACACGTGATCACAGTTGGCCAATTACGTCAAATATGAGTGGCTACCAAAAATCCACGGTTTGGGGTCAGTCCATTTTATATCAGTCAAGTCATGGGATAATCAGGAGGGATAATTCCCCTCCTGAATTGAACTGACCCAAACCCTGCTACCCATATCAGTGGTTCTCCTCACGATGGGCACTGTGTGGTTCTCGGAGCAGGTTTTGATCCCATCTCATATGACTCCACTAGCCTACTACAGCAGAATTCATGCCAACCCTGCCTATGCGGACAACATAGTGATGCTACCAATTGGGGCATGATGACACTGCACTGGTGCCGCTGGCAGCGAAGGGCAAATGTGTCACACCTCATTAAATTTCTGCATTGTGCCCACTGCGGGGGAGGCAGGATCATGCCATGGCCACAGTGAGCCTGCCACAACATGGCAGACCGGTCATCACCTTTTAGCATAATCTTCTTCCCAGACACTTTCGCCCCAAATGCACGTCTGGTGGACCAACACATCCAACTCGGCCTTCATTAGCCAATACAGAGAAGCCGGGAGAAACACCCAGCGCACGGGCATTTGTTTAAATCGGTTTAATCTACCAACCAATCGTCTCCCAGAACACTTTCCCCTTTACCCTCCCCGTATACTAGCACACCATAAGCACAGAGCCACACCACGCAGTCGTGTAAATGACAAATACTTTGCTCAGTAGAGTACTTCCATGACCTAAAATGGAGAACGTGACGTCACCACTCAGACTGAAACAGCATGAAAATTAAGACTATATTTAGTCCCATCTGACCCAAAAATGGAGGTACTGGTGTCACCTCTCAGCCTAGCCCAGCAGGAAACTGCAGAGTTGGGCTCATCCCGTCTGACCCCGAAATGGAGGGCAGGAAACTGTAAACTCTGTTAGATTCGGTCTAACTCAAAAACGAAGGACATGAAATGTTAGAAAGGTAACCTTGACTCCAGGCTACTGTGCACAAGCTTGGAGAGGAAGTACAAAAATAATGGATTGGGAATCCGGTGGGGAGATCCTGTGACGATGACGACATGGGGTTTTTTTGCTTAGTAGCTGGCTACTTTAGCTGCGTCATTATCGATGCTGATGTGTCCGGTGTCTATGTGAATAAACATTTTTATTGTGCAGGCACAGCCTTGCAACAATTACCTATTTAACCTTACAGTAGTGGACTAGCCATCTGGAGGACCAAAATGGCTAACACTACAGGGGAATCATGCCAGCTCTATTTATTACATTACTATCCGCAACGTTCCAAACATTTCCTTTCGCGAACACAGCCCAGACAGTATACGAATGAACCAGAGAGTCATAAGTGAGAGTGAACCAAGTAGCACGGAGAAAAACTAGAGGGAGCAGAGGCTCCCGTTCACGAGAAGTTGAGCTAGCTATAAAGAGAAGTCCGCTTAGGAAAACTCTCAAATCAACATGGAAAAGTAACACCACAACACCCTTACCACACACAAAAGAAAACGCTAAGGTGGGACCGGAAAGTCAAGAGACAAAAAAAAAGTCCCTTGAGTCAGATGCAGCCAAATGTAGGAAATGAACCGACTTATTCAGTAGCGCTGCTACTAGTGCTAGTGGTAACGTCAACGTGCATGTAGCCCATGCCAAGGGGGATGCCACAGGCCCTGGACAAAGAGTTCTAGCAGAAGTAAAGGACAGTGACAGCATAGCCGACGATTGTGAGCATAGCACAAGCAAAAGTCAGTGCAGCCGAAGCGGTAGGCAAAGGGGATCCAGGGCAGGGAGGGAGACATGGATAACACAACATCAATATTGGGCAAACTAACTAGGCTAACTAACTAACTATACCAGTAACATGATGCCAGTCAGACAGTTTCTTGATTAATGTGCATGCCAGCCATAGTCATTTCAAGCCCTATTCCTCAACTTTAGTTGAATAGGAACTACAACATATTATATTTCATATTTTAATCATATTTTTTACTATGTACTTATGTGTATGCGACCAATAAATTGGGATTTGACTAATGACAATAGTAGGGCTTCAAACAAACACATGTAGCAGATGTTATTGCGGGTGTAGTGAAATGCTTGTAAAGTCAGCCTTTGACACAGCACAGCCGCCTTTTATTTACTAATTTTATGATGATTAATTCCGACTATAAAAGCTATTGTTTCACTACGTTGCTATATTTATAAATCTGTAGCTAAAACTATGAATACAACTGAATGTGTGTGCTGAGCTAGAGGAAAGTGAGCTGCTGAGAAAACTACTCTTCTAATAAGTTCGCCAAGGACATTTGTCTCTAACTTGCTTACTTACCATTCACTTTACACCCAAAATGCAGGTGTCTTTTTTACTGGTTCACTGTGTAGTAGTGTTGTCTAATACTTTGACATAGTGAAGCCAGCCAGTGCTCGGTCTCGCTGAGTATTCTAGCTATTATACATTCTCTGTTTTACGCTCGGCTTCAGATGATGGGATGTTGTTCAATCATGACAATTCAGGATGTGTCCTGTAGAACTCTTATAACAGTCTACGAGTTCTGTACCACTATAGTACTGCATTTGTGTACAGTAGCTGTGATGCAGGGGGTGGTATTAGGGCCTGGTGTGTGTACACGTGTGTGTCGGCAGTGGAATATCCGCAGGCTGGATGTGGTGGGCCAGTCTAGGTCAAAGTCCAGGGACGTTTTTTGTCCCAGTCCGTCCCTGCTTACTCATCGTGCCAATGTGTAATGTGTGTACATGCCTAGAGCAAAAATAACTCGCATCCAATAATGACAGACATTGAAAACAGGCGCAGTTTGACCTCACATTATGAAGTGTCATTGGGAGTGGTTGAATTGAAATGAAAAAGGTACCAGAACTGATTTCAATTGTACAGTACCAGGGTTCATTTTAGAGTCAATATTCTACAATATAATCCGATAATCAAGCAGAACAACATTTCAGATGCTGGTACTCTGTATCGGTGAGCCGTGGCCACAATTCAAGCACTGGTCAGACAAAAGGGATCCAGTCAGCCTCTTGGTGTAGGGTGAAGTTACCCATAGACGCTGATCGTAGGTCAGTTTTGCGGTTTCCTCACTAATGGACTAGGGGATGGGAAGCTGATCCTAGATCTGTACTTAGGGGAACTTTAACTTGGAGTTACACCTTACCTGGACATGGAGGAAATCTCACTCAGGTCGCCCAGGCTCCCATCCGTGACGTGCCCAGCCGAAGTGGCCTGGGTGCTGTAGCCTTGAGACGTCAACCCTTCTTCCGGCGTCCCCGCTCCGTGGTAGCCCCCCGTTCCGGAGTACTCCACTACCCACTGCTCCCCTCGGGCATCCTGGGGGACTGGTCGGCCGGCCGAGACCCCCGGTACGCCGCCTCCGCTGCAGCCAGGTAGAGGGGGAGGCGGCGGGGGCATGCAAGTCACCGTGTCGATGCCGCTGTCGGTGGACGCGCCCTTGATGTAGATGAGGCCCAGGGCATCGGGGTCCATGGGATCGCCCGAGCCGAAGCGCTTGTCGTCGCTGCTGCCACTGGAGGCATTGCTGGAGAGAGTGTTGCTGCTGGAGTGACTGGAGCCAGACTGGGAGATCAAACACAACAATAGTTAGTGGTTAGCGGCAATCATTTGTGTCTGAAAATTAACAGTCAAATCCTTGCTTCCTCCGTCCTTGTTTCCTCAGTTCCTCTCAAAGCGCATTGGAGTAAAGGATCCAAGACCCCTCCCTCAGATATCCAATGAGCTTTGAGAGTAATTGAGGAAACAAGGATTTCGGCAACTAGTATACATTAAAAAACGATGATACATAAGCTATGTATCCTTATGCCACAATTCAATCAAATCTCAGATATAGCGGAAAAACACATTGTGGGTTTATTCACCGGTTCGGGAATATATTAACCGCTTAAAACTTTTGCATTAGGGAATTGAGACCCTGGGAATGTTTGGCAGCCTTTACAGTGCATATGAAACTTTAATGCGCTCTGCATAGGGAGACAAATACATTCTACCCCTCTTCCTGTTCATCAGCAAAAGCCGCAGCATCCCCTCAAGCTTCAAACGTTGCAATATTTTTCCAGGGACAATTGTTGGGATGCTTCCTCATTCATAGTAATATTTATGAAAAAAATAATGCCATGAATCGATATTCACCATGCGTCGCAATTACTTTCAATACACATTTCAATTGATTTCAGATTAGGTGGGGGGGGTAGTACAGGAGAATAAATCCAAAGCGACAGCAAAAACGTCACCACCGACAAGGGTAAGCTGAACTAATCTAGCCTGATCCGTCAAGGACGAGAGGAGGCGGGCCTCGATCCCTGCAGGCATAGCGCTACACACCATGGTACTGTGTAGGCTTGGGGCTGTATGGGTAACCGAGCCGTTCTCTACTGCTAGGTGCGACCCTAAAGATCAGATGACAATATGTACGGTATCATGGCCCATCTGTCAAGGGTGTCGTGTTGCAGTCCAAACCGACCATGCATGTTGCTAGTAGGGGATAAGGTGCTCTGGGAGCGCATAGGTAGGTCAACCAAAGCCTTTGTCGATTGACGAGACAAAGTCCTATGGGATATATTCACCAAATGGCCATGATGTTTTGTCATTGGTTTCATATGAAACCAATGAAACATATGATTTATTTATTTAAAAGGTCTTACAACTAACTGATTTTGTCCTGAAACAGTGTTACAAGACATACTTCCCATTGACACTCAAAAGTAGGCTACTGCATGACATGACAGACGCAACAAACTAACCCAAATGCAACATGACAAGAAAAAAGCATTACATTGTAAAATCAAAGTCAACCTGGCAACCCTCATTAAACATTAAAATAACTAACTCTTTCCAAGTATGAGTACTCACATGTTGGTATTTATTGGGGGAGTCCTTTGCTCCTTGTCTCGGCTGGCTTCTCTCCCTCATGTTCAGAATCTTCGTGGAGGGATGGTGCCACTTGGCCTCTGCAAAAGAGGAAGACAATTTGTGATAATTATATCTTAATGAAATCTATCTCATTAAAATACTTGTGGTACAATTTCTACGATACTGTCCATTAGAATTGATGTCAGGTCAACTCTTCATATATATACACTGCTCAAAAAAATAAAGGGAACACTTAAACAACACAATGTAACTCCAAGTCAATCACACTTCTGTGAAATCAAACTGTCCACTTAGGAAGCAACACTGATTGACAATAAATTTCACATGCTGTTGTGCAAATGGAATAGACAAAAGGTGGAAATTATAGGCAATTAGCAAGACACCCCCCAAAACAGGAGTGATTCTGCAGGTGGTGACCACAGACCACTTCTCAGTTCCTATGCTTCCTGGCTGATGTTTTGGTCACTTTTGAATGCTGGCGGTGCTCTCACTCTAGTGGTAGCATGAGACAGAGTCTACAACCCACACAAGTGGCTCAGGTAGTGCAGTTCATCCAGGATGGCACATCAATGCGAACTGTGGCAAAAAGGTTTGCTGTGTCTGTCGGCGTAGTGTCCAGAGCATGCAGGCGCTACCAGGAGACAGGCCAGTACATCAGGAGATGTGGAGGAGGCCGTAGGAGGGCAACAACCCAGCAGCAGGACCGCTACCTCCGCCTTAGTGCAAGGAGGTGCACTGCCAGAGCCCTGCAAAATGACCTCCAGCAGGCCACAAATGTGCATGTGTCAGCATATGGTCTCACAAGGGGTCTGAGGATCTCATCTCGGTACCTATTGGCAGTCAGGCTACCTCTGGCGAGTACATGGAGGGCTGTGCGGCCCCACAAAGAAATGCCACCCCACACCATGACTGACCCATCGCCAAACCGGTCATGCTGGAGGATGTTGCAGGCAGCAGAACGTTCTCCACGGCGTCTCCAGACTCTGTCGCGTCTGTCACATGTGCTCATCTGCTCAGTGTGAACCTGCTTTCATCTGTGAAGAGCACAGGGCGCCAGTGGCGAATTTGCCAATCTTGGTGTTCTCTGGCAAATGCCAAACGTCCTGCACGGTGTTGGGCTGTAAGCACAACCCCCACCTGTGGACGTCGGGCCCTCATACCACCCTCATGGAGTCTGTTTCTGACCGTTTGAGCAGACACATGCACATTTGTGGCCTGCTGGAGGTCATTTTGCAGGGCGCTGGCAGTGCACCTCCTTGCACTAAGGCGGAGGTAGCGGTCCTGCTGCTGGGTTGTTGCCCTCCTACGGCCTCCTCCACGTCTCCTGATGTACTGGCCTGTCTCCTGGTAGCGCCTGCATGCTCTGGACACTACGCTGACAGACACAGCAAACCTTTTTGCCACAGTTCGCATTGATGTGCCATCCTGGATGAACTGCACTACCTGAGCCACTTGTGTGGGTTGTAGACTCTGTCTCATGCTACCACTAGAGTGAGAGCACCGCCAGCATTCAAAAGTGACCAAAACATCAGCCAGGAAGCATAGGAACTGAGAAGTGGTCTGTGGTCACCACCTGCAGAATCACTCCTGTTTTGGGGGGTGTCTTGCTAATTGCCTATAATTTCCACCTTTTGTCTATTCCATTTGCACAACAGCATGTGAAATTTATTGTCAATCAGTGTTGCTTCCTAAGTGGACAGTTTGATTTCACAGAAGTGTGATTGACTTGGAGTTACATTGTGTTGTTTAAGTGTTCCCTTTATTTTTTTGAGCAGTGTATATATAGGACTTGAACTGGGTCATATTCACTACGAACCAAATGGAAGCAAACAGATTAAAGTGGGGAGGGACTACCTGAATGTGTCCAATAAGAAACGCTTGTTTTCATTTCCCATTGCAAAACCTTTTACTACAGTGTGAACTAATGAATATGACCCTAGTTGCCATTACTGCCATTTATTCAATGCAGTTCCTGAAATTCTCAAAAAATGAATTGGAATGGCAATTATTTAGTAATTATATTTTAAGGTACAGGCTATGAAAGCACATCTGTCATTTGTTGACATCACAACATGACACGTTTGGTAAAACTTAAATGTCAATGACAATCTTGAATCTGTAAGAATGACAGTTAATATTGCTTTCTGTTTTGTCTGTCTCCAGCGGACCTTTTTGCTGCATTTCTACTGACTGTCTCTTTCATAGCACAGTTGATGATATTGGTGATTACGTGATGATGCTTATGACGGTGATGATGACGACGCTGGTGATGAAGAAGAGTAACACATACCTGCAGACTTGGTCCTCTCCAGCTTGGGCTCCCCCTCTCTCCGGCCCTCTCCCTCCTTGTCGCTCGGCTGGTCCAGGTGCAGTGCAGGGGACTGGCATCTACAGGTGCACGAAAGAAGAATAGGACATAAAGCTAGAGGTATCAGCAAACTGGTTGAAAACTTCAAAAGAGGGAGGCAAGATATGACGTCTTTGTTGAACATTCTAACCATGAAGACAATCAGTCAGTGTCAGGTCAGCCATTTGTTTTGTTGTCGCCCGAACAGACTCATTTTTTTTTCTCAACTGACCCACACCTGCATGATCCTAGAGCTGCCAGTTCCTACCACAGGGGTTGGCAACCCTGGTCCTGGAGTGACGTAGGCACTTCCTGTTTTTGATGTAACCGACCTGGGAGACCAGGTGTTTTGAATTTAGGCAACCATTTAACTGACCAATTACCTCAGTTGGTTAGGTGTGGTACCTAGTTGGAGCAAAATCCCGCAGTATCTGCCAGCACTCCAAGAACAGGGTTGCCTACCCATGCCTCACCTAATCACAACTGTATCAACTTTCAATGCAATAAGTATGTCAAATGAGAATTGTTGTCCTAAACTCATGCCTCATAGGGAAAAGAGAACGCTAACCAGCATATCATGGCTCCCAAACATTACAATTGTGAAAATAATTTAAATGAATCTTCTCCCACAGCATCCTCAATGCCATTGATTTGCATTGGAACCTTTAAAGTGCATTGTAATCCTTATCCACCCCACTTCCTGCTTTTCGCACCACTGGCCATTGTTTCACTGTTCCTCACCACTTGGCTAGTCACACTGAGCTATTTCAAACCTTTCCCTTGGTGTGTAACAGTATCCGTTAAACTGTGGCTGCTCAGACACAGTTCCACAATGTGTCTGGATGCTGTGGGGATATTGAAGGAATGCCTTGCAACCTGAGAGCCGGGGTCCGGCTGGGGCCTCTGGCCTGGCGACTATAGACTTGTCTGGACTGCAGAAGGTCAAGGAATGGGGTCCTGGAAGAACCAGGATGGGGGGGGGGGGGGGGGGGGGGGGGTGGTGGTAATGGCATTGTTCTGTCCTAGATAGAGGAGACGGCCTATCATATGACACACGACTGGTCCTACTACATATACTGAATATATGGGTCACTGTATTGAATCTATACACTATGCTGAATATATGTATAGCACTTTGTGACAATGGCGGAGGTAAAACGTGCTTTTAAAATAACTGGGATTGAAGTTGATTGATTCAGATACACTATTGGTCACGGTGAATGCTGAACAGTTATGAAAATCGCTTTGGATAAAAATGCTAAATGACCATAGTATTATGATTATGGTCCTCTTTCTGTATAGATTATGTGCCGTCTATGCACAGGAGGGGATAGTCTGGTTTAAGAGGGTTGATAGGAGTGTACATATGAATTGAACTTTCGATGTAAATACGTAGACTGTTGCACTTTTCATCTGATTTTTAATTGAGCATTATGCTGCGTTTCTATGTATTATGTACTTTGTCTTTTTAAGCACATGTCCAAATGAATATCCCCCTGTTGGGATAATAAAGTCGATCTAATCTAGGAGCAAAGAAAAGCACCTTATTAGACGACAACCATCTCTCCCATTCATTTGTGCTTGGGGTCTGTAGATTTCGCCAACAGATGCCATCAAATATGGACTTGGATTATTTTGAGGAACGTAAACATCTATCAAACTTTGATTTTGGACTGAACTATCCCTTTAAACTGATAGGTGGGCGGGGTCTCTACTTTTGGTACTATTCCATCGGCACCATTGCCGCAGACAAGCTCAATCAAGCGCAGATACAGTATTTGAATATTATTGTACTCAAACCCAGTCTGCTGTGTGTGTAACTCTCCATCGAGTGGCCGAGGCATGAGGTTGAGAGTGTCTTAAAATGTACACCATAGTGGTCCTAAAATATACACCATAGCTGTCATAAAATGTGCATTGCAGCGCTGTGCCCTAATGCACTTACCCGTTAATGCATCCAGCCTTCTGGGACCAGGTGCCACAGGGTCCGGGGTCACTGGACGTGGACTGGTTGCTGGGGGAGCTGCAGTACAGTTGTCCAGGTTCCCGACTGCTACAGGAGGCCGTAGGGGATATCTCATATTCCTGCAGTACCCTGAAAACCACAAAAGAACGTTTAGGGGACGTTTAACCAAAACGGGCCTCGACCGCCAAAGTGCCCCACCTGTAGGCTACAGCTTCAATGGCCCTGTTGAATGGAAAGGGTTAGTTGTTAGTTGGATTCTCAAAAAGGGCCACACACTCCAGATCTAAGGAAACATTTTGACTGTACCTAGCAGACAAAACTAAATTGCCCACTGGGTGGGTCACTTTGGATAAACACATCTGCTAAACGACCATCTTATCACTCATGTTATTCTCAAAGAGCCTTCACGTCAATACAACTCCTCACCTAGTCTGGACATATGATACATGTGCTCCTGATGTCTGTTTGTTTTGTGTATCCTCATGTGCATTGTGCCAAAGGTCAAATTACACAGTGTAGATAAGAGGTTTTCTTTTTTATTGTTCGACACTGACAATACAAATAGTAGGTCAACCATTAGACAGTGACGATAAAGAGCAACTGGACTACTAGAATCTCATCCATTTATGAAGAGTGTCTGGGGAAATACTAGGGGAACACATAGCGTAAGTCCGCAGTTAGGCAAGGCGTTATTCTTAGCCTGAACAGACTGTTCCAAGCCTCCGTGAGAGTGGGAGACGCTCGAGCCTCCGACTCGTGAAACTCGACTCTCCCGCCGGCCCGGGAGGAACGCTGAGCCCCCCGGAAAAAAAAACACAGAATCCCGGATCGTATGGAAAAGCTGAGATGGGATCGTAAATGTGCAATGGGTAAGCGAGCGTAACAGAGGGTATATCTTGTAGGGCGGGGAGTAAGGGATGAGGTGGTGTGAAAGGGAGGATAATTGTGCATATTCAGCAGCTTTGGAGCAGGCCTGCTTCGCAAGGCGTTGGCAGCTGCAAATTGAGTCCCACTCCCTCTTAATTAGCTGGCGAAGCTCCAACTAGGAGTGGAAGCCACAAAGTGTTTGAATTCAAACAACCCCCGCACAAACACATGCAGTGTCTCCATGTCTTGTTTCCCCTTAGGAAAACATGTCACCGTAAGGGTTCCATTGTACTACCTCGGAGTCTATCGCGTCTGTTTTCTCTGTAGAACCCAGACAAAGTGTCACATATGACAAATACGGTATGGTAAAAGGGTGCGGGAAATGTAATGTCACGTGAATCATAACCCAGAAACCGGATGCTCGCCCATTTTGACTCCAATGCTGCCCACAGTTGTGTCAATAAGGGAACATAGCTTTCACATGGATTCACCTGGTCAGTCCATGTCATGGAAAGAGCAAGTGTTCACAATATTTTTTTGTACACTCAGTGTAGACTTGTAACGTCTTTCATACAGACATTTACAAGGACACTCCAATCTGAAAATAGAGTTTTGACTCCTGAGAGGACAATCTATGCCAGAATCATTCCTGTGAAACCATTGACTAGAAGGGAATCACTTCATCTCAATTTTCCGCCACGATAAGGAAAAATGACAGCCATCAGGCTGTGCTTTTCTTTTTACTAAAGGTCAAACTCATCCCACAAAAATGCACTACTCCCACATATACACAAACATACCGGTATGCTTGCATGCACACACACACAGCTGTCACACAGTTGTAAAAGGACATGCACACACTGATTAGATGAAACACCACACACGCGCATGGCATGGACACACACGCGCGTTCAACCTGATGCACCCTTGCATAGCTGACATGTAATGCAACACTACCCGAAAGACCAGTGCTGAGGTAGCCTTACTGTCGCTGTGTGTGTGTGTGTGTGTGTGTGTGTGTGTGTGTGCGCGTGCGCGCACAGGCGAACGAGGACAGACCACAACAGAGGGGCAGTGCAAGGCTGCAAACAAGAGCCTCAACACTCAGGAGCTCAATAAAACATTCACATGCCTTGACGCCCTGCTAGCTAACCCCACAGCCCCCCGCCCTCAACCCCTCACCATCTTCCATGCTGTGTGCCAAGTTCAGTAACATGGGAGGTCGATCCTCATAGACAGAGTGAAAAAGTAGATGCTTATGGAGTGATATTAGTGCCAACAAAATGAAACATTTCATAATACAAATTCTGATAAATACTCTGTAGCCAGAAAAAATCATCCATAAAACATGACCAAACATAAGGGCAAAAACAAAAAAACTAGGAAAAACCTTAGTCTCTTCTGTTTGTTTTTCTGTTAGTATTATATCAAGTGCCAAAGAGTGCTTATCATCTACATTCAGCATTGATTCAGTTGTTTTTTCTAGTTCTGGTACCCACTTTTTTTGTGTGTGCAAATGCCATCTGAAGCAATGTCTGTGAGAAACACTGCTTTAAGTATAGTAGCTACAGTATGTTAGAGTTGGAATTAGAGTTGGGTCGAGTTCATTAGGGATCAACGGTAGAAAACAGACAAACAGGGATGGTTTACCTAGACTTGTCAAATAACAAAAGCTCATTCCTGTTTTCCATTGCAAATCGTTTTAAAACACTCAGTTGCTTTCCCTAATGAACATGCCCCTTCCCCCATCTTGTTTTTCTTCCCTGCAGAGCAGTCTCAGTTTCCCAGTCATGTATTTGCCACTTAATTTTATGCTAATCACATTACAAAAACCTTGACCTCATTATGCACGGCCTATGCTAATGTCGTGCAGTGTCAGTGATACTAAGGATAGAGGTGCCATTATGTCCGTCGGGAAAATTATACAATTTCACTAACAAAAACAGGTCAGCAATGAGTCCTATTCAATTATTAGTACAGGTCCTTGGGAGGAGTCAGACATGATTGGTCAGCAAATCTGTATATGTATATGAAATCTGACTGAATCTTTATGCCAAGCAAGGAAGCATGTTTGATGTAATTTACACTACCATTCAAAAGTTTGGGGTCACTTAGAAATGTCCTCGTTTTTGAAAGAAAAGCACATTTTTTTGTCCATTAAAATAAACATCAAATTGATCAGAAATACAGTGTAAACATTGTTAATGTTGTAAATGACTATTGTAGCTGGAAACGGCAGATTTTTTATGGAATATCTACATAGGCGTATAGAGGCCCATTATCAGAAACCATCATTCCTGTGTTCCAATGGCACATTGTGTTAGCTAATCCAAGTTTATCATTTTAAATTAGAAACCCTTTTGCAATTATGTTAGCATAGCTGAAAACTGTTGTTCTGATTAAAGAAGCAATAAAACTGGCCTTCTTTAGACTAGTTGAGTATCTGGAACATCAGCATTTGTGGGTTCGATTACAGGGTCAAAATGGCCAGAAACAAAGAACTTTCTTCTGAAACTCAGCAGTCTAATCTTGTTCTGAGAAATTAAAGCTATTCCATGCGAGAAATTGCCAAGAAACTGAAGATCTCATATAACGCTGTGTACTACTCCCTTCACAGAACAGCGCAAACTGTCTCTAACCAGAATAGAAAGAGGAGATGGAGGCCCCGGTGCACAACTGAGCAAGAGGACAAGTACATTAGTGTGTCTAGTTTGAGAAACAGACACCTCACATGTCCTCAACTGGCAGCTTCATTAAATAGTACCCGCAAAACACCAGTCTCAACGTCAACAGTGAAGAGGTGACTCCGAGATGCTGGCCTTCTATGCAGAGTTCCTCTGTCCAGTGTCTGTGTTCTTTTGCCCATCTTAATCTTTTATTATTGGCCAGTCTGAGATATGGCTTTTTCTTTGCAACTCTGCCTAGAAGCCTAGGAGTGATGGTTGCTGATAATTGGCCTCTGTACGCCTCTGTAGATATTCCATTAAAAATCATCCGTTTCCAGCTACAATAGTCATTTACAACATTGACAATGTCTACATATTTTAAATGGACAAAACATTTTATTTTATTTCAAAAACAAGGACATTTCTAAGTGACCCCAAACTGTTGAACGGTAGTGTACCTCAAGTTTCTTTTGGTGACACACTTTGAGCATGATTATGAGTGTCAAAGGCAGGGATACTCAAATCTGGTCTCCAGATTTTGGTCTCCAAGTACTGCTGGTCTCCAAGTACTGTTGATGTAAATTCTTCGCTCTAAGACAGTGCTCGTGAGTGGAATCTCTAACCAACCAATGACAATGAGTTTATTCTGTTCGAAAAGAAAACCTGCAGCACTTTGACCCTCCAGGCTAAAATTTGAGTACCTCTGATCTAGGGCGTTTGAACTAGGAACTATGAGTCAATGAAGATGGGGGTGGGTGCTGAGGTGTACCTGGTCCCGTCCTGTTGCTTCCTGTCGAAGGAGGTGCTGCGGGAGATGGCCCCCTGGGCGTAGTGGAACATCTGCTGCCCAGGGCTGGGGCCCTGTGTGGGGGAGCCCCGGGACATGGACGGGCCGCCACCCGGGGCGGTCGAGACGCGGTGCCAGCCGGCAGCCGTGGTGGTCTTGTACTCCACCACGGGGACGCGGTACATCTCCGAGCAGCTCCTGATAGAATAAATCAAAAGACACATTAGCAATTCAGCGTCTTACATAACAATCTTAAAACAGTAAAGTTCATGTACTTACATTATACTGTAAGAGCATGAGTAAGTGTTGTTACTGTGTTATTAAGTGCATCTAATGTAAAAAGTGTCAATCCTCTTTCTTGCCAAATAGGCTATACTGTAAGTCAATGGGAGAGTTAAGTTGAGATTTGGCAGATGGACTGCATTTTAAGAGTTAGGTATTTTGAGATTTTTCACTGCCCAATACATTTTTCCTCAAACCTCACTAATTGATATGTCCATTTCCAAACTGGTATAGCCTCGTTCCAACTCTTTCTTGCTTGATTTAAACGTCAGAATATAGTATTAACCCAATATTCTGAGTGCAAACTTCCCATTGCATTTGGGACCAGTCGCTGCTAACGTGTCCAACTTCATCCCAATTTACTGCTACTTTGCTACAGTTAAATATGTTAAAAAAATTGCTGGTGGATATGAGCTGCATTGACTAAGCCAGTGGCCGATTGAAATCAATAACACTGGTATTAGTATTTTTTTTGGGATCCCCGCTAGCGGTTGCGAAAGCAGCAGCTACTCTTCCAGGGGTCCGCACAAAACATAACATTAATAGACAACATTGATTAATTTAACAAGCCCATTAGGTCATGACTACAGAGATCATTAGCTTTGAACTAGCCAAGCCCCAAAAGGCATCATATTTCCTACTCTGAACAAATATATAAACACAACATGTAAAGTGTTGGTCCCATGTTTCATGAGCTAAAATAAACGATCCCAGAAATGTTCCTAACGCACATACAGTACAAAACTATGGATAATGTTCTCTCTTTCACCCTGCTTGATTCCTGTTAAAACATGATTTGGCAAGTCTCAAGTTCTCAACACAAGAGTTCACCAACCAACCCAACGACTACCTTGGAATGTCCCAAGAAAATTGGCACAGCACGAAAACCCGGTCTTGATTCATACATGTTGGCCCAGTCTCAAATGGCACAGGCCCATAGGGCTCTGGACAAAAGTAATGCGCTACGTACGCTGAACAAAAATAAAAAATGCAACAATGTCAAAGATTTTACTGAGTTACAGTTCATATAAAGAAAAAAAAAAATCAGTCAACTGAAATAAATTCATTAGGCCCTAATCTATGGATTTCACATGACTGGGAATACAGATATGAATCTGTTGGTCAAAGGTACCTTAAAAAAAAGGTAGGGGCGTAGATCAGAAAACCAATCAGTATCTGGTGAATTTGCCTCATGCAGTGCAACATCTACTTCACATAGAGTTGATCAGGCTGTTGATTGTGGCCTGTGGAATGCTGTCCCACTCCTCTTTAATGGCTGTGCGAAGTTGCTGGATATTGGCGGGAACTGGAACAAGCTGTCGTACACATCGATCCAGAGCATTCCAAACATGCTCAATCGGTGACATGAACACTGAGTACGGCAGTACCGTCATAATTTGATTGATGTGATGGCTAACATGTCCTGACATGTCCTTTTGTGGCCTTTTATGCATTCTAGTAGAGTTAAATAGTTACACACACGGACGCAGCGGTATACGGCACTGCATCTCAGTACAAGAGGCATCACTACAGTCCCTGGTTCGAATCCAGGCTGTATCACATCCGGCCGTGATTGGGAGTCCCATAGGGCGGCCCACAATTGGCCCAGCATCATCCGGGTTTGGCCAGGGTAGGCTGTCATTGTAAATAAGAATTTTTCTTAACTGACTTACCTACTTAAATAAAAGGTTGCACACAGACACATACACCAAAAAGTTATTTTGTTGGAATTTACGTATGTCCCCATTACCAGTAAAACATAATCAAAACCTATTTCTTTCACTTACTTGCTGTGCTGTTTCATTGTACATTTGTTCAGTCGTTTCATTCTCATACCAGGATTTCATCATACATGTCAAGCAGTGAAGTTTCAGTTCTGTCCGTCCATGATCTCTCTTCCTCGGTGCGCACTGTCACTGTGTCCGTTTCCATCTTGTCCAGCAGTGTATGTAACGTTTCACGTAAACCCTGTTTCTTGTCTGCATCGAAGTAGCAGTCCTTGTACCTAGCATCGAGCATGGTGACGACACAGTAAAGAAGCTCAGAGAGAATACCACCAAATCGCTTATTCCCAGCCTCGAGTACTTTTGTACGTTTTAACCCCACGGTCTGTGGCAGCAGTTTTGTTGAGCAGGCGTTGCAATGCCATGACAGAGGGTATCACGTCTGCTGCAGACGCAGTTGAGCTTATTTCTCGAGTGGCGCTAGGAGTGTGTTCATGTTTCCAAGTTTCAAACATGTTCTCAAATGCCATTGAAAGGGCAGCAGCGGTATGAGAACCAGCACGTTCTTGAGCATGTAATACAGCTTTCCTCAGTACGACATCCTGGTCGGCCCATTGTGCTGTCAGACTCAGCATGCTCATGGGACTGACATCGCTGGTCCAAATGTCAGTTATGACGCCCATAGCAAGCAGCATAATGAGATCAATTATCTTGGCTTTAATGGATTTCGCCTTTGAGTTGTCTCGCTGAAATCTTCTTACTCTTTCAAATGACTGCTCGACTTGAATTTGTTTAGCTGTTGGAAGTGTGCGCTTATGTATTTTTCAGCTTTTTTTCTGTGTAGCGCTGTATTTTCGTGGCGTCATTACGTCATCTATTTACGTTATATATGTATGCACTTCAGCTTTGACATCGGGTTCGCACATCGGTGTTAAACTAGACATGATGCCGATGTTGGCATTTTTAGCTAATATCGGCCGATTCCGATATGCTCGCCGATATATCGTGCATCCCCAATTTACATCCCTGTTAGTGAGCATTTCTCCTTTGCCAAGATAATCCATCCACTTGACAGATGTGGCATATCAAGAAGCTGATTAAACAACATGATATTTACACTGGTACACCTTGTCCTGGGGACAATAAAAGGCCACTCAAAAAATGTGCAGTTTTGTCACACAACACAATGCCACAGATGTCTCATGTTGAGGGAGTGTGCAATTGGCATGATGACTGTAGGAATGTCCACCAGAGCTGTTGCCTCACAATCACAGACCACGTGTAACCACGTCAATCCACGACCTCCACATCCAACTTCTTTACCTGCGGGATCGTTTGAGACCAGCCACTCTGACAGCTGATGAAACAGAGGAGCATTTATGTCTGTAATAAAGCCCTTTTGTGGGGAAAAACTAATTCCGATTGGCTGGGTCAGGTTCCCAAGTCCCATGCCCACCCATAGCTGCGCCCCTGCCCAGTCATGTGAAATCCATACATTAGGGCCTAATACATTTATTTCAATTGACCGATTTCCTTATATAAAATCGTTGAAATTGTTGCATGTTGCGTTTACATTTTTGTTCAGTGAAAGAATAAATCAACGCTTGGGACAGATGTTTTTGTAAGAGCTATTAAGCTTAGTTTAAGTTAAGTACAAAGAAGGAGGAAGTGGCGTTTAACCTACCTCCTGGGTGTGCCGTCCTCATGGGGCTGGACGATGACCACACTGACTGTGTTGGATGTGCGCAGCAGGTCGATCATCTGCTCGTGGGACAGTGTGGCCACGGCCACCTTGCAGATCTCCATCAGCCGGCTGCCCGGACGGAGACCCACCTGCCAGGCGAAGCCGAAGGGCTCCACGTCTGCCACCACACCCTCGAAGTTGACGTGGAATCCCAGCTGGCCCAAACCGTTCCGCCGGAGGGTCATCTCCACTGTCTCGCAGCCCCGGGTGACAATCTAGGGCGACATGACCAAGAGAGTAAATTTCAGCCTACTTTGATCTAATGGCTTTATTAGGGTTTATCCATGTTGGTAACTGTTTTGAAAAGTTATGAGCATTACCTTATAAGGCCTAATGTAGATCAACCTTTACCCCAGTTAAAGTTGCTAATTTCTGCCTCTCCGTGAGGTTGTGGTTTGACCTAATCCACACAAATACAAAACCTTAATAGCACCGAAGCTGATGAGATCTTAAATTATTATCCCTTTCCATTGTAAAGTTGGTTGAAAAGACTAAGGCCTCCATTCAATAAAACTTGGCAACAAAAACAAAATAGTCCAAACATGGCCTGAGCTGGCCTCTTCAAGTGCAGGAAACAGTTACAGGATTTGACAACAAAAAAGTTTGCCATGAGCAGGAGAAATACCTAGATAATTTCAGAATAAACCAGCCAATCGCACAATGTCAAGCTCTGCAGAGATTAGGGTCGTCACGATGCCAAAGGTTAAAAAACACCAGCTCTGTTTGGAGTGGCAACGTGTCACTATTTTTATCCAGACTCCCCAGTTCTTCACCACTTTTTAGCATCTTAAAACTTCTTTGGGATAGGTTGGACGGTAGCGTCCCACCTGGCCAACATCCGGTGAAATGGCAGAGCGCCAAATTCAAATTAAATTACTATAATATTAAACTTTCATGAATTCACAAGTGCAATAATTCAAAATAATGCTTAACTTGTTGTTAATCCAGCCAAGGTGTCAGATTTCAAAAGGCTTTATGGCGAAAGCAAACCATGCGATTATCTGAGGACAGCGTCCAGCACACAAATGCATAACAAATCATTTTCAACCAGGGAGTTGCGACACGGAAGTCAGAAAAAGCAATATAATATATGCCTTACCTTTGAAGATCTTCTTCTGTTGGCACTCCAAAAGGTCTCATTTACATTATAAAAGGTCCTTTTGTTCGATAAATTTCTTCTTTATATCCATAAAAACTCAGTTTAGCTGGCGCGCTTCAGTCAATAATCCACTCGGTTTCCATTGGTCACAATGAATCCCAAACGTTACCAATAAACTTATCCAAACAAGTCAATTAACGTTTAGAAATCAATCCTTAGGTATCCTAATACGCAAATAAACAATACAATTTAAGACGGAGAATCGTTATTGTCTTTACCGGAGATAAACAAAAAGAACGCTCTATCTCGACCATGCGCATGGAAACACTACAGCCAAAATGGGAGCCTTCAGAAAAACTACTTCTTCTCCCTCATATTTCCAAAAATCAGCCGGAAACTTTTTCTAAAGACTGTTGACATCTAGTGGAAGCCCTAGGAAATGCAATCGGGCACGATTTTGCCCTAAAGTGCCAGCCATTGAAATCAATTTTTGGGGGGGATGGTTTGTCCTCGGGGTTTTGCCTGCCATTTCAGTTCTGTTATACTCACAGACATTATTTTAACAGTTCTGGAAATTTTAGAGTGTTTTCTATCCAAATCGACAAATTATATGCATATCCTAGCTTCTGGGCCTGAGTAGCAGGGAGTTTACTTTGGGCATGCTTTTCATCCGGACGTCAAAATACCGCCCCCTATCCCAAAGAAGTTTGAGGCGAATGGTATTGTGACAACCCTAGCAGAGGCTTTAGACACCTTTGGATAATCCCATTTAACCGAAATGAAAAGGGCTTGGGATAGAGAGCTCTGAGACACCCGACCCCATACGACCTCTCGTCTCCCCCTAAATAATACAATTATCAACCAAATGACTCAATCAATTCGTGGGAAAAAAGCAGGAGGAAAGTACAAGCCCCGGCAGGCCTTTATTACCACCAGTGATTCAAGAACAGTAACTTGTAACAACAAACATATTGTTGTGAGGCTGAGGTAAAGTGGCAGTATAATGGGGGACATCTGCTAACCTGCTGACTAAACTGCTGTGACTTGGGCTGGCTCGCAGGACTTGAGTAATCATCTCACTGCAGTGCTCACCCATAGTAAACTATTTAGCTTAACAAGATCTTTTCACATCAGATCTTTTACAGAGCTGATCTGACTGGTCAAAATACAAATTAGTTAGAAAAAAAAAATTCTTAATTGGGATGCCTGTCGAAATGCAGCCAAATACTGAGGTACAAGGTTTTATGCAAGTGTCTTATGATACTGAGGTGGCCAATCTCTCTGGGCCAGTGTGGGTACAGCCAAGCAGTAACAAAACCAAGTGATCAACTAAACCTAGTCTTCAGTAAATACGTGGACAAGTTGAATCAGATATGTTCCTTGTGGGTCCGATTGACAATCCCTGGTTTAAACATTGAGGCGTGGTTTCCCGGACACAAATTAAGCCTTGACTAAAAATCATTCTCAATGGAAAATCTTAATTGAAAATGCTTTTTAGTCCAGGATTAGGCTTAATCTGTGTACAGGATGTGTAGCACTGAATTATGTTGTCTTTAAGCCTCCCACAAAACCTTCTTACCTCCAACCTCTGCATGATCTCCCGGACGTCGTCCCAGCATCCTTCCTGCGTGGAGAACACCACACACTCGCCTCGCTCGTAGAAAAGCCGGACGCTCCCGGATGTTGAGCTCCAACCGAGGACGTCGCGGCAGTAGCAGTTGAACACCACCTCCTTGGACGCCTCTTCGATCAGCACCACAAACTCATTGGAGACGGCCAGCAAGCAGCCAATGTCTGCTGACTGGCCAAAGTCCCGGGCCACCACAGCCCAAGTGACCGCCCCGTAGCTCTGGAGGTGGGCGTTGCGCCGGGGTCGGCTGCGCTCCTTCTTCTTGACACCCAACGAGATGAAGCTGAACTTGGCCGCCGAAGAGTCCACGGGGGTGGCGCTTACAAAGTTCTCGGCCAAATCCTTCAGGTACTCTTGGCGCGTGCGCATGGCCATGGCGCGGAACTTGTCCGACTTATGCACCGCATTCTCGCCGTTCATCATCTTGGCCAGGAGGAAGTCCCGGAACATGGCCGACTTTGGGAAGAACACCCCCTGGGGGATAGGAGGACCGAAGGCGGGCACGTCTTTACATCTGGTGACCGCCACACTAAAAAAATAAAGACAAAAAGACATTTTAATCCCTCTGTCGTTTTGCTTCATAATCTTTTCTAAGTAACACAAATAGGTCATAACAATACATTTGAGAGAGATCTGTTGGGGGATTTTGAAGTACAGCCATTACTGCCACTCCCTGGAAATGGAAAGGTTTCAAACTGTTGTTCTGCTAATCCGAAAGAGCAATTACAAGAGCAGAACAAGTGGTTTCACGCCCAACTGTACGTCATATTAGATAGCTAAAGTGTTGTTCCATTGCGTGAATATAATGGACTACACTAGCATACTTTTATAATGCTCTATTATAAATAGAGGTGTGTTTTCAGTTTAAACAAATAGAGGTAATTTCAACCCTCACAGTGGTGTAGGTAGTGACAAGCAACTGGTGTTTCTGTATGATCAGAATTCTGATTTAAGACTCAGGTCCTCTAACAGTAAGGGCCGGAAATCATTGTTGTGGATTTTCAGAAGTTTCTTTGAATTGTACAGCATCATATCCAAACCCAAATAAAATTTAAACTGATTTGGAGACGTTATCACAGGTGCAGCAAAATGCTTGTGTTTCTAGCTCCAACAGTGCAGTAATAGCTAGCAATTAAAAATCATAAAATACACAATCAAGAAAAAAAACTAGCAATGTCAAGAAATATTTAATAATATATATACACATAATGATGTGTAAAGGCAGTATGGACAGTATTGTACAGCAGTAGTTATACAGGTTGAGCCATGACTAGAATTCAGTATATGAAGTGAATTTGGAAAGTATTCAGACCCCTTGACTTTTTCCACTTTGTTACATTACAGCCTTATTTTTCACTCATCAATCTACACATAATATCCCATAATGACAAAGCAAAAACAGGTTGACATTTTTATTTATTTATTAAAAGTAAAAGCTTTGCACACCTGTATTTGGGGAGTTTCTCCCATTCTTCTCTGCAAATCCTCAAGCTCGTCAGGTTGGATGGGGAGCGTCGCTGCACAGCTATTTTCAGGTCATTCAAGAGATGTTCGATCATGTTCAAGCCCGGGCTCTGGCTGGGTCACTCAAGGACATTGAGACTTGTCCGGAAGCCACTCCTGCATTTTCTTAGCTGTGTGCTTAGGGTCATTGTCCTATTGGAAGGTGAATCTTAGCACCCAGTCTGAGGTTCTGAGCACTCCGGAGCAGGTTTTCATCAAGGATCTCTCTGTACTTTGCGTCGTTCATCTTACCCTCAATCCTGACTAGTCTACCAGTCCCTGCCGCTGAAAATCTCTCCACAGCATGATGTTGCCACCACCATGCTTCACTGAAGGTATGGTGCCAGGTTTCCTCCAGACGTGACACTTGGCATTCAGGCCAAATATTTCAATCGTGGTTTCATCAGACCAGAGAATCTTGTTTCTCATGGTCTGAGTCATTTAGGTGCTTTTTGGCAAACTCCAAGTGGGCTGTCATGTGCCTTTTACTGAGGAGTGGCTTCCGTCTGGCCATTCTACCATAAAAAAGGCCTGATTGGTGGAGCGCTGCAGAGATGGTTGTACTTCTGGAAAGTTCTCCCATCCCCACAGAGGAACTCTGGAGCTCTGTCAGAGTGACCATCGGGTTCTTGGTCACCTCCCTGACCAAGGCCCTTCTCCCCCGATTGCTCAGTTTAGCCGGGCAGCCAGCTCTAGGAAGAGTCTTGGTGGTTCCAAACTTCTTCCGTTTAAGAATGATGGAAGGCATTGTTCTTGGGGACCTTCAATGCTGCATAATTGTTTTTGGTACCCTTCCCCAGATCTGTACTTCGCCACAGTCCTGTCTCTGAGCTCTACGGACAATTTCTTAGGCGTCATTGCTTGGTTTTTGCTCTGACATGCACTGTCAACTGTGGGACCTTATACGGGCAGGTGTGCACCTTTCCAAATCATGGTCAATCAATTGAATTTGCCACAGGTGGACTCCAATCAAGTTGTAGAAACATCAAGGATGATCAATAGAAACAGGGTGCACCTGAGCTCAATTTCGTATCTCATAGCAAAGAGTCTGAATACTTACATAAATAAGGCATCTGTTTATTTAATTTGCAAAGATTCCTAAAAACCTATTTTCGCTTTGTCATTATGGTTTATTGTGTGTAGATTGATGAGGAAAACAATTAATTTGATCAATTTTAGAATAAGGCTGTAACTTAACAAAATGTCTGAAAGGTCAAGGGGTCTGAATACTTTCCGAATGCGCTGTAAATATAAAGTGGTTAAACAGTATGTAAACATTATTAAAGTGACTAGTGTTCAATGACTATGTACATAGGGCAGCAGTCTAAGGCGCAGGGTAGAGTACTGCATGGTAGCCGGCTAGAGCAGTGAATAAGGTTCAGGGCAGGGAACTGAGTGGAGGCCGGCTCGTTGGGACTGTAACAGTCTGACGGCCTGGATATAGAAGCTGTTTCTTAGTTTCTCGGTCCCAGCTGCCTTCAAGATGGTAGCGGGGTGAACAGGCTGTGGCCCGGGTGGCTGAGGTCCTTGGGTTGAGCACACACTCCTGTGAAGACCCTGTGTTGAAGATTAGCGTGGCGGAGGTGTTGTTGCCTACCCTTACCACTTGGGGTCGGCCCGTCAGGAAGTCCAGGACCGAGTTGCACAGGGAAGGGTTCAGACCCTGGGCCTTTAGCTGTAATCGATGAACAGTATTCCTACATACAGTAACAGTCAAAAGTTTGGACACACCAACTCATTCAAGGGTTTCTCTTTATTTTTACTATTAGAATAATAGTGAAGACATCAAAACTATGAAATAACACATATGTAATCATGTAGTAACCAAAAAAAAGTGTTAAACAAATCAAAATATATTTCAGATTCTTCAAAAGTTGTCATTCTTGGCCCAAGCTTAAGCCCAAGCTTCTTATTGGTGTCCTTTAGTAGTGGATTCTTTGCAGCATTCCAACCATGAAGGTCTGATTCACGCAGTCTCCTCTGAACAGTTGATGTTGAGATGTGTCTGTTACTTGAACTCTGAAGCATTTCTTTGGGCTGCAATCTCTGAGGCGGGTAACTCTAATGAACTTATCCTCTGCAGCAGTGGTAACGCTGGGTCTTCCTTTCCTATGGCGGTCGTCATGAGAGCCAACTTCATCATAGCGCTTGATGGTTTTTGCGACTGCACTTGAAGAAACGGTCAAAGTTCTTAAAATTTTCTGGATTGACTGACCTCATTGTTTTAAAGTAATGATGGACTGTCTTTTCTCTTTGCTTATTTGAGCTGTTCTTGCCATAATATGGACTTGGTCTTTTATCAAATAGGGCTATCTTCTGTATACTCCTCTACCTTGTCACAACTCAACTGATTGGCTCAAACGCATTAAGAAGGAAAGAAATTCCACAAATTAACTTTTAACAAGGCACACCTGTTAATTGAAACGCATTCCAGGTGACTACCTCTGGAAGCTTGTTGAGAGAATGTCAAGAGTGTGCAAAGCTGTCATCAAGGCAAAGGATTGCTACTTTGAAGGATCTAAAATATATATTTTTTAAATAGATTTTTGAAACTTTTTTGGTTACTACATGATTCCATATGTGTTATTTCCTAGTTTCGATATCTTCACTATTATTCTACAATGTAGAAAATAGTAAAAAATAAATAAAAACCCTGGAATGAGTAGGTGTGTTCAAACTTTTGACTGGTACTGTAGGTATTTATCTTGTTCAGGTGGGATTGGGCAGGGTGCAGTGCAATGGCGATCGCCCGGGGTCTGTTGAAGCGATATGTGAATTGCAGTGGGTCTGGGTTTCAGGTAAGGTAGAGGTGATATGATCCTTAACTAGCCTCTCAAAGAACTTCATGATGACAGAAGTGAGTGCAAGGGGCGATAGTCATTTACCTTCACTTTCTTGGGTACAGTAACAATGGTGGACATCTTGATGCAAGTGGGAAGAACAGACTGGGATATATATGGAGATGAAATAAGTCAGTAAACACTTCAGCCAGCTGGTCTGCACATGCTTTGAGGACGTGGCCCTGGCAGTCTTGCAAGGGTTAACACACTTAAATTACTTACTCACGTCGGCCACAGAGAACGAAAGCACAGAGTCCTCGTGAGCGTCGGTGGCCATGTCGGGGGCTCGATGTCGTTTTCCTCGAAGCGGGTGAAGGTGTTTAGCTCGTCCAGGAGCGAGGCGTAGATGTCCGCAGCGTGGCTGGTTTTCCTTTCATAAAATTGGTGATTGTCTGGAGTCCCTGTCACATATGTATCATGTCTGAGCCGTTTAATGCTGTGTACTGTTGTTTTGCTTGTGTTACTCAGGCCGTAGCTGGTCTGCTTGTACACATCCATGTTCCCAGTCACCTTGCCATGGTTAAAATGCGAAGGTTCGCGCTTTCAGTTTTGCGCGAATGCTGCAATAAATCCACGGATTTGGGTTTGGACGAGTTCTAATCGTCACAGTGGGAACAACATACTCTATACAATTCCTTATTAACCCATTCTCCGAGTCAGTGTGTACGTAAATACTGTTCTCAGAGGCAACCCAGAATATTTCCAGTTCCGCGTGATCAAAACTATCTTGAAGCATAGATTTCAATTGGTCAGACCAACATTGAGCAATCCATACCACAGGAGCTTCCTGTTCTGCATAGCCCCAAAAGGGAGAGTAGCAATGACCCACGGTCCGTGTTGCGCATGTAGCACAGGAGATGTGTTGATAGAATTTCTGTAGTGTTATCCTCAGATTTCCTTTATTAAAGTCCCCAGCTACAATAAATGCTGCCTCAGAATAAGCGGTTTCCAGGTTGCACATAGAAAAGTGTAGTTCCCTGAGTGTCGGCTTGGGTGGGAATACACACGGCAGTGACGATGATCGAAGAAAATTATTTTGGGAGGTAATGCGGTATTCCTGATTGGGAGAACGTTACCACAATCACACAGTTGTTAATCATGAAACTTATTTTATTTTTCCTAGAGAATTTTTCTTCCTGTCTGTACGATGGACAGAGAACCCTGCTGGCTGAATGGACATGGACAATATGTCCACAGATAGCCATGATTCTGTAAAAAACCACTATGTTACAGTCCCTGATGTCTCTCTGGAAGGAGATCCTCGCCCTAAGCTTGTCTACTTTATTGTCCAGGGACTGAACGTTAGCAATGGAGGGAGTTGACACTTGATTCAACAATCATTAAGAGGTACTTCTGAATGATTGACTCTTGTAATGATTGGATTCCAGCCTTATTGAAATTGGGCACTTAGGTACATGAATGATTGAATAAATGCAAGTTAATTTAAACCAACTCTACACATCTCACACCAAGTGTTTTAGAAGTATCGGCGGTCTGCTTTGCTCACCTGTAGCAAACATTTTCTGTGCAAGGGTTGTGGACTTTGACGATGATGAACACGTGCTGGAAGTGCGAGCGAATGTTTTGGGGAGTGAAGGGAAGAGCACCAGGTTCCTGGAAGATGACGGTGACAATGTCATTTCCAATGTGTCTCTTCCTCAGTAGCTAAATGGCAAGAAAAGGAAACGGAAAAGAAAAAGCACATTAGAATTCAGAA
Organism: Salvelinus fontinalis; assembly: GCF_029448725.1. Taxonomy (NCBI): domain Eukaryota; kingdom Metazoa; phylum Chordata; class Actinopteri; order Salmoniformes; family Salmonidae; genus Salvelinus; species Salvelinus fontinalis. Next base: position 12,435,625 of record NC_074667.1, read on the forward strand.
AAGTAAATGCCCTTACAGTACATGAGAGACTATGACAGTGTCTCAATGGTCCCAAAAGGCTGATGACCTACATGGTGGAAATATATCCCATTCTTTATCACGAGTCAAGCTGTTAATTGGTCAAGGAAAGGATATGGAGGACAGTAAAACCTGTTTATTTGGAGTCTATCAGAGGGCATGCGGGAGCTACAGTACTGTCATATTGCTTACACCTTGCCAATCAACAGAAGTGCTAAAGGCAGTGGCTAGGGTCCAGAGGTTTCTAACAGGGCGATAGCCTCCTCATCAGGCCATAGTCTGTTAAGTCCCTTGGTGTAGGGTAGGTGGTAAACAAACGGGATGAGGGGTGGAATAGGCCGGATCAAGGGGCTCAAGTAGTGGCAGAGCCTTCGCAGACCGTTGGGGGGGGGGGGGGGGGGGGGGGCTTACGGCTAATCTCAGAAATCAAATGGGATCCCAGGGGAGGAATGAAACTTCAAATCCTGATAATCAAGGCCCAAGACACATGCGATGCACAAGACATTTGGCCCGTTCTAATTTCCCTAGAGCTTGGAAATGAATTTGACCCTCATTCTTGAATAGGTGGCTTTCTATGAACGCGGGGCAGTTTGTCATCCTGATTCCTGGACATACTCTGCAGAGGGCCACAGCTTTAAGATGGCCTAAAATCTTTATTGCTGTAACTGAATTTCAGACCTCCAGAATAGTTAATTAATTTTAAAAAACAGCGAATTGAATTAGAGGTCGACCGATTAATTAGGGCCGATTTCACGTTTTCATAACAATCGGTAATCTGCATTTTTGGACGCCGATTATGGCCGATTACATTGCATTCCACGAGGAAACTACGTGGCATGCTAACCACCTGTTACGCGAGTGCAGCAAGGAGCCAAGGTAAGTTGCTAGCTAGCATTAAACGTATCTTATAAAAAACAATCAATCTTCACATAATCACTAGTTAACTACACATGGTTGATGATATTACAAGGTTAACTAGCTTGTCCTGCGTAGCATATAATAAATGTGGTGCCTGTTAATTTCTCATCGAATCACAGCCTACTTTGCCAAACGGGGGATGATTTAAGCGCATTCGCGAAAAAAAGCACAAGCGTTGAACGAATGTACCTAACCATAAACATCAATGCCTTTCTTAAAATCCATACACAGAAGTATATATTTTTTTAAACATGCATATTTAGTTAAAAGAAATTCATGTTAGCAGGCAATATTAACTAGAGAAATTGTGTCCAAATTTTTTTTTTATATTAAAAAAATAAAAATTGGTCGATCTCTAATCTGAATGCTGTTCCCAAGAGCTTTACGTAAAATACTGCTTACAACTGCAAAGCAAATAGAATCAACATGGTGCACATGACAATTCATTTATAGACCATGTTGCTATGGTCTAGATAGAAAGACCCACCCAGGCATATTCAGACACCAAGCAGAGTGGGGAATTTAATTGAGTGCATGCGAAATCGTTGTCGTGGCAACATCTCCAGCAATAGCATTTCCAATTAACAAGTCACTGACTGGGGGAAATTATGCACGACTCCAAAATGATGAGTGCCAATTTCTAATATTGGAGAGCAGATTGTGACTAAAGGATCAACATGGCAAGCTACCAGTAGTAGTAAATGGGTAGAAACTAAGGAATGTTCATGATAATGATGATGATGATGATTAAAAAAAGGGTTGCAGTTAGAGTCATTGACATCAGTGAGAAAAATACTTATTTTCCACCATAATTTGCAAATAAATTCATTAAAAATCCTACAATGTGATTTTCTGGATTTCTTTTTCTCATTTTGTCTGTCATAGTTGAAGTGTACCTATGATGAAAATTACAGGCCTCTCTCATCTTTTTAAGTGGGAGAACTTGCACAATTGGTGGCTGACTAAATACTTTTTTGCCCCACTGTACATGGAAAAGCAGATAGTAAAAAAAAAAGAAAGTTGATTATTTTTGCACATTTTTAACCCAATATGTTTGGTCTGACAAACGCAGCCGTAAGCTCAGCCACCTTCCACTGCACATGTGGAAGGCCACCACTAGCGGATGCGGTGGATTGAGACGCAGCCCATGCAATAAAATAGATACAACTATCTTTACAACTATCTTATCTTTTTTGGGGATGTTTTTATTATGGTAATTACATTTCCGCGGGGCAGCGGAAATTGACTCAAGAGGGTTATGTGCAGTGGTGTAAAGTACTTAAGGAAAAATACTTTAAAGTAAGTTTAAGTAGTTTTGTGGGGTATCTGTACTGTACCATTTAGTTATAAGTTTTACTTCACTACATTCCGAAAGTAAATAATGTACTTTTTACTCTGCACATTTTCCCTGACACCCAAAAGTACTCTTACATTTTGAATCCTTAGCAGGACAGGAACATGGACCAATTCAGGCGCTTATCAAGAACATCAATGGTCATCGCTACTGCCTCTGATCTGGCAGACTCACTTAACACACATGCTTAATTTGTAAATGAGTGTGCCCCTGGCTTTCTGTAAACAAAAAAAGAACAAGAAAATGTCACCATCTGGTTTGCTTAATATAAGGAATTTGAAATTATTTGTTCTTTTACATTTGATATTTAGGTATATTTTAGCAATTACATTTACTTTGATACTTTAGTATATTTAATACCAAATCCTTTTAGACCTTTACTCAAGTAGTATTTTACTGGGTGACTTCCACTTTTACTTGAGTAGTTTTCTATTAAGGCATCTTTACTTTTTCCTCAAGTACGAAAATGGAGTACTTTTTCCAGCACTGTTTATGTGCACATCTCAAGTCAGGATTCAGCCCTTAATGTTTTGAAAAATCTGACCTACTAGATCTTTGTGTTAATTATCAAAGTGTTCAATAGCTCTTCTGAAGTGGCACTCGTAAATCTGGCTTTAAGGGCAGCTATAACAATATTCAAATACCTGTGGCAGTGACGTTTGCCAAGACCAATCTCTCAGTTTACTTACACAAATGTTGGGGGCCCACTGCGGGTGGACACAGATTGACTAGTGCTGCTTTAAAGGGATACTTTCGGATGCTGGCAATGAGGCCCTGTATCTACTTCCCCAGAGTCAGATGTACTCGTGCATATACATTTTACGCATCTGTGTCCAGTATGAAGGAAGTTAGAGGTAGCGTTAGCCCAATGACTGGAAGTCTACGATATCTACTAGCATGCTAGCAGGTACCCAAAGACTTCCAGTGTCCACTCACCTGTTGTCGGTTGTTGGGGGTGTAGGGGAGCAGTGTGGACACGTGGAACATCAGCTCATAGTCTTTGTAAGTAGTGTAGAGAGAATGTGTTCCAGTGGAATCCGCTGTAACACCCAAACAAAGAATTTAGGTCAGAGCAGCTCAGACAGAGACATTCTAAACAACAGAATTTAAAATAATGTAATACTGTAGTCTCTGGAGAAAAAAGAAAAAAATCTAATTACATGATCTGCAATAAGATCATTGTATACAGCAGTAATAATCCTGTGGTATTGCCAGGGACAGACTGGGACCAGAAATGGGCATTTCCAACACTCCGGACCATTCATTTCCTTGAGGCCCTCCCATTATTAGTCAAATAACAATAATACTGCACAAATTATTTTTTAAAAGACAGATCAGCCAATCTTGCATTTGCCTGAAATGCCCAGTCTGTTTGGCCAGTCTGTTTCTGGGTTTCTGTTTCTGGGTATTTCTAAATGGCCCGTTCTCTTTCCCCAGAGCTCGGAAACGACACTGGCCATTGTTCCTGTTTAGGGTGCTTTACATGAACGCTGGGCAGATTGCGTGTCATTTCCAGGAATCAGGATGGACACAGCTTTAAGATGGCTTAAAATCTTGACTGCTGTAACAATTTCAGACCTCCAGAATAGCCCATTAATCAAACGACTGTTATCTGAATGCTTTTCCCAAGAGCCTTACGTAAGATGTTGCTTACAACTACGAAACAAATAGAACCAACAGGGTACACATGACAATTCATTTATAGAGAGTGTTGCTATGGTCTATATAGAAAGACCCACCCGGGTTTATTCACAAACAACAAGTCGAATCAAGCTTTTTTTTTATATAGCTCATTTCAGACATGGAATGCCTCACAATGTGCTTCACAGGAAAAAAGACGAATACAAAAAAACAAGGAGAAGAAAAGCTGAAATATTTACTACTACACAACAAACAAGAATAAAAACTAAAGTGTGACAAAAACTGAATAACTAAAAAGCACCCTAAGGAAAAGCAAAGCAAAAAGAAATTAGTTTTAAGATCTCTTAAATATATGTCCACAGTTTCAGCCCCCCTCAGGTTCTCTGGCAGGCTATTCCAGAGGCTGGGGGGGCATAATAAATATAGACTGCCTCTCCACCAAGCAGAGTGGGGAACTTAACATGGAGTGCATGCGACCAGCCCATCTTAAAATTTGACTGAACTGCCCAATGGTTGGTCTTTTTCTAAATTCCTGTATTTCAGCAGAGAGTTATACATAAATCTCTATATCTATATTAATTTACACTGAGCAAACATGTAAATGCAACATGTAAAGCGTCGGTCCCATGTTTCATGAGCTGAAATAAAAGAATCCCTGCAATTTTCCATATGCACAGAAACCGTATTTATCTAAAACTTGGCACTCAAATGGATTTACATCCCTGTTAGTGAGCATTTCTCCTGTGACAAAATAATCCATCCATCTGACAGGTGTGGCATATCAAGAAGCTGATTAAACAGCATGATCATTACACAGGTGAAGCTTATGTATTAAAGCCCTTTTGTGGGGTAAAACTATTCTTATTGGCTGGGCCTCCAAGGCCCGCCCATGGTTGCACCCCTTCCCAGTCATGTGAAATCCATAGATTAGGGCCTAATGAATTTATTTCAATTGACTGATTGCTTTAGATGAAATGTAACTCAGTTATATCTTTGAAATTGTTGCATCTGTCTGTCTGTCTGTACAGTATATACACTACCGTTCAAAGGTTTGAGGTCACTTAGAAATGTCCTTGTTTTTGAAAGAAAAGCACATTTTTTGTCCATTAAAATAACATCAAATTGATCAGAAATACAGTGTAGCCATTGTTAATGTTGTAAATGACTATTGTAGCTGGAAACGGCAGATTTTTTATGGAATATCTACATAGGCGTACAGAGGCCCATTATCAGCAACCATCACTCCTGTGTTCCCATTGCACATTGTGTTAGCTAATCCAAGTTTATCATTTTAAAAGGCTAATTGATCATTAGAAAACCCTTTTGCAATTATGTTAGCACAGCTGAAAACTGGCCTTCTTTAGACTAGTTGAGTATCTGGAGCATCAGCATTTGTGGGTTTGATTACTGGCTGAAAATGGCCAGAAACAAAGAACTTTCTTCTGAAACTTGTCAGTCTATTCTTGTTCTGAGAAATGAAGGCTATTCCATGCAAGAAATTGCCAAGAAATGGACGATCTTATACAACGCTGTATACTACTCCCTTCACAGAACAGCGCAAACTGGCTCTAACCAGAATATAAAGAGGAGTGGGAGGCCAAGGTGCACAACTGAGAAAGAGGACAAGTACATTAGTGTATCTAGTTTGAGAAACAGACGCCTCACAAGTCCTCAACTGGCAGCTTCAATAAATAGTACCCGCAAAACACCAGTCTCAACGTCAACCGTGAAGAGGCGACTCTGGGATGCTGACATTTAACACCCCTACTCTTACGATAAGTGCCATGGGAACTTTAGTGACCACAGAGAGTCAGGACACCCGTTTAACGTCCCACCCGAAACACGGCACCCTACACAGAGCAATGTCCCCAGTCACTGCCCTGTGGCATTGGGATATTTTTTTTAGACCAGAGGACAGGGTGCCTCCTACTGGCCCCCAACACCATTTTAGCGTATAATAAAAAATCGTATTAAGTATGTAGAGTTTAAAAAAAATCCTGCCCATCTAACGCCTCGAGCATTTGTCAGTGTACAGAGACATGGACTTTAAAAAAAAAAAAAAATGTTTTTGCAATCTACCACATTTTTTCAAACTTCCAAGTTTGCTCCTATCAAAAGATAAATCATTCAAAACGGAATCCCTCTTCTTTTCAGTTGGTCTGTACAAGAGGGTGTACAGTACGTGTCCAGCAAGGGCCCTCATCCTCTAATTTATTGAACATTTATCAAGCATACGATAAATCAAATGATAATAACATACATAAAAAACAAATGTGTGTGTCGAGTCATGAACTCTTACTTTTGTTGTCCAGCTGGGCCCGGTACTTGGTGAAGCCCTTCAGCCTGACCCTCTGGCCCAGCAGCTCCATGAACTCCTCCAGGGCGGGGCTGGCGCTCTCATTGTTGTACATCTCCTCTTCGGTGCTCTGGCCCGCCTGGCAGTACATGATGCCAACCTTGTGCTGGAAGCTCAACTGGAATGACAAAGAACAATAAGGGTGGGGTTATAACCTGGGGTTATGACATGCCAATGTCTGCCCAATATCTGTTTATGCTATGCTAATGTGTGGAAGAACCTTGTAATTTAGGGGTGGGTTAGAACCTGGGGTTATGACCTGCCTAGGTCTTCCTAATGTCTGTTTATTATACGATAATAAATATATATATTTTTTTAAATCTCAATTCAAATCTTATAAAAAAGGTAACTGGCGTAACGCTTATGAAACATTTCTCCAAATACTTGGGCGCATGACCAAATTATAGCAGGTGTTATTTTTCATAAGACACTGAGCAACACTAAGATGGGACATTCAGTATTCAACGATGCATTCCTCCTTATCTACACTCTTGATTGAAATGCTCTGTAGCGTCAGAGACGGTTGCCGGCGCCGGTGTATGGTGTCAAATTAGACTGAAACGCTCCTGTAAGCACTCAGGGAGGGAAGGATATATCAAGCGTTGTACCAGCCCAGTGCATTTTATCTCCTGCTATCAATACCTATTACCTGACACCAGGTGCTGAGATTGTTCAGATGGCTAGCGCCAAGTGTGCTATCAGAGGAGTTGACACACACAAAAGAGGAAATAATTACAGTGTGAGTGGCCCTAAGACCACATCTAACAGTTGGTCCTGAATAATTTATTAATCTTAGAAATGCTGTAAACCCTTTTTTTTGTGTGTGTGGGGGAGGCTTCTGGGGGGGGGGGGCACGAGACCAGGATCAGCAGAACCTTTACGAAACTCAAAGAAGGTCCTCATACGACAGTGGAGGTGCTCACTGCTCACAGCTAAGCAACATGACAAGACGAGCGGTCAAAAGAAAAATGCATTAAATCGAGAAGTCTCAATTTGCGTGGCTGGTCTCTTCCCAGCTATCACATTGTCGTGGCAACACTGCAAAGATTCAGTGGGAGGTGGGTGAGGCCATATTGTTTTGGATAAGGGGAACGGAAGCTGTGCCGCCTTAGTAAATGATTCAAACTTGAGGGGGATAGGGGAAGTACTGCTGGTAAAGCGAAGTTAGATTGCCATTGATGGTTGTCTTTACTACGTATCTCCATGGTTGCTTAACGAGTAGCTAACAATAATAGCATTCCAGTCCTACTTACAGTAGATATAACCGGTGAAAGATCATTATGATATTATCACATCAATGAAATGTAACATAATTAAACTTAGTTGAATTAAAGCACATGGAATTAAACGTAATCAAATTGAGGAATAAGAGAGTTGACCCCTAGACATTCCTTGAGGTCAAGATTCCCCCTCCTCACCTCTCGCCAGCTTTGCTCCAATAGATTTACAAACCTGCCACGCTCCCCAAATGAAAGAAGCTTGTATGAAACTTGATCTCATCAATACTCTGATATTGCACCCTGGTGCCATTTCTCCCCCTGCTGTTACATGCTTTAGGGATTGATCTGTCTTGATGCACGTCTCTGGTTACCCAGAAATCCAGTTACATGGCAATACCGCTTATTGTTTTTCCCCTGTCCAGAGATGAGTGAATATTCCACCATATTGATACTAGATACTGGAGCCATGGTAGCATAGAAATATAATTACTAGAATGGGAGAAAACCCCTCAGACGGTGGCAATTGGATTTCTATGCATGGTAGTCATAATTGGGAAAATAAATGTCATTAAAGTCTAGCCTCTGACAGTGGTGAGTTGCGTATTTGTACAATTTCCTGGTTTCCCGCTGTGCCAGACATAGCCCGAAAGGCAGGATGCTGAATCCGTAAGTGTTTGATTGATGATAAGGGCTCAAAAACAGGCAAACTACATATCTGGGTTTTTGCTTAACACAGTAAAGCAATCAAAATCTGCAGTGTAATCCCTTGTTGTAAGCGGAAATACCTACTTGTGACAACAGTGATGTATAAGATATGTGATTGTATTAGGATCATATTGTGCACTCAATTGTAATACAAATACCCTAGTCATTTACGGGGCACATTAAAAGCCCCAATGCAGTCAAAATCCTGTGTTTTATATATGTTTCCACACTATGGAGGCTGGAATAACACTGTGAAAATGATAATGCCCTTTTAGTGTAAGAGCTATGTGAAAAGACTGCCAGAAATGTCTGAAGGTTTTGGTGGGATGGAGATTTGGCCTTCCTGGTTATATAACCAGGCGGTAAATTAGTTAATAGACCAACAAGAAAGAGAATCCCAAACCTCTGTGACAATAACATCTAGTTTTTAGTTTACCCCTCCCCACTCAGACAGTTCAAGCAAAATTATTGTATGAAAAATTGCTCTTTGCTAAGAAACAATTCTTTCTTTTAGACTTGTGGTCACCAACCGATCCGTCAATCTCCAAGGCATTCCTAGTGAACCACCAAACATTTCTGTAATATTTTTTATTTTATTTGTTTGGTGTTGTTGGCGGTGTGCACTTGATTCAGCAGTCCTAGCACCGGAAAGGCAAACAGTGACTATTTTGAATCATTTCATGTGTCTGAATGTAGAACTCCGCCCAACCGGTTGGCCCAGAGAACAAATTAAGCGCACCTATAGGCTTACCACTGGCCAATCAGATAGCTCAGATCACTGTGTCAAGAACTGCAACTCTGCAAACTCCTGGATTTTTCACGCTCAATAGTTTCCCGGGGGTGTATAATAATAAAAAAATATATAACATTTAGATGATTCTTTTATTCAAAGCAAATTAGAGTCACGCACGCCTCGTTTTCTGGGGGGTATTGTTGGTCGGGTGAATTGAACCCATTATCCTGTCATTGCAAGCGCCATGCTCTACCATAAGCAATGTTACGATGCAGAGCAGGTTAGAACCTTTTGTATTGACCTGTGGCTTTATTATGAAACTCCATCAGTAGTTCCATCAACTTCAGCGAGCTTAACTGCAACCATTAAGTCAATTGAACTGCCCTGAGATCAGCAGAAAGGTGACTCCAAGAAGAGAGAGTTTGTTAGGATCAAAAGAAATGTAGAATTAGCAAAGCCCAGGTAAAAAGTTAGATGAAAACCCACCTCAGTCTTCTGCAAACCTAACCCTGGGGTAGAAATGTTAATTTTTCAGCAGGTTAATTACACTATTTTCAATGCCAAAAAACACACCAGAATTACACCAGAAAGGTTTGAATATTGCTGCCCGCCAACCATTCCCAACCAAATTGACTCTTTTGACAGAAACAATGGATAAATGTTGCCCTAAGAGTTGTGCAAAGGTGGAAGAACATTTTTCAAAATGATTCACAGCTGGAATGGCTGCCAAAGGTGCTTTCATCAAGTATATATACAGTTGAAGTTGGAAGTTTACATACACCTTAGCCAAATACATTTCATCTCAGTTTCACATTTCCTGACATTTAATCCTAATACAAATTCCCTGTCTTAGGTCATATAGGATCACCAATTTATTTGAAGAATGTGAAATGTCAGAATTATAGTAGACAGAATGATTTCAGCTTTTATTTCTTTCATCACATTCCCATTGGGTCAGAAGTTTACATACAGTTAATTAGTATTTGGTAGCATTGCCTTGAAATTGTTTAACTTGGGTCAAATGTTTCGGGTAGCCTTCCACAAGCTTCCCACAATAAGTTGGGGGAATTTTGGCCCATTTCTCCTGACAGCTGGTGTAACTGCGTCAGGTTTGTAGGCCTTCTTGCTAGCACACGCTTTTTCAGTTCTGCCCACAAATCTTTAGGATTGAGGTCAGGGCTTTGTGATGTCCACTCCAATACCTTGACTTTGTTGTCCTTAAGCCATTTTGCCACAACTTTGGAAGTATGCATGTGGTCATTGTTCATTTGGAAGACCCATTTGTGACCAAGCTTTAACTTCCTGACTGATGTCTTGAGATGTTGCTTCAATATATCCACATAATTTTCCTTCGTGATGATGCCATCTACTTTGGGAAGTGCACCAGTCCCTCCTGCAGCAAAGCACCCCCACAACATGATGCTGCCACCCCCGTGCTTCATGGTTGGGATAGTGTTCTTCGGCTTGCAAGCCTCCCCTTTTCCTCCAAACATAACGATGGTCATTATGGCCAAACAGTTCTATTTTTGTTTCATCAGAGGACATTTCTCCAAAAAGTACAATCTTTGTCCCCATGTGCAGTATCAAACCGTAGTCTGGCTTTTTTTATGGCGGTTTCGGAGCAGTGGCTTCTTCCTTGCTGAGCGGCCTTTCAGGTTAAGTCGATATTGGACTCGATTTACTGTGGAAATAGATACTTTTGTACCGGTTTCCTCCAGCATCTTCACAAGGTCATTTGCTGTTGTTCTTGGATTGATTTGCACTTTTTGCACCAAAGTACGTTCATCCCTAGGAGACAGAACGCGTCTCCTTCCTGAGCGGTATGATGGATGTGTGGTCCCATGGTGTTTATACTTACGTACTATTGTTTGTACAGATGAACGTGGTACCTTCAGGCATTTGGAAATTACCAAGGATAAACCAGACTTTTGGAGATCTACAATTTTTGAGTTTGAAGGTAGGCCTTGAAAAACATCCACAGCTACACCTCCAATTGACTCAAATTATGTCAATTAGCCGATCAGAAGCTTCTAAAGCCATGACATCATTTTCTGGAATTTTCCAAGCTGTTTAAAGGCACAGTCAACTTAGTGTATGTAAACTTCTGACCCACTGGAATTGTGATACAGTCAATTATAAGTGAAATAATCTGTCTGTAAACAATTGTTAGAAAAATGACTTGTGTCATGCACAAAGTAGATGTCCTAACCAACTTGCCAAAACTATAGTTTGTTAACAAGACATGTGTGGAGTGGTTGAAAAATGAGTTAATGATTCCAACCTAAGTGTATGTAAACTTCCGACTTCAACTGTACACACACACACCCACACACACACACACACACACACACACGCAGAGAAAATGTGGAGTAGGTTTATACATTTTTTAGAAAAACATTTAAAATAAAATATATGTTAAGACTGTGCAAGGGGTGTGGAAACTTTTACTAGCGATTGTCTCTATGATCACTCACCCCCTGTTGGTCCAGCTTGAGGAGCTGCTCAGGGACCTTGGGTGAGCTGGTGGCCAGCCTGAGACACTGGATGTTCAGCTCTGGGACCACATACTCCAGCACCTCCTTCAGCGGTAGGCCCCTGGCCATGCCATGCTTGGCGGTGGAGGGCACGGCGTCTTCCAGGATTGCCCCTCGGAGAGTGGTGAGCTGGGGAGAACAGAGAGAGAGGCTGGAGGTTAGCTGGGGGTCTAGCCCTGACGGTTGAGTTGGATTTTGAGTAACAATTTACAAACAACTTTCATGAATAAAGTTGCAAATTATAAATACGTTAGAAATAACTGGTTCATTATTTGCAAAAGTTTAACCCCCTAGAGTGTCCATCAACATCCATCAGTTTAAGCTGTGTTTTTTTGGTTGCATAGGCTGCATCTCAATCCACCACATCGCCTATGTCACCCTTCCACATCTGTGGTGAATAGTGGCAGAGCTAAAGCACTGTTTGTCAGACCAGGAGACTAGAGGTCGACCGATTAATCGGAATGGCCAATTAATTAGGTCCGATTTCAAGTTTTCATAACAATCGGTATTTTTGGACACCGATTGGCCGATTTTTTTCTCTCATCTTTATTTAACTAGGAAAGTCAGTTAAGAACACATTCTTATTTTCAATGACGGCCTAGGAACGGTGGGTTAACTGCCTTGTTCAGGGGCAGAACGACAGATTTTTGACCTTGTCAGCTCGGGGATTAATTTTTGCAACCTTCTGGTTACTAGTCCAACGCTCTAACCACCTGCCTTACATTGCACTCCACGAGGAGCCTGCGTGGCAGACTGACTACCTGTTATGCGAGGGCAGCAAGAAGCCAAGGTAAGTTGCTGGCTAGTATTAAACGTATCTTATAAAAAACAATCAATCTTAACATAATCACTAGTTAACTACACATGGTTGATGATGTTACTAGTTTATCTAGCGTGTCCTGCATTGCATATAATCGATGCGGTGCCTGTTAATTTATCATCGAATCACAGCCTACTTCGCCAAACGGGTGATGATTTAACAAGCGCATTTGCGAAAAAGCACTGTCGTTACACAAGTATATATTTTTAAACCTGCATATTTAGTTAATTTCGCCTGCTAACATGAATTTCTTATAACTAGGGAAATTGTGTCACTTCTCTTGCGTTCCGTGCAAGCAGTCAGTGTATATACAGCAGTTTGGGCTGCCTGGCTCATTGCGAACTGTGTGAAGTCCATTTATTCCTAACAAAGAAGGTCATTAATTTGCCAGAATTGTACATAATTATGACATAACATTGAAGGTCATAACATTGAAGGTTGTACAATGTAACAGCAATATTTAGACTTAGGGATGCCATCCGTTAGATAAAATACGGAACGGTTCACTGAAAGAATAAACATTTTGTTTTCGAAATGATAGTTTCCGGATTCGACCATATTAATGACCAAAGGCTCGTATTTCTGTGTGTTATTATGTTATAATTAAGTCTATGATTTGATAGAGCAGTCTGACTGAGCGATGGTAGGCAGCAGCAGGCTCGTAAGCATTCATTCAAACAGCACTTTCGTGCGTTTGCCAGCAGCTCTTCGCAATGCTTCAAGCATTGCACTGTTTATGACTATAAGCCCATCAACTCCCGAGATTAGACTGGTGTAACCGATGTGAAATGGCTAGCTAGTTAGCGGGGTGCGTGCTAATAGTGTTTCAAAAGTCACTCGCTCTGAGACTTGGAGTAGTTGTTCCCCGGCTTTTGTGGAGCGATGGGTAACAATGCTTCGAGGGTGGCTGTTGTCGATGTGTTCCTGGTTCGAGCTCAGGTAGGGGCGAGGAGAGGGACGGAAGCTATACTGTTACACTAAAGTGCCTATAAGAACATCCAATAGTCAAAGGTATATGAAATACAAATGATAAAGAGAGAAATAGTCCTATAATTCCTATAATAACTACAACCTAAAACTTCTTACCTGGGAATATTGAAGACTCATGTTAAAATGAACCACCAGCTTTCATATGTTCTCATGTTCTGAGCAAGGAACTTAAACGTTAGCTTTTTTACATGGCACATATTGCACTTTTACTTTCTTCTCCAACACTTTGTTTTTGCATTATTTAAACCAAATTGAACATGTTTCATTATTTATTTGAGGCTAAATTGATTTTATTGCTGTATTATATTAAGTTAAAATAAGTGTTCATTCAGTATTGTTGTAATTGTCATTATTACAAATACATTTTAAAAATTGTCCGGTTAATTGGTATCAGCTTTTTTTGGTCCTCCAATAATCGGTATAGCCGTTGAAAAATCATAAAATCGGTCGACCTCTACAGGGGACATCCCGAAAATCGGTCTTCTCCGTCTGTAGCATCCCAACAGTTTGTCACGGGATTCGTCTAAAGTCGGTAACGCTGATGTACCAACGTTTGTCTGTAGTGTCCAAACCATTTGGGCTACAAACTAATATGACCCCACTGTAGAAAGGGGACTATCACAAACAGGATGGTGTTCTCCATTTTGCTCTACACTATTCACAAGTGTCACGGGACTCGTCTAACGGTAACCCAAACAAATTAATGAATGTAAGTATGGAGGTAGTTGTGCCAAATTAGTAAAAAAACGACAATATTTCCTGAGTTTTCTTATATCTCCTAGATAAAGGACATACACTCAAAACCTTATTCCTTGTGATACATTTTTGTGTATTTTTTGATATTTCTGAATGTGTAATTCAATGCATTTCTATGGGCTACAGTAGTAAAAGGATGATCCATGGTATGACATTCTTAAAACAATTCCATATGTCAGGGTTAGGGTAGGGTTAGAGTACCTCCCCAAAGAGCTTCAATTTCCCGCTGCACGCAGTTAAACGTCTCTCTCCCAGTTCTCTAGGTTAAGTTGCATCGGGAATTAGATTTTAGTAAAACTAAATAGATTAGCTTTTAGCATTAGCGTGTCATAAGAAGTGCAACCACAAACTCCCCACTTACAATATCTCATAGGAGAACTAACATATCGTGGGATCAAACTTTCCCCATTAACTTGCCAGATTAAAAGTTGTTTAAATGTCCCATTGGTATGATAATACAAAATGTCTGCTTATCTAATCCACTGTGCATCATCTCAGAAAAGTTGTACCTTTCGGTTAAGTTACGATTATCTACAGAGTTGAATTAAAAAAATAATAATAATAATTGGGGGGAGGGGGGTTCTATGGAAGTACTTGGTTTAGTTTGAATTCAATCTTGAGGTATTTTCTGTTTCACACCATTTGTGATCTTATAACTAATTGATTATTCATTATGTATGAAGGTATGACAACATTCTACCACTTCAGAATTAATTTTGCCTGCTGGTTAGCAATGTGAGAGTCCACAGTAAGAACCTGTGTACAGCATACATCTTAGGACACTCTCAGCCTTACGTGACATTTCCCCTTTTCGATTATTTACCTCGCTGGTCCGGAAGGTGACCCGGTAGTTGTACTGTGCTCCCTCCTTTCCCTCATCCAGCTTTTCCCGGCGGATACTGACCGCTACGGGGCCCAAGTTCTCATCCGTGCCAAAGTAGTTCTGGTGATCTGAGGGAAAATGGTAAACGACGGTACAACACAAATGTTAGCTGCGGTTTGGATTATGAAAACATAAGAAATCTTTATTTTCCATTAAATTCACATAAAATACAAATTTGGCTTTAGCACTCAGGCTTACAGGTCAAAGGTAAAAACAGACCTGCAACAAACACAGTTCAACTTAACATGATTTGCCTGATTGGACATTCCTTAAAACTCCACGAATAGGGCCTACGAATCATAGATTATAACACCAGCAAAGCCAGAAAAGTAGATCAAATTCATCAAATACATGCTAACCCATAAAGATATTCCTAAATTTAGTGTATCAATAACTCAATGAGTAGACAGATACATTTCCTGTAGTAATACTCCCTTTACTGATTAATTGATATGTAGGGTTGCAAAAGACATGTAACTACAGGCTCATTTCAATAAAACCTGCACGGACTAAAACCTGCACTGCAGAAAAAAACTGTCTTTGTAGTTCCATTAACTCCAGTACGGGTTTCATTAAATTCATCCCTAGGATGAAGTGTTTTTCCTCACTCCCTAGAGCAGGGGTGTCAAAAGAATTTTACCCTGGGGGCCACATTCGGACTTCAACGTGGTCCAGCGGGCCGCACCATTTCCTCGGTGTCAAAATTTACTCCTGACTGTCTAGCTGTAAATGATGTGATTACTAGTGAGCTGGACACAGTCAAGAAACTGTATAAATGTAGGTCAATTAACATTTCCACACAGTTGCGATTTGGTTTTAGTCATGTTAAAGTACATACATACATACATACATACATACATTCACTGCTCAAAAAAATAAAGGGAACACTAAAATAACACATCCTAGATCTGAATGAATGAAATATTCTTATTAATTACTTTTTTCTTTACATAGTTGAATGTGCTGACAACAAAATCACACAAAAATGATCAATGGAAATCAAATTTATCAACCCATGGAGGTCTGGATTTGGAGTCACACTCAAAATTAAAGTAGAAAACCACACTACAGGCTGATCCAACTTTGATGTAATGTCCTTAAAACAAGTCAAAATGAGGCTCAGTAGTGTGTGTGGCCTCCACGTGCCTGTATGACCTCCCTACAACGCCTGGGCATGCTCCTGATGAGGTGGTGGATGGTCTCCTGAGGGATCTACTACCAGACCTGGACTAAAGCATCCGCCAACTCCTAGACAGTCTGTGGTGCAACGTGGCTTTGGTGGATGGAGCGAGACATGATGTCCCAGATGTGCTCAATGGGATTCAGGTCTGGGGAACGGGCGGGCCAGTCCATAGCATCAATGCCTTCCTCTTAGAGGAACTGCTGAAACACTCCAGGCACATGAGGTCTAGCATTGTCTTGCATTAGGAGGAACCCAGGGCCAACCGCACCAGCATATGGTCTCACAAGGGGTCTGAGGATCTCATCTCGGTACCTAATGGCAGGCAGGCTACCTCTGGCGAGCACATGGAGGGCTGTGCGGCCCCCCAAAGAAATGCCACCCCACACCATGACTGACCCACCGCCAAACCGGTCATGCTGGAGGATGTTGCAGGCAGCAGAACGTTCTCCACGGCGTCTCCAGACTCTGTCACGTCTGTCACTTGCTCAGTGTGAACCTGCATTCATCTGTGAAGAGCACAGGGCGCCAGTGGCGAATTTGCCAATCTTGGTGTTCTCTGGCAAATGCCAAACGTCCTGCACGGTGTTGGGCTGTAAGCACAACCCCCACCTGTGGACGTCAGGCCCTCATAACCACCCCCATGGAGTCTGTTTCTGACCATTTGAGCAGACACATGCACATTTGTGGCCTGCTGGAGGTCATTTTGCAGGGCTCTGGCAGTGCTCCTCCTGATCCTCCTTGCACAAAAGGCGGAGGTAGCGGTCCTGCTGCTGGGTTGTTGCCCTCCTACGGCCTCCTCCACGTCTCCTGATGTACTGGCCTGTCTCCTGGTAGCGCCTCCATGCTCTGGACACTACGCTGACAGACACAGCAAACCTTCTTGCCACAGCTCGCATTGATGTGCCATCCTGGATGAGCTGCACTACCTGAGCCACTTGTGTGGGTTGTAGACTCCGTCTCATGCTACCACTAGATTGAAAGCACCGCCAGCATTCAAAAGTGACCAAAACATCAGCCAGGATGCATAGGAACTGAGAAGTGGTCACCACCTGCAGAACCACTCCTTTATTGGGGGTGTCTTGATAATTGCCTATAATTTCCACCTTTTGTCTATTCCATTTGCACAACAGCATGTGAAATTTATTGTCAATCAGTGTTGCTTCCTAAGTGGACAGTTTGATTTCACAGAAGTGTGATTGACTTGGAGTTACATTGTGTTGTTTAAGTGTACCCTTTATTTTTTTGAGCAGTGTATATATAATACGGTATGACTTTACTCACATAAAAACTGTGGATGGAAATGAGGAGTATAATTACAAAAAGATGTCTGTATCATGTACGGTTCACAGATCCTAAGGTCTTACAGGAGAGGAGGCATGTAAAAGATCTAAAAAGAATGTACACTTTCATCATAATTTATTATCTTTTCATGATTGTGATACAAATGTAAAATGCATGTCAAACATTCTTCCTCCCAACAAAGTTTCTATGTGAGGATTGCCAGAACAATCTGAGATACCAAACATATGTTCCACCTAGGCAGGCGTGGAATCGCCCATAGTCAAGTTTAGTTCAAGTCTGTAAAATAGCTGAAAAAAAGCTATTAGCAACATCTTGGGTTTGATGTGGATCATATTATGGCTAATATAAAATGTATTTTCAACCTATGGATACTGACAAATGTAGAGGGAAAAACTCATGTGCTGCATTGCTGCGGTGACTCAAGCATGACTAGCTTCAAGAGTTGTTCACCTCAGGCAATGTCACGCACTGACATAAGGGACATCTAAGTGCCACGGAAGTCACGGTCAACTAACAAGCTAGACTTTTGCAGTATAAATTGCAGATTTTACATGTACCCTGCTATCTCAGGTATCATGTTGATGTCTACTCCAGTAAACTATTTCCTCATTCAATGAGCAGGTCATAGATTTTCAGCATTGCTCAAATTTAGCTACACATGGCTAGATTCTATGGCGTGTCTGCTAATGTTGTGCATTTGTAAAACACTGCAAAGCACATCGTAAATGAACTTGAAAAACTGAAAAGCCCCATCTGGCTCTTTCTTTAAGTTGCTAGAGTACTTTATAGTAAGGAAACAATTTAGTATTAGGTAGGTAGTCAATGCCTCTCTTACCTTTATTGTAAAAGTACTTGTGGTAGTAGTAGGCCCCCTGGTCAATGTGTTCGATTATGTAGCGCTTGTACATGTCCCTGTGGAAGGCCTGGCTCTCCCTTGACACCTCGAGGACCGACACCCCTGCATTGGTGCACCGGGTGCTGAGCGACGATTCCACAGAGTAGCCTTGTCCTCCACCCCCATAGCTAGGAGCATAGTCTCCGCTCCCATAGCTGGCACTGCTGGCTTTGCTCAGGGCCACCTTTCTCTCGCCCTCGCCACCAGTCTCGTTACGGAAGTACGGGCAGCTGAGCACCAGGGTATTGCTCTTCCCATCCCCCTCATCTGCGTCCATGCTGGCCTTGTGACCCACCTCCTCGCAGCTGCCTACGGGCGACTCACAGATGGGAATTGGCGTGGCGCTGTCTCCCAGCCCAGAAGCCGGGGCCTGGCACTGAGAGGCGGCCGATGCCCCAGTGGTAGTGTTCTTCCTGCGACCCAGGTCGGCGCGGTTGGCCACCGCCTCGCTGATGTTGAAGAGGACGCTCTGCACGTCGTAGTGGGCGAAGCACTTCTGGAAGCTCAGGGGCCTTCCGAAGCGCGCTCCGTCCTCCTGGTCCAGGTACTCGCCCTCGCTCTTCACGTTCCGCAGCCTCCGGAAGATGGAGGTGTCGGCCTTCTCTGCCTTCATGCGTTGGATGAAGGACTTCTCCCGCTCACGGCTATAGAGCAGGGAGCTGTCCACATAGTCGTAGCCCGGGATGCAGACAATGTCGCCTCGCGCAATCTGGGCGGCCGTCTGTAGGCTGGGCGACAGGGTGGTGTTGAGACGCAGCAGCTCCGGGAAACTCTGTGGAGGAGGTGCGCTGGGTTGGTCCGAGCGGTCCTCCATGTGGTAGCCCCTCGGGGTGCCCACAAAGCCTTCGCTGGTGCCGGACAGACCCTGCTTCTCGAGAGATGATGTGCTCCCATACTCACGGCGCAAGGTGGCCCCAGTGTTGGGGTTGATGGTGGTGTGATCCAAGTCCTCAGCGCCGATGTCGCTAATGGTGACCTCACTGTTGCTCCTCTTGATCCCGGGGAAGCCCTTCATGGGGGAGTGGCTCAGGAGGTCGCACAGCGGATACTTGGTCTCTGGGAACTCGGTACTGTGCAACTCCTGGCTCTTTTGGAGGATGACCTCTGTGCTAAGTTTTGACGGTCCCTTCTGGAAGGTCGGCACAAGGCTGTCATAGCGTGGCGGAGGCTGTGACTCCCAGCCATCCTTTCGCTGTGGCCAGTCCGACACCCTCGCCCGGACACCCATCTTGGGCATGGCTGGCGTTCCTTGCACGTTGGCGTTTGGAGGTCCCATGGGCCTCTTTAACGCTTGGAGTTTCTTGTTGAACGGGTTGTCCGACTGCATGAAATAATTGGAGCCCTTTGGTTTGCCAGCTACTCCAGCAAGATTCGCTATGTCCTCAGTCCAGAGGCTAGGCACATTCATATCCTGTGTACAGGCACCTTACAGTCCCAAATTTCATGACTGGTTTCCAATACAAGCCATTTGTTCTGGAAACTGCTACCATGTAGTATTAGACAAAACCCAAATCTGGGGTTTCACTTCGCCAGGTCCATAATCCATAGAAAAGGATTAGATTGACAGATCTGCTTGGGTCTCTGAAGGACAGTGCAGCATCGAAGGTGAAGATCCTTTCCTGGTCCACATCAAGCCAATAACAGCCACATGGTGATCCTTTGTGGATTCAGATCTTAAAGTGAGAAACATAACATGGTTAATTTCATTCAAATTATAACATCAAAAATAAAAAGACCTAAAATTGCATTTCACCTTCAATTTGTGCAAAGGACTAAACATAATGAACATCAATCGCCATTTCATTGCTCTTTCGGTTGAATCAATCGGACCGAAGGCCTACAAACAATGTTCATGTACTAGATACTATGTACCAATACTAGAACAAAAATACATTTGTATTGCTTTGATAAGGTTTTCGGCAGCTTTTAACACATTGGGAATGGTGAGGCTGAAAGATTAAAGGCCTTTTCAAGTTCAACGGCTCATTTGCAATAATTCAGAAGTATTGCATTATTAATTATTAATTATTTCATGTCTCTAGGTGCTGTGAGCTACATGCCTGCAAATGGCCCACAATTTGAAAGGATTTGAAAGATTTATCGCAGTTATCTGATCTGTATTAACGTAACATGACAAACCGCCCATGCAACAACATAGAAAAATGTCATGCATTGAGCGAACACTTCTTTAAAAACTCACAATGAATGCCTTCCAGGTCTTAGAGAGGAGTAACAATGTCATAAGAATCATCCTCTCTCTCTCTTAAAGTCAACTATTTATCACGCTGCCTCTGGACAGTGGAGTCATTTCTCATTTTAAAGTTGAGGAGGGCAGGATTTCAGAAAACAGCAGAAAACAGCCGACTTAACCAGTATGTGGTTAGTCATCTTGGAATGCGATTAACCGTGTGAACATGTGACCAACATTTCAACCTTCCTGATAAGTACTGTATGCATTTGAAAGTCATACTAATTAGAACTGTGACAACATTCCTGTGGAATTGCCCGTATTAAAATGTTTAAAAAGAGTGGGGGTGTTGATGTTAAGGTAGTTAGATTATTCAGAGGATTTATTTCAAAATAGGCTACAATGTTCATTAGCAAGGAGAAATGTATATTCATACCTGATTTGAATATCCATAATTCACAATTTCCTGTCGTAAACGTCGACAGATTTAACACCAGGGGGTATATTCATAGTCTTTTATTTAACCTTTTTATAAATAAGGCAAGTCAGTTAAGAACAAATTCTTATTTACAATGCTGGCCTAACAAAAGGCCTCCTGCGGGTGCGGGGATTAAAAATAAATTAGGACAAAACACACATCCCGATAGGAGAGACAACACAACACTACCTAAAGAGAGACCTATGACAAGAACATAGCATGGTAGCAACACATGACAATACAGTATGGTAGCAACACAACATGGTAGCAGCACAAAACGTGGTACAAACATTATTGGGCACAGACAACAGCACAAAGGGCAAGAAGGTAGAGACAACAATACATCACACAAAGCAGCCACAACTGTCAGTAAGAGTGTCCATGATTGAGTCTTCGAATGAAGAGATTGAGATAAAACTGTCCAGTTTGAGTGTTTGTTGCGGCACGTTCCAGTCGCCAGCTGTAGCGAACTGAAAAGACGAGCGACCCAGGGATGTGTGCGCTTTAGGGGCCTTTAACAGAATGTGACTGGCAGAATGGGTGTCGTATGTGAAGGATGACGGCTGCAGTAGATATCTCAGATAGGGGGGAGTGAGGCCTAAGAGGGTTTTATAAATAAGCATCAACCGCTGGGTCTTGCGACGGGTATACAGAGAGGACCAGTTTACAGAGGAGTATAGAGTGCACTGATGTGTCCTATAAGGAGCATTGGTTGCAAATCTGATAGCCGAATGGTAAAGAACATCTAGCTGTTTGAGAGCACCCTTACCTGTCGATCTATAAATTACGCCTCCGTAATCTAGCATGGGTAGGATGGTCATCTGAATCAGGGTTCGTTTGGCAGCTGGGGTGAAAGAGGAGCAATTACGATAGAGGAAACCAAGTCTAGATTTAACTTTAGCCTGCAACCTTGATGTGCTGAGAGAAGGACAGTGTACCGTCTAGCCATACTCCCAAGTACCTGTATGAGGTAACTACCTCAAGCTCTAAAATCCTCAGAGGTAGTAATCACACCTGTTGGGAGAGGGGCATTCTTCTTACCAAACCACATGACCTTTGTTTTTGGAGTGTTCAGAACAAGGTTAAGTGCAGAGAAAACTTGTTGGACACTAAGAAAGCTTGGTTGTAGAGCGTTTCTAACATAAAATCCAGGAAGGGGCCAGCTGAGTATCAGACGGTTTCATCTGCATATAAATGGATGAGAGTGTTTCCTACTGCCTGAGCTATGTTGCTAATACAATGTCGGAAAATACCAGTCTGAATACATCCCAAACGGCCCCCTATTCACTACATAGGCCCCAATAGTTTGACCAGACGGAAAAGGCCCCTACCCTTTGAGGATAAAGAGTCCTTATCCTTTTATCTGTGTCTCTTGCCTCATTGCTATGAATGGTACTGATTGGATGCTCATTTGAATTAAGGTTACCTTAAATAGTGTACAAAAATTATAATTAAAAATAAAAAAGAGTATGATAACTAGAATAAAGTAACTCATCTTGGGTTTGTTGAACTTGTTATAGGATACTTTGAAAGTGCCACATCCAGTTCAACTGTATTTATTGACTAGTTTATAATCAAACAGTCTCGGCAAGAGCCAGACAGACTACTGCGCACTAATCAGTGCAAAAAAAACTCTAACAGACGGCTGTTTAAAACGAGCATTAAGCATTCACAACATCAAGGTGTAAAAGTGATTTGCAATCACTACAGAGGCAGCCGTGCTATGATTGGACACGGAACACTGAGGGGGCCCAAGGCGGAGCAACCGATGCCACCCGCCCCCAATGATGCCCTATTCCATTATTAAAAACACCCGAATAAAATGAGGAAGAAATGGAATATGAGAAAAGGGTCCTCATTAAAAATGCATGGCCTTGATGTCCGACCGCTTGGGAGCAAACAGATCATGAAAGCGTGAGATGAAAACAGCTTGTGACACGTCCATTTCCCCCCGTCAGTACTCGTCATGAATCTTCTGAAAGGTTCCTGCCTTGCCATAAGAGGACAACTTTGGTTCTAAGGCTTGAGTCAGTTATTTCATCTACAAAGCCGAATCGCGTGGATACGGTTTAGAACTATTTCATACTGCTTTACATATCAGTATGTATACTTCCTATTGGCCATCAAGAGTCTGACTGATGCTGCAGCAGGGTCTGACTGATGCTGGAAGTTAGGACAAGCTAAAGTATGATGCTGCACTGCATCGGATATGCATATTGCATATGTCAATGTTTGTGTTGTAATACGTCTCATATTTTTTGGGGGGGCACAAAAAAGTACATACAGCACTAAATTAAGCAATATGTTGTTATGGAGAGACCGACAATTGCAATACAAACAAATAGTAATTATCAAGAGTCAGATAAATTGCACAAACATTGTCAGATAAATTGCACAAACATTGTGTTCGGGCATCAGTCCCATCCCAGATGGTCTTAAAAATAAGACCATCTAAAAAGTGGGAAAGAAAACAAATAAAAACAGACAAAACGCGGTCACAAATGAACAGATGACACCGTCCATCAAACGTCAGCCTGAATGTAGGCTACAGTCTCGCCACTGCTGGTTAATGACAGACCTGCTCCAGTTGGTTCCACGAACCAGCGGGGCACACCGAGCTTCGTCGTTCACCCAAACATAACGGTAATCAATGAGGGAACGGCGCAAATGCTTGGGTAGTGACATGGTCTGGGAGCGACATTTGGCTGGGAGGCAGGGTAATGTTGTTTTGGTTGAAATCTAGAGAATGGACACTCCCGTGTACCCTGACAGGGGTACAGTGAAGTGGATGTCAGTACTGGATATTGGATTCCGTGATTTGAGAGAGTTTGAGATTAATGGTGTGTGGCATCTAGAAATGAGCTAGGCCTAACCCGTTGCTGGCTGCAGAGGTTTGTACTTGCTATGTCTGTCTGCATGGCTCAAATCAATTTCACATACTGTTACACTGAACTATAGATTTATATGTGATTTGGAAATTGTACTTGAGCTATAATCTTATGCGATGAAGCTATTATTTCCAGCAGTCCAGTTCTTCTGTGACATTTTGGAAATGCTCATGCAGTCCATTTGTCATCAGACGTCATTAAGCACGGGATCGAGCTCACTGGCGCAAGTGGCGATGTCCTTTGGGAACATCGGGTACAGATTAGGAAAGGCGGACAGACGGACCTCCACTTTGAGGTATGATGAGGTGGGCGAAAACAATGACGGAGAAAGGAGGTCAGTGAGCAGTGGAAGCGCACGCTGTCCAGTTCCAAAAGCCCCAGAGACAGACGACGCCATCATTCCTTTGTTCTACTTTGACATTTTTGATGTCATCCATTGGAATGAGTTCCAATTTAGAAAGAGATGTTCCAACCAAACAAATGTCACCTGTACTGTAGTCGACACCTGCCAGCCTGTATAACCTATTATTAAAGCCTCACTCCACTCCATGAATTCAGCCCTCATGTTAAATAAAAGGTAAACCACCCAGAATAAATATAGAAGTTATTTGATTGGCTGTTTTGGACCTGCTGGACAAAAATGGTTCAATGTGAGCTTTATCTTTACCATTAAAAATGATTCAAGAAAATGATTCAACTGTATGTATTTTTCTCTTTTGGGAGGGGGGGGGGGGGGTGAAGCCTTCGAATCAACGCGCTCATGTGTCTCCAGCGGCTGATTGGGACCGTATCCAAACCAGGGGGCAAGAATACAATGGCGTCAAGCCCGCTTCCAACACCGTACATGGGTGTATCCCTTTAACTGGCAACCCACCCTGGTACTCGCATAACCCTCGCACATGAATAAGACAGAGCTAAGCTAGCGGGTTCCCCATCCATCTTCCCACTGCCTGTCTTACTTTGCCTTGTTAGGTGCACTAAGCACCCAGGCATTCAGGCCCCTGGAAGAACTACGAGATACACCCAGTCGCAAGCCCTAATGCCTTCCGTGTCAGGGGGAGTTTCTCCAGGATTTATTCCAAGCGGAGGCAGGGTGGGGTGAGGGGGGGGGGGGTACAGATGGGGATCAGTTCACATACACATTCCAGTGCGGTCCTGCAATATGCACTCCACCACGACATGCATGTGTACGTTTGATTTTGACTCCCGAAGAAGAGGCAAAGTAGTATGCGTTTAGTTTAAAATGACTACTCCCTCAAGAAGGCAGGTTGGTTGGGGGGGGTGGGAGAGGTTGGTCGTCCGTCGAGAACATGGTTTAGTTGTGGGGCTGTAGCTAGTGAAGAGGGGCGGTGGCAGTAGGTGGGCCCAATGAAGGTATGGAGCAAGGCCGAAAATAAACAAATAAGACAGTAAATGCGGAACATCAAGGAAGTGAACGTAAACACCGATGGCTCTGCAGGGGCTAAATGAAAGACGGGCCCCTGGGAAGGGGGGGGGGGGGATAGTGCATCTGGACGTTAGCATTGGTTTTGTTATTGTTGTGGATATTTTCTCTTCTGGTCGGTCTTTCTCTTTACTATATAAAGCAGACCACAGGGGAATACTACAAGGCAGGATCAATGAGCTTGCCAACTATCTTGCCTAAACTTTGAAATGGGCATAGTCGAATCGAGTCAACAACCAAAAAGACTAAAGTTTAGATTTCTTAATTCAAATTGATTTCTGGTTGTTTATCAAAGTTAGCTGGCTAACTCTTTGATCCTGCTTTGTAGTATACCCCTCAGCACCCACCCTGGGCTACTTCAAAAGGTTGGGCCAAGGGCTATTTACATATCACAGCAGCAGAGTAAATATACCTTTACCCCAATAACAAAACTGGGCAAAGCTGGTTGAAATTACGTAATTTCAGGTTGGACGTTTATTGGCTTCTCACAGTGGTTGCTCTTCCATATCCTAATGTACATGGTACAGCTATTCATGTCGGAGTATAAAGTACTGTATCATTACTTAGTCAATGCGAGGGGCTGCCAATAAAGCTCTCGTTGACTTTTGTTGAAAGTGGGATGGCTACGCTCTGGCTCTGCTGACTGGCCCAGTCGACTTGAATCAGCTGTTCAAATAAATCAAGGCCAGAACACACCAGAAGCCCTTTTCACCCTGCCACCTAACCCCCGCCCAACTCAACCCTCCACAGCTGAGCTCCAGGCAAGCTGCCAGGTGGAACCAAGATAAGAGGGTTTGTTTGCGTCGATAAAGCACTGATGACATCTCTCAACAAGTTATGGGAACTGTATGTCGGGCTATTGTTTGATTAGCAACATGGTTCTCCAGGCTCGATCGCTTAAGAGCCCACGCAAGGAGCTCCCAGCTGAGATGGAACTGCTGGACGAGGACAGTGTTGACTTTTGTTTGTTTCTCTTAGGGGGTCTGACATTTTGTTCAACTCCCCCATCTGGACTTCTCATGCTGGGAAACCCTCCCACGTTCTTCTCCTTATTTCCCTTAACAGGAAGCATTGGAATTCGGGGGCAATTAAGGGTGTTAAGGCTCAGTTATTCTAATTTCTAACTTTTAAAGTAATGCATACCATATGCCTTGCAGCATGTAACAATGCCACTCTTTTAGAGGCTAAGGACCAGACGGGGATGTGACTGTGTTGTTACCAAACAACTTGGAACGAGTTTCATAACTATAGCACAAGGATGGGATGCCCAAGACCAAAAAACCTTTCATCTGCAGACTGTTGCTGTGTCTACCTATAAAGGCTCAAATCATGCGCCGTGCATTTCCTGTTTCGTTTTTAAACTTCAGCACACCAAACACAAAACTTCTGGGGGTTGGGGGGGGGGGGGGGGCACTATGTAAGCAGCAGACTCTTCATGACATGGCGTAAGTTTTTTGCAATTCGTTGAAATAAAAAAACGACGACATCACCTGAAAAGGCAGCCTCAATCCTTTGAGAGCATCATTTTTAAAAGGTGAGCTTGAAGACAAGACCGGCATATAGGGCAGTCTCTCAGAACCAGGTTGGGAGGGAAAAAGCCCTGTTTGTGAAGGGGACGTGGTCTGGAAGGAGACTGTTTGAGGAAATGGACTACAGGTGAGCCTGAAGATACAAATGAAAAGGCTCGCAGGTTGGTCAGGAATTGTTCGGAAAGGACAGGTGCTCGAGACAAGACGGTTTACTGTGTCACTGCATCTTACCACTCGTCTTAAAAACAAAAGTGAGGAAAACAGTAATAGGACATACAAAAAAAAAATTCTCCACTAAACAGTACAGCTGCTATACAAATATGAACTTTACAGCATTCACAGGCCTGTGGACAAATGTGTCTGCGTGGTGGTAACTGTTTGCTGCGTAACAAGAAACACAAAAGAAAATGGGTCAGCCCTCGGTTGATGACATCCGTTGGGTTGCCACTCATAACGCGGCTGGTTTTGGGCTCGTCACTTGCTGCTGGTGCAGACGCTTTGCTCCTGGGCACATAGGAGGGTGTGCACAAAACATACAAGACCAAGCCCTGTGCACACACACAGCCTTGGTGTTCCCTTTCATTTCTATATTGATTTTATACTAAAAAAGGGCAGTGCTATCTCCAATGACAATGGCAGCAGACAGAGGGGGAGAGCGAAACGAGAAGACTGGGACAGGCTGTTTTTTTTTGCAAGCCTATTTACTGCCAGGATTTTCCCAGAGAGATATTTGAGGAAAGCCGCCTGTTGCATTGTCTGTTGACATAAAATTAACCCCGTTGGGTGGGAACGAGGAGGACTCATTCATGCTAGAATGCTAATGAAAAACAGGAGAAAGAGAGGCGGCAACTGAAGACTCCTACGAAGATGAAAAAGGAGAAAAAAAAGAAGGAAAAAAAACAGAGCGGCAGGTAGCTTGGTTGCGTTCCAGTCGCTCTGCTTTGCCTGAATGAAGTCAAGTCCGTCATCCCATATCGGCCTATAGCCAGGCCTAGTTGTCAAACAACAACACCTTTAAGTAGAAGTACATCCATCCACCCCCAAAATAGTCAACCATCTGGTGACTGAGAGGGAGCTCTGAACAGAGAGCTAGCGAGACTCCCCTCACACCCTACTGTGAGAGGGAGGGCATGTGTAGCTAGCTACCCCCCAGTGTGTGTCCTCCCTGAACAAATGCCGACACCCCCCCCCCCCCCCTCCCCAAAACTCTCAACCCCACAACTCCTGTCCCCAATGTTCCTTTGGCAAAGGGATCACCTCATTTCCATAACCACACATGTAGGCTGTCCTGCTGCATCCTCTCTCAACTGACACCCTTTCGCGATCAGACGACACACACAATGGAGTGAGGCGGGGGGAAACACCTTCCCAGTTGGCAAGAGAAGCCAGACTTGGCAACTGTGTAGCTACAGTAGGAGAGGGGCAGACTTAGTAGTTCTACTGATTCAAGAGGAATTTTCACAAGAGTACAAGGTTCGTTTTGTCACGGGAAAAATGGCAGTTGGAAGCAATTAGTTCGACAGATGAGTTGTTACAGTTGAGATGGATGCATAGGAAAACCTGAAAGTTGACATTTCCAAAACATGTACATTTGTTCTGAACATGGTGATTTCTTTGACACTCCATATGGAAATGAGCCCCACACACACACACGGCTTGTAAGTCGCTCTGGATAAGAGCGTCTGCTAAATGACTTAAATGTAAATGTTAAATGTAGAAGGATGGGGGGGGGGGGGGGGGTGATGAGATTGCAAGTGTAGGGGGAGGATATGACCTTAGCACTTAACAGTCCCACACACACACACACACACACACACACACTTCGCATTGGTCAAACATTGTTTGGAGGCATGCAAACAACCTGAGACACTAATAGTAGACAACACAGCTGCCATCCTACCCAAACATATGGAATTTCATGCACTGCTCTATTATTTACCTGCATTAAATTGAGGTTTAAGAGTCTATAAAACAATCGTTTACATTTTCAACTTTGGTGAAGAGGTAGTGACACCATGTCAAACGCAATTAACTAAATGTAATTAGGCTTTTTCCTGTCTTTTTCAACCAAAACCGGGTCGCCTTTTTAAATGATTCATTCACATTATGAATAATGCCACAGGCTCTTCTCCTATTACCTCCACTGGTAAAGATTTGACCCGCAATTAGGGCAGCTGCTTGTCTGTTTTTTTCTTCTTCCATAGTGAATATATAGTACATGAGAGAGACTGACAAGAGGAAGAAAAAACAAAATGAAATGTAGTGAATGCCTGATTGCAGCTCGTATAGCTTCGCCCCAACTGATAATCCTCTATCCTCCTTTTGACAACGTCTCCAACTGCCGAACTGATTGGGAGGCATTAGCATGTGTATAGAGAAAATGGACACCGTGACATTCAGCTTATCGCGACGGCAGATACAACCTGATTGTGTCGCCCACAATAACCCCGGTCCATGGCGCAACCCCCCAATTTCTGAGGGACTGAAAGAGTCTTTAGAGGGGGAACAGCAGGTTTGAAGAAGGGCCTTTCAATTTATTCTGAGGGGGACAAAATAAAAGAACTGCTCCCCTTTAAAATTCCTGAGGTTTTAAAAGAAAGACGCAAAGGGATCTGGTGCTTTCAGAGCTTCAAATAGGACCTTTTATGGGCCATATGCTGTGGCTGCATATTTTTGACTTCCTGTGGATTGCAGCGAAATAATAGGACAAAGGTATGGAGGGAGAGAGAATTTTCATAGAGATCACAAGCGGAGGTCGCGATTTTGGCCGGTGTGTATGTGTATACGTATGTGTGTGTGTGTGTGTGTGTGTGTGTGTGTGTCTGTCTGTACATGCATGCGTGTCTGCACTAAATTCACCTCCCCACTCCCTTTCACTTGGGAGCGTGTTTGGGAAGCGTTACCAAGTCTGACAAGAGATCATCTGGGATCAACCAAAGTCTAAGAGAAACATCCTCAACAAGAGCATGATGCTTCTGCTTAATCCTCAAGTACACCGCCACCAGTGCCTCTATTTAGACAGACTAGAGAGATCGGTCTCTAAGTCAATAAGTAACACTTCTTCATCTGTTTTACACTGGTCTTAACTGTATAAACATCTTACATTACAGGGCTTGATTCTGTGTGCTCAGAATCAAGCCCTGAAAACATCTGTCTGGTGCAACCTAAAACAGGCAAAAAGAGAAATATCGTTCAGTTTGTTTAGACTCTAGGGTGGGGGGGGGGGGTCTGTAAATAATGCTAATTTAATAATTCTTCTACATGCTTAAAATGCAGTGGTAAATATGAAAAAAAAGTGAAAACACCCCCACCTCTCAGTCATGGTTTAAACCGTTTGTATGTGGTGGCGCTGTCCATTCAGTAGTGCTGAATTTCAGCCACAGCTGAGCTCCTTTACGCATAGGGTTTGCTTTGTACTTCCTCATTTTCACCATTTGTTTGTCACACGTCCTTAAAAAAGCTGTTGATTTACCATTGTTGGCTTTTGTCAGTCAGCTGTTTAGTGCTCATTGCTTTGATTCAGGTGCATGCAGGTACTGGTATTCTCCATGCCTAAAAGTATTCGATTTTCTATAAATATATGTTTTCTTTTCTTCATCAGCTGATGGTTGACACTATCACTAGACAACTAGCCTACAGCTGGACACCAATGCACATCCAATCCATCCAACAAGTATACGTTCATGACAGTAGGCATATAATTAACTTCCGGTTAGAAGCATTCGATTTTGCAACGGCATAGGCCTACGTTATTTTGGATTTGTGTCCGTGAGAACTGTTTTCCCGGTGAAACATAATAACATGTTACGCAGGCACAGCTACACATACAGGACATTTTCCCAGATATCTACGATCGATGATCCAAACAGGGTTTAAGGTCAATTGTTAAATGCTTAAAAAGGACACGTAACGCCGTCATGAATGCAACGAACTGTAAGGAAAGGTAGTGTTACGTCACATGATCTGTAAAGACTCCAAGCATTAACACATTAAGCACAATTTATTTTTAACCAGTACACATTCGCTACCGGTAGGCCTATTAGAAGTTGACGGTAATACACATTGTAGACTGGTATTATAAGTTGACTGCGTGTGTTAGGGTGTTCATCACGTTTCCCCCACGACAGTTTCAGACGCATTTTAGGTGTCCCGACTTTTCACGCTACAAAAAAAGGTACATTTGTCAGCAAGACGCATCAGTTAATGTAGGCCTAATCAATGGCAAATCGATGAATGTTACAGATGTCCATTTCCATTCATAAATTGGTGCGAGTACACATGCAGGTGTGTATTCTGGAATTATTTTAGAGTACACATGCACCCTAGTTTTTTTTTATTGACTTGGACAATGATGAAAATACCATGACTGGTAATTCATGTTAACTGTTTAAATTATGTGTTTATTATTAGGCCCATAAATAAAAATGGTGCAAGCGAACTCAATACAGACCTGCCCTCACCTTCCCTAATGTCACAGTGTATTTCGCACTCTGCTTCGGAGTCACACATGCAATATTAAAACGAGCGTCATTGTTACTTAGCGTTTCAGAGTGCATCAAATGCCACGCAAGATCTCACGCAACGTTAATGGTTTAAGCCTACGAAAAAAAAGTCAGTGAAAGCCAGTCCCAGTGGTTACAATTTCAGGACTACTCTGTCAGTCTTTTGCTCAATCACTCAACAGCAGATTCGTAAAAGCTTTTAGAAGGCTTGTCTCTTCAAAACATATTTAGGTGTCTAACCCTCAACCACTCTCCTTAGTCGTAAAATGTGTGGTTCCCATTATACTAATCCACATTTGACACAAACACGAATCACCGGCAGTTGTTCTCCACACCCCATTGAAAACTTTCCAACAGACAAGTCGTATTTTTTAAATAGATCTTTGTGGGTGAGGGATGAGTGTGTGTAAATGGACTGTGTGTGTGGGGGGGGGGGGGGTAGCATTTCAGTCTGGTGGAGTGCTGTAGATCACTGCCTCCCAAATCAGACCGCTGTCAATTGTGTGTTGTCTGTGGGCAGAGAGAGGACAAGAGACAGAAATAAGAAAGAGTGAGGCTGAAATGGACAGACGCAAAAAGAAAAGAGAGGGAATAAGAGTGGGATTGATAAAGATGGAGAGAGAGGAGGGAGAAAAAGCAATAAGGGGAATAATAATAGGGGGAGAGATACAAATGGAGACCGAACGACAGACATGGAAGGAGATCGAGAACAAGAGGACAGGAGAAAGACAAAAGTCTTTAGGTCAACCCTTTTCTTCTCCTAACACCAAAAATATCCTAATGCATATTTGGACACGTTCACTCTGCAGCCACAACAACCAGAGACTAAAAAGACCTGAACGACCCTGGTGACCCCAGACTGTTTATCAACATACACTACATGACCAAAAGTATGTGGACACCTGCTCCACTCTTCTGGGAAGGCTTTCCACTAGATGCTGGAACATAGGAAGCAAGTCTCCACAGCATTCAGCCACAACAGCATTAGTGAGGTCACGCACTGACGTTGGGTGATTAGGCCTGGCTCGCAGTCGGCGTTCCAATTCACCCAAAAGGTGTTAGATGGAGTTGAGGTCAGGGCTCTGTGCAGGCCATTCAAGCCCCCCGATCGACAAATAATTTCTGTATGGACCTCGCTTTGTGCATGGGGGCAATGTCATGATGAAACAGGAAAAGGCCTTCCCCAAACTTTACATTTAGGACTATGCATTGGGGCAGGTAGCGTTCTCCTGGCATCTGCAAAACCCAGATTAGTCCGTCGGGCTGCTAGATGGACTGCCTAGAAGGCCAGCATCCCAAAGTCGCCTCGACACTGTGGACGTTGAGACTGGTGTTTTGCAGGTACCATTTAAAGTAACAGCCTATTGAGGACTTGTGAGCGTCTGTTTCTCAAACTAGACACTCCAATGTACGTGTCCTCTTGCTCAGTTGTGCACCATGGGCCTCCCACTCCTATTTCTATTCTGGTTAGAGCCAGTTTGCGCTGTTCTGTGAAGGGAGTAGTACACAGCGTTGTACGATATCTTCAGTTTCTTGGCAATTTCTCGCATGAAATAGCCTTCATTTCTCAGAACAAGAAGAGACTGCCGAGTATCAGAAGAATGGTCTTTGTTTCTGGCCATTTTGAGCCTGTAATGGAACCCACAAATGCTATGCTCCAGATACTCAACTATTCTGAAAAAGGCTAGTTGTATTGCTTCTTTAACCAGAACAACAGTTTTCAGCTGTGCTAACATAATTACAAAATGGTTTTCTAGTGATCAATTAGCCTTTTAAAATGATATACTAGGATTAGCTAACACAACGTGCCATTGGAACACAGGAGTGATGGTTGCTGATAAGATATTCATATTTTTTTTTTTATCAGCTGTTTCCAGCTACAATAGTCATTACAGCATTAATGTCTACACTGTATTTCCGATCAATTTGAAGCTATTTTAATGGACAAAAAATTTGATTTTCTTTCAAAAACAAGGACATTTCAAAGTGACCCCGAACTTTTGAATGGTAGTGTATAAATATTTTTTATTCATTTATTCTCAATCTACACACAATACCCCATAAGGACAAAGCGAAAACAGGTTTTTATACTTATTTACATAAGTATTCAGACCCTTTGCTATGAGACTCGAAATTGAGCTCAGGTACATCCTGTTTCCATTGATCGTCCTTGAGATGCTTCTACAACTTAATTGGAGTCCATCAGGGGGTAAAGTCAATTGGTTGGACATCATTTGGAAAGGCGCACATCGGTCTATACAAGGTCCCACAGTTGACAGTGCATGTCAGAGCAAAAACCAAGCCATGATGTTGAAGGAATTGTCTGTAGAGCGCCGAGACAGGATTGTGTCGAGGCACAGATCTGGGGAAGGTTACCAACAACAACAAAAATTGATGCAGCACTGAAGGTCCCCAAGAACAGTGGCCTCCATCATTCTTAAATGGATGAAGTTTGGAACCACCAAGACTCATCCTAGAGCTGGATGCCCGGCCAAACTGAGCAATCGTGGGAGAAGGGCTTTGGTCAGAGAGGTGACCAAAAACCTGACGGTCACTCTGACAGAGCTCTAGAGGTCTTCTGTGGAGAAGGACAACCATCTCTGTAGAACTCCACCAATCTATCGCCTTTATGGTAGAGTGGCCAGACAGAAGCCACACACTCAGAAGCCACCATGAGAAACAAGACTCTCTGGTTTGAATATTGAACTCTTTGGCCTGAATGCCAAGCAACATGTCTGGAGGAAACCAGGCACTGCTCATCACCTGGCCAATACCATCCCTACGGTGAAGAATGGTGGTGGTGGCAGCATCATGCTGTGGGGATGTTTTTCAGCACCAGGGACTGGGACACTAGTCAGGATTGAGAGAAAGGTTAATAGAGCAAACAGAGAGCGCTCAGGACCTCAGTCTGGGGTGAAGGTTAACCTTTCAACAGATCAACGACCCTAAGCCTACAGCCAAGACAACGGGGGAACGGCTCCGGGACAAGTTTCTAAATGTCATTGAGTGGCCCAGCCAGAGCCCGGACTTGAACATCTCTGGAGAGACCTGAAAATAGCTGTGCAGCGACGCTCCCCATCCAACCTGACAGAGCTTGAGAGGATCTGCAGAATGGGAGAAACCCCAAATGTTTTTCAATTCACTATAATGGAGGATTCTGTTTTCGGCTGACAATGCATTATGTACTGCTGGTGGCCTTAAACTTTCGTGGCTTCAATGAGAGGGGGCAGTCATTCTCCCTTGATGTGTGCAATAGGCCACCACGCAATGCAAACATTTTGCAATGGAAAACAAAAAAATAGTTTCTTATTGGACAAGTACAGGTAGTGCATCCCTGTTTCAGTCTGTGTTATTCTGTTTGTCACGTAACGAACATGACCTAGTTACCCACCATGTTCAGATGAAAGCAGTGCCAGCCACAAGTTGAGTGATCTGCTGGACTGGTGACGGAGTGTGAAAGCAGGGTCATTCAACTAGTCTCACATGCAATAATTCACATGGGTTTGAAGTTA
Source organism: Salvelinus fontinalis (assembly GCF_029448725.1). Lineage (NCBI taxonomy): Eukaryota > Metazoa > Chordata > Actinopteri > Salmoniformes > Salmonidae > Salvelinus > Salvelinus fontinalis. The sequence continues at coordinate 12,470,474 of NC_074667.1, forward strand.
TACAGTGCAGGAAAGAGAGAAGTGTAACAAAATTATTAGGCAATAATGGAATAGGGAAGAGAGTGGAAGTATACGAGGTAGAGATATACAGGGAGAGATGGAGATTGTATGATCACAGCGAGTATGTTTATGCCTCTCTTCTTCCCCGTCTCTAGGCAACAACCAACCCGATTGGACTATTTTCTTCAGAGACAACAACCGGTCGGCTGGGAAGGCGTGCACCGTATCATTGAAGAGGAATTTGATTGACAGAATGTGCCTCTCTGTTTGGCTTAAGGCCTGTTGGGAAAACATTTTAGAGGGGGATAGACTGTAATTTAAAGCTCTTTCAAGCCTGTATAAAGTGTGGCATTGCTTCAACACATCTGGTGGTTGGGCATGTGTGTGGGAAACCAAGAGTGGGAGTGTTTTGGGGGGGGATAGCCAGCAGATGTTTCTACCACCTGACACTCCCATGTTAAAGAAGTGACGTGCCAACTGTTCGGCAGCCCGCTGTGCCAAAGTCAACAAGCTACGAGTTCGTGGTCCACTTGAGTAAAGGGTGTGTTGCGTTTGTGTGAGTGGGTTGAAGGGGGGAGGGGGCAGATTTTTTTCCTCTCCCAGAGGGCCCTGTGTAAAGGAGATAAGCTGGAAGAATAAGATAAAGAGATGGTGCCTTTGCGTTCAAGATTTATCATGCTGTATTCACCTCGTCATATTTGATGGCAAGAGCCTAAAAGCAGGAAGATTTTCATGCCTGTCGGGCTAGCACACATTAATCCACGCTAAAGTGCGTGTGTGTGTATACAGGCATGGTCCAAAAACAATGTACCTACTGACACACAAATGATCATAAACGTTGTAACAGAATGAAAGGCTTTCTCTGGAGCAAAACATAACTGTTTAAGGTCTCGTAAATATGGCTGCCGAGCTGAAGTTCAACGTAGAGCAAGTTATTTACATTCCTGTGTATGCTAGTGGAGGGGTATGGTATGTCCATTCCTCATCTAGGGAAAGAAGGAAAAGAGCAGTCTACCATTTACAACGTCAACTGTAAGTTTCATCAACCAGGCTTGCTTTATCATGCAAATATCCTCTACTATACGGTGAAAATACAAATAAAACGCTCCATTTGTCTCCGTGGACTCTCAAAACTCCCGTCTGACACGCGCACAGGGGTGGCACGGCGCGCGAGCGAGGCTGCTTGCATGCAACGCTAACGATGTAAGCAATTTAGCCATCGCTAGCTTTAATTACCGTCTCCCCCCTCCGCGGAGCCAGAACACCTGCACTATATCAGCTCTGAGGTGAACGGGAAGCTTGATGCTAATGACAGACAGACCAGGGGTTCTCTTGTGGTGGTTACATTGGCATATTGGACATTTCTGTTTGACATTTAGCTCTCGCTGAGAGAGTACAGTCGGCCTCTGAAGGACTGGGGCTTTCTTTAAGGCTAGACCCAAACATTTTATTTGGTTGGCCTCCATGCTCTAACCTTTTCGCATGTTTGTTTGAGGTATATAGTAGACTCTAGGCAAATCCTGTGGTGGCTGTCATAGCCGTAGGGGTTGGCAGCAAAAACAGATACGGGACGAGGATGTCTGTGCTGCCTGACTAGGTTTTTCGTCGTCTTTGTTTTTACAGGTCACACATGTACAAGAGTAACCTGAACAAGTGTGTGGTGCGAAAAGGGAAATGTATTGTATTTTTTGCATATAGCAATGAGACACCCTCGGAGAGTGGTGCCACGGCCAGGGATCAGCCATTATTGACAGCGACCCTGGAGCAATTAGGCTTGAGTGCCTTGCTCAAGGGCAGAACAACAGATTTTTCACCTAGTCGGCTCTGGGATTCGAACTAGCAACCTTGCGGTTACTGGCCCCTAGCTCTAACCGCTAGGCTACCTGCCGCCCGGAGACAGGGTGTGTGTGAGTCACTAACTGGAGTTTCAGAACTCCCTCTTACAGTATGTTTTCCTGTTCCAGACTGATAGCAGAAGACCTGTACATGGTGGAGTGAATTTGTACAGCCGCACAGCAGATCTTTCCGGAAACTGACCAATGACTATTGCAGTGTTTTCCACAAGCACATGGAGAAGCCAGCCAAATAGAAAAAGTAGCCGGCCAGGCTCCCCATGGATTAATTATCGGAGTAGACGACCTTGTTATTTTACCTGAAATGCACAACTCGATGTTTACATCCTCGGACAAACTAGCAAAATAGCTAGATAAAAAGGATAAATAGGACAAATTAGCTAGAAACTGCAAGCTAGCTAGCTAAATTGCCATAAATGTTTAATGCTTTTCGACCTGTCCCAAAATTAATATATTTGGTTCAGAGTTTGTTTTGATATTTCAACCTTTGTGTCGTGATCGCGTTTGGTGTGGGGGGACAAACTCAATTTGCACACGATGGCGGACGCACACTCGCGTCCGGTTTGGGCACGGTATAATGCTAGTTTGCATTTTCAACCAGCAACTGTCAAGAAATAACACTGATCAAATGTTTTCACACTTTTACAGTGTTACTTGCATCAACTGTTGTACAATATTATATAAAAACACAGGAAAAACATAATTTTGACTGCACTTGGCCTTTAAAGAAAGCTGTTAGAGTCAGTGGAATTCCACAGGTGTCAAGCATCCTTTTAACAGGCATTTTCTCAGCTATTTGCAATACAGGTATGATTGAAGAATGAAGCAGGTGTAAAACATGGGCTTTGCTACACAGAAAGCAGCAGATGACTACTCCATTGTCAACACTTGGATGAAATCTGTAGAACTATATCAATATCTTCAAAAATATCATATACAGTGCAGTGACAAAGTATTCCCCCCCCCCCCCTTTTTTATAATGAATGTTATCAGATCTTGAACCAAAACCTAATATTAGATAAAGGGAACCTTCGTGAACAAATAAAACAATGACATACTTATTTCATAAACAAAGTTATTCAACACCCAATGCCCCTGTGTGAAAAAGTAATTGCCCCCTTACACTCAATAACTGGTTGTGCCAATTTTATCTGCAATGACAGCAACCAAATGCAGAGCAATTACTTTTTCACACAGGGGAATTGGGTGTCGCATAGTTTTATTTATTTAATAAAGTTATACTTTTTTTGTAAACTCCGGTTTCCTTTATCTAATATTATGTTTTGGTTGAAGATCTGACAACATTCAGCAGAAGAAATATGCATTTCGAGAATATCAGATAGGGGGCAAATACTTCTTCACAGCAATGCAAGTCATTACTTTATTCTTTAGAATTGTATTATATTAGTTGCATTAATTTTTGTTTCTAAAGTATGTAATTGAGAAGATGCCCCTTTAAGACAAACTTTCCAAAAGTGAAAGACATGGCTAAAGTAGGCTAGCCAAGACAAATGCTAGGTGTCTTTTGTAGCTTTCTTTTTGCAGACTATCAACAGTAGCCAACATATGCTAGTACGCTCACTATTGGAGGTAAACCACTTTCCCTAAAGTAAATAAGCTCAGCGAGTAGATTGATGGGTGCTTCTTTTTGCTCTGGACAGCTCACGTGTGCTGTGTGAACGTTACTTCTGTACCTGCCGGCGGGCCTTGAGTAACAGCCTTGGGACGGAAGTAACAGCTGACGAGAAGTGCACAAAATATGTCTTATCGCCATGTTTCTGGTTTGCAATGCTCATTACTTTCAACAAATGTACTAATCAGCCATAATTTCATGTGGTGTCGATTTGAATAATTAATGCTATTGGTTAGGAATGTATGACAATGAACCTTGAGCGAACATCGCAACGTTGCACAACCACAATATTTTGCCATACAATATTAAATCGGACTAAAATGGATCATCTTATGATATTAGCCATAATTTTCTCATCTCACTTTAATGGGAATGTAGTAGGAGATGGTTTCCCCCAACTTCAATTACTATTCATGCTTAAACCCATCCAATCAGGTGTGCTCCAGCTGTCCTTGTCATGCGTGCTCCTCGTCTCTTGATAGAAAAAAATATAGTTTTTATTCTCCTCACAATACGGCAAACTCGTCATGCCCATCACATTTCCATGGTTTGACATAAGGTAATTAACTCAGAAACATATATTTCTAACCACTAACCTGTCGATACAAGTGAAAGTAAGAAGCTGATCCATCAATCTAATTGATTAAGGCATAATTCTAATGTCATATATAATTTTAAAATCAGTCACTTTAAATCAAATCAGTCACCAGACTAATAACCAAGACTAGCTAGCAGGATACTTGAAACCTATGCTGTAATTTAGTGACTAGATGGGTTAAGAAAATGACATACAGTACTAGTCAAAACTTTAGACACACCTACTCATTCAAGTGTTTTTCTTTATTTTTTACTGTATTCTACATTGTAGAATAATAGTGAAGATGTCAAAACTATGAAATAACAAATAAGGAATCATGTAGTAACCAAAATGGATAAATCAAAATATATTTTAGATTTTTCAAAGTGACCACCCTTTGCCTTGATTACACTCTTGGCAGTCTCTCAACCAGCTTCACCTGTACTGCTTTTTCAACAGTCTTGAAGGAGTTCCCACATATGCTGAGCACTTGTTGGCTGCCTTTCCTTGAGTTGGACACTCTGCGGTCCAACTCATCCCAAACCACCTCAATTGGATTGAGGTCAGGTGATTGTGGAGGCCATGCCATCTGATGCAGCACGCCATCACTCTCCTTCTTGGTCAAATAGCCTTTAAACAGCCTGGAGCAGTGTTGGGTCATTGTCCTGTTGAAAAACAAATGACGGAGATCATCTGTTCACCTACTCTGCGTCTCACAAAGACACAGCAGTTGGAACCAAAAGTCTCACATTTGGAATCAGACAAAAAAAAAGGACAGATGTCCACCCGTCTAATGTACATTGCTTGAGTTTCTTGGCCCAAACAAGTCTCTTCTTCTTATTGGTGTCCTTTAGTAGTGGTTTCTTTGCAGCAATTCAACCATGAAGGACTGAGTCACGCAGTCTCCTCTGAACAGTTGATGTTGAGATGTGTCTGTTACTTCAACTCTGTGAAGCATTTATTTTGGGCTGGAAACTCTAATGAACTTATCCTCTGCAGCAGCGGTAACTCTGGGTCTTCCTTTCCTGAGGCGGTCGTCATGAGAGTTTCGTTATAGTACTTGAAGAAACGTTCGAAGTTCTTGACATTTTCCGGATTGACTGACCTTAATGTCTTAAAGTCATGATGGGCTGTCTTTTCTTATTTGAGCTTTTCTTGCCATAATATGGATTTGGTATTTTACCAAATAGGGCTATCCACCACTACATTGTCACAACACAACTGATTGGCTCAAACGCATTAAGAAAGAAACATTTCTCAAATTAACTTTTAATTAGGCATACCTGTTAATTGAAATGCATTCCAGGTGACTACCTCATGAAGCTGGTTGAGAGAATGCCAAGAGTGTGCAATGCAGTCATCAAGGCAAAGGGTGGCTATTTGAACAATCTCAAATATAAAATATATTTTGATTTGTTTAACACTTTTTTGGTTACTACATGATTCAATATGTGTCATTTCATAGTTTTGACATCTTCAATGTAGAAAATAGATGTGTAATGGATTTAATGTAATGGATTTGTTTGCTAGGGCAAGTCTAGATAGCAATAGCTGTATTATGCCTACAGTGAAGTTTCAGTCCGCTAGGTGCATCTCTACAGTATGGGCAAATCTCTGGGTGACAGACATCCCCATGCAGGCAACTTATGAAAATATGATTGATTCAATATTGCACTGTCCCATTCTCTGGGCTCTGTCTGCAATCACAACCAGTAGTATCTACCAGGAATAATAAAACAGATTCACCAAACATCTAATATTATTCAATGAATTATGAATGACCACTGGAGTCTTTGCCACTCCAATTTTTTTATTTTTTTTAAATATATAGAATATTTTGATATTTATTGCATTACTCAAAATCTTGCCAAAGCATGTTCTGCAAGAGGGGTTATATGATTCCATTTTTTTTTTTTTATGATTTATATGAAAATTCAGTCATGAACATACTTTGAAATTAATGAGGGAGAGGTTCAAACGCAGGCTAAGTCTGGCATAAGCTTAATCCCACACTTTACAATAAGTTGAACAGTGCGTCCTCCAACACATTGGTGCGGCTGGCTTCCCGGGTTAAGCGGGCGGGTGTTAAGAAGCGTGGTTCGGCGGGTCACGTTTCGGAGGACGCATGACTCGACCTTCGCCTCCCGACCCCGTTGGGGAGTTGCGGCGATGAGACGAGCTCGAAATTGGAGAGAAAAAGAGGCTAAAATAAAAATAAAAAAAAGAGGGAAAAGAGCAAGTGAGGCCCTACAAAGGAAGAGTAGAGGTCAGACTGAATGACAGAGAGAGAAAGAGGGATAACCGAGCATCTGAAAACAGAGAAATCATTAGTAGAGTGACAGAAGACACAGCAGACAGCCACTGAAGGAATAAAAGATTGAGTGAGGGAGAGAGCAGACTAAAAGCCTCAAGAGAGACGGAGAGCAGGAATAAGACAATGACAGAGGAAGAGTGGAGCGAGTGAGTGAGAGAAAGAGAATGCATGTTTAATGCCCCATTGGGTACATCAGAGCCCATCCCCGACCCGGAGGCAGGTCTGGAAAGCCTCAACCAAGACAGTGGTACTCCACTCCCCCCATCCCCCTTTACTTCTCCCTCCACCCCTTCTCTCCTCAGGGAAAATAATTTGGGGGCGGGCACGGGGCCTGCCTGCATCGAGGCTTCCTTCAGCGAACATGTCTCCTGGAGCAGTATGCCCAGAGTCTCTGAAGAGTAGTCACCTTTGACCTCTCGAGTCTTTCAGAGCTAATGATCTCATGTAGTCTGCAAGACTTTACTTTTTAAAGGAGGCAGGAGGTCAGATAAAAATGTGTATCCTCGGTTAGGAAAGAAAGAGGGGAAAAGAGCGCATGAGGCTTCTGGGAAATGCTGACTTGTTATATACAGCAGAATAGTTCAAGGCAGTGACGACTAGAACAATCAAAACAAAATTCTGGTGTTACATTACTAGTTCAAATGCCTGTGTGTGTGTTTTGAAGCCGTTTTCTCTACTCTGAAAGTGCACAATGAGTGCTGAGTAAGGGAGGATTAGTCAGCCCTACAAATCCCTGCTCCCACACACACACACACCATATATAAACCAGACACCAAAACACAACAGTCTAGTCTAGTAACACAAAACACCCACCCAACACACGATTTTCCAAGTACGACAAACTCGCACATTATGACCCAGTCATCCAACAACACATGGACCATGCAGATGAGAGCCAAGATTTTCAGACATTTATGCTAGATGTCTATATCACACATGAATAGACTAGCCCCATAGATAGCCTTAACACACACGAAAACCCTGGCCCCATGAATGATATCAGAAGAGTATTTCTGCCCATTATGGTGGTAATTTGAACAGTGGCTCCACCACAGTGGAGTGAGATTTGACCTATGGCCTTTGAGTGTTCATGGCCTCGTTGACCAGAAATGACCATTGAATAATCACGTATGAAGACGCCATCATCCTAAATCAATAAAAAGTCGTACTTTTGGGAGTGATTACTATAGCAAACTACGCAAAGGGCATGCTATATGGTGATTCCGGTCACTACCCATTCTCTTCCAATTACCCTCGAAGAGGACTGGGTCGTCTTCCATCTAATGGTTCCCTTTGTCGAACGGCGCCGGTAAATCGATTCATCATGCGGTTCGTCGCGAGGGCGATGAGCACAGTTAGCATGTTCACTATATCCTTTCCACAGTTGCCGGAATGGCTTTGAGTAGATGGCCGAAATGGGACATCGATGGGCTTCCTGGTTAGCGGGGTCAACTTAGTGTCAACGTTATCCAGCTGCATGCGTGTGGCAGAATTGAGTGTAATGCCAGCAACAAGAGAAAAACTGTTTTTTTGGTATGTGAAGCTGTTATACTAAGGCAATACGTAATCCATGAATTATGAATTCAATCCATACAAAAGCCTATGTGAAATCAAATCTCTTGTTGAGTAAGACACGGAGTAGTACTTTTAAAAGATTTAGATTCTCTGAGTGAAACATATGGTGGAAGCGCTTGACTGATTCAAAAAAAACATCTTTTCCTCCTGTGTGTGGTGAGGCCTACAGTGCTGAGGACCCTCTACACACACATCCAGAAGGTAGCAGAGCCGCTGCTCCCAAAAGTGAAGAAGATTTAGAAGACTTAGTTACGCAATAACATTTCAAAGGGTCGGTACCAAAAAAAAAAAAGAGTGTTATTGTATCCCCAAAGCTTCTTACAAAATCCCTTTTGGGAGCAGTAAACTGTGAGTAAACAGTTTCGTGTGGTGGCAGGGATAAACGTTTGGAGATTTGAAAGACATGTGGATCAGAAAAATAACCAAAGTATACAGATGGTGTAAACAAAAACAGAAGATTTTAAAACCTATAGGGAAACTGTAATTAAAAAAGCATGACAACAAAAATAGTACTCGATACCAATCCAAAGCCACTAGGAGGAGTTCACACTGTTGGTAAACGACTACATAACGAAACATCGGTCATGAGGTCTCACGACTCTAGCTGGTTGGTAGTAGGGCTGGTTATACGCCCTAAAAATCATATTTCGATTTTCCCCAAACTTATAGGCAACTCATGATATACATCTCAATTTCTGTAACGTTTTCTCTAAATAAGCTGTAGGACAATTAAAGGTCAATGCACTGCATTTCAAACAGTCAGGAATAATCGAATGAATTCAAGGCATGCAATATTATACCTAGGGTAAATATAAGCATTCCACGATCATAAAACCCACAAATAGTTTCATTATTAATCTGCTTTTTTTGCAAAAATCACTGATCTGGCTTTCAAGTATGTCTACGAGAATTTTTTTTTTTTTACAAATTTAACCAGAACCATGCGCATCCACTAATAATGACCGACTTGTTGTAGCAGGCATTGTAGAACACAGGTCTCATACACAAGCCCTCAAGCACAAGGCCACATGCTTGTGAGTAGACAGCTCATCTTTATATAAGTCTAGACAACGTGGTTCTATTTGCTTGCTAACAAGGTAGAACATTTGAACTGTTATGAATAGACCCTCCAGTCCATTTCCAACTGTTTGAACAACATAAAAGTGAACAAATGTTCACTTTAAGATATTGAAATCAGGTGGCCTACCAGGACAAGAAGATCCTTATTTCTCAGAACGAGTTGCCAATTCCTTACATAAATGTGCATTTTTATGCTAATTGATCATTTAAAAAACAGACTAGACAGCTAGCACATAAGTGTGTGGCTAAAATGATGCTAGCGCCACGTGGAACCGCAAAGCCACGCACGACAGAAACTTAGCATACATTTTCCACAATCGTGTTCATTGATACTCTCGTTTTAGTAGGGTCTGCTCCGTTCTACATGTTGATAGTTGACACGTGAAAAGGATATCATCAGAAAGGTTAAGTTCTCATCTATTACAGTAAAATGGTGTCTAAGTGTCTTGGTGTCCATATGACCGACTCTGTTGGACCAAACCTCAATTGCAAATAGCGAGTTGAAACTGCTTGTTGTCGGGAAAAGGACGAAGTTGCAGTTCGTCTTTGTTGTGAGCGGCGATGTATAACTCTATACATCACCCGGCCCTAGTTGGTAGTCATGCACTAGTCTGATAGCCTGAATGAGACGAAATTGTCTGATTCAGATCATTCCTCTAACATGCAAGCCACCATTGTGACAGTAATCAAAACCATTAGGGAAATATGGTTGTTTAGCATCCAAAGCCACTTAGGCCTCCAGTACATGTTCGCCTAAAAGGGAATCAAACCCACACCCTTGGTGTTCCAAGCACTATCCTCCAACCAACTTAGTTCTTCTAGGTTCCTATAATAGCTGAACCACCAATATGGTGTCATCTTTTTCGACCTTTCGAATTGTCTGCCAAAAATGTTCACAAAGACTGAATGTGTGATTGCTAGTACACGTCCTTTAAAAACTACCAGCGACAAACGACTTCCTGCCAATATCAGCACGCCCATCATTTCCCTCAGCCAGCTCTGCTCGCCAGCACTTGAGGAGATGACTTCCCATCCCAATTCATAAACGATATCAGTGGAGATAGAAGAGTCAAGTGATCCAGGAATGTCAAAGCAGATCCCGGAGGGCGTCCAACGGGCTTCCTATTGAGATGGCACTTTCGCCTCAATGAGGGGAAGGAATGCAGGGAGGGAAGGCCGGTAATCTTCTTTTTATCTCCCGTTCGAGGCTGGGGCCAGTAAAGCCCCTTCTGCTCTGGGCCGGAGAAAACACAACACATTCCCCCAGGTTGTCTCGCCTCAGAGGAGCTGCAGTTAACCTCTCTGGCCATGCTACGGTTATCACAAGCTTGACTTCTGAGTCAATGACATGGCAGACTTTGCTTTTCTGACTTCATATGAAAATAACTGGGAAGGTGGGCTTCGTTTTTTTTTATCTGAAAGATTGAAAAATGTGACTATTTTTGCATGGTATCCTTTATTTCAGCCCTTTGAAATGTTTCAGTCATGAAAGGTTATGAAGCCAAATGACACTTATTTATAATACATTTTTTATTCCCTCTTAATCTTTTACAAATATTGAATTTGGAAGACAGCTGTAAGCCCGTATAAAGACTTAGTAAATCAGCCCCTTCAACTTAGCGACACTAAGGGAAGAATTTCAGAGCAGTGATTGGTCATTTACAGGACTTTTACTTTTGACATGCAAGTCCTCAGAGAATTGGAGGATTCCCGGGGTTATACAAGGGTTATGTGAGTGACCTATCATAGTTCGACGTCAGCAACCTATAGGGATTAGGTGAATACACCGCTCTGGGAGCTAAACAAACAGAAAGGGCTTTATCACAGCCTTCTGATTTGTTATTCATTTTATTTTAACTTTTAAATAACTCGGCAAATCATTGATTGAATTTAAAACTATAATTGACAGACGTGGGTCAGCCACATTGAGGGCACTTGCACCTTGACCCCCAAAATCATGAGTCCATCTGCCACCCCATGAAATTGGTTGCGGTCTACAAATGGGTCTAACAATGCCATCACCCACCCAATGTCATTCTGTCATTATCCCAAAAATCATTCTAATGATAGTGTATTCCAGAAAAAGGATATTGTTGTACTATTATTTATCACCATCCACTGTAAATTACAAAGAATAACAATACTTTCATATTAAAGCAGTCAGAGCAAACACATCTCCCTTTACAGCACAAGAGAAAGGTTAAGGAGGATTACATAAATTAATTTAGGATATACGGCTCATCGTCCACCCACACAAACAAACCCACAAAGAAAAATTGAAATGTCATGGGAAATCACATCAGCGTAATATGGAGGGAATTGTAGGCCACAAACAACATAATTTGTCCCCTATTGTCATCGCGAGGACATCCAGTCGACATCCTCATTAATTCTTAGACAAATGGCTCGAAAGTTATTGTCTCCTCTGGCAATGAGAAATGGAAATACGAAATGGTTCCCATGTCGTTGCTGAAATAACACAAACTGTGGGATTCTCATTTGGAGTCGATAGCTCTGAGGGACTAAATGTAATAAACTACGATTAGTAAATCGAGCAAACAAATATGACGCTAAGCATAGAAATGGAGAGTAATGTACCCCAAGGGCTAACGTATGCATTAATACAACAACAAAGTCGCTTGTCATTCACTAATAATTGCAGAACCATTGTCACTGAAACTGTCATCCGAAAAAAAGCCTTGCCCAATCCTCAAATCCATTACTAAAGTGTTAAAGAGAAAGACATCAGAAACATGTCAGCACAGCTGTCAAGATCCAATAGATAACTTAAAACGAGAAGGTGTCCAAATATGCTAACCTTTTTTTGATTTAACCAGTAAAGACAAGCCCCAGATGCTCGTCTCTGTAGACACTGCGATGCAGCTCCTCGCTACTCAATAGTTACAAAGGCCTCCAAGTGCCATAACACCAAATAAACCCACAGTCTGTCTTTTGATTGCTTTTCTATAGCATACACGTGCACGACAACAACTGGTGTTGCTTCACCAACCTTTTGGCAGGTGTTTCTACAATAGCATAAGTCTGCTCTTTCTTCTCATAGACCTATCAAGCTCGATTCGTTCTCTTGTGGTTCCCCAGTGGACACCAACCGAGGAAGTGCCTGTCAATTAGAGGTTTATTAAGAGGTGAAATTCTTCACATTTTCACCCGGAGGCGTTTGCTGACATCCTGAGAACACCTTCAACCGTGGGGAAATTAAAGGTGGCTGTCTACTTTAAACACAGTTCGCTGTGAGCAACGTTGCACTTGTCTTTGTTAGTAGTCTGATGTAAAGTTCAAAATGTCTTAAGATCTTAAAAAATTACCTATACTGAGCACTCTGGAAACAAAGGGTGTACTTAGCAACTGTGCTAGGCCCTGGCCTATTATTACTACTAACTCAAAGATTTCAATAACCATACATTCAGCCAAATTAAAACGTTACGGTAATAAACTCTCAGCACATCAGTCAAAAATACCCATTGCACAAACCAATGAAACAAATAAATTTACAAAAGGCCCAGTCCTCAATTATACTTGTCAGCAAAAAAAAAAAAAAAAAAAAGAACACAGCATCCATTTGTCACATTTAATTTGCAACGCATCCAGTAGGTACTGCAGTTGAAGGTGGATTAAAAGCTTCCCGAGCCAAAGCACACAAGCATTCAGGCACACTTGAGTGGTCCACATTCATAGCAATCCACAGCCATTTTCAAATATTAAACATGTTGTCAACAGACTATTTTCACCCAGAAAAGGAAGGAACGTGTGGATGACTTATGAATGGAGATGGCCTATCTATTCTATTGGTGGTGATAATGCTTGGTCGTCAGTTTTTAAACAGTCTTCAATAGAAACAAACGTGTCTCTGAGGAGAAGTCGAATTGGACTGCAGTGTGGGCTATGGTGTCAGGTGTCGAGGCAGATGGCTGCATGTTTGGGAAAGGCCTTGCCAGCAGCCTGATCCACTCCCTTGGGAGTCTGTGGTGCTGGCTAGAGAGAATTTCAGATGATAGCGTAGAGGCTCCAAACTGTTACAGAGACTGGAAATGGGGTTACAACACAAGAGTGGGCTAAATGTTATCCTTCCTTACAGGAGTATATTAGAATAGCAGTAGTGTTGATTCAGTCGTTGTTATTTCTCCAAGGACCCCACAGAGCCATAGCTATGAAGAAAAGCAGACATATTACACACCAGAAATTATTTAGCATTCTTCGAAACGCTGAAAGTTCATCAGAAGGTTGCTTCAGTATTTAAATGTTTGATTGGTTTAACTCCATCACTTAAATTAAGCCAATCCACTTAATTGAACTTAAACCTTGACCGTGGTCTGTGACCTAAATCACCTAACCAGTTTATGGAGCCAGCCCAGACACCACGCAGGCCCACAGTCGCCGTATAGTAATTACAGCTAATAATAGATTAAACACACAAACAAAATGAGCAAATAAAGCCGTCTGCACTGGTAAACCTGTTAATCCCATTTTTCACCCTGCAAGGCCTATGGCCCCTGTGACTGACTAGCTGGGCTGGCAACGCAGGGTGCTAAGACCAGGTGATTCATGTTTGAATGTCACCGCGATCAGTAGAGCAGAAGTGAGATGCCTTTCCCCGAGCTCTTTAGGGCTCTCTGCTGCTATCATGGGGAAGGAGATGTTTCTTCATCGACCTGCAACTTAACTCTCTGTGGAGTTTACGGAGATGTGGCGCCTGCCTGGCCACAGTCTCCTTTCTCCTGTGGGATGGAGAATTGGGAATGAAGGGAGGCGATTGTGGAGGCAGCTCCTCCCTCCAGCTCCACGGTGAAATCAAATCATTAAAAGACCCCAGGGTGGCCCAGATGCATAAGGACGTCAACGGGGGTTCCGGCAGACACTTCCGGACTCCATGCAGGGACACCAAGAAAAAGCCTGGCTACCGCTGTCTTTCGCACAGATGGCCCCGGCTCGCTAATCCCAGTCTGCGTCCATGCATTCCCTTGTTACCTGATAGCGGGTCATGACAGAGCTGATAAAGGCCGTTTTAAAATGTGTTTGCCCACTTCTAAAACCCCTTGTCTGTAACACTATCATGCAGCCTTTCTAGTCATGCACATTGAAATAGGTCTACAAGCTGGCCTGCGCTCAGGTTACACATGTGGATGATTCGATGTGCAGACTCTCCTATCGCCAGTGGCCATTTTCCTGTTCTGCACCAGACAGGGTTTGTGTATAGAGAAAGAAAGGCGTGCGGCACAAAATTGCAGACACCTGGTTAGGAATTGAAATATGTGCGGTACACTACTCGGCAGGGTAAGCAAAAGGCCAAGTGAAGGACAATAGGAGAACTTGTTTCGTCTACAGGAGTATGGCACTTAGTCCTTCCTCTCTTGACCTTGTTTGGAGGAACACGAAACACATCCGGATTGATTCTCTCTCACTCAATTATCTATAATCATGCAAACTGTGCACATGATCTTCCCTGCCATGTAGGATACTGGCGATGAGATCACACTCCAATTATTTAACCTCCCCGGGGGAACCAACGAAGCAGGGGTACAAAGAGGTGGGGAATATGGAGATAAGTAGAGAAACTCGACTCGCAAACAACAGATCCAGCTAACATTACACTCCAATGCCCTACAGTAAGAAGTACTCTGTGTTTTCAAACATCAAGAGTGGGGAGGAGGAAAAGGGGAATGCAGATAGGGATTTGTGGATTACTTTCATCTACAGTGAACACCTTGCAGAGGGAACGACTTTGCCTAGCCTGCTTAAGGGTACCTTGATGCATACATAAAATACACTGAATACACTGCTCTGGAGTGTGGACTGCATCTATAAACGAGCTTGGCTCGTCTCAGCTGTCCAGCATTCCAGGATCAGGATTAGAAAACGGAGTGGAAACAAAAGCTATGCTTTTTAATTAGCTGCCTCCAGTAAAGAAACTTGGGAGCCCCATTGAGCGGGCTTGAGTGCTGACAGGCACTTTTGCAAATTCAGATAAAAGGAGCTAATCTGGCCAAGCAAATCACCCTTAAGCTTGTCTTCTCAGGCGCTTGGCAATACAAATGCTATTGATTTTAGCCATATGAGGAGGGTATGCAGGCTAGTATTGGTTGCCAGTTATGTGCATTTTTAGGCATGTTCATGAGTGGAAGGATTTTGGGAGCCAAAGGACCACAGCACTTCCCTTGTTCCCATAGCCATTTTTTTTGTAGGGATCCTCATAGGTTTTCCGAAATAGTAAGTCCCCGAAACAAAAAGGGATCTTGACCTGACCAAGCATAAGGGGATGATTTTGCATTGTGAACTCGGTTTGAATGATAATCTAGGCTACTCTATTCTTGACTGCCTCTTGAACTACGAAGGTCTATCCTGGAGAAAACTACACCCCTTTTTCAAAGTTGAGCATTTCTCTCCGATTCATTTTCTCATGGCCGATACACCACTTCACGAGTCATTGCGTTTGACATCTCAAACACGCAACACGTCAGCGAGCGACGCGCAGATGTACTTAGCAGGTGTTCCTCCAAAAGTCCGAAATCAAAAGTACCGCATTGTAGGCTGATGAAGACAGACAACAGCTGGACTGTCAAGGTTAGCACTGCCACACGAGGTAGAAGAAACAGACATGGCTTCAATATAACCCAAACTCTTACACGGGTACCAGCTAGAACAGTTGACAAATTGTCCTCATGTACGCTTGTGTGTATGAGACTTATTTTGATAGCATAGCGATGACGATATCACTATGTTATCATTATTACAATATCAAAACACCATTTTTAGCAACAGCCTACACACTTAGGACAGTTTCATTAGAAACTATACAAAATGTTGTGTAGAGCAAACTTAGCCAATTTGAGAAGGCATAGTGGTGTAGTGGAGGGTATACGCAAGTATGCACCACTATGCCTTCTCAAGTTGGCTACGCAAGTATACCACGGCGTATAACCATATATTTTTCAGTGGTCATTGTGTATATTCACTTCTTAATGCCCAGGATGCATACCATCAGAGACGGAAATATCAATTTGAAATGTAGAAAGGGATCTAAAGATGAAACAACCATCATGGGTTGCTAATATGACTAGGAGAGATGCCTTTGGCTGCTAGAGAATGAAAGAAAGTGGAAAGAAAACCAATTGAACAGGAAAACGCATATGAGGAAAGCTTTATAAAATCAATTTTGGCTATAGGCTACTTTGAAGCAAGGTAAGAAATGCCTCATAATAGGAAATCAAAATGTCCAGGTTTCAAACAATTAAAGAACAGGAAAAATATAGCAATGCTAATGATAGGCCTAAACGTCTTCAGGTAGATGGAAAGGCTTTCCCAAAAACCTTCTCAATTAAACATTACCTAGCAACAATGTAGTCTATGCTTACCTTGCAAAATAATATCAGAATTATTATTATCAATCCAGTCGCCATTTGTTTTGCAAACTCTATCTCATGTGCCCCAGAAACACCACTAACCACACACAGTGTTAGGTACCAGAGCCCTTGAAATAAAGGGTAACTGCATTAAAAAATAGAAAATGATTTCCCAGATCTCAAAAGTTGTTTTCTGATGTGGTTTACGCATTTTGTGGACTTAGAAAAACAACATAAGATCTTCTATTTATTTTTATTTTTTTAAGTGTGAGAGCGAAAACTTGAGAGAGAAAAACATGGCGCAAATCTGAAACCTGTGAATTTCTGACTCAGTTGACATACTTATTTATGTGTTTCAATAGTAGGTCTACTATTAGCAGGCCCAAGATGTACTCTTAAGAAGCCTAACGTTACCGTTACTCCTAAAGGTCAAAGGACCTCATGTTATTTTCAGAGGTAGACTGGCTCTGGCTGCCAAAACAGCCAAATGTACCATCTAAATGCAATACGGTCCTAGAAACATAAACCCCTTTACTTTCAAATCCCAACAAAATTATTTCACAAACGCAAAACACACTGTTTTAAACAGCTTTATCACAGTTGTAGCCAATGTGACGTTTCAAGCAGCCTTCTTCCATTACACACACAGGTGTTCGGAGCATGCTAGATAACTAAATAGCACAGTGGTCCCTCTGTCTTACGTATTTCTTCTGTAAACACTTGCTGTAACACGGCGATATGGCCTTGTGGGAACACTAACCCTATAAAAAGGTGTGTATCAATTGAACGTTTCTCGTTGATATGAAAGATAAGGTCGTTATACTTCCAAAACTGTACCACAAGCAATGCATGTTAAGCAGCACCCACCCGAAGCACGCGCTCCAGCAGGTATGTCTCACTGGTCACCCCCAAAGACAATTCTTACTTTGGCTGCCTTTCCTTACAGTTCTCTGCTGCCAATGACTGGAACGAACTGCATTTTTTTTTTAAATAAATCACTGAAGCTGGAGACTCATATCTCCCTCACTAACTTTAAGCACCAGCTGTCAGAGCAGCTCACAGATCACTGCACCTGTACATAGCCCATCTGTAAATAGCCCATCCAACTATCTCATCCCCCATAGTGTTATTTTGCTCCTTTGCACCCCAGTATCTCTACTTGTACACTCATCTTCTGCACATCTATCACCTCAGTGTTTAATTGCTATATTGTAATTATTTTGCCGCTATTGCCTATTTATTGCCTCACCCCCCTTATCCTACCTCATTTGCACAACCTGTATTTAGACCTTTCTATTGTATTATTGACTGCATGTTTTTTTATTCCATGTGTAACCGATGTGAAATGGCTAGCTAGTTAGCCGTGGTGCGCGCTAATAGCCTTTCAATCGGTGACGTCACTTGCTCTGAGACCTTGAAGTAGTGGTTCCCCTTGCTCTGCAAGGGCTGCGGCTTTTGTGGAGCGATGGGTAACGATGCTTCGTGGGTGACTGTTGTTGATGTGTGCAGAGTGTCCCTGGTTCGCGCCCGGGTCGGGGCGAGGGGACGGACTAAAGTTAAACTGTTACACTGTTTTCCTAGCCACCGTGCTTCTACACCTGCATTGCTTGCTGTTTGGGTTTTTAGGCTGGGTTTCTGTACAGCATTTCGAGATATTAGCTGATGTACGAAGGGCTATATAAAATAAACTTGATTTGATTTACACATGTGTAACTCTGTGTTGTTGTTTGATTCGCACTGCTTTGCTTCATCTTAGCCAGGTCACAGTTGTAAATGAGGACTTGTTCTCAACTGGCCTACCTGGTTAAATAAAGGTGAAATATTTTATTTTTTTAAAGTTCAGAACGAGTGTCGGGGCTCATAACAAAACTCCCCCGTACAGATGACGCCTTCATCCAATGACTTATGTGAAATGTAAAGGAACGGAATCATGATCAAGGGCTAACTATCAAGGCTTTCGCATGCTTCAGTTCAGCTGGCACCTTGCAAAACGAGTGTGCTCGCATATTCCCTTAAAATACCTTCGCTTAAAACAAGCAAGATAACTCAAGAAATCTGTCATTAATTTAGACTTTAACTGAGGATATCTTAATCTCGCAATTTGAAATACAACAACGTTTTTTGGTGCAGTATTTCTCAAGTTAAAAAATATGCATGATAACAAGTCGTCTAACGTTGAATGACAAAAAAAATAACTAATTTGAGGATCCCTACTGTTGACCAATGACCGACAAAAGGGGCGTCGACTGGCTACAGAAATTCGGCTTGCCTCAAAAAAATGTGCGCGCACGAACAGCCGAAGAAACCCTTGCTGAAGACCAAAACATCACAAAATGTCATTATTTCGGACGGGAAGCATGCAGACACCTTTACGCCTTCTGCATGCTTCGGCTAGGCGAACCAAACGAGGGTGCTTGCATACTCCCTTATAAGACCTTCGCTTGAAAAACAAGAAAAAAAGCCGTATCTTGAAACGCCGTAGCCAGATACATTTCCTCAAAATAGTCTGAATGAATCTAAAATAACTGAAGAAATCTGTCATTCATTTTAACTTTTGTCAAGGAGATCGTAGTTGAGCAATTTTACAACTAAGATGTTTGGTGCAGTATTTTTCAATTACCTTTTTTTTTGTTGTTGCATAAAAACAGTCCTTGAATTACAAACAATTCATTGAGAATCCCTACTGTTGACCAATCATTAATGAAGGGGCGTTATCTTCGGCTACCGACTTCCCTCAAGAAAAGAAATGTGCGACGAACAGACAAACTCGCGGAAGACCAAAACGTCAAATGTGTTAATATATGCACAAACTGTTTCCAGATGGGAAGTATGTGGACGACTTTAGCTGACATGAACAGCTTGTCCTGACAAAGACCAATATGGGATTTATAATTTTAGGTGTGTAATGCCACGTTCTCATAATTATTCACAAAAATGTTAAGTGTAATTTTGGCAATGTTTGTATACCCACTTCTCCAGGCACCACTTTTTACTTACATTTGAATCCAACAGAACATGCAGTGAGTTTTGCAAACAATCAAAATTGGACTCAAAGGAAATAAGTTGAAGTTGCGCGAGCAATGATATTCGTAGAATCACGAAGCAGTATCGTATCAATTATGGCTACAAAATATCAGTCCATTTTATAATTTATGAACGGTGTTTTGCTTCTAATGAAAAGTTAATGTAATTTGGGCTAGAGAGCCCGCTGTTGAGAGCGAGCTCGCAGCACAATAGAATCGAAGACCCTTTTCAGATCTCGCTGTTGTTTTTACCATTCGACACCAGATTTAGATGGTCAGGCCGACTTATAAAGTACCATTCGGTTAATACCAACTTATGCCAAAGTGTTATTCTTATAAGTTTGGCTACTTTAATCGAATTACTTCAACAACAAAAAAAAGCAACACCTCAATGAAAAATATCTTACCTCCGACGAGATCTAGATAACTCCAATCCCATTTTATCCAAAACGATTAACTTGCAGGCTTAACATCCTAGTTGAAGAATAAACGGTGTTTATCAGTGACTTTATGCAATTGTAACTAGACAAAGCCCCGTCCCTACAATTCATGAACTGTATCAATAGGCCTAGCTGTGTGTCTAATACAACTAGTTTCTGTTGAGTCGCGCTGGCAGAATCGGAATAAGTCCCGCCTCCCCCATGCGGTCATTTGTTTAGGGATAGGCTGTCTACCGTGACGTTGATGCTCGTTTGTTCTCTGAGATGTCAATCATCACTTGTAATTACTGAACCATATACACAAATAATGCAGAAAGAATGAGCATACAGTAATGAAAAATGAGCATAAATAATAGTAGTGACACATTATCTTTCCAGTGCTGCTCGACAATGAATTACGTAATGGCCTAGATTGTGTCCACATAAAGTAGCCTATATAAATGAAGCCTTTTAAATGGTCCATTACTGGCCCCAACTGGAAGTTTGCTGAGCCACGAATTGGACTACAAGTTGGCTTGCTTTTTGTAACAGTAATAAAGTGAATATATCTGAGCCTTACCATCTAAAATATCTACGCCTAAAGCCAATCTTCCTATATACGTCAAATTCATTGAACGAGTATGAGAACTATGAGAAGTATGAGGTTGAACTTCATGATAACCTGAAAAAGGTCTCTCTATTACAACTAATGAACTGACAAACCACTTCAATTCAATATGAACAGAGACGGCAAATTCTTTGCTTTATTTCTTTCTTTTTTTTTACAAAAGTGATTAAAATTATAAGTGATAGTCTACTGTACAGCAGATTAAAATAGCAGTTTATTTATGTGCCCTGCATGCAATTCATACACAGTTGAAAGAAATAAGACACCAAGTGGCATTAAAGAGACAGAGCAAATACATTTTGATCATCTTGTATGGTATTCAATGGGGTAAGTCCATTCAGTTCAGTGTATTGCACTATTTGTGACCCTACATGTCTGATTTCTTCAATACAGTAATGTTATATTGTTTTATGTTGTATCATACACTCAAGTCTTGTTAACAGCCAGTGACCAATGGAAAGAGTCACAAAGAAGAATGTAGTGCTTCAGCCCTCCATTGGCCATTGACGGCCATCAATTATTGAGTGGAAATCTGTCTTTGCTATGTGAAGTTAAACGGGTGTCCTGACTCTCTGTGGTCACTAAACATACCATGGCACGTATCATAAAAGTAGGGGTGTTAACCCTGATGTCCTGGCTAAATTCCCAATCTGGCCCTCATACCATCATGGCCACCTAATCATCCCCAGCTTCCAATTGGGTCATTCATCCCCCACTCCTCTCCACTGTAACTATTCCCCAGGTCGTTGCTGTAAATGAGAATGTGTTCAACTTACCTGGTAAAATAAGGGTTAAATAAATATAAAAAAAATAAAGGGATGATACCTAGTCGAAATCCCAGTTAAGTTTAATATGGGGAATTCTAGCCAATTTCCCTTATTAAAGAACCATTCCCATCAAAGCATTACACAGGGAAAAAAAGAAGACATGAATCCTTTTGTACAATGGGGCATCACAATACATTCATGACTCCTTTGGTCTTGTATGGATGTTTTCTTCTGTAGTGAGATTCTTGCAGACTGCTTGCCAGTGGTGTAAAGTACTTAAGTAAAAATACTTAAATACTACTTAAGTAGTTTTTTGCGGTATCTGTACTTTACTATTTATATTTGACAACTTTTTCGTTTTTTTATATATTTTTGACAATATTTTTGCCAACTTTTAATTTGACTACACTAAAGAAAAAATGTACTTTTTACTCCATACATTTTCCCTGACACCCAAAAGTACTTCTTACATTTTGACAGGAATTCGCACACAGTCCAATTCGCACACTTTTCAAGACATCCCTGGTCATCCCTACTGCCTCTGATCTGGCGGACTCACTAAACACAAATGCTTAGTTTGGAAATTATGTCTGAGGGTTGGAGTGTGCCCCTGGCTATCTGTTAAATAAAACATTTATTTTCAAATTGTGCCATCTGGTTTGCTTATTATTAGGAATTTGAAATGGTTTATACTTTTGACACTTAAGTACATTTTAGTAATTCCATTTACTTTTCATACTTAAGTATATTTAAAACCAAATACTTGTGGACTTTTACTCAAGTAATATGTTACTGGGTGACTTTCACTTTTACTTGAGTCATTTTCTATTAATGTATGACAATTGAGTACTTTTTCCATCACTGCTGCTTGCACACGATGATCCTCTAATGTCACTGAGGCAATGTGAAGTAAAAGTCCATGGAGTCAAAGTTGGAAAGGGGGAGAATAAGCTGATCCAAGATCTGTGTCCGTATCCCACAAAGCATCTCAGAGTAGGAGTGCTGATCTAGGATCTGTCCACATAATCTTATTAATTTTGTTCTAAAAGGCAAACTAATCCTAGATCAGCACTCCTACTCTGAGACACTTTATGTTTAGGGCCACTTTAATCACTGGCTGGTTGATCACTGGTCTGTGCGTCAGTGTGGCATTGCCACCACCTGGTGGGAGAAGGAACATCATGAAAATACGTTAAAGATTAAAATTGAGTTGTTCAAGGCAAAACCAGTTCAATCTATTTCAGACAATGGTTCACTCAGAATGTTCAGGCTATATCTGTGTTAAAACAGACATACACTACAAGATTTTCCTAATGCGGTGTCCATGTAAAACTGATTTAGAATTGAAGTGTAAAAGTCTGAAATCTAAATCACTTTTATTTATTTACTTAGGCTACACTTTGCAGTATGTGTGTGTGTGTATTTTATGAGAATTCTTGATCATCATGAAACCAATTGACTGTCAGCATATGGTCAAAATTATTTTATGATGTACAAATGTATGCATATTTCATGAGAATTAGGATCATGAAACTCATCAAGAGAAACTGATGTTATTTCTGCTTATCAATGCATGCATCAGACCTACCCAATCCCTAATATTTCTGTGTGGAAATGCTTATCAATTTATTTTTTGTTTCTTCTTTGAGTATCCATCAGACGGTGCGATTGATTCACAAGCCATTGCATTTACCCAACTCACACCTCAAACTTGCATATGTGGAAAAGAGCCACCTCAGAAATCAGTTGCTTTGTGCGTAGAAAAATTGATGCACGAATGTACAGTTGTGGCAAAAACTTTTGAGAATGACACATTCATTTCCACAAAGTTTGCTGCTTCAGTGTCTAGATAATTTTGTCAGATGTTACTATGGAATACTGAAGTATAATTACAAGCATTTCATAAGTGTCAAAGGCTTTTATTGACAATTACATGAAGTTGATGCAAAGAGTCAATATTTGCAGTGTTGACCCTTCTTTTTCAAGACCTCTGCAATCCGCCCTGGCATGCTGTCAATTAACTTCTGGGTCACATCCGGACTGATGGCAGGCCATTCTTGCATAATCAATGCTTGGAGTTTGTCAGAATTTGTGGGTTTTTGTTTGTCCATCCGCCTCTTGAGGATTGACCACAAGTTCTCAATGGGTTTAAGGTCTGGGGAGTTTCCTGGCCACGGACCAAAAATATCAATGTTTTGTTCCCCAAGCCACTTAGTTATCACTTTTACCTTATGGCAAGGTGCTCCATCATGCTGAAAAAGGTATTGTTTGTCACCAAACTGTTCCTAGATGGTTGGGAGAAGTTGCTCTCAGAGGATGTGTTGGTACCATTCTTTATCCATGGCTGTGTTCTTAGGCAAAGTTGTGAGTGAGCCCACTCCCTTGGCTGAGAAGCAACCCCACACATGAATGGTCTCAGGAAGCTTTACTGTTGGCATGAAACAAGACTGATGGTAGCGCTCACCCTGTCTTCTCCGGACAAGCTTTTTTCCGGATGCCCCAAACAATCGGAAAGGGGATTCATCAGAGAAAATGACTTTACCCCAGTCCTCAGCAGTCCAATCCCTGTACCTTTTGCAGAATATCAGTCTGTCCCTGATGTTTTTCGTGGAGAGAAGTGGCTTCTTTGCTGCCCTTCTTGACACCAGGCCATCCTCCAAAAGTCTTCACCTCACTGTGCGTGCAGATGCACTCACACCTGCCTACTGCCATTCCCGAGCAAGCTCTGTACTGGTGGTGCCCCAATCGCGCAGCTGAATCAACTTTAGGAGACGGTCCTGGCGGTTGCTGGACTTTCTTGGGCGCCCTGAAGCCTTCTTCACAACAATTGAACCGCTCTCCTTGAAGTTCTTGATGATCCGATAAATGGTTGATTTAGGTGCAATCTTACTGGCAGCAATATCCTTGCCTGTGAAGACCTTTTTGTGCAAAGCAATGATGACGGCACGTGTTTCCTTGCAGGTAACCATGGTTGACAGAGGAAGAACAATGTTTCCAAGCAACACCCTCCTTTTGAAGCTTCCAGTCTGTTATTCAAACTCAATCAGCATGACAGAGTGATCTCCAGCCTTGTCCTCGTCAACACTCACACCTGTGTTAACGAGAGAATCACTGACATGATGTCAGCTGGTCCTTTTGTGGCAGGGTTGAAATGCAGTGGAAATGTTTTTTTGGGCGATTCAGTTCATTTGCATGGCAAAGATGGACTTTGCAATTCATCTGATCACTCTTCATAACATTCTGGAGTATATGCAAATTGCCATCATACAAACTGAGGCAGCAGACTTTGAAAATTAATATTTGTGTCATTCTCAACTTTTGGCCACGACTGTATGTATATTACACAGATGCATTTTGTGTGTGTGTTTTAAGTGCAGATACACTACCATTAAAAAGTTTGGGATCAATTAGAAATGTCCTTGTTTTTGATAGATAAGCACATTTTTGGTCAATTAAAATAACATCAAATTGATCAGAAATACAGTGTAGACATTATTAATGTTGTAAATGACTGTTGTAGCTGGGAACAGCTGATTCTTTTATGGAATATCTACATAGGCGTACAGAGGCCCATTATCAGCAACCATCACTCCTGTGTTCCAATGGCACGTTGTGTTAGGTAATCCAAGTTTTACAAATACAAAAAGGCACTCGCACATCTGAGCAATCTTATTTGCAGGTGCATGGCATCAATTGAACAAGATGAAGGAAAAGGAAACCGCACACTGCTCTTGATAGTATCACCGATATTTAATAAGCTTACGTATCGGCCACACGGCCTTCGTCAGAGCTTTTGGGATTTTTTGAAAGTTGCACCCTTATGTAGACCTGGCTCCACCCACATCCGTTCTACACATCGAAGGGGGTTGGAAGCAAAGGAAAATAAATAAGTGCTACCAAATATAACAATGTGCATTTCGTAAATATTACAAAAGTGTATAAATAAGGAAACATAACATAACATAACATAAACAAAACATATTCAGAAGAATCTCACGAGAACAGAAGAACTGGCACTCAAAGAATTAATGAAAGATTCATCTTTGGTTATAAAACCTGCAGACAAGGGTGGTGCTGTGGTTGTTTTAGACTATGACAAATATAAAGAAGAAATTCAGAGACAACTCAGCAATGAACGTTTCTATAGAAAACTGAGTGTTGATCCCACACAGGTGTTCCAAAGGGATATTTGCTCTAATTTGGAGCAAGCCCTATTAAACAACCTTATCTCAAAACCTGAATATGAATATCTTTGTTGCAAATGTGCCATACGTCCATGCTTATACATTTTACCGAAATTACACAAACCTAAAACACAACAAGGCAACTATCCAGGCAGACCAGTGGTTGCAGGAATAGGCTCAATGCCAGAGCCATTGTCAAACTTTGTAGACTCTTTTCTTAAATCTCATGTGCAATCATTGCCATCATATGTAAAGGACTCTATAGACTTCATAAATAAGATCTCACCAATAACGGGTCTAAAAGAAGACTGTATTTTGGTCACATTAGATGTCGAGAGTCTTTATACCAGCATTCCCCATGTGGGGGGGCTGGCAGCACTAGCACACTATTTGGGAGACAGAGATACTAATGAATATCCACCAACAAACTTCATTCTAGAGCTGGCTGAATATGTTTTGACGTATAACTATTTCAGGTTTGATGATGAATACTATCTCCAAACGAATGGAACATCGATGGGCTCTACATTTGCTCCGAGCTATGCCAACCTCTATATGGGTCTTTTTGAAGAACGTTTTGTTAATAATGAAAACGAGAATCCATTTTTGAATAAAGTCCTTAAGTGGTATCGATATATTGATGACATTTTTTGTATATGGGTAGGAACCGAAGAAGAACTGTCAGAGTTTATGGCACTACTCAATGACATTGACCCTAATCTCAAATTCACTATTGAACGTGACACTAAACGTGTTCATTATCTCGATATGTGGATTGAGAAATCAAATGGAACCTTGTTTACAAGTCTATATAGAAAAGAAACGGACAGAAATACTCTATTACAGGGTGACAGCTTCCACCCTGAGCCATTAAAAAGAGGACTTCCAAGAAGCCAATTTTTTAGACTGCGCCGTTTATGCCACTCCACAGATGATTATCTAGAAAAAGCAGCGGAGATGCGCATGAGGTTTCTAAAAAGAGGCTATTCGTCACAATGTGTGGATGAAGCTCATAACTTGGCATTGGAAAAAACACGAGATGAACTGCTACAAAAAAGACCCGCTAAAGCTACAGAACACTCCGTAATGTTCACAACTACATATACTTTGAATTCGCGAAAAGTGGGAGAGGTGGTCAAGAAACACTGGCATATTTTATCATCGGACCCAGCTTTGCCGGCTGAATCTAAATATCCACCACGTATTGTGTATAGGAGAGGTCGCAATTTACGCGATAAATTGGTTCATGCCAACTGCCAGCCACTTAAGAAAATTAGCCAAGCACTTTTACGCCCTCTACCAAATGGTAGCTATAAATGCAGAGGATGCGCACAGTGCAACAATATGATGAAGTGTCAATATTTCTGTCACCCACACACAGGAAAAAGGTTCCAAATAAATGACATTATTACGTGTTCCACCACCCATGTTATTTACATTATTAAATGTCCATGTGGGCTCTGTTATGTCGGTAAAACCACCCGCTCTCTTAAACAGAGAATTAGTGAACATAAAAGTTCAATCAGGAGAAACGACAGGGATTATCCAGTCGCTGTACATTTCAATGACATGAAGCATGACATTTCCACCTTTAGATTTTGTGGCATAGAGAAAGTTAAGATATCAGACAGGGGAGGTGATATTAATAATACTCTGAGTAAAAGAGAATGTTTTTGGATTTTCACCCTCCAGACATTGTTTCCAAAAGGACTTAATGATGAAATGCCTTTGTATGTTATGCTGTGAATTGGAACATGAAATGTGTGTCTCTTGTAGATTATTCTGACGTTTTTCATATGATGTACCCAATGACTAATGAACTTGCTATGTCCTCATTAAGATTATACAGAAGTGTTCAATACGCCTTATTTATACACTTTTGTAATATTTACGAAATGCACATTGTTATATTTGGTAGCACTTATTTATTTTCCTTTGCTTCCAACCCCCTTCGATGTGTAGAACGGATGTGGGTGGAGCCAGGTCTACATAAGGGTGCAACTTTCAAAAAATCCCAAAAGCTCTGACGAAGGCCGTGTGGCCGATACGTAAACTTATTAAATATCGGTGATACTATCAAGAGCAGTGTGCGGTTTCCTTTTCCTTCATCAGGTAATCCAAGTTTATCATTTAAAAAGGCTAATTGATCATTAGAAAACCCCTTTGCAATTATGTTAGCACAGCTGAAAACTGTTCTGATTAAAGAAACAATAAAATAATATCCGCAAAACACCAGTCTCAACGTTAACAGTGAAGAGGCGACTCCGGGAGGCTGGCCTTCTAGGCAGAGTTCCTCTGTCCAGTGTTTGTGTTCTGTTGCACATTTGAATCTTTTATTTTTATTGGCCAGTCTGAGATATTGCTTTTTCTTTGCAATTCTGCCTAGAAGTCCAGCATCCCTGAGTCGCCTCTTCACTGTTAATGTTGAGACTGGTGTTTTGCGGGTATCATTTAATGAAGCTGCCAGTTGAGGACTTGTGAGGCGTCTGTTTCTCAAACTAGACACTCCAATGTACTTGTCCTCTTGCTCAGTTGTGCACCGGGGCCTCCCACTCCTCTTTCTATTCTGGTTAGAGCCAGTTTGAGCTGTTCTGTAAAGGGAGTAGTACACAGCGTTGTACAAGATCTTCAGTTTCTTGGCGATTTCTTGCATGGAATGGCCTTCATTTCTCAGAACAAGTATAGACTGACGAGTTTCAGAAGAAAGTTCTTTGTTTCTGGCCATTTTGAGCCTGTAATCAAATTCACAAATGCTGATGCTCCAGATACCCAACTAGTCTAAAGAAGGCCAGTTTTATTGCTTTTTTAATCAGAACTACAGTTTTCAGCTGTGCTAACATAATTGCAAAAGGGTTTTCTAATAATTACCTTTTAAAATGATAAACTTGGATTAGCTAACACAACGTGCCATTGGAACACAGTTGCTGATAATGGGCCTCTGTACGCCTACGTAGATATCGCATCTAAAAAAATCTGCTGTTTCCAGCAACAATAGTCATTTACAACATGAACAATGTCTACACTGTATTTCTGATTCATTTGATGTTATTTGAATGGACAAAAAATTTGCTTTTCATTCAAAAACAAGGACATTTCTAAGTGACCACAAACTTAAGATGGATACTTTTGTTGATCTACGTACCTCAGAGTTTGGGACCACAGTAATTCAAGGTGCTCTTTCACGGTCTGTGCAATTCCAAATATCCTCCAGCTCCTCTTCCTCCTCCTCAAACTGCCAATGATCAGGATGAATATGATCGGGTTCTCTTTTGGGTGAAGTTTCTTTTCCCAATACCATCATTGGTGCGGGACTGTCGGAGCACACGCAACAGTTGTCCTCAGAGCACACAATGACTCGTCCAGAACTGCGCACACCCATCCATGTGGAGTCTTCAGACACAGTAGACAAGCCCTTGATCTCTACAACTCGAAGGTCACTTTGGAAAGCGAATTGCCTCTTTGCAGAAGGGATGTATATGTGGTTATTGAGGTCTTGAATCTTAGTGTGAACACTTAAACAGTTGTGCTTGTGGTTCTGTGATGGTTCAGTGCGGGCGTGGTCATGCATCATCGAGCTGCTGCAGTTTGGTTCAGTGTGTTGTTTTGTAGAGTCCAAAATGGCTACTGGAATGGAAATCTCGACCTTAATGTTCTCATGTCGAGCAGCAAGGGCAGGACTCCTTGTGGCTCTTCTGAGGTTGTGATAGATGTCGTCTTTCTCAGGTAGCGAGATACACTGAACCAAAAGAGAAACAGACTCTGAGCTGACCTTCTGCGAGTCCTGCCTAGCTGTTTCGCAGCTCTTTTCTTCTTTCGGACTGAGGGCAAAAGTATGTCCAATCACTTTGTGAGTCTGACTGAGTGTATTTGAGTCTGCCAATTTGTATAGATTCAAAGGTGAACCATTTTGAACAGCAAAGTCCCCTGTTTCGCATATACTTTCCTCCCCTGAACTCCGGGTGAAATTCTGCCCAATCACTTTGGACAATACGTGAGTCTGACCGAGTGTGTTTGAGCCTGATGGTCTGTACAGATTCAAAGGTGGACTGGCATGGTCCCCATTGGCTTCAAAAGGCACTTTCTCAGGTGTGAGGTCTTTTGCACTTATTTGTGAGATTTTCCCCCAATCCTTGGGCAGGTCAAAACTCAACATCGACCCAAGACGGATAACGCCATAGTGGCTCTTGTCTTGCCTAATGGTCATCTCATTGGGCCCATGCAAGAAATGCCCCTGGATGGTAGGAACGGGAGGAATGCTTGACGTGCCTGAAGAGTTGCCATCCATGACACTCACCACAGAATTATTTTTGATATACAGTTGGAGTTCTGTATTAACTGGACTCCCTTGTATGGCATGGCATTCCTTCTTATCCTCCAGTGGCCAGGTGTGAGCTCTGTGTGTGGCACCGATGGGCACGGTAGTAACCCCCTCTGGCTTGGGCATTGCGACAATTCCAGTCACAGTGTGCCTGTGTGTCATTTTCTTCCTCCTCTTCATCGGTCCCTTCAGGTTTAAGGTAGAGGTGGAACTGGTTCTGGGAAAGGTGGGGAGCAAGACAGTCCTGACTTGGGGTATGAAAGTAGCGTTGATTGAGCTTGTGGAAAAGGTGGTTGACACGTGGCTCGTGTCAGTAACATGAGACGATGCCACATCTTCAAAAACAGGACTTCCATCTGTGACTTGCAGATAGGTGCTCACCTGAAAAAGATTAAGATAATTAGATGTATTAAAATACAAAACTCTGCAAAATGTGACCTTCATGTT
Organism: Salvelinus fontinalis; assembly: GCF_029448725.1. Classification (NCBI taxonomy): domain Eukaryota; kingdom Metazoa; phylum Chordata; class Actinopteri; order Salmoniformes; family Salmonidae; genus Salvelinus; species Salvelinus fontinalis. The sequence continues at coordinate 12,500,650 of NC_074667.1, forward strand.
CCTTGAAATTAAATGCTTATGCAATCATGATCAAAGACATCTTAGATTCATTTACGGAGAACCAATTTCTGATACTCGTGCACACTTTATGAAATATGTAGTTGATTCTGTATAAAAATACTGTACGTTATTTTAAGACATCACTTCAGCTGCAAGCCTTCAAAATGGGATCTTACATTCCGCAAACCTTGTGAAAATCACATGGAGATGAGGTGGTCTCATACCCAGCTGCAGTGGCAATGGCTTGACCATGACTAATCCATTGAGTGTGAGCCAAGTTGATGAAATAACACTTCTGGAATGGGGGACCTGACAGAAATCTTACAGCACATTCCTTTACTAATAGCTGCTCTAAGCCATTAGGATCAGCTCTCCCTATTCCAGTCCCAATCTAAAGCTTTTTAAGATAAACACAGTAGAAATGTGCCTGAACGTCTTCAGGTTCTACAAGATGTTTTGTTTTATTAGCTGTGGGGATAGGTTTACCTTGAAATACACTGCATGGCCAAAAGTATGTGGACACCTGCTCTCGAACATCTCATTCCAAATCATGGGCATTGATATGGAGTTGGTCCCCACCTTTGCTGCTATAACAGCCTCCACTCTTCTGGGAAGGCTTTCCACTATATATTGGAACATTGCTGCGGGGACTTGCTTCCATTCAGCCACATTCGCCATTCGGCATTCCAATTCATCCTAAAGGTGTTCGATGGGGTTGAGTTCAGGGCTATGTGCAGGCCAGTTAAGTTTTTCCACATCGATCTCGACAAACCATTTCTATATGGACCTCGCTTTGTGCATGGTGGCATTGTCATGCTTAAACTGGAAAGCGCCTTCCCCAAACTGTTGCCACAAATTTGGAAGCACAAAATCGTCTAGAATGTCATTGTATGCTGTAGTGTTAAGATTTCCCTTCACTGTAACTAAGGGGCCTAGGCTGAACCATGAAAAACAGCCCCAGACCATTATTCCTCCTCCACCAAACTTTACAATTGGCACTATGCATTGGGGCCGGTAGCATCCGCCAAAGCCCGATTTGTTTGTCAGACTGCCAGATGGTGAAGTGTGATTGTGTGCGGCCGCTCAGCCATGGAAACCAATTTCATGAAGCTCCCGATAAACAGTTCTTGTGCTGACATAGCTTCCAGAGGCAGTTTGAACTCGGTAGAGAATGTTGCAACCAAGGCGAGACGATTTTCCCACGCTTACGCACTCGGCGGTCTCGTTCTGTGAGCTTGTGGGGCCTACCACTTCATGGCTGAGCCGTTGTTGCTCCTAGATGTTTCCACTTACAGTTGACCAGGTCAGCTCTAGCAGGGCAGAAATTTGAAAACTGACTTGTTTGGAAGGTGGCATCCTATGATGGTGCCACACTGAAAGTCATTGAGCTCTTCAGTACGAGCCATTCTACTGCCAATGTTTGTCTACGGAGATTGCATTGCTGTGTGCTCAATTTTATACACCTGTCAGCAACGGGTGTGGCTGAAATAGCTGAATCCACTCATTTGGCCATGTAGTGTATTTGTGCCTTTTCGGGAGACTTGACAGTATAACATCATTATACACGTTGGGTCAACTACCTGCTTACAGACATCAACAGCAACAGAATTCAAATCTGACTGTTGTCCAAAACTTTGCATCCTCCCTTTTTTAATTTGGTTGATGTTGTCTTGTGGTATGTAGATATGAATATGTGGTGATCTATACTCACCCTATGCACAGGTTCCACTGCCTGCTTTGGCTCCACTGGACCCTGTTGCAGACCGCCCCCTGGTGGCTGTTGGTCAAAACTGAGGATGAGGTTGATGCTGCTGCCCAGTGGGGTGACAGTAGCACAGGGCTCTTCAAGGCTAATGCTGGGCGAGTTGACTGCCACATCCAAGGGGACGTGTGGTGTTACGTTTACTGGCTTGGCAAAGTTTTCTGCGTGGTGACCTATCCCTGGTTGGGATTTTTGTGGTCCTTCAAACTGGCTCGCCACCATGAGCCTGTGCTTTGTGGACAGGCTTTCAGAGGACTTGTTGTGTTCTGCCAGAGAGGATAGATTCTGCAAAGGAAACCAAGATTTGGGCAGGTAGAATATAATCAGAAAGCATTTGGTCTTCTATACACATTATTACGGTAGCTTCACAACAGCGGTGTAGTTCAGTGCTTTAAATGTGTCTAATTTCAATAGAACAATGGTCTTGTTCTGAAAGAATTTGTTATAAAGAATAAATATCATATTGGTGTGAAAGCAGGGATATCCTTTTTTAAATTTATTCATTTATCATTATTAGAATTGTTATACCTTTTTTAGGGGGTAGCAGGGATATCCTTTTTTAAATGTATTCATTTATCATTATTATAATTGTTATACCTTTTTTAGGGGGTAGCAGGGATATCCTACGTGGGGTTGACCTTGTGAAAATCTGGTTGCGTCTCCTTGAGGGTCATCACTTCTTGAATCGCTTGACCTCTCCCGACCCAGCTGGTCTTTCTGTGCCCTCCAGTACACCAGGATCCATCCCAGAATGCTTTGCAGTTCCTCAGTCCTCTCCTTTATCTGTATTAAACAGTTGCCAGATATTTTCAGTCTCTTCTATTGGTTGTGTCATTTTGGTTTGTGCAACTAGACTAGTTCACTTTTTTAAAACAAGTGAAAGTACAAATCATTGAGTTAATCACAGTCTTTTCAAAGGCTGTGGTCCCCAGGGCAAAAAATATGTTTGTGACCCCTGTTGTAAAAGAACTCACAATATCTGCCAAGTGATGTCGCTCCTTGATAAGCTTCTGCCCAGCAGCAGCGAGCTTGTCAAACTCGTCAAACTTCTGCTCTATCCTCAGATCTAGCTCAGATGGAACACTCGATTCTGCCAATCTCCACTGCTGGACTGACACCTCTGAGAAAATGCAAGTCTGCGTGTCCTCTGTCCATGAGCTGTAGGGTAGACATCAGAGAGAGAGAGAGAGAAAGAAAGAGAGAGAGGGGGGGGGGGGGGACTCAGTAAGTACATTGTGGTTATTATAATAAACATAATAAGCACATTCATGAGCACTTAACATATACATGTGCATTATTCAGGACAAAACAGGAACAACATTTCGGTTGTATCAAGAACCAAATGTACCAAGAACAATATTTGACATCATACTGTATGTGTAATTGCTCACATCATGGCCAGGTAGGCCTTAAGAAAGTCTTGCAGTTGCTGAAATTGTTGGAGGTTGCATTGGTTCTCTGCCATGCTCCATCCCAACTCCTCCCAAGCTTGCTGGGTCGCATGGATGTCCTCCCCCAAAGCCCCTGTCATGTCAGGTAGGAGGACCTGTAGTCGCAAAGCCAGTCCCTCCATCTCTTCCACCTCCTCTTTTATGACCTGATAGTCCTTCTGAAAGAAGATCATACTGTATGTTTTATGTGGAACAATTACACTAATGCAAGTGACTTGAATATTCTTGCATCAGAGTTTAAGCCTGACAGAGGCTCAAAACCAATCAAATTTAGCGAGTTCTGAACTAATAACACCGGTCATAATCTTATGCTAGTTAATGGACATAGGGTTGCATTCTGCTATGAAAACAAAATCTATATTTTTTTCAGGTCTTTCATTCTATAGAGGGCTACCATGGCTAGTATGATTGAACTAATCATGTACCATGACTGGATAGCCAAGCATACACTATTGACGGGTATCTGCTGGATAGTTTGAGAGAACTATCCCTTTATTAATGATGTTCGGAATTTTAACACAAGTGTAAAGTCTATGAATCTGAGATGAGATCTGACAATTCAAGGAAAAAAAGTTGAATACAACGCAATAGAGAGTTAAAGCAAACTGAAGCATACACAATATCTGCATTCAGAAAGTATTCAGACCCCTTGACTTTTGACTTATTCTAAAATTGATGAATTTGTCCCCCCCCCCCCTCATCAGTCTACACACAGTACCCCAAAGCAAAAACAGGTTTTTATGATTACAGCCTCGAGTCTTCTTGGGTATGATGCCTCAAGCTTGGCACACCTGTATTTGGGGAGTTTCTCCCATTCTTCTCTGCAGATCCTCTCAAGCTCTGTCAGGTTGGAAGGGGAGCGTCGCTGCACAGCTATTTTCTGGTCTCTCCAGAGATGTTCAATCAGGGTCAAGTACGGCCTCTAGCTGGGCCACTCATGGATATTGAGACTTGTTCCAAAGCCACTCCTGTATTGTCTTGGCTGTGTGCTTAGGGTCGTTGTCCTGTTTGAAGGTGAACCTTCGCCCCAGTCTAAGGTCCTGAGTGCTCTGGAGCAGATTTTCATCAAGGATCTCTCTGTCCTTTGCTCTGTTCATCTTCGCCTCGATCCTGACTAGTCTCCCTGGCCTTGCCTCTGTAAAACATCCCACGGCATGATGCTGCCCCCACCATGCTTCACCATAAGGATGGTGTCAGATTTCCTCCAGAAGTGACGCTTGGCATTCAGGCCAAAGAATTCAATCTTGGTTTCATCAGACCAGAGAATCTTGTTTCTCATGATCCAAAGTGGTGCCTTTTGGCAAACTCCAAGTGGGGTGTCATGTGCCTTTTACTGAGGAGTGGCTTCCATCTGGCCATTCTACCATTAAAGGCCTGATTGGAGGAGTGCTGCAGACAAGGTTGTCCTTCTGGAAGGTTCTCCCATCTCCAAAGAGAAACTCTGGAGCTCTGTCAAAGTGACTATTGAGTTCTTGTTCACCTCCCTGAACAAGGCCCTTCTCCCCTGATTGCTCAGTTTTTGTCCGGGCGTCCAGCTCTAGGAAGAGTTTTGGTGGTTCAAAACTTCTTGCATTTAAGAATGATGGAGGCCGGCCTCCCGAGTGGAGCAGCGGTCTAAGGCGCTGCATCGCAATGCTTGAGGCAACACTACAGACCCGGGTTTGATCCCAGGCTGTGTCACAGCCGGCCATGACTGGGAGACTCATAAGGCTGTGCACAAAAATGTAGAAAAAATAAAGAAAAACCCTTGAATAAGTAGGTGTTATAAAACTTTTGATCGGTAGTGTATGTATGTATGTATGTATGTATGTATGTATGTATGTACAGTCGTGGCCAAAAGTTTTGAGAATGACACAAATATTAATTTTCAAAGTCTGCTGCCTCAGTTTGTATGATGGCAATTTGCATATACTCCAGAATGTTATGAAGAGTTATCAGATGAATTGCAAAGTCCCTCTTTGCCATGCAAATGAACTGAATCCCCCAAAAACATTTCCACTGCATTTCAGCCCTGCCACAAAAGGACCATCTGACATGTCAGTGATTCTCTCGTTAACACAGGTGTGAGTGTTGATGAGGACAAGGCTGGATATCACTCTGTCATGCTGATTGAGTTCGAATAACAGACTGGAAGCTTCAAAAGGAGGGTGGTGCTTGGAATCATTGTTCTTCCTCTGTCAACCATGGTTACCTGCAAGGAAACACGTGCCGTCATCATTGCATTGCACAAAAAGGGCTTCACAGGCAAGGATATTGCTGCCAGTAAGATTGCACCTAAATAAATAATTTATCAGATCATCAAGAACTTCAAGGAGAGCGGTTCAATTGTTGTGAAGAAGGCTTCAGTGCGCCCAAGAAAGTCCAGCAACTGCCAAGACCGTCTCCTAAAGTTGATTCAGCTGCGGGATCGGGGCACCACCAGTACAGAGCTTGCTCAGGAATGGCAGCAGGCAGGTGTGAGTGCATCTGCACGCGCAGTGAGGCGAAGACTTTTGAAGGATGGCCTGGTGTCAAGAAGGGCAGCAAAGAAGCCACTTCTCTCCAGGAAAAACATCAGGAACAGACCGATATTCTGCAAAAGGTACAGGTATTGAACTGCTGAGGACTGGGGTAAAGTCATTTTCTCTGAATCACCTTTCCGATTGTTTGGGTCATCTGGAAAAAAAGCTTGTCCGGAGAAGACAAGGTGAGCGCTACCATCAGTCCTGTGTCATGCCAACAGTAAAGCATCCTGAGACCATTCATGTTTGGGGTTGCTTCTCAGCCAAGGGAGTGGGCTCACTCACAATTTTGCCTAAGAACACAGCCATGAGTAAAGAATGGTACCAACACATCCTCTGAGAGCAACTTCTCCCAACCATCTAGGAACAGTTTGGTGACAAACAATGCCTTTTCCAGCATGATGGAGCACCTTGCCATAAGGCAAAAGTGATAACTAAGTGCCTCGGGGAACAAAACATCGATATTTTGGGTCCTTGGCCAGGAAACTCCCCAGACCTTAAACCCATTGAGAACGTGTGGTCAATCCTCAAGAGACGGGTGGACAAACAAAAACCCACAAATTCTGACAAACTCCAAGCATAGATTATGCAAGAATGGGCTGCCATCAGTCAGGATGTGGCCCAGAAGTTAACTGACAGCATGCCAGGGCGGATTGCAGAGGTCTTGAAAAAGAAGGGTCAACACTGCAAATATTGACTCTTTGCATAAACTTCATGTAATTGTCAACAAAAGCCTTTAACACTTATGAAATGCTTGTAATTATACTTCAGTACTCCATAATAACATCTGACAAAAATATCTAAAGACACTAAAGCAGCAAACTTTGTGGAAATTAATATTTGTGTCATTCTCAAAAGTTTTTGCCACGACTGTATGTATGTACAGTTGAAGTCAGAAGTTTACATACACCTTGGACAAACACATTTAAAGAAAGTTTTTCACAATTGCTGACATTTAATCCTAGTAAGAATCCCTGTCTTAGGTCAGTTAGGATCACCACTTTATTTCAAGAATGTGAAATGTCAGAATAATACAAGAGAGAACGATTTATTTCAGCCTTCATTTCTTTCATCACATTCCCAGTGGGTCAGAAGTTTCTGGGCAGCAGGTAGCCTAGTGGTTAGAGTGTTGGACTAGTAACTGAAAGGTTGCAAGATCAAATCCCTGAGCTGACAAAATAAAAATCTGTTGTTCTGCCCCTGTTAACACACTGTTCCTAGGCTGTCATTGAAAATAAGAAATTGTTCTTAACTGACTTGCCTAGTTAAATAGAGGTGTAAAAAAGTTTACATACACTCAATTAGTATTTGGTAGCATTGCCTTTAAAATGTTTAACTTGGGTCAAACGTTTCGGGTAACCTTCCACAAGCTTTCTACAATAAGTTGGGTGAATTTTGGCCCATTTCTCCTGACAGAGCTGGTGTAACAGTCAGATTTGTAGGCCTCCTTGCTAGCACACGCTTTTTCGGTTCTGCCCACAAATTTTCTATAATATTTTTTATGGTGGTTTTGGAGCAGGGGTCAGGGCGTTGGCCAATCCAATACCTTGACTTTGTTGTCCTTAAGCCATTTTGCAACAACTTTGGAAGTATGCTTGGGGTCAATGCCCATTTGGAAGAACCATTTGCGACCAAGCTTTAACTTCCTGACTGATGTCTTGAGATGTTGCTTCAATATATCAACATAATTTTCCTTTCCTCATGATGCTATCTATTTTGTGAAGTGCACCAGTCCCTCCTGCAGCAAAGCACCCCCACAACATGATGCTGCCACCCCCGTGCTTCACGGTTGGGATGGTGTTTTTCGGCTTGCAAGCCTCCACCTTTTTCCTCCAAACAAAATTATCGTCATTATGGCCAAACAGATCTATTTTTGTTTCATCAGACCAAAGGACATTTCTCCAAAAAGTACGATATTTGTCCCCATGTGCAGTTGCAAACCGTAGTCTGGCTTTTTTTATGGGGGTTTTGGAGCAGTGGCTTCTTCCTTGCTGAGCGGCCTTTCAGGTTATGTCGATATAGGTCTTGTTTTACTGTGGATAAAGACACTTTTGTACCTGTTTCCTCCAGCATCTTCACACGGTCCTTTGCTGTTGTTCTGGGATTGATTTGCACTTTTCGCACCAAAGTACGTTAATCTCTAGGAGACAGAACGCATCTCCTTCCTGAGCAGTATGACAGCTGTGGGGTCCCATGTTGTTTATACTTGCGTACTATTGTTTGTACAGATGAATGTGGTACCTTCAGGCGTTTGGAAATTGCTCCCAAGAATGAACCAGACTTTTTTCTGAGGTCTTAGGTGATTTCTTTTCATTTTCCCATGATGTCAAGCAAAGAGGCACTGAGTTTGAAGGTAGGTCTTGAAATACATCCACAGGTACACCTCCAGTTTACTCAAATGATGTCAATTAGCCTATCAGAAGCTTCTAAAGCCATTACATAATTTTATGGAATTTTCAAAACTGTTTAAAGGCACAGTCAACTTAGTGTATGTAAACTTCTGACCCACTGGGATTGTAATACCGTGAATTATAAGTGAAATAATGTCTGTAAACAATTGTTGGAAAAATTACTTGTGTCATGCACAAAGTAGATGTCTTAACCGACTTGCAAAATCTATAGTTTGTTAACAAGACATTTGTTTAGTGGTTGAAAAAATAGTTTTAATGACTCTAGCCTAAGTGTATGTAAACTTCCGACTTCAACTGTGTGTGTGTATGTATACATACATACATACATACAGTACCAGTCAAAGGTTTGGACTCACCTACTCATTGAAGGGTTTTTCTTTATTTGCACTATTTTCTACATTGTAGAATAATAGCGAAGACATCAAAACTATGAATAACACATATGGAATCATGTAGTAACCCAAAAATTGTTATACAAATCAAAATATATTTTATATTTGAGATTCTTCAAAGTAGCCACAATTTGCATTGATGACAGCTTTGCACACTCTTGGCATTCTCTCAACCAGCTTCACCTGTAATGCTTTTCCAATATTATGGCAAGAACAGCTCAAATAAGCAAAGAGATACGATATTCCATTACTTTAAGACATGAAGGTCGGTCAATATGAAATACGCAAAACCAAGCGCTATGATGAACCTGGCTCTCATGAGGACCGCCACAGGAAAGGAAGACCCAGAGTTACCTCTGCGCCACAGGATGTTCATTAGCTTTACCAGCCTCAGAAATTGCAGCCCAAATAAATGATTCACAATTAACAGACACATCAACATCAACTGGTCAGAGGAGACTGCGTGAAAAAAAACAATACTAAAGGACATCAATAATAAGAAGAGACTTGCTTGGGCCAAGAAACTCATGCAATGGACCGGTGGAAATCTGTCGTTTGGTAGGATGAGTCCAAATTTGAGATTTTTGGTTCCAACTTCCTTGTCTTTGTAAGACGCAGAGTAGGTGAACAGATGATCTACACATGTGTAGTTCCCACCGTGAATCATGGAGGAGGAGGTGTGATGGTGTGGGGGTGCTTTGCTGGTGACACTGTCTGTGATTTATTTATAATTCAAGCCACACTTAACCAGCTTTGCTACCACAGCATTCTTCAGCGATACGCCATCCCATCTGGTTTGGGCTTAGTGGGACTATCATTTGTTTTTCAACAGGATACTGACCCAACCCACCCCCAGGCTGTGTAAGGGCTATTTGACCAAGTAGAGTGATGAGTGCTGCATCAGATGACCTGGCCTCCACAATCACCCAACCTCAACCCAATTGAGATGGTTTGGGATGAGTTGGACCGCAAAGTGAAGGAAAAGCAGCCAACAAGTGCTCATCATATGTGGGAACTCCTTCAAGACTGTTGGAAAATCATTCCAGGTGAAGCTGGTCGAGAGAATGGCAAGGGTGTGCAAAGCTGTCATCAAGGCAAAGGATGGCTACTTCGATTATTCAAAAATATATTATAAATATATATATATAACACTTTTTTTGGTTACTGCATGATTCCATATGTGATATTTCATAGTTTTGATGTCTTCACTATTATTTTACATAGTCTAAATAAAGAAAAACCCTTAAATGAGTAGGTGAGTCCAAACTTTAGACTGGTACTGTATCAGATCCCGGGAATCAAACCCACCATCCTGGCGTTGCAAGCACCATGCTCTACCAACTGAGCTACAGAGGACCACATCCAAATAAAAAACTGTTCAGTCAACTTCTACCTGACTCACAAGTTCTTGGGCGTCATCACTTTGATAGAAGGAATGTCCTCTTTTCTACACATATACAGTGGCAAGAAAAAGTATGTGAACCCTTTGGAATTACCTGGATTTCTGCATAAATTAGTCATATCATTTGGTCTGATCTTCATCTCAGTCACAACAATAGACAAACCATGTGCTTAAACTAATAACACACACATTATTGTATTTTCCTTATCTATATTGAATACATAATTTAAACATTCACAGTGTAGGTTGGAGAAAGTATGTGAACCCCTCGGCTAATGACTTTTCCAAAAGCTAATTTGGAGCTAACCTGGAGTCCAATCAATGAGAGGAGATTGGAGATGTTGGTTAGAGCTGCCTTGCCCTGTAAAAAACACTCACAACACTTTAGTTTGCTATTCACAAGAAGCACTGCCTGATGTGAACCATGCCTCGAACAAAAGAGATCTCAGAAGACCTAAGATTAAGAATTGTTAACTTGCATAAAGCTTGAAAGGGTTACAAAAGTATCTCTAAAAGCCTTGATGTTCATCAGTCCACGGTAAGGCAAATTGTCTATAAGTGGAGGAAGTTCAGCCCTGTTGCTACTCTCCCTAGGAGTGGTCATCCTGCAAAGATGACTGCAAGAGTACAGTGCAGAATGCGCAATGAGGTTAAGAAGAATCCTAGAGTGTCAGCTAAAGACTTACAGAAATCTCTGGGACATGGTAACATCTCTGTTGACGAGTCTACGATACTTAAAACACTAAATAAGAATGGTGTTCATGAGAGGACACCATGGAAGAAGCCACTGCTGTCCAAAAAAAACACTGTGGCACGTCTGAAGATCGTAAAAGAGCACCTGGATGTTCTATGGCAATTTTTGCTAAATATTATGTGGACAGAATAAACTAAAGTTGAATTGTTTGGAAGGAACACACAACACTATGTGTGGAGAAAAAAAGGCACAGCACACCAACATCAAAACCTCATCCCAACTGTAAAGTATGGTGGAGGGAGCGTCATGGTTTGGGGCTGCTTTGCTGCCTCAGGACCTGGACAGCTTGCAATCATTGACGGAAAAATGTATTCCCAAGTTTATCAAGACATTTTTCTAGAGATGTAAGGCTATCTGTCTGCCAATGGAAGCTAAACATTAGTTGGTTGATGCAACAGGACAACGATCCAAAACACAGAAGTAAATCAACAACAGGATGGCTTCAACAGAAGAAAATATGCCTTCTGGAGTGGCCTAGTCAGAGTCCTGACTTCAACCCGATTTAAAATGCTGTGGCCTGACCTCGAGAGCGGTTCACACCAGATATCCTAAGAATATTCTTGAACTGAAACAGTTTTGTAAAGATGAATAGTCCAAAATTCATTCTGACTGTTGTGCAGGTCTGTTCCGCATCTACAGAAAACATTTGGTTGAGTTTATTGCTGCCAAAGGAGGGTCAACCTGTTATTAAATCCAAGGGTTCACATACTTTTACCACCCTACACTACGAATGTTTACACAGTGTGTTCAATAAAGACATGAAAACATATAATTGTGTGTTGGTTTAAGCAGACTGTCTATTGTTGTGACTTAGATGAAGATCAGATCAAATTTATGCAGAAATCCAGGTTCACACTTTTTCTTGCCACTGTGTGTGTGTGTGTGTGTGTGTGTGTGTGTGTGTGTGTGTGTGTGTGTGTGTGTGTGTGTGTGTGTGTGTGTGTGTGTGTGTATATATATATATACAACCGTTCAATCTGATCCAATTATGATCCAATTATGTTAGCATAGCTGAAAACTGTTGTTCTAATTAAAGAAGCAATCAAAAAGAAGGCCCGCATCCCGGAGTCGCCTCTTCACTGATGACGTTGAGACTGGTGTTTTGCTGTTTAATGAAGCTGCCCCCCCCAAAAAAATATTTCAAAAACAAGGACATTTCTAAGTGACCGCAAACTTTTGAACGGTTGTGTATATACATATACTGTATATACCTCTAGCTCATCCTGTTGCTCCTGCAGTCCCTCGAGTTCAGAACTATAGGGCTCACATCTGACCGCCATGTCTGTCTCAGTGTCCAGAACGTCCATGCTGAACTCCGCACACCTGGACAAGAGCTGGTTGATTCGCAGCGTCACTGTTGAGTGCTAGTAGAAGAGAGGAGAGGAAAGGAGAGAAGAGAGAGGGCATCACAGATTTTATTTGATCTAATAGGTAAAAAAAACACGTTGTGCTTGTAAAATTTTGCAAACTGAACAATAGTAACAGAAACAGCCTGATTTTACAAGCAATGATTGGTTACACTACTTGAACCAGTCAACGCTAGTAGAATCAGGCGATGTTTCTGTTGCTATTGTTCCGTTTGCGAAAACTCTACAAGCACAGTGTGCTAATTTGTGGTGTTTTTTGTTGTTGAAAGCAACAGAAAACAATAATACATGCCATTTAGCAGACACTTTTGTACAAACGGACTAACAGTCAAGCGTGCATATTTCACTTACGGCTGATCCTGGGAATCAAACCCACTATCCTGGCGTTGCAAGAACCACGCTCTACCAACTACAGAGGACCAAATCCAAATAAAAAACTGTTCTATCAACTCCTACCTGACTCAGAAGTTCTTGGGTGTCTTGACTTTGACAGAGGGAATGTCCTCTTTTCTCCACTGCTTCACCAAGGTCCTCCATAGGGTAGTCCATGCACCCCTGGTCATCCATTTGTCCAGTAAGGGTCTGTCATGATAGTCAAATAAAGTACTCAGTATTTTGGTAGATTGTTGATGTATTAATCTAATAAGTTATCTGGTGATAGAATTGGAGTGTGGTTAGCTTTGCCTGCAAGGCCAGTGACCATGTCTTGTTGAGGTCTAATGGGAGTTTTAGTGGGAGTGTCTGTATCTAGAAGAAGAAAAAACACCCCTACCTTCCTTTTACGGAGGTTTGAGAAAACAGAGTTGCAAAAAGGACATGAAGAAAGCGGTATTGGAAAACCACGTAAAAACGGATGAAGCTGAAACCTTACCTGTCGCTCTACCTCGCAACGATCAACGTTTTCATCCTGGTCAAGACACCGCAGCAGCTCTGTCAGCATTCCTCTGTCGTTTTCCTCCAATGTCTCAGAGAGCTCCTCGACATCTGGGACGCTCCAGAATTCCACGTTTTTCGTGGTTGCACTGTATTCTGACAGGCGTCCTTCGAGCCGATCCTTGTCTGTCTCATGATTGTCATCCCTCTACAAAGGATAGCATGGATTTGTCTTCAATGCTGCATAAATTGCCCTCTGGGGACCAATCGTCTCAGAATAGGAGTACTGATCTAGGGTCAGGTCCCGCTATCCATATAATCTTACTAATTATTATCTAAAATACATAACTGATCCTACATCAGCACTCATACTTTGAGACACTATGAATACAAGCCCAGACCAGTATGTAGACACAAATAATCAATACCTCCAAGTTGATCCTCTCAGAGCTGTTTGAATAAATAATGCTTCTATGAAGTCTTCTCCTCAGAACTTCCCATAACGTTTCCACTTGGCCAAGGAGGTCTTCCATCTTCACACAACCTTGGTGCTGGCCTTGGGTTGACCCTGGCTTTTCCTGTCCCAAAGCATAGAACATGAATGTTTGCTCTAGTCTAGTATGTCATTTTTTAGTATCAAATAAAATCTTTTTCAAATAAAATCTTTTCCATTTCAAGAGTCACATTTATACATTTCTGAATTGTAAATTATATTAATGAATTGGATAATCCTGATAATGAAAGTAGTGTCCTTGATTTATCAGATCAATTTAAACTCTTTGCCAGAATTAATGACCACAACTCTGATAGCCTCTGCAAATCTCATCATACATATACTGAACAAAAATATAAACGCAACATGCAACAGTTTCAAAGGTTTAACCAATTTACAGTTCATATAAGGAAGTCATTCAATTGAAATGAATTAATTAGGCCCTAATCTATGGATTTCACATGACTGGAAATACAGATATGGATCTGTTGGTCACAGATACCTTTAATAAAGGTAGGGGCATGGATCAAAAAACCAGTCAGTATCTGGTGTGACCACCATTTTCCTCATGCAGCGAAACACATCTACTTCGCATAGAACTGATCAGGCTATTGACTGTGGCCCGTGGAATGCTGTCCCACTCCTCTTCAATGGCTGTGCGAAGTTGCTGGATATTGGCGGGAACTGGAACACACTGTCGTATTCCCAAACATTCAATGAATGACATGTCTGGTGAGTATGCAGGCCATGGAAGAACTGGGACATTTGCAGCTTCCAATAATTGTGTACAGATCCTTGCGACACAGGGCTGTGCCTTTTAACGCTGAAACATGAGGTTATGGTGGCGGATGAATGGCACGACAATGGTTCTCAGGATCTCATCATGGCATTCAAATTGCCATCGGTAAAATGCAATTTTGTTTGTTGTCCGTAGCTTATGTCTGTGGTTGAGCGATTTGCTGATGTCAACAGCATAACAGCATAACCCCACCGACACCATGGGGCACTCTGTTCACAACGTTAACATCAGCAAACCGCTCACCCGCACAACGCCATACATGCTATTTGCCATCTGCCCAGTACAGTTGAAACCGGGATTCATCCATGAAGAACACACTTCTCCAGTGTGCCAGTGGCCATCTAAGGTGAGCGTTTGCCTACTGAAGTCGGTTACTAACACCGAACTGCAGTCAGGTTAAGACACTGGTGAGGATGACGAGCAAGCAGATGAGCTTCCCTGAGACGGTTTCTGACCGTTTGTGCAGAATTTATTTCGGTTGTGCAAAGCCACAGTTTCATCAGCTGTCTGGGTGGCTGGTCTCAGACGATCCCACAGGTGATGAAGCTGGATGTGGATGTCCTGGGTTGGCGTGGTTACACGTGGTCTGCGGTTGTGAGGCCGGCTGGACATACTGCCAAATTCTCTAAAACAACATTGGAGGTGGCTTATAGTAGAGAAATGGACATTTAATTATCTGGCAAAAGCTCTGGGGGACATACCTGCAGTCAGCATACCAGTTGCACTCTCCCTCAGAACTTGAAACATCTGTGGCATTGTGTTGTGTGGCAAAACTGCACACTTTAGAGTGGCCTATTATTGTCCCCACAACAATGTGGACCTATGTAATGATTATGCTGTTTAATCAGCTTTTTGATGTGCCACACCTGTCAGGTGTATGGATTATCTTGGCAAGGGAGAAATTCTCACTAACATGGATGTAAACAAGTTTGTGCCCAAAATTTGAGAGAAAAAAAGGTTTATGTGCAAATGGAAAAATTCTGGGATCTTTTATTTCAGCTCATGAAACTTCGGTCCGACACTTTACATTTATATTTTTGTTCAGTATATATTGCCCAATGTAAAACTTTCTGAATCCGATAAGTACCATTGCAAGGACTGAATATTATGCAATGAAAAGCTACAAGATGTACTTTCTTGGACATGTCTAAGCAGATCGTGTTCGAAACAACATTGTCCTGGTAAATATCAGCTGACAGGTTTTTAGTCACCTCTGGACAACTCAGACTGGCTGTGTGGTGGCTGGGGGCTGACATAGCAAGGTTGTCTTTCAGCCATGACAGAGTCTTCAACCATCAAGCAACAGAAAGGAAGAGGAAATGAGGAAACAGGAGAGGAAGAGAGAGAACAAGAGGAGGAAGTGACATTTGGTTAACCCAGTGGGATACATCCAGGCCCAAATTCAATCAATTGCAGATCAAGGAAAACTACAGTACACTGGGGGTTCACTCTCGATGTTTACAACCTTCAAAGTTGTAAACCCAGTTAAAATCAACACACCCTGTTTATCACGCGGACATTGCCATTGGATTTTTACTCTAAAGTATTAGTACTGTTGTAGCAGACCACAAGAAACACCAGAAATCAGTCCATAGCTACCTTATCAGCAGATGTGGTAGAATTTTGCAACTGAATACCAAGTTCTGATTGGCAACCTGGATAACAAGTGTTCAAATGGGTTGTCTGGTCCTTTCTGCAAAGCAAGAAAATGTTACGTTAACTTAATGGTCTGCTTAAAGTGTCATCAACAATTTCATCTGGTTTCAAAAAAACAAGAAGCTGATGAAAGTCTATACCTTTGCCTCTCCACACACAGTCTTCCAGTCAAGTCATTGCTGGTGGTGTCACAGGAGACTCGGGCATAGCTTTTGGAAGGCTGTTCAACTTGACTAACAGTCAGCTTCCTGGGGACCCCACAGTCTTTCATGTTCTAAAAAAAAGGAAATTACACAGGTCAGTAGTAGGTCAAATAATTAGAGTAATTCTACTATTTTACAGAGGTATCAGGTACCACCTATTCTGATGAGTTCCTCTTTTCATAACAGTTCACCCAAATGACACCCCTATTCACATATTAGTTAGTTTAATCGACTCCTTAAAAGTTAAGGAAACCTATATGTAATTTTGTAATTTGGGTGAACTATCGAGATTTTGTAATTTGAGTGAACTATCACTTATACTACTTTTTAATAAGAATTTCCTAGTTATTTGAAAAATGGATCTGCTGACCTCGAACCCTTTGAGAGGGTTCTGTTCCTCTTTGATGTCCTTTCCTATGATCCTCTGGGCCTCATGTTCCGGATCTCTGGTTTGACTCAGTGCGCCAGGTTCATCACAGGAGAAGTCTATGGCAAGGGTGGTGGGCAAAGCTGGCCACTCGCTCCTGCATGGCAAAACATTATGGGTTACTTAATGTAACACTGGTTCTATCAATGATAGTGACCCTACCCTACCTCATCCGTAAGGCCAGCTGACACTCAGTGCTAGGTTCATTGGTAATGAAATAGAATGGTTCATGTGAGTGAATGGGCCAAAATCATGATAAAGCAAGAACAAACTCACTGTAAAAGACCAATCCAGCACATACACTACCGGTCAAAAGTTTTAGAACACATACTCATTCAAGGGATTTTCATTATTTTTACTATTTTCTACATTGTAGAATAATAGTGAAGACATCAAAATTATGAAATAACATACATGGAATCATGTAGTAACCAAAGAAGTGTTAAACAAATGAAAAAATATAGCCACCCTTTGCCTTGATGACAGCTTTGCACACTCTTGGCATTCTCTCAACCAGCTTCATGAGGTAGTCACCTGGAATGCATTTCAATTAACAGGTTTGCCTTCTTAAAAGTTAATTTGAGAAATGTCTTTCCTTCTTAATGCGTTTGAGCCAATCAGTTTTGTTGTGACAAGGTGGGGGAGTATACAGAAGATAGCCCTATTTGGTAAAAGACCAAGTCCATATTATGGCAAGAACAGCTCAAATAAGCAAAGAGAAATGACAGTCCATCATTACTTTAAGACATGAAGGTCAGTCAACACGTAACATTTCAAGAACTTTGAAAGTTTCTTCAAGTGCAGTTGCAAAAACCATCAAGCGCTATGATGAAACTGGCTCTGATGAGGACCGGCACAGGCATGGAAGACCCAGAGTTACCTCTCCTGCAGAGGATAAGTTCATTAGAGTTACCAGCCTCAGAAATTGCACCCCAAATAAATGCTTCACAGAGTTCAAGTAACAGGCACATCTGTGTGAATCATGCTTTGTGAATCAGGCCATTATGGTTGAACTGCTGCAAAGAAACCACTCCTGCAAAGCACACCAATAATAAGAAGAGACTTGCTTGGGCCAAGAAACATGAGCAACGGACATTAGACGGGTGGAAATGTGTCCTTTGGTCTGGAGTCCAAATTGGAGATTTTTGGTTCCAACCACCGTGTCTTTGTGAGACGTGGTGTGGGTGAACAGATGATCTCTGCATGTATATTTCCCACTGTAAAGCATGGAGGAGGAGGTGTTATGATGTGGAGGTGCTTTGCTTGTGACACTGTCTGTGATTTATTTAGAATTCAAGGCACACTTAACCAGCATGGCTACCACAGCATTCTGCAGCGATACCCCATCCCATCTGGTTTGGGCTTAGTGGGACTATCATTTGTTTTTACACAGGACAATGACCCAACACACCTCCAGGCTGTGTAAAAGCTATTTTACTAAGAAGGAGAGTGATGGAGTGCTGCATCAGATGACCTGTCCTCCACATCACCCGACCTCAACCAAAGGGAAAGGGTGGCTATTTGAAGAATCTCAGTTAAAAAATATATTTTAATTTGTTTAACACTGTTTTGGTTACTACATGATTCCATATGTGTTATTTCATAGTTTGATGTCTTCACTATTATTCTACAACGTAGAAAATAGTCTAAATAAAGAAAAACCCTTGAAGGAGTAGGTGTTCAAAAACTTTTGAAAGGTAGTGTACGATTACCTCTGCACGTCGTTTTTGCTGTTTTGGTTTCGGTTCGAGACCTGACTCAAAATTGTCTTGAGAAAAGTCACCGTCCGAAACGTTGACAACAATAAACATGCAGAGGTACTTGTGTGTCCGGGAGTAGTCTTTTACTATGAACAATATTATGCTCATTCTCCACAGCAAACATTGGTGTATACACCCCAGTGATATACTCAGGAAATTGTTTTTCCTGAGGCTTTTATTTCCAGCACCACAAACAAGATGAGAGAAAAGCATTGTGGTGTGGAGTGTTAAAATAAAACACATACTGTATTTAGTGCTTTTTATGTAGGCAGATTGGAAACCAAGGGGTAGATAGATGTGGGGGGGAGAGGTCAGAAGGGTGGACACAAAGATTGAACTCTGGTCTCCAGGGCCGTGGTACATAGCGACGGGAGTGATACCACTTAACCAAGGCTTAGCACCTACTGTCATGCATTAGAGACAATATGTCCAAAGTGGATCATTTGTAGCAGCCTTGGATGCCTCTTCATCAGTTTTACTGTGTATTCTTTAGGGTTTTTGAGTCCTACCCACAAGTCTGAGCACTCCTCAACATGTCTGGAGCACTTCTGCTTGGAGACGTGTCACATGACTCAGAAATCCAAGGATGAACAACACTGACTGGATCCACCAGATATGCTGAATTAGCTAACAACATGTTATGCAACCATGACAATCTGAACAGACAGAAGGCTTTGTCCTTGGAGTGACTGACTGGGGCCGGCAGGGGTACAAAGTAATGATGTCACCCCCCTCTGAAGGGGTGAGGTCATGGTTTCAGGAAAGTACTTTTGTTTTAGAAATAAACTATAAAACAGAGAGGGAACAGCATGGTTAGGAGTCAGAAATCTCGCCATCAAAAAGGAACACGTTGTGTATGTCGTGTCTTGTCGGTTGTCTTTAATTCAAACGTTCTTTCTCATTGGCGCCCGTTAAGGAAACCTATTTCCAGTTTTGACAGAAGAGAGCCAATTGCCGCCCTTACAACAAAAATACAAAGTTTGTGATACAGATACTCACTGGACAGAAATGGGCACACCTCTCCACACATATGCTTGGAATGTGGGTCATTTATTTATATTTCAAAAGTTTAATACCCTAAAACGTAGGATTTTATGGTTCAATGTCTTAAAAAATATGTTAGTGCCTCCGTAAACCATACAGTTTAAATTCAAAATCTGAGCTAGAACATTTGTAATTAAACTTCCAAACTGTAACTTTAAATGCAGAAGTGCATTTAACCCACAGTTGAATGACTAACATGGTAACTGACCAGTATACTTCTGTTCAATAAGCTTTATAAGCTACATCAGTTTGTATCCCTGGTTACTAGGCCATACCATACTTATGAGGCACTCTGCACACATCTGCTAAAGAAATTAGGAGCAGGTTTATCGTATAGTATAATCTCCCCCCAAAATGTCTTTCTCTATATTCATCCATATCTAATTTTGGCATACACTTGTCGCTCCAGCTCCTACACAGAACACTTTTACTGAGACACAGGGGCTTGCGAAATCCGCGTCATGCTCAAAGTTAGAGCATTGCATAATACAAAGAGAATGTCAAGAATGAATTCCCCTGAATTGATTCCACGGCGATTATCTGGACTGCATTTGCTGTGAGTGAAACTCAGACTATGGCTTATGAGGGCAAGGATCATTTCAATGTCGGCTTCAGTTGCCATTAGGGCATTGGTTCTAATGCCAGAATGTCTTGTTAGTTACACAACAAGAGTGTTAGGAGGAAAACAATACATCATCTTATTCACCGAGTAGGTTTTCCATTAATCCAATTGTAAACATCAAACCTTTTCATCTGGAATACATTTTCCATGAGTTCATCCTGACATAAACTGTTAGTGATGTTTATCAACATGTCAAAGTTCGGAGTCGACATGTGGGTTGGGTCAAAAAGGGCTGCCCATTTTGTGTCATTATACTGTAGCAATGGCTCGCTAACTCAGTTATTGGTGACCTCCATTGATGACTTTATTCAGCACTACCAAATGTAAAGGGTTTTACATTTGGTAGCAATGGTGTAAAGCAATGGTGTAAAGTACTTAAGTAAACATTAAAAATACATTTTTGGTTAACTTCTCTACGTTCCTAAAGAAAATAATGTACTTTTTACTCCATACATTTTCCCTGACACCCAAAAGTGCTTGTTACATTTTGAATGATTAGCTGGACAGGAATATCCCTGGTAGTCTCTACTGCCTCTGATCTGCCGGACTCACAAAACACAAAAGTTTTTTTTGTAAATTATGTCTGAGTGTTGGAGTGTGTCCCCTGGTTATCCGTAAGTAAATTAAATAAAACATGGAAATTGTGCCGTCTGGTTTGCTTAATATAAGGAATTTGAAATCATTTATTTTTTTACTTTTACTTTTGATACATAAGTATATTTGATCAATTACATTTACTTTTGATAGTTAAAACCAAATACTTTGAGTTTTACTCAAGTAGTATTTTACTGGGGGACTTTCACTTTTACTTGAGTCATTTTCCATTAAGACATCTTTACTTTTACTCAAGTATGACAAGTACTTTTTCCATAACTGAAAAATAGGCTACAGATAAGCAACCTGGTTCTCAGACGGTGGTTTCAGAAGGGAAATATACACAGTCTTCAATAAAGCAATAGAGTTGAGTGATGCAAACACATCCTCACTTGCACCTAATTGAAATAGTATTTGTAAGTGTTTATTTCTATGTTAATTGTATTCCAGGTTCCTGCTCAACATACATTATTCATATCATGCCTCAGTTGAGATCTCATTCCACCATTTCACCTGAACCGGTGAAGTGTGTAGTAATTGAGTGTTTGTATCTGAATAGGTATTGGCTAAAGAGGTAATTGTAGGCCCCTCCCACTAAATGAGATAACAAGCTACAGATGTTTAATTGTTTGTGGGAGAGTGCTAGTGGAGAAGAGAGGTAAGCAAGGATAGACCAGTGAAGATTATTGTTTTATTCTTGGGCTAATCTTTTAGTCCATGTTTTTACCATTTTAAAGCCTGTTTTTGTATTTATATATTTATTGAAAATAAATATCAAAATTTGGAAGAAACCGTTCCAGTTCTTTTAGTAAAATGTGTGAATATTGCAAACATTCCAAAATCCTGTAATGTTAGTATTTGATCTTACATTTATAGCAAATATTGCCATAATATATAGATACGGTGATAGATGGCATCCTTGTAACACACCCCTAGATAATGTGATATTAGATCAGTGTTTCCTGAGTACCCCCAACAATACACATTGTTGTGGCCCTGGACAAGCACACCTGATTCTGCTTCACAAGTAATCATCAAGTTGAATCAGGTGTTTTTGTCCAGGGCTACAACAAATGTGTGCTGTTGGGGTACTCAAGGACTGGAGTTGGGAAACACTGTATTAGATCATATAATATAAGGACTTTATAGGGTATCCCAAAATGGTACCATATTCTTTATATAATGCACTACTTTTGACCAGAGTCACATGGACCTTGGTCAAAAGTAATGAACTACAGTATATAGGGAATAGGGTGCCATTAGAGCAGGGTTTCCCAAACCTGGTCCTCGGTACCACAGGGGGTGCATATTTATTTTTTTGCCCAATCACTACACAGCTGATTCAAATAATCAACTAATCATCAACCTTTGATCATTTTAATCAGCTGTGTAGTGTAAGGCCAGAAACCAAAACGTGCACCCCTTGGGGTCCCGAGGACCGATATTGGGAAACGCTGCATTGGAGAGACAGACAAAGAAACGATATGAGCTTTAGGGACCCATATTTACCCGCTACCCTCCTGGAGAAGGCCCCAACTCTCCTGCACCTCAGCCTGCTTCCGTGTCACTCTGGCAGCCAGGGTAGGGTGGAGGTCCGAAAGGCGCGAAACAGTCTCGTTCAGCATCTGGAGAGAGCGTGGTCGAGGGAAGGGATGGGGGCAGTGGAAGGAAGTGACACAATTCATTTGGTGTTGATTTACAGTCTTTGGAAAACGACCCACCCTCTTTAAAATGGAAGGCTATGAGATGGAACACAGAAGTATTTTTTATTTGATCTTATTTCACCTTTATTTAACCAGGTAGGCTAGTTGAGAACAAGTTCTCATTTACAACTGCGACCTGGCCAAGATAAAGCAAAGCAGTGCGACACAAACAACAACACAGAGTTACACATGGAATAAACAAGCGTACAGTCAATAACACAATAGAAAAAAAATAAAGTCTATATACAGTGTGTGAAAATGGCAAGAGAATAAATAGGCCAAAGTAGCGGAGTAATTACAATTTAGCAAATTAACACTGGAGTGATAGATGAGCAGATGATGATGTGCAAGTAGAAATACTGGTGTGCAAAAGAGCAGAAAAGTAAATAAAAACAATATGGGGATGAGGTAGGTAGATTGGGTGGGCTATTTACAGATGGGCTATGTACAGCTGCAGCGATCGGTTAGCTGCTCAGATAGCTGATGTTTAAAGTTAGTGAGGGAAATATAAGTCTCACAGTATAACACCACGTCATAGAAGGCTCCTTCTGTGGTTAAGGGGGAAACACCCCAAAAAGATCCAGAGAAGGTCTAGGAAGGAATAATCTGGTAGTGTTATGGTGTTATGTTTCACTGTCTTATGATAGTTTCTCTGTGTTTCTCTCTACTTAGTAGGCTTGAGTACTGAGCATGTGCCAAGACCATACATTACAGTTATAGTGCATTTCTTTTAAATTCACTGAAACAGTGACATTCAATTAATATTTTTGTTGGTTATATTTTCAATGATAACTTTTTGGAATTACTAGTATTTCACTTGAAATGGAATTGAACACAGCCCTGATGTATGAACGATGCGTAAATGTATTCATTATTTTGAGCTACATTTTCCCCCAAGTGCCACTCACCGTGATTTGGCTGGCAATATTGTAGATCTCTGTCTGACCGCAGCTCCCCTGGCTATCTGATCCAGACAGGATGCTTCTCTACCAAACACAAAAATAATATAGAGTCAATCTTGTGATAATAAGTGTAATAACGTGTAATTAGAAAACAGTGATCATTTGGAGAGCTTTGGGACCATGTATTGGTGTTATGTTGGGGACAGTTGTACTAAGCTCATGGCGCATATATTTTTCAAGAATCAATCAATTGAAATAAACATTTAACAGCATGTAAATATTGCAGGTTGTACCTTTAAAGGATCACTGGTGCAAAATAGGACTCTTGTGCAAATTCCTATTCTGCCTTTTTACCTTCCTGTTGATGGTGAAGATGATGTTGTCAGCCTGTTGGTAGAAGGAGGAGACGTCCAGAGCCAGTTTGAGGTCTTGGTGATAGTTTCTTAACAGTGACTGGAACCTCAGGCAGCTACCAAAGAGATACAGTATCTAGTTCAGTGCTTTGTCAATGGGGTCCCATGAGGGTCAAATTCCCAGATATGACTTGAAATCCAAGATAGACGCAGAATAATTCAAGTCAGACCAAGTAATGTGACATAACATGGAAAGCTGTAGTTACATAGTAGTAGCTACGAAAACAACATGTTAACGGTAGCCATAACAAATATACATCCATGGCACCAAGGACAAAGTATATTTAGCCTAGTCAAGGAGTGGGACTCTAACCTAGATGCTTATAAGAAATTCCGGTATGCCCTCCGATGAACCATAAAACAGGCATGGCGTCAATACAAGACTAAGATTGAATCGTATTACACCTGCTCCGACGCTCGTCGGATGTGGCAGGGCTTGCATACTATTACGGACTACAAAGGGAAGCACAGCCGCGAGCTGCCCAGTAACACAAGCCTACCAGACAAGCTAAATCACTTCTATGCTCGCTTTGAGGTAAGCAACACTGAAGCATGCATGAGAGCATCAGCTGTTCCGGACGAGTGTATGATCACACTCTCCACAGCCGATGTGAGTAAGACCTTTAAACAGATCAACACTTACAAGACCACAGGGCCAGACGGATTACCAGGACGTGTACACCGTGCATGCGCTGACCAACTGGCAAGTGTGTTCACTGACATTTTCAACCTGTCCCTGACCAAGTCTGTAATACCAACATGTTTCAAGCAGACCACCATAGTCCCTGTACCCAACCTGCCTAAATGACTACCGACCCGTAGCACTCACGTCTGTAGCCCTGAAGTTCTTTGAAATCTGGTCATTGCTCATATCAACACCATTATCCCAGAAACCCTAGACCCTCTCCAATTTGCATACCGCCCCAACAGATCCACAGATGACGCAATCTCTATTGCACTCCATACTGCCCTTTCATACCTGGAGAAAAGGACCCCCTACGTGAGATTGCTATTCATTGACTATAGCTCAGCATTCAACACCATAGTGCCCTCAAAGCTCATCACTAAGCTAAGGACCCTGGGACTAAACACCTCCCTCTGCAACTGGATCATGAACTTCCTGATGGGCCGCCTCCAGGTGGTAAGGGTAAGCAACAACACATCTGCCACGCTGATCATCAACACGGGGGCCCCTCAGGGGTGCATGCTTAGTCTCCTCCTGTACTCCCTGATCACAGACAACAATGAGACAGCCTATAGGGAGGAACTCAGAGACCTGGCAGTGTGGTGCCAGGATAACAACCTCTCCCTCAACGTGATCAAGACAAAGGAGATGATTGTGGACTACAGGAAAAAGAGGACCAAGCACGCCCCCATTCTCATCGACGGGGCTGTAGTTGAGCAGGTTGAGAGCTTCAAGTTTCTTGGTGTCCACATCACCAACAAACTATCATGGCCCAAACACAACAAGACAGTCGTGAAGAGGGCACGACAACGCATATTCCCCCTCAGGAGACAGAAATGATCTGGCATGGGTCCTCAGATCCTCAAAAAGTTACACCGCTGCACCATTGAGAGCATCCTGAATGGTTGCATCACCGCCTGGTATGGCAACTGCTCGGCCTCCAACCACAAGCACTACAGAGGGTAGTGCGTGCTGCCCAGTACATCACTGGGGCCAAGCTTCCTGCCATCCAGGACCTCTATACAAGGCGGAGTCAGAGGAAGGCCAAATAATTGCCAAAGACTCCAGCCACCCTAGTCATAGACTGTCCTCTCTGCTACCGCATGGCAAGCAGTACCGGAGTGCCACGTCTAGGTCCAAAAGGTTTCTTAACAGCTTCTACCCCCAAGCCATAAGACTCCTGAACAGCTAATCAAATGGCTACCCAAACTATTTGCTTTGTACCCCCCACCTCCATTTTTATCCTGCTGCTACTCTCTGTCTATTGTCCATGCAGTCACTTTACCTCTACCTACATGTACGTATTACCTCAATTACCTCAACTAACCGGTGCCCCCACACATTGACTCAGTACCGGTACCCCCTATATATAGCCTCGCTACTTTTATTTTATTGTTGCTCCTTAATTATTTGTTATTTTTCAATTTTTCTTATTTTATTTATTTATTTTTTACTTCGGTTTATTTTAGTAAATACTTTCTTATCACTTTTTTTCTACTTAAACAACAACTGCATTGTTGGTTAAGGGCTTGAAAGTAAGCATTTCACTGTAAGGTGAACCTGTTGTACTCGGCGCATGTGACAAATAAAATGTGCTTTGATTTAGTCATAGAGAAATAAAAAAAACTATAAGAAATCACGAGTGGCCATGATTTATCATGAAAATATCAAAGTTTAGGGTCCTGTCGTTTCTTACTGTTATTGCTTTATTTTTTTAATCAAAGTAAGGTGTTACTGATATATCTTGCTCAGTCAAACATGGGACCTACGTTTGGTTAACGGCGTTCTCTCTGGAAGGGATTTTGTTCCCTTCCCTCTGTTGCAGTCTCTTCCTCTTCTCTCCCTTGTGGTCGGTCTCCACGTCAAGCGTCTCGTACTGATGTCCATCCTATAGAGGTCATTATAAAGGAAGAACCTGTGAACCAGTACACTCAATGCATGGTTCTGACACTTGAGGGCATGTACAGTTGAAGTCGGAAGTTTACATACACTTAGGTTGGAGTCATAAAAACTTGTTTTTCAACCACTCCACAAATTTCTTGTTAACAAACTATAGTTTTGGCAAGTCGGTTAGGACATCTACTTTGTGCATGACACAAGTAATTTTTCCAACAATTGTTTACAGACAGATTATTTAACTTATATTACACACTGTATTACAATTCCAGTGGGTCAGAAGTTTACATACACTAAGTTGACTGTGCCTTTAAACAGCTTGAAAAATTCCAGAACATGATGCCATGGCTTTAGAAGCTTCTGATAGGCTAATTGACATAATTTGAGTCACTTGGAGGTGTACCTGTGGATGTATTTCAAGGCCTACCTTAAAACTCAGTTTGCTTGACATCCTGGGAAAATCAAAAGAAATCAGCCAAAGACCTCAGAAAATAGTGTATACCTCCACAAGTCTGGTTCATCCTTGGGAGCAATTTCCAAATGCCTGAAGGTACCATGTTCATCTGTACAAACAATAGTACGCAAGTATAAACACCATGGGACCACGCAGCCATTATACCGCTCAGGAAGGAGACACGTTCTGTCTCCTAGAGATGAACATACTTTAGTGCCAAAAGTGCAAATCAATCCCAGAACAACAGCAAAGGACCTTCTGAAGATGCTGGAGGAAACAGGTACAAAAGTATCTTTATAACGGAGTTTTAATATATTTGGCTAAGGTGTACGTAAACTCCGTACTTAAACTGCGTACTTAAACTGTATATATATATATGTATATGTATATGTATATGTATATGTATATGTATATGTATATATATGTATATATATATGTATATATATATGTATATATATATGTATATATGTATGTATATATGTATATATGTATATATGTATGTATGTATGTATGTATGTATGTATGTATGTATGTATGTATGTATGTATGTATGTATGTATGTGTGTGTGTGTGTGTGTGTGTGTGTGTGTGTGTGTGTGTGTGTGTGTGTGTGTGTGTGTGTGTGTGTGTGTGTGTGTGTGTGTGTGTGTGTGTGTGTGTGTGTGTGTGTGTGTGTGTGTGTGTGTGTGTGTGTGTGTGTGTGTGTGTATATATATGTGTATGTATTCACTGAACCAAAATATAAACACAACATGTAAAGTGTTGGTCCCATGTTTCGTGAGCTGAAATAAAAGATCCCAGAAATGTTGTGCCATTCATCTGCCATCGTCACCTCATATTTCAGTATGCTTTTATTTATTTATTTTTCATTTCACCTTTATTTAACTAGGTAGGCCAGTTGAGAACAAGTTCTCATTTACAACTGCGACCTGGCCAAGATAAAGCACATCAGTGTGACAAAAATCAACAACACAGAGTTACACATAAACAACACACA
Organism: Salvelinus fontinalis; assembly: GCF_029448725.1. Classification (NCBI taxonomy): domain Eukaryota; kingdom Metazoa; phylum Chordata; class Actinopteri; order Salmoniformes; family Salmonidae; genus Salvelinus; species Salvelinus fontinalis. Next base: position 12,528,211 of record NC_074667.1, read on the forward strand.
TAACACATTAGAAAAATCTTTGTACAGCATGTACAAATGTAGGAGAATAGGGAGGTAAGGCAATAAATAGGTCATAGAGGCATTAACGCTGGAGTGATAGATGTGCAGATGATGATGTGCAAGTAGAGATACTGGGATACAAAAATGATAATGCACGGCCCCATGTCGCAAGGATCTGTACACAATTCGTGGAAAAGGAAAATGTCCCAGTTCTTTCATGACCTGCATACTCACCAGACATATCACCCATTGAGCATGTTTGGGATGCTCTGGATCGATGTGTAAGATAGCGTGTTCCAGTTCCCGCCAATATCCAGCGACTTCGCCCAGCCATTCAAGAGGAGTGGACAACATTCCACAGGCCACAATCAACAGCCTGGTCAACTCTAATGCGAAGGAGATGTGTCACGCTGCATGAGGCAAATGGAGGTCACACCAGATACTGACTGGTTTTCTGATCCACGCCCCTACCAGTTTTCTTAATATCTGTGACCAACAGATGCATGTCTGTATTCCCAGTGATATGAAATCCATAGATTAGGGCCTAGCAAATTTATTTAAATTGACAACTTTCCTTATATGAACTGTATCTCAGTAAAATCTTAGAAATAGTAGCATGTTGCGTTTATATTTTTGTTTGGTGTATATATACGAACCACCTGTGTGTAATGCTTCACAAAGGATTTCTGTATGGTCATTTCATTATTTGCAGTACATGGGCTGTTATTGGGATCCATGAGATGTAGTGTAATGTATTAGCAACGTAGCTGTTATTCAGTTATAAGTGCTGTTAAAGGTACCCATGATGTGTTTTGAATGGTTATCCCAAGTGCTTTACTGCACTATGAGCAAGGTCATGCATTATACAGATGGTTATCAGTATTTGTAACGTAAAAATGTGAAAATAATGTATTTTTTGCCATAGCTGTGAAATCACCGCAGGAGATACATTCATTTAATTTCATTTACTTCTGCTACTTTGCAATTCATAATTTTCTGCGAGCTGCAGAGCACTATTCCATCTTTGCGGTTTCATAACGTTAAGCTCGTGGAACCTTTTCCTTGCCTGTCTCCGTTCTCTCTTTGCCATGCCGATGCATTCTGTACTGATGACCTCATGCAAAACGTTGAATGATGCATATTATCTTTCCGAGACCTCTTACATCATCGCTGTGTGTAGCTAAATCATGGAGCAACCTGCTGCTGGTTCCCTACAGTCTCCACAATAATCTGAAACTTGTTAGGCCTGCCTGGTTTTCATCTTAGACAGATGTTTGTTTTCCTGGAATGTAATGAACTGTATTTTCTGCAGTGAAATACAAACTTGGGTAACAGTTTACTCAAAACTTGCAATTATAATGCATTATGATGCGTTGATAAGCTTGTATATGAGCTTTTAGAATGTTTTACAATAGCGTATCACTGTAAGCACTGTTGCGCAGGTTTCACCATGTTGCAAGATTTCCATGTACCTTGGTAGTTCAAGCCGCAGGTAGGCTACAAAAGACCACCAAACTGAATGCACATACCCTGCAGTCTTTGGATAGCTTGGCTATACACAAAGCTATAAACGATGTGTCTATGTAGTCTTGGGTACTTGAAAAGTTGAAAACTTCAAGAGATGTAGACATTGTCATAAGAAACAGGGAAATGTACAGACAGATGCCCAAAAACGGACCCCCAGAGCTATACTCAATACTGGTGAAAAAATGTAACTTGTGTACTAAACACAGCGATGAGATAACGCAGGCTTTGTGTGACTCAGCCAGCCCACCTACACAGGGCCGAGATGAAGAGCGAAAGAGAGCCAAAACCATGATCTCATCTCAAAATAATTGCTCCTCTTTTCACTGTTCCAGTTCCTTTTCCCATCCCACTGTCCTTTTGCTAGTTGCATGCTCAGCATTGAAAACTGTAACCATGGGACTGTTATCTGTAAAAATATTTAACTTGATTTTCCGGTTAACTTAAAATGTATGTCATGCTTTCTGAGTGCAGAAAATATGCATCTTAACATGGTATGTGATATTAAGTACACTATCTTCTTTATCTGTAAGCTTATTTTGGCATGCTTGTTCCACAAATAGTTGTTCAGTGTCACTATTTAATACAATCGGGATCCCCTTAAATTCCGAAAGGCAATCGCACATTTTGAAATAACCCGTTTGCCAGCTGTGGATCTGGAGAAACACTTAATCACAAGTACAACTTCAGTTTGGCATCATTATATCCACCAACGCAATGTGCCTGATTGCTATTTTCATCACGCAACCCTTTCAGTTATGGAATTGGGAGTCGTTTATTCTGTGGAAATAACCAGTTCATCCGAAACGTGGCCTTTTGCCTTGCTTAATGAACGCCTGCTGATGATCTCATAGCTCGAGAGTACAGTGTGGATAATGCAACACCGAGGTAATAGTGCACACATTGTGAAAGTGTGTGTGTGTGTGTGTGTGTGTGTGTGTGTGTGTGTTTCATGTTGGAACAATGCACGTTATGGTGTTCATATCATGTTGCTTTTGGTAAAAAAGTATCTTGTGTTGCAGGGTGGAAGGCGTTAAACGAAAAGATTCTGATGTTGTTACTCAGCTTAGTCAGTAATGCAAATTCAGTAATTATTAGTATGTGAAAAAAAACAATTACGTAATGAGAGCATTACGTAATATGTGAAATGAGGGAGAAAAACAAAACATTACTAACACTGGGTTTTGTGGTTCTGGGTTTAATTCCCAATTCTCCTTTTGCCATTTGGCTCTGGACTTACTTTCTTTAAAGCAAACAAGTCAATTAATTTGCTTTCAGAAAGCTTGAGAACGGCCAACAGAAACAAAACAAATGTCCATAACAACACTGGTTGAGTCATTCACCATTTCTATTTCATATAAAGCCAATTGACTTGAACCAAGTGATTTGAAATGTAAATTCGTTGGTGCTGGCTTGCAGCCTATCCTAACTCAATAACATGTGAGACACCATGAATAAAACAACTGTAATCTAAGGTTACCTTAGACTGAGAGTTGGACCTCTTATCCAAGTCGTCCTCTACTATCAAGGATGGCGGTTTTGGGTGAACACTGTTGTAGTTGCTTCGGATGGCCTCCGACGTGGAACTGACTGAGGTGGCCAGGTCAGAGTCACCCAAGGACACGTCGGGGACTGTCTCGGCATTCCTGCAAATAGCAATCTTCCTGATGGACCTAGAGGATGCAGTGGGGGACACAGAATTCCTGTCCTCCTCCACTCTCTCATCCTGATGTCCCTCTGGTGTTGAAGCGTAGACCTGGGCGGCCACTTGTGGGAGTTCCGACTTCCCGGTCCCAGGCCACCCCTGGGACTGGCCCACGTAAAGGGACATTTGGTGGTGTAGGTTGTTCTGTAGCTCCAACTTGTTCGGAGCAGCAGACTTCGGCAGATAGACGTCCACAAACTCCTGGCATTTGGCTTCTGATGGGACAGACAGTCTGGTCCCAATGGTAAAGGGTTGGATTTTTCTGACGACACCCTCAGACATGGTTTTTTTGATAGCTCTGCAGTGTAGTCTAGATGGGCATACTGTGACAAGAATCACAAGACAATACAGATATCTCACCTCATCTACCGCAAAGTCCAGTATCAGAAGTTCAGAATGAGAGGAAAAACAAGACGAATCATCAAATGAATAATGCTCTTTTCCCCCCCAAAAAATTGTCAGGAGAAAATCTCACTCAAAAAGCCACCCGCCTCCTTGCACCTCATGGAGAGAAGACAAGTACAAGACACACAATAGGACGTCCCCTCCTGTCTGTTTCTAAGTTATCAACTGAGCCCGTGTCATGTCAGGGGAAACCAATGTGAGAAGCGGAGGAGGGAGGAGTGCCTCTTCTGAGCAACCACCAAGCCAATAGTGAGAGAGAGAGAGAGAGAGACAGATAGAGAGAGAGAGAGCTGAGTGAAGAGAGAAAGTGTCTGGCTTGCTGCCTGGCTGCTCTCTTAGAAAAAAGAAAAAATAGGAAGGGAAAGAGAGGGGGGAAGTTTCATTAAAAAGGAGTGAGGTCACCACTTTCTGTCAAGGGCTGGGCAGAGTCAGAGTGACTGAGGGTTGTAAAACTGGAGCTGTGAAAACTTCCTCCCCAAACAAAAAGCTCCATGCTCAGATATGAGTAGAAGTAACAGAGGGGTACATGCTCTCTCTCGCTCGCTCACTCTTTCACTCGCTCCCACTTTCTCTCATTCTGCTCTCGCCAACTCAGTCACAGCTGGACAATGAGGTAATACTTTTGACAAAAATAACAAACATGAAGCACCTCTAGATCTCACGTCTGCAGTCTGCTCTCTCTTTTTTCTCCCTCTCTCTCTCTTTATCTCTCTCCATAACTGGTCAAATTGTCAAATGTTTGTTCCACAAGTACAAAAGGTGAGGGTATTTGCTTGTTCTCAAATATGCCTCAAGAATCAATGGTTTTTTTCTAACAGTTTTCACACTTTTTTTCATAACAATCGCTATGAGTTTGTTCTGAGGAGTAACAAAATCCAATGCAATTTTCTACTTCTTTTTCTAGTTCCACATTCACAGTCCAAACATTTACAGACATGCATAGGAAACACATTGTGCTTACTCAGGCCTCAGGCTTCCACTTGATTTGAACCAGGTGTCCTATCTACGGGTCAAACTACATCAGGCTACTGTAACATCCTCTGTACTTCTCTGGCAATCCCTTACAGGTCTTTTCCATGTTATAGGCCATAGGCCGAAACTGTTTTTGGACTGGGACTTATACAATGTAGTTTGTTCTTATAGGAACAGGAGAAAATACCTGTTTTTGTTTCATGAAGATGGATTGGGGTTTTGTAGAAAGAAGATTATTTTTGTTTTCTCATATATATTTCACTGTGTAATCCAATACTCCGGTGGAACTCTGTTCACATATTTGGCTTGTACAAGATGTATGGAAATTCCCTCTTTGATTTATGAACACGACCCCATTTCACCATGCTAACTTGCTCACTCTCACAAATGAACACTCTTTTCGTGTTTGTATTTTACCCGTACACCCAATGCCCCCTTTCTCTCGAGGCTCAACTGAAGTCAATTGACTTTGGGTCAACACCATGAGGACCAATAGGCATGAAACAGCCCTGTCCATTTCCTGTTCCAAGAACCAACTGTCTTATGCACTCAAGCTACATGACCTCGAATTCCTATGGCTATAGCTCATCCCCTTACCATGTCTTGACAGCTCTTGTTTTGCTGATAGCAAGAACAAAGAGTTCCGTCACATACTCCTATGTTTTCGTGCAACACTTATACCAACATGGGTTACTAGACATTTTCATTTTGCCATGATGCTAATGAAACATTAAATGTTCCAGAATTAATTGCAACGTGCAGTATCTAAATATAAATCTGACCATCTTGATCCTACCATAAAACAAACTTTATGGGGCGGTTTCGCGGACACAGATTAAGCCTAATCCTAGACTAAATGTAACTTTTAAACTAGACTAACTGAAATTACATTTCTCAGACATGGTTTAAAATAGTCTTAGACTTGCCCTAGTCTAGATTTAGAAAAGTCTAATTTCCAGAAGGATGATTAGAATTAATCTAGATCTAAGTGAAAGCTTAAATTAAACCTGGCAAAGACAGGTTTAACTTCAGATTAATGAATGTTGATCAAAGAGCACCACCAAGGCTAGACAGAAGGGCGGTTATAGACAGGAGCAACTCACGGAATGATTTTGATTAAATCAATTTTCGTGACCGTTTCCGTATATACAAAGAAAATGCAGCTGACATTGAGGTTTTTGGCATCTGGAACCTCCCATCGTGAAACAGGAGATTTCTGTGGTGCAAGTGAACTGACAGTTTGCAAAATATTCCACAATGTACGCAATCAAATCAAATCAAATGTATTTATATAGCCCTTCTTACATCAGCTGATATCTCAAAGTCCTGTACAGAAACCCAGCCTAAAACCCCAAACAGCAAGCAATGCAGGTGTAGAAGCACGGTGGCTAGGAAAAACTCCCTAGAAAAGTCAAAACCTAGGAAGAAACCTAGAGAGGAACCAGGCTATGAGGGGTGGCCAGTCCTCTTCTGGCTGTGCCGGGTGGAGATTATAACAGAACATGGCCAAGATGTTCAAATGTTCATAAATGACCAGCATGGTCCAATAATAATAATCACAGTAGTTGTCGAGGGTGCAGCAAGTCAGCACCTCAGGAGTAAATGTCAGTTGGCTTTTCATAGCCGATCATTAAGAGTATCTCTACTGCTCCTGCTGTCTCTAGAGAGTTGAAAACAGCAGGTCTGGGACAGGTAACACGTCCAGTGAACAGGTCAGGGTTCCATAGCCGCAGGCAGGACAGTTGAAACTGGAGCAGCAGCACGGGCCAGATGAACTGGGGACAGCAAGGAGTCATCATGCCAGGTAGTCCTGAGGCATGGTCCTAGGGCTCAGGTCCTCTGAAAGAGAGAAAGAAAGAGAGAAAGGGAGAATTAGAGAGAGCATACTTAAATTCACACAGGACACCGGATAAGACAGGAGAAGTACTCCAGATATAACAGACTGACCCTAGCCCCCTGACACATAAACTACTGCAGCATAAATACTGGAGGCTGAGACCGGAGGGGTCAGGAGACACTGTGGCCCCATCCGATGATACCCCCGGACAGGGCCAAACAGGAAGGACGAGTATAGCCCACAAAGATCTCCGCCACGGCTCAACCCAAGGGGGGGGGGGGGGGGGGGGGGGGGCGCCGCCAACCCAGACAAAGATCACGTCAGTGACTCAACCCACTCGAGTGACGCACCCCTCCTAGGGACGGCATGAAAGAGCACCAGTAAGCCAGTGACTCAGCCCCTGTAATAGGGTTAGAGGCAGAGAATCCCAGTGGAGAGAGGGGAACCGGACAGTCAGAGACAGCAAGGGCGGTTCATTGCTCCAGAGCCTTTCCGTTCACCTTCACACTCCTGGGCCAGACTACACTCAATCATATGACCCAATGCTATATGTGAACTGAAAGTGCAACTCCAAAACTCCTCCTTGTATTCTCAGATTGAAGGAGACAACATAGCGGAATCATACTTGGTGACAGTGGTCTGCACAGACCAACTTATTGTTCACCCCCTATCTTCCTGCAATAGGACCTGAGCAACAACGGTACAATCAAGCTCATATTCGCACCAGAGGTGCAGTGGAGTGCAATTTTGGTATATGGAAACTTTCAGCATGCTTATAGAGAAGGGAACTTGACATGTACTGCACTGACACAAATGGTTGAAAGATATTGATAAGAATATTGTGGGAGCTGTACTGTTAGATTTCAGTGCAGCCTTTGATATTATTGGCCATAACCTGTTGTTGAAAAAGCGTACAGTATGTGTTATGGCTTTTCAACCTCTGCCATTTCTTGGATTCAGAGCTATCTAATATAACTCATGGTTTTCTTTAATGGAAGCTTCTCTAATGTCAAACATGTAAAGTGTGGTGTACCGCACAGTAGCTCTCTAGGTCCTCTACTCTTTTTTATTTTTTTTACCAATGACCTGACACTGGCATTAAACAAAGCATGTGTGTCCATATAAGCATCAGCAACCACAGCTAATTAAGTCACTTAACAACCCTTAACAAAGAGTTGCAGTCTGTTTTGGAATGGGCGGGCAGTAATAAACTGGTCGTGAACATCTCTAAAACTAAGAGCATTGAATTTGGTACAAATCCTTCCCTCAGTTCTAGACCTCAGCTGAATATGGCAATGAGCGGTGTGACTCTTGAACAAGTTGAGACTAAATTACCTTAGATTATCAACTGTCATGGTCAAAACATATAGATTCAATGGTTGTAAAGATGGGGAGAGGTCTGTCCATAATAAAGAGATGCTCTGCTTTTTTGACACCACACAAAAACATCAAGTCCTGCATGCTCTAGTGTTGTCTTACCTTGATTATTGTCCAGTTGTGTTGTCGAGTGCTGCAAGCAAATACCTAGTTAAGCTACAGCTGGCCCAGAACAGAGCGGCACGTCTTGCTCTTCATTTTAATCAGAGGGATGATATAAATACTATGCATGCCAGTCTCTCTTGGCTAAGAGTTGAGGAGAGACTGACTGCATCACATCTTCTTTTTATAAGAAACATGAATGTGTTGAAAATCCCAAAGTGTTTCCATAGTCAACTTACACACAGCTCTGAAACACATTTACCCCACCAGACATGCCACCAGGGGTCTTTTCACATTCCCCAAATCCAGAACAAATTCAAGAAAACATGCAGTATTTTATAGAGCCATTTGTAATAAATACTCAGGGAGAAAAAGGTGCATGTGTTTATTTCGCCTTCGCAGAAGGCAGGAATCATGGTCACAGGCAATGGTCATACACAGGTAGGCAAACAGGCAGGTGAATCAAAACTAGGACTGAAGGCTATATATAACTGGTTCTCACAAACGAGCTAGGAAAAGGCGTAGTAGTCAAAACGAACAATACCTCACAAAGGCACAAACAGAATGAACTGAACTAAATAAGGAGCTGATGAGACCAGGTGAGTAACTAACACAGGTGAAATCATTGAACGAAAAAGAAAGATAGGGCTACGTTCAAGAACACAAAGAAACAGGGCTACGTTCAAGAACATGAAACAGAACACAAGGTTGACTAAGAAAATAAATACAGAACCTTACATCATTATTGCATGGAACTCCATTTAATTTCATATTTCTTAAACGAACAGCAAACCTGGTTTCAAAAAACAGATAAAGCAACACCTCACAGCACAACGCCTCTTCCCTATTTGACCTAGATAGTTTGTGTATGTATTGATTTGTAGACTGTATGCTTTAAACATTTTTTAAATGTAATTCTGTCCTTGAGCTGTTCTTTTCTATGAATGTTCTAAACTCAGCAAAAAAGGAAACACCCTTTTTTCAGGACCCTGTCTTTCAAAGATAAGTGGACCCTGTCTTTCATCTATAAGTCTTTGCTAGGTAAAGCCCCGCCTTACCTCAGCTCACTAGTCACCATAGCAGCACAGACCCGTAGCACGCGCTCCAGCAGCTATATTTCACTGGTCACCCCCAAAGCCAAATCCTCCTTTCCTTCCAGTTCTCTGCTGCCAATGACTGGAAGAAATTTCAAAAATCACTGAAGCTGGAGACTCATATCTCCCTCACTAACTTTAAGCACCAGCTGTCAGAGCAGCTCACAGATCACTGCACCTGTACATAGCCTATCTGTAAATAGCCCATCCAACTACCTCATCCCCATACTGTTATTTGTGTTTAGCTCCTTTGCATCCCAGTATCTCTACTTGCACAATCATCTTCTGCACATCTATCACTCCAGTGTTTAATTGTTAAATTGTAATTATTTCGCCACCATGGCCTATTTATTGCCTTACCTCCCTTATCTTGCCTCATTTGCACACACTGTATATATATAAAAAAATCTCTATTGTGTTATTGACTGTATGTTTGTTTATTCCATTTGTGACTCTGTGTTGTTGTTTGTGTTGCACTGCTTTGCTTTATCTTGGCCAGGCCGCAGTTGTAAATGAGAACTTGTTCTCAACTAGCCTACCTGGCTAAATAAAGGTGAAATAAAATAAAAAAGATAAATTGTAAAAATCTAAATAACTTCACAATCTTCATTGTTAAGGATTTAAACACTGTTTCCCATGCTTGTTCAATGAACCATAAACAACTAATGAACATGCACCTGTGGAACGGTCATAAAGACACTAACAGCTTACAGACGATAGGCAATTAAGGTCACAGTTATGAAAACTTAGGACACTGAAGAGGCCTTTCTACTGACTCTGAAAAACACCAAAAGAAAGATGCCCAGGGTCCCTGCTCATCTGCGTGAACGTGCCTTATGCATGCTGCAAGGAGGCATGAGGACTGCAGATGTAGCCAGGGCAATACATTGTAATGTCCATACTGTGAGACGCCTAAGACAGCGCTACAGGGAGACAGAATGGACAGCCGATCGCCCTCGCAGTGGCAGACCACGTGTAACAACACCTGCACAGGATCGGTACATCCGAACATCACACCTCCCCGGACAGGTACATGGTGGCAACAACAACTGCCCGAGTTACACCAGGAACGCACAATCCCTCCACCAGTGCTCAGACTGTCCGCAATAGGCTGAGAGAGGCTTGACTGAGGGCACAAACCCACCATCGCTGGACCAAACAGGACTGGCAAAAAGTGCTCTTCACTGACGAGTCGCGGTTTTGTCTCACCAGGGGTAATGGTCGGATTCGCGTTTATCGTCGAAGGAATGAGCGTTACACCAAGGCCTGTTCTCTGGAGCGGGTTCGATTTGGGGGTGGAGGGTCCATCATGGTCTGGGGCGGTGTGTCACAGCATCATTGGACTGACCTTGTTGTCATTGCAGGCGACCTCAACGCTGTGCGTTTCAGGGAAGACATACTCCCTCATGTGGTACCCTTCCTGCAGGCTCATCCTGACATGACCCTCCAGCATGATAATGCCACCAGTCATACTGCTTGTTCTGTGTGTGATTTCCTGCAAGACAGCAATGTCAGTGTTCTGCCATGGCCATTGAAGAGCCCGGATCTCAATCGCATTGAGCACGTCTGTTGGATCGGAGGGTGAGGGCAATGGCCATTCCCCCCAGAAATGCCCGGGAACTTGCAGGTGCATTGGTGGAAGAGTGGGGTAACATCTCACAGCAAGAACTGGCAAATCTGGTGCAGCCAATGAGGAGGAGATGCACTGCAGTACTTAATGCAGCTTGTGGCCACACCAGATACTGACTGTTACTTTTGATTTTGCCACCCCCCCCCTTTGTTCAGGGACACATTATTCAATTTCTGTTAGTCACATGTCTGTGGATCTTGTTCAGTTTATGTCTCAGTTGTTGAATCTTGTTATGCTCATACAAATATTAACACATGTTAAGTTTGCTGAAAATCAAAGTAGTTGACAGTGAGAGGACGTTTCTTTTTTTGCTGAGTTTTGTCAGGATTTGGCCAGGATTGTTCAGGTTTTGGTCACTAGATACCCCCATTGTGCATTGTTGACCCTTGTGTTTTTTCCCTTGTTCCAGTTATTATTTGCATCTGTGCCTCATTTCCCTTGAAAGTATTTAAACCCTTAGTGTTCTTCAGTTCTTTGCTTTGTGTTTGTATGTTAGCACCCAGTCCCAGCCATGCTGTGAACATTTGTTTCTCAAGTTGGATTTTCTTGAGGTACTCTGGTTTTGTTCTTGTTTATTTTTTATTGTTCTTTTGAGGTTTGTTTTTTCCCTGCTGTTCTTACCACTTTGTGGATTTTCCTTGTGTCTTGGAGGATATACATTCTTTCTCTTGGAATTACTTTTGACGTTGTGGATTTATATTTTTTGCCTGAAGATCTTTTCCTTTTTACTTGATTAAACCACCATCTCTAGTACTGCTGTGTCTGCCTTATCTTCTGGGTTCTGCCGACTATTAGGGGCTCAGTTTACCAAGTGACTGTTTCTCACACCGGGTCCTGACAAGTTTCTATTATTTCATGTTTTGTGTGGACCCCAGGAAGAGTAGCTGCTGCTTTTGCAACAGCTAATGGGGATCCTAATAAAATAAAATAAAAATACCAAATGGAAGAGTCGTTTCCAGTGTTTCAGAAAAACATTGCAATTTCAACCAAGAAGATGTAGCATTGTCATAATTGCAACAGCAGTGCTTCACAATTACCTCAAACAGCATGGCTGCCCAGATCCTTCGCACTAAAGATGAAGATTACCCATTTGTTCCCATGGCTTGAGGCAGAATCTTGACAGAAAGAGTGAACCCTGCAGAGATGCTTTTGCTGTAAAGCACTTCTCACAACAAATAAGTGATTTAAGCAAACAATAGCCATGGATTGGTAACAAGAAGGTTTTTAATTCACAAATGGAAATATCGGGATCCCAAACTGGTGCTGGTTCGAGAAGAACATTGGTACTGCTGATGTTTCATGTTCCTCTCCTCCTCCATAGCCAACTAAACATGACTTTCATCTTCATATCATGCTCTTCTTTTAAATGCATTAGTTTGTGCTCGGGAAATTCCATGGTCAGTTTCTCACGCATGTCGTTGTGTCACTAACCCGGGCTGGAAGACAATCCTCCCTCCTGGCTGCTGCAGATGTAGCAGGCTGACCTTCATCCTGTCTTGTCCCCTCCAAGCTATGGTGGTCATCTGCCTCTCGAAATGTCTTCAAGAGTTGAGCTGATACATCATTTTTTATTATGGGAGTGCAAGAGATGACTGACAACATTACATATTCCCTGCAGTCCGGGGATGTCACATGTTGAATGAATGTGTCCGACAAAATGAGGACTGGAACGGTCCCACATCTGAACTGTCCCACATCTGAACTGTCCAAATGGTCATCACCAGGGTTAGAGTTGTATGTGTTTCCACAATACCTTAGATATATAAATGATATTAGTAATTACAGAGAAGGTTAGCATTGTCACATCTGGTGGCTTATCCATCGAAAAAGTGTCATCCTACAAATACCTAGGTATATGGTTGGATGACAAGTTAATCCCTTTAACCTTTCACGAGTATCTACCCCGGGTCCGGGAGCACCCCCCACCCCCCCCCCCACACTGAGTAGCATCGCTAGCATAGCGTCACAATTAAATAGTAGCATCTAAATATCATTAAATCACAAGTCCAAGACACCTAATGAAAGATACAGATCTTGTGAATAAAGCCACCATTTCAGATTTTTTTAATGTTTTACAGGGAAGACAAAATATGTAAATCTATTAGCTAACCACGTTAGCAAAAGACACCATTTTTCTTTGTCCCCCATTTTCTCTTTCCACCAGTAGCTATCACCAATTCGGCCAAATAAAGATATTGATAGCCACTAACCAAGAAAAAACCTCATCAGATGACAGTCTGATAACATATTTATGGTATAGGATAGGTTTTGTTAGAAAAATGTGCATATTTCAGGTATAAATCATAGTTTACAATTGCACCCACCATCACAACTCGACTAGAATAAATACACAGAGCAACGTGTATTACCTAATTACTAATCATAAAACATTTCGTAAAAATACACAGCATACACTAATTGAAAGACACAGATCCTGTGAATACAGACAATATTTCAGATTTTCTAAGTGTCTTACAGCGAAAACACAATAAATCGTTATATTAGCATACCACATGTGCAAACATTACCAGAGCATTGATTCTAGCCAAAGAGAGCGATAACGTAAATATCACCAAAATATATTATTTTTTTCACTAACCTTCTCAGAATTCTTCAGATGACACTCCTGTAACATCATATTACAACATACATATAGAGTTTGTTCGAAAATGTGCATATTTAGCCACCAAAATCATGGTTAGACAATGACAAAAGTAGCCCAGCTGGTCAGAAAATGTTGTGCGCCATATTAGACAGTGATCTAGTCTTATACATAAATACTCATAAACTTGACTAAAAATTATAGGGTGGACAGCGATTGATAGACAATTTAATTCTTAATACAATCGCTGAATTACATTTTTTAAATTATCCTTACTTTTCAATACAGGTTGCGCCAAGCGAAGCTACACCTAACAAAATGGCGGAACGTGCGTTTAACATTTTTCTACAGAACAACGATTTATCATCTTAAATATTTCTTACTATGAGGTGATCTTCCATCAGAATCTTGGGCAATGTATCCTTTATTGGGTCTAATCTTCTTTTGGTCGAAAGATGTCCTCTTGTTTGTCGAAATGCCCACTAACGTTCGACCGGGACCCCGAAACGTGCCCGGCGCTTCAAAGTGCACAACAAAGCAATGCCTCAAAATCGCACTAAACGGATATAAATTGCTATAAAACGGTTCAAATTAACTACCTTATGATGCTGTTAACACCTATAACGAGTAACAACATGACCGGAGAAATATTACTGGCTAAACTAAAGCTTGGAAGGAGGCGAATCCAACGTCCTTCGTGCGCCAGGCGCAGGCAGCAAAGGGAAGCTACTTCCGGTATTTGCTGTTTCATACAGCCCCTGATTGCGCAATCGACTCCATTCAAAGCGTCATCACGTACTGACATCCAGGGGAAGACGTAAGAAGTGTCTGTTTCTCCATAGCATTTACACGGACCTTTAAACTGACTCCAGATCAGGGGCCAAGATGTCTGAAATCTGACTCCCTATCATGAAAAGTGCTGTAGATTGAGTTCTGTTTCACTCAGAGACAAAATTCCAACGGCTATAGAAACTAGAGAGTGTTTTCTATCCAATAATAATAATAATATGCATATTGTACGAGCAAGAATTGAGTACTAGGCAGTTTAATCTGTAGAGCAAATTATGCTAATGCGAAACAGCACCCCCTATAGTTGCAAGAAGTTTTTAAAGTTCATACAGATAATCTTGTGACAAAGCTTAAATTGAAATTGTTTTTTTATTTTCGTAATAAGACTTGCTTTCCTCTTATGGCTAGAAAGAAGCTTCTTCTGGCCACTTTTTTCTCTGTAATTGATTATGGTGACTTGTTGTATATGCATGCAACCTCCTCCATCTTACAGAGACTGGACTCTGTTCATCATGCATCCTTGCACTTTATTACACATGCCAAGTCACTCACCCACCATTGAACCTTGTACCAAATGGTAGGTAGGACCTCACTTTATGTGCGCAGAAAGATACATTTGTATGTGCTCATCTACAAAGCCCTTTTGTGTAAACTCCCTCTTTACCTCCTGTAGTCTGGTCTCTTTCACTACCAGCCGTTACCATACCCGGTCTGCTAGGTAGTTGCTACTTAAAGTCCCAAGGACATTCACAGTATTAGGCAAGACAGCCTTCTCTTCTTGTGCACCAGAGGCATGGAATAGTCTACAATCCATGCTTCATCTAGATATGTTAGTGCCACTGAATGAATTTAAAATATTGATGGGAGACTGTTACGGAGGAGTGTAAATGCTTTTTTTGTCTGGATCATGTTGTTGTATTGTATTGTTGTATGTTTTAATTGTGTCATGTACTGATAGTTGCTGCCTTCTTGAACAAGTCTCCATTGAAAAAAAGACTCTGGGTCTCAATGAGCTTTTCCTGGTTAAATAAAGTTTAGATAAGATAAATATATTACATTATTTGTGTTACATTTGTCACACAAATACATTTACGTCCCACTGTGTTGTGCTACACAAGAAAACTAACATTTAAACGTGACTCTGATTTGTAAAAGTGGGCCAACAATAAGTACAGTATCTTACCTGAAGTCATTGTAGCATCCTTTTATTTATTTTTTTAATATGAGTTGAATTCATTACAAATGGTAGTCCAGGCATTCTTTTTCTTGTTTTCTGTTGATGAATCATGCTGTTTGTTTTCGGTAATTGGGTGGTTTGACACAATTCGCTTCAAGAGGGTATTTCATCCACTGAAATTATTTTTACGTTTTCTTTTACCTCCGTCCATTGTTTGGTTTAGGTGACTTGCTCCAATTCCACAAAATGTTTATGTATTCGTGTCCCATCCCTGATTATTGAAGCAGCCTCTGGTCAGCACCAAGTGCACATCATTAATCTAATTAGGCTTCACAAAGATTAACTGGTTAGTATTTACTTACCTTAGTCTGGGACTCCCCAGTCTAGAACTAATTAATCTGAAATTAAGCAACATCTCAGAAAGCATAAAAAAAAAAAATCTGGATTAATTTAAGAAGAATTAGCCAAGTCCTGACTTCAATTAAACTCTGTCTGCCAAACCGCTCCTAGAAATGTATGTTTACTCTTCACAACTACCCATTTATGTAAGTGAAAAACCATTTTCGGGCGCTCAAATCATCATAAAATTATCATAAAAGCCTACCCCATACCCTACTGTAATCAATCGCACACAACAAACTATCTAACGTCATTTCGTATTACCGACCAAATAGTCTTCTCGGCCTATGTAAATCAATGACTCCTGCATTTAACAAGCGACTCACATCGACCTACACATATTAAACCATAGGCCTATAATTAATAGACTATGACACAAAAACTTAATGCCCAGATATAACAGTAATTATCACAATAGGCTTGGAATCCTCTCACTGGCTCAGCGACCAGGAGATATTAGGCTAGACGGCCACAAATGTAATTTAACACTAGGAGAGCCGAGAGCTCCGTACTGACTCAAAACAAAAGTACTTTTTTAATTACTCTACCATTTTAAAAGTTATGTCCCCCCATCCTTGACTTTTCCTAAATAAGTTCAACACCATTTTTTAAATAAGTAGTTTTAAGAGGACATGTCAATTGAAACGACACCTAAACTATATCAAAACAAATTTCCACACACATAATAATAGTTCACCTAAAGACAATATTACATTGGCAATAGTCTGGTGGGTGAGCGTATTCTAAATTGTATATGAAGAATCTGATGAACAGCACAGCTTGGAGTATAACACAGAGGCAGGGGGAAAAAAACTGAGTGCCAAAAAGTGACCGTTACTAATTCTCCTGCAGAGTCACAAGCAGGTAAGACGTTTTGATGTCTATATATGATCAGAAAGAGCAGATTCGTGGCACAATTACTGCTATTACACGCACTCTCCACACTCAAAGCACAGTAATATATTTGATCTCAAAATATGCCATTCTGTTCTTTTGAAATGCATTTTCTTAAATTCAGATATGAATTCCTTAAGACCTGCCCTTAAACAAATGAATACTCTTTGTGATGGTGTTCATTTATAGATTATAACACTTGAATGGTGGCGTTCTAGTGGTTTTTCTTTTGTACATACAGCCAGCCTACAGTTACATAAACTAATGAAGGAGGCCAATCAAAGTAGATCAGGTTTGCATTATGTTACACTCTGCATATTAAACACCCTCAAATAAAACTTAAATTATAGCCTAATAGTATGCTAAAAGACATAATAATACGGCCATAGCCTAAATAGACTAGAACAGCGATGTCCCGTTTGGAACACTGTCAAGTAGAGCATACTGTTTTGTTGTTGTTGCTCAATCTGATTGGGTGGGCCTGTACCCACCCAGGCTCAGCCATGCCTACGCCCCTGATCTGCAACTTGGTTGCACCCAGTTGAAACTGTTCAACTTTGTGCAACTGGTTGAAAGCAACAGCCAATCAAAACGAATGCTTTTGCACCTGATCCATTCGAAGGTTTGGAACTCTGGCCCAGTTGTCATGTCGACAACACAGCTGTCAGTGCTGCGGAAACCGTGATCAAGGTGGAGAGAAGAGACATTACTCAAACGGGAGCTGTACAAATATATACTGGCGTCAGGGCTAGTAAAGGTTTATCTACATGGTTTGGAAGTCAATAAATAAATATATTTTTTTATCTGAACCCAGACCTCTCTCTGACCAGTTTCAACTGAAATTGTTCAACATACACTAGCTAGCAAATTTGTTGCTAGCTTGGTTAGCTCGTTGCTAGCTGGCTTGATCAAACAGGGCTGGCAATGAAATTGTGTCTAAATAGATAAATTGTACAGCCAGCATTTTGTCTAAATCAACCATTATACAATAACGAAACAGTTGAATAAACATCTAATTTGTGAAATCACGATGTAATGCAGAAGATGACATGGAGTGAGTTTAGAGTTCTCAAACAATATGACAGAAGCAGCTTCAATTTGATTGGCTGTTGCATGCAAATTGAATCGTATTTGAGTTGCTTCATGTAACAGCAAAGTTGCTTGAGATGATGTCACTTGCAACTGCAACTAAAATTGTTTTAGTCGAGTCACTTAACCTCGAGTCCGAGTCGAGTCTCAGGTCCCCTGTCACAAGTCCAAGTCACAAATTCAAAAGACAGCCTACTTTTCTATAGGCCTACTCAAGGGGAAAGAGAGCTAGACTGTTGTTTTACTATTAAACTCAATACTATTGTTTGAAATTTCGCAAAGCTGTTTGTGTTTCTTAACCAGGCAAAGCAAAATATTTGGCTTGTGACTGGTGGTTACAGGGGAGCAGGGAAATTGCGTGACGTGTAGCCTATGATCGGAGTAAGAGCCTGAGCGAAGCACGCCTGCCCATAACCATCGCTTGAGCCCCTGCAGCTCACCAGCTGATGTAGGCTGTGCATGTCCTTCCAGCAGCGAGAGAACAGAACCCTCGCCGCTCTGCGCATCCAGTGCTGCTCATATTCTGCTTGTCAGATTAGCCGATCCAGTGCAAGTGCAAATACGAGTCACGAAAAGGCAAGTCCAAGTCACCAACGGTGGAGAAGGCGAGTCCAAATCCAAGTCAACAATGGTCGAGTCCAAGTCGAGTCACAAGTCATGAAAATTGAGTCAGATTCCTGGACTTGAGTACTGCAACACTGTCGTTGTGTAACTGCAGCCTTAAGACTTTTGCTAATATGTTTAGTCTCCCAAAAAAGCTTGTCCATTTCATGTAACGTCCATAATGTCTCTTATTTGCTTCTTTTCTTTAACTTGCCAATATTTAGAAGTCTGCCTTTTTGGGTATACACTCCCTCTAAGGACTACTATAGACACACAGATCAAACATTGAATTCATATTTTGTGTCTCCATTCTGAGACATTAAAGTTGTGATTTTGCATGCAAATGTAATGTCCATAACGTTGGAATCCCCCAGCTATTTGTACTTATTTTGACATTGGCCTCAAAATCAATTATAAATCATTGCTTACATATTATCAAATTAATCAACTTAATCAAAAAACAAAATTAACAGTCAGAGTCGGTCATGGAGACTTCTCCCTCCAGCAGAGCACTGTGATTGTGAAATATCTAACCTTGCCATCACACTGGTCTCAGTTCCACTTCCATACTCCACAGACAATCACCCTGATGTTTCACTTCACAAAAGTACTGTAGCTACAGTGCATTCAGAAAGTATTCAGACCCCTTGTTTTTTCACATTTTGTTACGTTATAGCCTTATTTTAAAATGTATTAAATTACTTTTTTGCCTCATCAATCTACACACAATACGAAAACAGGTTTTTAGAAATGTTTGCAAATTTATTACAAACAATAACTGAAATACCTTATTTACATAAGTATTCAGACCCTTTGCTATGAGACTTGAAATTGAGCTCCGGTGAATCCTGTTTCCACAGATCATCCTTGAGATGTTTCTACAACTTGATTGGAGTCCACCTGTGGTAAATTCAATTGACTGGACATGATTTGGAAAGGCACACACCTGTCTATATAAGGTCCCACAGATGACAGTGCATGTCAGAGCACAAAACAAGCCATGAGGTCAAAGGAATTGTCCGTAGAACTCCGAGACAAGATTGTGTCGAGGCACAAGGTTAGCAAAAAATGTCTGCAGCATTGAAGATACCTAAGAACACAGTGGCCTCCATCATTCTAAAATGGAAGTTTGGAACCACCAAGACTTCCTAGAGCTGGCTGCCTGGCCAAACTGAGCAATCGGGGGAGAAGGGCCTTGGTCAGGGAGGTGAACAAGAACCCGATGGTCACTGACAGAACTCCAGAGTTCCTCTGTGGAGATGGGAGAACCTTCCAGAAGGACAACCATCTCTGCAACACTCCACCAATCAGGTCTTTATGGTAGAGTGGCCAGACTGAAGCTAAGATTGAACTCTTTGGCCTGAATGCCAAGCGTCACATCTGGAGAAAACATGTCACCATCCCTACGGTGCCAGCATCATGCTGTGGGGATGTTTTTCAGCGGACTGGGAGAATAGTCAGGATCGAGGGAAAGATGAAAGATGAACGTAGCAAAGTACAGCGAGATCCTTGATGAAAACCTACTTCAGAGCGCTCAGGATTTCAGACTGGGGTGAAGGTTCACCTTTCAACAGGACATTGACCCTAAGCACACAGCCAAGACAACGTAGGAGTGGCTTTGGGACAAGTCTCTGAATGTCCTTTAGTGGCCCAGCCAGAGCCCGGACGTGAACCTGATCGAACATCGCTGGAGAGACCTGAAAATAGCTGTGCAGCGACACTACCCATCCAACCTGACAGAGCTTGAGAGGATCCGCAGAGAAGAATGGGAGAAACCAAGAAGCCCCAAGCTGTAATCTCTGTCAAAGGTGCTTCAACAAAGTACTGAGTAAAGGGTCTGAATACTTATGTAAATGTCATATTATTTTTTTTTTTACATTTGAAACATTTCTAAAAACCTGTTTTTGCTCTGTCAATATGGGGTATTGTGTGTAGATTGATGAGAAATATACATTTTTAAATACATTTTATAATAAGACTATAACCTAACAAAATGTGGAAAAGTCAAGGGGTCTGAATACTTAAGGAACTAAAGTTTACTTTTGAGGTCTTAAACGCATCACTTCACTTGGAAAGGAAGCGGTTAAGAAGTTTACACCTGCTTAAACTCACATCAGTGTGTGTATCTAACAATCTAGCGTCATCCTTTGCCCTCCAGTGGATGGTAACGTTACTACAACACAAAATGACAACACTGTCCATTCTCAATTTTCATTGCTTATGAAAGTAAAGGGCCTAGACAGAGTTCCGTATGTGGTACCACTGTTTTTGTCTCCACCGAAATTCAATTTTGGTGATTTTATTTTATCATTAATCATCACAACAGTATAAGTAATCATTAATGTACTGTCATGCACCCTCTATTTGGAACGATACTTGGAAAGGATTTAAATGTACAATTGTAATGCATTACTCATTTGATACTCAACATTTTTATAGACAATATCATGTTTTTATGATGTATTTCAGCCTGTGATGTGTCAATTCAGTAAGTTTCACACACATATGGACCAGTCCACTGTATTCTACAGCTTTGCAGCTTTCTGTGGATCTAAGAATGTAATAGTCTATTCTTCATGGCCGTCTCTTTATTTAAAAAATCAGGGCATAACAAATATAGGTGAAAAATCTGTATTTTGGTCATGTTGACATTGCAACACTGAATAAAACATAGAATAAACAATATTATGATGTAATTGAAACACTGGGACATGGTTTCATTGGGACATTAGACTACTTTAGAGGTCTGAAAATGTCTGATATAGGGTTGAATGGCGGGAACCCGGTTACCAAGATTTACCGCCCAAAACCACTCCCTTTTCCAGGGATAAATAACTGCGAGATCCCAGTAAATTATAATAAATTATTTACATGAGCAACAGGTGTAATGGCACTGGAGGAGATGGCTGCTGTTTTACGGTCCCCTAACCAATTGTGTTTTTCGCGTTATTTGTAACTTATTTTGTTTCTGCCACCTGTCTCTTATGCCCGAAATGAGCTTCTAGATATCAGAACAGCGATTACTCACCCTCTACTGGAAGATTTTTTCTTTAACGAGCCGGACACGAATGATTTACTCCAGACACCCGACAAGGCCCTCATCCCCGTCATTCGCAGGAGAAAGAGACAAAGATATCGGGTTGCCTTGGGTGCCTTGTAAGGATCTGACGGCGAGTGGGTAATCTGCCTTTACTATCGATCATATTAGCCAACGTACAGTCATTGGATAATACAATAGGCGAGCTACGAGCACGTATATCCTACCAACGGGACATAAAAAACTGTAATATCTTATGTTTCACCAAGTCATGGCTGAACGACGACATGAATAACTTACAGCTGGCGGGTTTATCCCTTTTTCAGTAGGATAGAACAGGCGCCTTTGGTAAGACCAGGGGTGGTGGTAAATGTATATTTGTAAACAACAGCTGGTGCACAAAACTAAGGAAGTCTCAAGGTTTTGCTCGCCTGAGGTAGAGTATCTCATGATAATCTGTAGACCACACTATTTACCAAGAGAGTTTTCATCTATATTCTTCGTAGCTGTCTATTGGAGCAGGTTGAGAGCTTCAAGTTCCTTGGTGTCCACATCACCAACAAACTATCATGGTCCAAACACACCAAGACAGTCATGAAAAGGGCACGACAAAGCCTATTCCCCCTCAGGAGACTGAAAATATTTGGCATGGGTGCTCAGATCCTCAAAAAGTTCTATAGCTGCACCATTGAGAGCATCCTAACTGGTTGCATCACTGCCTGGTATGGCAACTGCTCGGGCTCCGACCGCAAGGCAATACAGAGAGTCGTGCTGAGTGCTGAGTGCTGTGTGCTGAGTAGTGCAGTTCACAATGCATGTAGACCTATCATTTCATCATAACTTTTTTTCTTATGACAGGTAGGCCGGCATTTGCTGCAGCATAGTCTATGCTACAGTAAAATAAAGACTGAATGTGTGTCTAATTTACCCATCTCTATCTGGCTTTCGGGGGTCACATTTTTTTTTATTATAAAGTTTTTTAAATATTTTTTAATGCAGCTGCAGAGTTTTAAAACAGCCTATCCCTTGAATAACATTGTTTTCAATCAGTGCACGTGCAAGCACTCTGGCAATCTTTCTCTCTCTCCATCAACTCCATTCAAATTGCATCCAAAATAGATAATCCTGTCATATATAGCTCTATATAGATGCCCTAGCCTACCTCTTTCAGGTAAAACATTCAATGTAGTATTAGCCTTATATTTAGCTAATTAATGATGGGTTATGCATAATAGACTTCTAATTTATAGCCTCTGTCTCTTGCGCAATACATACGCACCTGTGCTCCGCTGGCCTCTCTCCTTAAAAAACTCTCCTTAGCTCTTAGAGTCCCATGCAGGGAAACCTAGACTGGAATAACTTGACGGACAATATTTTTTTTTGCATTTTTCATATCAATTCGAAGAGGGACGCAAGCTCTTGTTTGCTGGATGTTAAAACAGCCGCCAATAGAACTCAAGGATAGTTTGAAAGATGAGCGAACGTGCAATGGCAGTAGGCTATAGCAGTTATTTATTCAGGCCCGTAACCACTCAATCCTCGTGAAGAGACATGAAAGCCTTCTGCATCTAATTCTAGTCCTATATTATTCAAGGATGTCATTAGAATGATGAAGATAACGATAACAAAATGTATTTAATTTAACTGTTGAAAGCGAGGAAGGAAGCAACAACAGAGAGGAAGAGGAGGTAGGCTAATAACATTATGGGAAATATTATGAAAGGTATATATGCGTCAGCCTGATAACTATACAAATAGGCCTTGTTATACTTCATGATTAAAATTACATTCGCTAGCCTATACTTGTAACTTTGTATGCCGCGGGTGCTGCACCAGAATCACGTTCTCTCCCTGCTTTATCATGGTTTGAACAAGGTGCCTAATTCCAGTCCATATAATACAGTATAATACAATACAGTAATACAGTTCACACTCAAAAAGATTAGCCTACTGGAGCTAGTTTCATTTATTTACCCAAGAGAGAATATAGATAGCTACATCTATAGGCTTTTCTGTTTTTCTGTTGTGCATAATGTGCAATAGCCTATAACATACAGTATATGTTTTGGATAACGACACACAATCATTTGCGCTTTTTTGGGCTTTGGCTCATTAAATGTATTTAATGTATGGCTCATCAGGCTCCGGTAGCATCCGTCTTGAATTTTTTTATCAAAGCTGTAATCAAATCAAGACATAGGCCTATTTATATGCTTTGTAACACTTCCGGATTTTGGTGGGAAACACCGGGTTAAAGTGTAATGTCCTTTAAAACAACATTGGATGTTTTTCAATGTTTGAAGACAATCACATGCCAATACTCTAATATTGATACAATCAAGTACCAATAAACCCATATCCTAGCCCTCAATCTCTATTTGTTACTCATAGACCCAAGTTCCTTTGCCAATACACCTCATCCCTGTTACTTGCCTATCTCAGCCCTGTTACCCACTTTCCTTAGGCCTGTATTCCCCAATTCACCAACAGACACCTAAAGTATATCCAGCTATTCGCTGCACATCCCAACCTTGCTGTTTGCATATCTTAATCCTGTGACCTCTGACCAGTATATACTAATCATTTCATAGATAAACTCATAATACAATTCTATAACACGTACCCTAGCCCACTTTCTTCCTACCACAAACTTGTTGCCAGAATAGATTTGAATGGGCAATAGATGTCCATCCAGACCCATTACCTGTATGAGCCTTGTCTATCCCTACACCCCATTACTCATATAAACCAGGTTAATCCATCGTCATACTCAGACAAACCAGGTTTACACCTGTATTTCATCTCCAATAAATAAATTCAGACAATGTCTGCACCTGTGCTTGAACCCAATTAATCAACTAAGCCAGGTCTAAATGTGACAAAGACTGAATACTCATAAACTGTAAACCAGGTCTACCTCTGTAACTCAGCTCCAGTACTCTTACAAAACCAGGTCTACACCTTTGCCTGAGTCTAAATACTAATACATAAACCAGATCTACAGCTGTATATCTCAGCCCAAATACCTGTGGCTATGTCCCAAAACTCACATAAACCAGATCTACCATTGTGCAAGAAACACTAAACAAACCTATTGACATTAAATATGTGTTAAGTTATTACACTATTCAGTTTATGGGTGTATACATTGCCAATTCTCCCTGAAATAACAAAATATGTATTTTTTTTATTTAAAAAAAAGTTACGTCTAATGGATTATGGTAAAATCATCTGTAAGATCACCTTGATCAAGTATATCCATAACCCAACTCAATCTACTGAAAAAATAAACAATCTGTTGTGATTAAATATACACTGAGAGTACAAAACATTAGGAACACCTTAATTCGTCAGAGCACAGACTCTACAAGGTTCCACAGGGATGCTGGCCTATGTTGAATCCAATGCTTCCCACATTAACATATTTTGCCTAAGAAACAAGGTTCATGAAATTAATAACGTGCTAGAAACAGATAGCATTCATATTCTGACTGTCTCTGAAACTCACTTAGATAATACCTTTGACAGTGGTAGCAAATACGTGGTTAAAACATTTACAGAAAAGACAGAAATGCCAATGGTGGAGGTGTTGCTGATTATATTCAGAATCACATTCCTGTAAAGCTTAGAGAGGATCTCATGTTAAATACTGTTGAAGTAATATGGCTACAGGTTCATCTGCTTCATCCTAAAGCCCATTCTTGTGGGAAGCTGCTATAGACCACCAAGTGCTAACAGTCAGTATCTGGATAATATGTGTGAAATGCTTCATAATGTATGTTATATCAACAGAGGTATATTTTCTGGGTGATTTAAATATTGACTTGCTTTCATTATTAAGCTGCCCACTCAAGAAAAACCTTCAAACTGTAACCAGTGCTTGCAAACTGGTTCAGGTTATCAGTAAACCTACCAGGGTAGTTACAAACAGCACAGGAATTAAATCATCAACATGTATTGATCACATCTTTACTAATGCTGCAGACATTTGCTTTAAAGCAGTATCTAAATCCATCGGATGTAGTGATCACAATATACTGTAGTAGCCATGAAATTGTTTATTCCTGTTACTAATAAGCATGCACTCATTAAGAAAACGACTGTAAAAATGGTTAAATCCCAGTGGATTTGAAACATTTTATGGTTGAGAGGGATGAAGTAAAAGTAATGTCAAATAAGCACAACCGAATGGCAAACGTACTACAAATTGAGAAATCATGTGATTAAACTGAATAAAAAGAAGAATAAACTATACTGTGAACAAAGATAAATGATATACAGAATGATAGTAAAATGCTTTGGAGCACCTTAAATAAAAATGTGGGTCTAAAATGCAAACTCAGCGCCATCATTCATTGAATCAGATGGCTCATTCATCACAAAACCCACTGATATTGCCAATTACTTTAATGATTTTTTCATTGGCAGGATTAGCAAACGTAGGCATGACATGCCAGCAACAAACACTGACAATACACATTCAAGTATAACTGATCAAATTATGAAAGACAAGCATTGTCATTTTGAATTTATTAAAGCGAGTGTGGAAAAAAATATTGTTGTCTATTAACAATGACAAGCCACCAGCTTTGAGTAAATGTACGCGGGCAGTTCGGGGACTCCCGCTGGACGCCCGGTGGATTGCGCTGAGGCCTTGGCTGGATGTCCTTTGGATGGTGGACCATTCCTGATAGACACGGAAAACTGCAGCGTTGCAGTTTAAGACAGACACAAACCGGTGTGCCTTGTACATACTATCATACCCCGTTCAAAGGCACGTAAATATTTTGTCTTCCCCATTCACCCTCTAAATGGCACACATACACAATCCATGTCTCAATTGTCTCGAAGCTTAAAAAATATTCTTTAACCTGTCTCCTCCCCTTCATCTACACTGATTGAAGTGGATTTAACAGGTGACATCAATAAGGGATCATAGCTTCACCTAGATTCACCGAGTAAGTCTATGTCATGGAAAGAGCAGGTGTTCCTAATATTTTGTGCACTCAGTGTACATAATAGGTTTGAGCCACTGTATTTTCCCATTGGTCACAAATGTGACCACTAAGATGTGTTTATTTACCACGTGCATCAAGTATTCAATGTATTGAAAATTAAGGCACATATGTAAAATATACCCTTTATCCATTATAGTATTCACAAATAAAATACTTTCAGCAATGTATTTGTTTTTTGAGCTGTTGAATAGAGACTTCTGATGCGAAATTTGTCTGTAAAAGTACTCCTTGGAGATTGATGCTCGTGGTCTTGTGACCATTTTGAGAAATCATATGAAACTTTTCAGAATATCACTAAACACCTTAATGCATAATATATGACTTATCAAAAAATAAGTACAACTTTAATTTCTCTAGAGCCTGTAAAGTACAAATCTTTTTTTCTTCACTATTGTGACCGAAGGGATTAAAAGTAACACATGTTTATACGGGGCCTTCAGAAAGTATTCATACCCCTTGACTTATTCCTCATTTTGTTGTTACAGCCTGAATTCAAAATGTATTCAATATAGTTTTTCTCACCCATCTACCCACAATACCCCGTAATTACAAAGTGAAAACATATCTTTAGACATTTTTGCAAATGTATTGAAAATGAAATACAGAAATATCTCATTTATATAACTATTCACACCCCTGAGTCAATACATGTTACAATCTCCTTTGGCAGCAATTACAGCTGTGTCTTTCTGGGTAAGAGCTTTGCACACCTGGATTGTACAATATTTGCACATTTTTATGAAAGAAATTCTTCAAGCACTGTCAAATTGGTTGCTGATCGTTGCTAGACAACCATTTTCAAGTCTTGCCATAGATTTTCAAGCCGATTTAAGTCAAAACTTGTCACGCCCTGGCCTTATTATTCTTTGTTTTCTTTATTATTTTAGTTAGGTCAGGGTGTGACATGGGTAATGTTTATGTTTTGTTGGTTTTGGGTGTTTATTTGGTAAAGGGGTTATGGGGTGTAGTAGATGGTTTTGTGTTGAGTGTATATGTCTAGTGTTGTCTATGTTGGTTAGTTATCTAGGAGAGTCTATGGTTACCTGAATGAGTTCCCAATTAGAGACAGCTGATTTCGGTTGTCTCTGATTGGGAGCCTTATTTAGGGTAGCCATAGGCTCTCATTGGTTGTGGGTAATTGTCTATGTAAGAACGTTTGTAGCCTGTATGTTTGTGCACAACGTTTGTAGCTTCACGGTCATTTTGTTATAGAGTTTTTGTGTCGTGTTCATCTTCGTTGTGTTTAATAAAGAAGATGGCTTATTTTCCAAAAGCTGCATTTTGGTCCGTCAATCCGCCACACGATCGTGACAAAACTGTAACTCAGACACTCCATGCAACTTATTATGTGACTTATTAAGCACATTTTCACTCCTGAACTGATTTAGGCTTGCCATAACTACGGTGTTGAATACGTATTGACTCAAGACATTTCAGCTTTAATTTTTTATCAATTTGTAAAAATTCTGAAAACATAATTCCACTTTGGCATTATGGGGTATTGTGTCTGACACAAAATGTAATCTATTTTTTAAAATCCAGGCTGCAACATAACAACATTTTGAAAAAGTCAAGGGGTTTATATACTTTCTTAAGACTCTTTACATATTTTGTTCTAGAGTTCCTGAGGGAGCTAATAATACTGTCCACTGCTGTTACTGACATTTCTGGAATTCTGAATATTGGTTTGTTATTATCCATAGAGGTGAGAGCAGTGGTCTTTTTTGAAAATCTTTGAGCCAGGTCCAAAACAAAGTCTACAAAGAAATTGTTAAAAGTGGTAGATATCAAATCACAGTCTTGAGTTAGAATCCCATTAACTTGTAATAATTTGACAGCTCTTTGGTCTTGGCCATAGTGGAGTTTGGAGTGTGACTGTTTGAGGTTGTGGACAGGTGTCTTTTATACTGATAACAAGTTCAAAAAGGTGCCATTAATACAGGTAACGAGTGGAGGACAGAGGAGCCTCTTAAAGAAGAAGTTACAGGTCTGTGAGAGCCAGAAATCTTGCTTGTTTGTAGGTGACCAAATACTTATTTTCCACCATAATTTGCAAATAAATTCATAAAAAATCCTACAATGTGATTTTCTGGATTTTTTTTCTCATTTTGTCTGTCATAGTTGAAGTGTACCTATGATGAAAATTACAGGCCTCTCTCATCTTTTTAAGTGGGAGAACTTGCACAATTGGTGGCTGACTAAATACTTCTTTGCCCCACTATATGTCTGTCATCATTCTGAACAGACTTCAGTGCTTTTTTCAAGGAAAGATCCCATTTCTCTAGTCTGCCACCAGAGGTCCTTGTTGAGCCATGGTAGAGAGGTTTTACGTCTTGGCTTACGTTGGAATTTCCTAGTAAAATAACTATTCACTTTGTCAAAAGCTGACGGAATGTTATGTCTGGGTCGTCATTGCATCAGACCAGTTAATTTGATTCATAGTTACTCTACTCACTTTGAGGGATTATTTGATGTTACGGTTGCACATTGATATGGTTATTACATCTCTTTCTAGTTCGTTTTCTTAACACTAATGTAGTATTTTGGTCAGATATGCAAGTTACTAATTAAAGGACTTAGTTATTCGTTCAGGTCTGTTAATAAACACCATCCAAATTTGAGTCTGGGATGTATGTGTTACTCTGGTTGGTTCTTCTATTATTTGATTCAGGTTGAAATGGTCTGAGTTTTTTCCTGCAAGTTTTATTATCCCAGTTTATATTGAAATCGACCATGAGGATGATCTCCTTCTTATGATCACATTCCTTAAGAACGTAATTTAGATGGTCAATTAACAAGGCATCAGATGTTAGTTGGTCAACATTAGCCAATAATAGTGAGAGACATATGAAGGGAGGGGAAGACTTCAACCCCATACATTCAAGGTCATTGGCATGTTTCCTTTCGATAAGATTGGATTTAATGTTATCTTCCATATACATAAGCAATCCACCCCTCTTCCTTTTACCTGCCCCTCCTGAATGTGGAGTGTCCA
The DNA here is from genome assembly GCF_029448725.1 of Salvelinus fontinalis. NCBI lineage: Eukaryota > Metazoa > Chordata > Actinopteri > Salmoniformes > Salmonidae > Salvelinus > Salvelinus fontinalis. Next base: position 12,557,460 of record NC_074667.1, read on the forward strand.
GGAACATTAAAGGCAAAAATACGATTTTGAACAAGAAAATGAGGTCCGCCAAAGAAAAACTTGATTGAAAATGTATTTATAAGAATGCTGTAAGTACTGGAAAGGTTGGCCCAGTGGGAAATGAATATCCAACTAGTCATTGAAAACTGTGTTGAAATTGGACTTTGTGACAGCACTATAGACACTATTTCCTGGGCGGAAATTTAAAGGGGCAATCAGCAGTTCCTACATCCATGTTTGGAGATATTAATTAATGATATGTACCCTTTGATTCTTGAAGAATATAACTTATAACGCATCAGGGCCTCATGCCACTGTTCAGAACCCAAAATATAAACTTGTTTTACTCCAATATTTGCATGCAAAGTAAATGTAAACAAACACAAACAAAGGCCTCCCGGGTGGCGCAGTGGTCTAGGGCACTGCATCGCAGCGCTAGCTGCGCCACCAAAGACTCTGGGTTCGCGCCCAGGCTCTGTCGCAGCCGGCCGCGACCGGGAGGTCCGTGGGGCGACGCACAATTGGCCTAGCGTCGTCCAGGTTAGGGAGGGTTTGGCCGGTAGGGATATCCTTGTCTCATCGCGCACCAGCGACTCCTGTGGCGGGCCGGGCGCAGTGCGCGCTAACCAAGGGAGCCAGGTGCACGGTGTTTCCTCCGACACATTGGTGCGGCTGGCTTCCGGGTTGGAGGCGCGCTGTGTTAAGAAGCAGTGCGGCTTGGTTGGGTTGTGTTTCGGAGGACGCATGGCTTTCGACCTTCGTCTCTCCCGAGCCCGTATGGGAGTTGTAGCGATGAGACAAGATAGTAATTACTTGTAATTGGATGCCACGAAAATTTGGGAGAAAAGGGGGTAAAATTAAAAATAAAAATAAAAAACACTACAGAGCCTGAAAAAAAGGGTAAAACTATAATTTTTCTATCATGGATGGTCAGTGCTTGCATCCATAGCTCTGTCTATGAATTTGAGAGTGGTTACATTTCTACAGATTGTTGTCTCTGCTATCGCATGACAAGCAGTAACGATGCACCAAGTCTTGAACCAACAGGACCCTGAATAGCCTCTACCCCCAAGTCATAAAACCAAATAGCTACCTGGGCTATATGCATTGACTTTATTCCTAGTTACATTACATGTACATACAGTATCTGCCTCAATTACCTTGTACCGCTGCACATCAACTCTGTACTGGTATTCCGTGTATATAGCCAAGATATCATGACTCATTGTGTATGTATTATTACTTTTATTATTACATGCTTAGTTTTCTATTATTTCTTTATTTTCTTTCTCTCTGCATTGTAATATCTACAAAACATCACCCATTGTCTTATACCCATGTCTATGATCTGGCTGTAATTATTTTAAGTCTGTCTAAGAGACATTTGAAAGCTCAGGAAAACATCAGGGACGACAACAATGCAATAATTGTGTATGATATTTTCTGTCGAAAAACCCTTAAGAATCTTTCCCACTGTCACGCCTGCTCCTGCTCCCCCTCTCTGGCACTCGAGGGCGTCAGGCTGCCCATCATTGCGCACACATGTCACCATCGTTACGAGCATCAGCGCTTCATTGGACTCACCTGGACTCCTTCACGTTTTTGATTGCCTCCCCTTTATCTGTCTATTCCTCAGTTTCATCCCAGTGTCTTAATTCTTTTCGTTATGTTTCCCTTGTCCAGACGCTGTTCGTGTTTTGTTTCATGTCCGTTATTCATTAAATGTTCATTCCCTGTACTTGCTTCTCGTCTCCCAGCGTCTGTCCTCACAGAACGCTGACACCAATTTTGGACGCATCAGGGAGTTTTGTTTTTTGTTTAGGTTGGTGACGACGGGTCTGTGTGCCGCTGTCGAAGGAACCGGGGGTGCCTCAGCTGGCTCGTCAGGCTTCCACGCCTTAGCTGACTTGAGAGGTTTCCTTGCCTTGGTTGGCTCGAAAGGCTCCCACCCCAAGTCATGCGCCGGTTCGTCAGGCTCCCACGCCTCAGCCGTCTCGTTGGGCTCCCACACCTCAGCCGTCTCGTTGGGCTCCCACACCTCAGCCCGCTCGTCGGGCTCCCAGGCCTCAACCAGGCTCGTCGGGCTCCCATGTGTTATGTTTCATGTCCATTATTCATTAAATGTTCACTACTTGTAGTTGCTTCTCGTCTCCCAGCTTTATCCTCACACACACCAAGTTACTTCATTCCTCAGTGCCGACATGCACAGAAACAGACATGGGGGATGGGATATAGTTGTATTTTTTCAGCGGGATAATAAACTTTTTTTTCTTCTCAAATACACCCGAATGGCTTTCCAAGGGGTGTTGCGTGTTCCTGAGTGGTCAGCCTAATTCCTGAATAATGCTGTCTATCAATGGCCCCCACATAAATGTATTGAGCTCTAGCAATTTGGACAAAAACATTGGATAAAATGCAACGTTGGTACAAAATTATTAAAAATGATTCACAGCTGTAATGGCTACCAAAGGTGCTTCGACCGAGCATTAACTCTGGGGGTGTGAAGACTTACAAAATGTTTCTATAGTTTTTCTTTAACTTTGAAATTGTGGAGTAGGTTGTGTAGATCGGTTTATTCCCTTTTGAGATTACATTTTAAGGAAGCAAAATGTGAACACTGTGCAATTAGTGTGTAGAGTTTCACTACCAACTGTATATGTATCTTTTTTGTCAATTTCCAGTTGGGAGTGGATCTGAAGTATGATGCAATTTCTCTACCTGGCCTAGAGCGTGTTCTCTGCCAAGATAAGCCAATATTATGAGTTCCCAGTAAGCCAACCTGGTATGCATGAAATGACAATTACGCCTAGCCTGGAGCATGACATTTTGAAATATAGTTTTGCATATTGATGTGGATAGAATCCATCTCGATCGTAACAGCCTTATGTGAAAGACCTTATAGTTTTGTGGTCTTTAATGTAATTAATAGAGGCTGTGGCCATATAGTGTTCTTGTCTTCAAAAGCCCATTATATGCTAGTGTCATACCCTGTTAAAACATGATTTAGAACTATGGTTTAAGTAATAATAATATGTGGATGTATATTTTGTATATGTTGTATGCATTTAATCAGATTTGTTTATATTCATAAACTCTATGTTTTACTACAGCTGTTGGGCCTATGTTGGTTAACTTATTATATACTGCTACTTTAAATATGTTGAGACAGTTTCTGTTCACGTGAAGAGTGCGTGCTCGGTTTGGAGCAATCAAGATAGACTATGGGTGGGTGGTGTGCAGAGGGCTTCTCAGGTATTTCTGTTGTTGCTGAGGAGAGAAAGAGAAAAGAGGGGGAGAGATGCTCTTGTGAAGCGGGAATACATTTTGTGTACTAAAAATATTTTTTTCCCCGAATTGGGTTTAATGTGGCCAGGTGGGACGCTACATCCGTTGAAATTGCAGAGCGCGAAATTCAAACTACAGAATTATAAATATTTAACTTTCATTAAATCGCAAGTGTAATATATCAAAATAAAGCTTAAATTCTTGTTAATCCTGCCGCTATGTCAGATTTCAAAAAGGCTTCACTGCGAAAGCACACCATGCGATTATCTGAGGACAGCGCCCCGCATACAAAATGCAATCTGGGAGGATTTCACCTTATAATAAAAGTGACAGCCGCTGTATTTTTTTGGTGGGGATGGTTTGTCCTCGGGGTTTTGCCTGCCATATCAGTTCTGTTATACTCACAGACATAATTTTAATAGTTTTAGAAACTTTAGAGTGTTTTCCATCCAAATTATATGCATATCCTAGCTTCTGGGCCTGAGTATCAGGCAGTTTACTTTGGGCATGCTTTTCATCCATACGTGAAAATACTGCCCCCTACCCAAGAGAGGTTAACTGCACTCTACTTTACTCATCTTTAACAAAATAACATTCATAGTTAAATATTTTACCGAGAGAGTCGTCTCAATTTGCTTGCTGCTTGGATAGATTAACAAACAAAACAAACTTTCTTTATTAATTTACCAGGTTTTTAGTTTCCTGAGAACTAATGATTGATATTGGCATATCATGTCACAGAACACGCTGTTGCCTTACATTACAGTTACACCAGTTTGTCCGGGCCAGAACACGCTCTAGGCCAGGTATTGAAGGTATTGCATCATACATCAGATCCTCCTTCTACAGGATATTGGCAAGTTAAACATAATTATTTTCTGCTATTTTCTGCTGAATTACAAGACAACATGGCAGCACACATAACTCTATACACACTAGGGATTAATGCAGGAAACCGGGATCCTGAGATTTCCTAACCAAGCTCCCTCCCGTTTCCTGTGAAAATAGAACTTTCCCAAAAAATGGCTGATACACTGTTTCTGCAAAAGTAATTGAGGAAATAGACATTCGCAAAATTGATCCATAAGATGTTCCACTGACAATCGAGAGAGCACGTGATTGCCATGTTGATAAGCAGTCTCTCAGTCACATGAAAGGTCCAATGAATAACATTTTCTGATAATACAAAACCTAGGAGGCACATGGTTCTCACCCCCTTCCATAGACTTACACAGTAATTATAACAACTTCTAGGGGACGTCCTCCAACATATCAGAGCCCCAATCAAAGAATCAGAGAATCATTCTAGTACTGAAAGCATAAGCTATAGCTAGCTAGCACTGCAGTACATACAATGTGGTGAGTGGTTGAGTCAAAGAGAGAGAAACACAGTGGTTGAACAGTTTTGAACAAATTAATTTCTTTAAAAATGAAGTAGAAGCTAGAGAAAGAGCGAGAGATAGCTATATTTAGTTGTACTTTTTCATGATCACTTATCTAGCGAATGCAGCTAGGTAGTTTAGCCTACTCAAACTCCCGGCTCAAAAAGAGAGGGATGCTATGTTAGTTAGCTGGCTGTGGCAATCCAACACTGGAACTCTTCCAAGTCAAGCTTTTGGTTTTATATATGTATTGCTCCCGGGGCCTGCTGGTTTAACTGCTGCACCTCTTTCTGACTGTACATTGTACTGCATGATTGTAACGTGCTTACTAACGCGTTATTTCTAGTATCTATGTTGGCTATGAAAGTTATTTTTGCTTGTTCACAGACAGCTGATGTGTTCTGCACTGAAGTCCACAAGCGAAGGGCAAAAGGTGAACGCGTAGATAGTTGCAAGAAGGAATACAACGATTAAAGTGATCATGCTGTTTTCCTTTCTTTTTTAATGGGTGAATCAGCTTCCGTATTGCAAATAGATGGTGGCTTCTATCAATGTAATTGTCTGCATCATTTCAAATCCCCCATAGATGTTTTAAATAAATATATTATTTAAATATATATATATTGTTTTTTAATATATGTTCCTTTATTGTTCCTTTATTGTTTTCCCTACCCTACAACAACACTTAATAGTTATACTTCCAGCTTATATATACACTACATATATCAACAGCATTGGAAGACATATTCAGAAAGCTAATGTACATTTTCATGTGGATTACACTATTCTCTACTCGAGTAGCCGCAGTTTGGCTTTTGAGAAAGCTCACAACTTTTAACAACATTCAACACACCATTCAACACGATCCGTACGATCTGAAGCTTGTTCATAATTCCTCTAAAACAAATGCCTAGTATTTTCCAAAGCTAAACACTCTGAAACCATGTCATTACTACCTTGGAAGGACATTCCATGGAACAAGTAATAACATTCAATTATCTGGGAGATCAGGTGGATGAGAAGTTGAGTTTTTCCTTTGCCACCATAAAATAGATGATTCATTGTACTTTTCCATCTGTGTTGGACTATAGTAATACGATTTAAGGTCAAGCCTCAATAAATACACTGAAGGCTCTTGACTGTATCATGTGATGTCTACATTGCTGTCGGGTGGACATAGCTAGCAACACACAGGCTATAACACTGGTACATTCTTATATAGACAGCCATTTTAGAAAAACTGTAATTTAATCTGTTCTCTATTAGCTCGAAATGAAAACACTTACAAGCTCAGATACCAATCTTGTTTTAAGCTAACAGTCCTGAACAAATGTACAGAGCTTGGAACAAAGTATTTTCACTAATCAGTCCCCTTGTACTGGAATTCCCTCCAAGCCAACCTAAAACTCCAGGGCCTGGTGTCCCTAGAGAAGTTCAAAGCACAAATAGATGAACAAGTTGTTGAGACATTTAGTTGTTTCTAGTTGTTACCGATGTCACTAGTCGGCGTTGCCTTATTTATGCAAGGATGTTGTTTTACCTGAAGCATTTTGATACCATATTGAGCCTGTCTATTTACGTCTTGCATTCAGTTTTTTTCTGACTTGTGTTGTGTACATGTACATTACTGACGTGCAGCTTTTTATATTGATATATCTTTGTCTGGTTCATGTCATGTGGCTGTTTGTCTGAAACTGATGGGGTGAGCCTACCAGACGAGCTAAATGACTTCTATGCTCGCTTCGAGGAAAGCAACATTGAAGCATGCATGAGAGCATGTTCCGGATGACTGTGATCACGCTCTCCGTAGCCGAAGTGAGTAAGACCTTGAAACAGGCAGATTACCAGGACGTGTACTCCGAGCGTGTGCTGACCAGCTGGCAAGTGTCTTCACTGAAATTTTCAACCTGTCCATGACCAAGTCTGTAATACCAACATGTTTCAAGCAGACAGCCATAACTGTGCCCAAGAACACCAAGGTAACCTGACTAAATGACGACCGACCTGTAGCATTCACGTCTGTAGCCATGAAGTGCTTTGAAAGGTTGGTCATGGCTCACAACACCATTATCCCAGAAACCCTAGACCCACACCAATTTGCATACTGCCTCAACAGATCCACAGATGATGCAATCTCTATTGCACTCCACACTGCCCTTTCCCATCTGGACAAAAGGAACACCTATGTGAAAATGCTATTCATTGACTACAGCTCAGAGTTCAACACCATAGTGCCCTCAAAGCTCATCACTAAGCTAAGGTCCCTGGGACTAAACACCTCCCTATGAAACCGGATCATGGACTTCCTGACGAGCCGCCCCCAGGTGGTAAGGGTAGGTAACAACACATCTGCCACGTTGATCCTCCACACGGGGGTCCCTCAGGGGTGAGTGCTCAGTTCTCTCCTGTACTCCCTGTTCACCCATGATTGCATGGCCAAGCACGACTCCAACACCATCATTAAATTTGCCAATGACACAACAGTGATAGGCCTGATCACCGACAACGATGAGACAGCCTATAGGGAGGAGGTCATAGACCTGGCAGTATACTGCCAGGATAACAACATCTACCTCAACGTGATCAAGACAAAGGAGATGATTGTGGACTACAGGAAAAGGAGGGCCGAGCACGCCCACATTCTCATCGACAGGGCTGTAGTGGAGCAGGTTGAGAGCTTCAAGTTCCTTGGTGTCCACATCACCAACAAACTATGGTCCAAACACAACAAGACAGTCGTGAAGAGGGCACAACAATGCCTATTCCCCTTCAGGAGAATGAAAAGATTTGGCATGGGTCCTCAGATCCTCAAAAAGTTCTACAGCTGCACCATCGAGAACACCCTGATTGGTTGCATCACCGCCTGGTATGGCAACTGCGATTGGTTGCATCACCGCCTGGTATGGCAACTGCTTGGCCTCCGACCACAAGTTGCTACAGGGGGTAGTGCGTACAGCCCAGTACATCACTGGGGCCAAGCTTCCTGCCATCCAGGACATCTATACCAGGCGGTGTCAGAGGAAGGCTCTAAAGATTTCCAAAGATTCCAGCCACCCTAGCTGTTTTTTTATTGTTGCTCCTTAATTATTTCTTAGTTATAAAATTGTCTTTTTTTTATTTTTTACATCCATTTCTTTTTTGTAAATACTTTCTTAAAACACTTATTTTTCTTAAAACGACAATGTTGGTTAAGGGCTCGTAAGCAAGCATTTCACTGTTGTATTCGGCCTATGTGACAAATACAATATAATTTGGTTGTCACGCCCTGACCGTATAGAGCTTTTTATGTCTCTATTTTGGTTTGGTCATGGTGTGATTTGGGTGGGCATACTATGTTCATTTTCTATGTTTTGTATTTCTTTGTGTTTGGCCGGGTGTGGTTCTCAATCAGAGGCAGCTGTCTTTCGTTGTCTCTGATTGAGAACCATACTTAGGTAGCTTTTCCCCACCGATGCTTTGTGGGTAGTTATTTTCTGTTTTGTGTTTCTGCACCTGACAGGACTGTTTCGGTTTTCATTCATTCTCTTTGTTATTTTGTATTTAGTGTTCAGTTGAAATAAAAAGCATGAACACTTCCCACGCTGCGCTTTGGTCCACACCTTCTTCAACAGACGATCGTTACATTGATGCTGCTGTCTTGTTCCAGGTCTCTCTTGAATATGAGATTTTTAGTTCAACGAGACTAACCTGGTTAAATAAAGTTTCAATAAAATAAATAAAAAGGTTTAATGATTGGTTTCATGAATGTGTTATGAATGGATTATGGATACAACCTTAAAATAAAGTGTTACCACCATTTATACATTCAAGCCTATCCAACCTCCAAGTCACAAATTCAGTTGAAATTACTAGGAAACCATAATATTTGTTCGAATGTTAAATGACGAGACAGAGACATTCATGCGAGTAACCAGCCTTGTTCTGTACATCATGACACTTCCGGGTATCTCAAGCACCCCGGTATAAATACATGAGTTGCAGTAATGAACATTTACCAACAGATAGCATCACTGTGCCATCTTACACCCATAACATCTTCCCTTTATAAAATAGGACAGGAGGTGTCAATTCATTAACAAAACAAACCTAGTAATAATTTCCAACATGAACAGTTTAGTATTTTTATTTTTATTTTTATTTTCTCAGGTAACAACTTAACACATTTTGATAGTCTCTTTACTTTTTTTTATCTCTGTCTGCCAACCCTGATGGGAAACCTACAGATTAAGTATTTTTGATGGCTGAGACAAACGCCCGTAGCGTGAAAAGACAGGGGGCTTGTCTGCGAGGACTGCGGGTTCCCGCACAGGCGTGTCACCTGACTGTCTAAGGGGAGTATTGATGGGCGAGGGAGCAGCCGACCTGTGATCACCTGGCTCTTCGCCCAGTGCCTCAGGCCCCATGTGACTTGACCTGTGATCACCTGGCTCTTCGCCCAGTGCCTCAGGCCCCATGTGACTTAACCTGTGATCACCTGGCTCTTCGCCCAGTGCCTCAGGCCCCATGTGACTTGACCTGTGATCACCTGGCTCTTCGCCCAGTGCCTCAGGCCCCATGTGACTTGACCTGTGATCACCTGGCTCTTCGCCCAGTGCCTCAGGCCCCATTGCTGGAGTTCCGTCTTTTGTCATGCGACCCCTTTGACCATCAGGGTTCTGAGTAGGTGCTGGCTCAGCAATCCGAAGGTCAACCCTGTTGCGATGGTACAGTGATCCATTCACTTCGACCAAGTAGGAGCGTGGTGCCACTTTCTGTACACAGGATCCGAGTCCCCAGAGGCCCGTCCGGTCCCCTGGTAGTGGCTTCATTCGCACCGTTTCACCCACCCTGAGCTCAGGTAAGTCTTTTGCTGATTTGTCGTAGATGAACTTGGAGACCTGTCTTCTGTGACGTAGCTTCACCAGCACGTCAGTCACCACACATGGCTCCAGGTTAGTGCTGGCTACTGGCAGAGCTGCTTTTAAGCGCCGTGCCATGAGGCGCTGGGCCGGGCTGCTATCCATGCCTTCTGTCGGGGTATTGCGCCACTGCAGGATTGCTTTCCAGGCATCTTTGCCCTCTCGCAGAGCCTTTTAGCAGAGGTTATTTGCGATTTTTACTGCGGACTCCGCCTTCCCATTAGCTTTTGGGTATCGTGGTGATGAAGTGACGTCCTCGAATTCCCATCCTGCAGCAAATTTTCGGAACTCAACTCCGGAGAATTGGGGTCCATTGTCTGAAATTACCCTATCTGGCTGGCCATAGCGGGTAAACTGAGCCTTGCAGCGTTTGATTGTTGTCTCTGCTGAGAGGTCGGGGAGGAGGTCAATCTCCCAAAAGTCTGAGTAATGATCGACTACCAGCAGAAAGTCTTTGCCACTGTGCTGGAAGAGATCTAGACTTACTATCTGCCAGGGGCGCATCGGTAGCTCGTGGGACATCATTGTCTCTCTCTGTTGCTCAATGGCATATTCATTGCAGATTGTGCATTTAGTGACATAGTCTTTGATTTCACTCTGCATTCCTGGCCAATACAGTGTGTCACGTGCTTGTCTGTAACAGGCCTCACCTCCTATGTGACTTGAGTGCACACGCGCCAACATCTCATGGCGCAGAGACCGGGGAATAACGACTCTCTGACACATGAATATTACTCCGTTTTGAACACTGAGCTCCTCTTTGACTGGCCAATATTCTCTGACGGCTAAAGCAGTTTCTTCCTTGCAGTCGGGCCAGCCCATCATAATCACAGACATCAATGCCTGGAGTTGTCCGTCCCTGTCTGTGTGCTGTCTGATTTGTATAAGGCGCTGGTCCGTAACATTGAGGTAGTCAGCCTGGTTGATGTGTTCAACATTCACTTGCTCTGTTTGTAAGCTGCACACTGCGTGTTGTTCATGCATGGAGCGTGTGTGAATGCCTGATGCAGTAGCCCTGCTGAGCGTGTCACTCACATACATCTCTGACCCTGGCTTATACACCACCTTGAGATTGTAGTTTTGTAGGGCCAGTAGCATGCTCTGCAGTCGTTTTGGGGCATTCAGAAGAGGCTTGCTGAATATAGCAAAAAGGGGCTTGTGATCTGTCTCTGCGGTAATATTGCCGCGCCCGTACAGGTAGTGGTGGAAGCATTGGCATGCAAACACAATGCTGAGGCACTCCTTCTCTATCTGGGCATAGTTCTGCTCTGTTAGGGTGAGTGCCCTAGAGGCGAATGCCACAGGCTGGCTCTCCTGCATGAGGCAACAGCCAAGTCCATACTGGCTTGAGTCACTCTGAATCGTGACAGGTTTTGACACATTGTAGTAACGCAGTACAGGTGTCTGGGTGACCAGTTTTTTTATTTCCCTTACCGCTGCGTCATGTTTTGGGAGCCAATGCCAGATGGCGTCCTTGTCCATGAGCCTCCTTAGTGGCTCACACACTTCAGAGAGCCGCGGTAGGAATTTGGCCAGGTAAGTGACGAATCCGACGAAGCGCTGCACTCCCTTCACGTCACATGGGTGGGGCATTTCCAAGACAGCCTTCACTTTTTCAGGATCCGCCTTCAATCCGGTGGAGGACAAGATGTGCCCATGAAAGCGGACCTCTGGCACTTTAAACTGAAGCTTTTTTATGCTTAGCCTTAGCTTGACCTGTCTGCATCTGACCATCAGGGCCAGCAGCTTGGCGTCATGGTCGCATTCTGCCTCCTCATCACTGTCCCCACAGCCCACTACGAGGATGTCATCTGCTATAGGTTCCACGCCACTGAGTCCCATCAACAGCTCGTGCTGTTTCCTCTGATACACCTCTGGTGCCACGGAGACCCCAAACGGGAGCTTCAACCACCTCTTCCTGCCCCAGGGTGTCCAAAAGGTGGTCATGTAGCTGCTGGGCTCGTCGAGCTTGCACTGCAGGAAGGCATCTCTGGCGTCCACGAGCGTGAAGACTCTGGCCTTTGGGAGCTTGTAAAGAACATCCTCCAACGTGGGCATAATGTAATGTGAATGTCGCAGAGCCCGGTTGAGGTGTTTAGGATCAATGCATATCCGTAGCTTGTCTGGTTTCTTGATGATAACCATATTACTTATCCAGTCTGTAGGCTCAGTGACAGATATCATGTGGCCATCTGCTTCGTATTTGTCAAGCTGAGCCTTCGTAGCTGCTTTCATGGCCACTGGTACATTGCGGGGTGCACACTGGACAGGCTGGATTGCTGCGTACAACTCAAAGTGGACTTCCCCGGGAACTGACTCGACCGGTGCGTTGAAGACATCATGGTACTTGCTTAGGAGTGTCTCCTTGCTCAGGGGCCCACTATGACTTTGTCTATAATGTTAAGATCAGCTGGGATGGTAAAGTTAATAAGCCCAAGGCGCTCGCATGTAGAACCTGACAGTAATGGCTGTTGACTAGCCTCAACTATTTCAAACTCAAGGGTGTGTTTCTGGCCACGTAAAACACACTCTGTCACAAACAGGCCTAAAGAGGTCATGAACTGGCCTGAATACAGTTTCAGCTTGGTGCTACTCTGTGTGAGATTGTCTCTGGGCGCGAGCCTCCTTTTATCTTTAAGGCTCATAACGTTGCATGTGGCCCCTGAATCTATCTGGCATTGCTGTGGTTTATTATTAAGTAGCAGAGTGACAAACCACTTTTTTCCTTTTGCCTTCACTGCCCCTATGCACTCGCTAGCATATACATCCTCTGTGCTGTTGTTCCCTTCATCTGTGTTTGTTTCAATGGAGTGCACCTTACCCTCCTTTCTCTTGCTTTTCATGCAGACCCTTGCAAAGTGCTTAGCTGTACCACAGGATTTGCATATTTTTCCATAGGCTGGGCAGTGTTCTTTTCCTCGTCCATGAGAAATGCCACAATATCGGCATGTATTGGGGTTGTCTACTGCAGAGTTGGCTGTAGTATTAGCATTAGCTGTAGCAAAGGGGAATTTCTTTACTGGCTGCCTGAATGTAGCATTGACATTGTCCATATGTTGTCTTTCTAGCTCCATGGACCTTATCCGTATATCAGTAAGCTCTGCTCCACGGCATGTCTCCACTGCCAAGACCAGCGTCAGGTCACGTTCTCTCAGCAAACGTCTGCGGGTGCCCTCATCAGTTATGCCAAGCACAATCTTATCTCTGATCAGTTCATCTCTTAAAGCACCATAGTCACATGTAGCTGCCTTTTCCCTTAACCTAGTGACAAAGCTGTCAATGGACTCCCCGTCCTCCTGTTTGCAACAACCGAACACATAACGCTCGTAGGTGACGTTCTTTGCTGGCTTAAAGTAATGTTCAAGAGCATCAAGAATAGTTACAGCGTTACCTTGCTGAGCTGCTGTTAGGTTCAGGTTGTGTTTGAATACGTGTCGGCATTCAGTTCCCATTATAGTCCTCAAAGTGGCAGCCACTACCTCATCGTCCTTTTCCAGAAGTCCCGTTGCTAGCGCATAGTCCTCCCATTCACCTCTAAACGTATCCCAGTTCGTGCTCCAATCCCCGCTGAGCTTCATAACGGCGGGAGGGGGAATGTTCGCTGCCATGTCTGACCGGTGCTAACAACACTGAAGCTAACTAGCAAACTCACTCTAGCTAAATTTTACTCAAATAAACAATTGTTTGGTAAACCAGAAAAGGTTACTCTAATTTGCGGAAAGCATGGTTAGTAATCCCTCTTCTGACACCATGTTTGAATGTTAAATGACGAGACAGAGACATTCATGCGAGTAACCAGCCTTGTTCTGTACATCATGACACTTCCGGGTATCTCAAGCACCCCGGTATAAATACATGAGTTGCAGTAATGAACATTTACCAACAGATGGCATCACTGTGCCATCTTACACCCATAACAATATTGACCAAAGTTTTGCCTGGAGGGATGTCATACACTTCAGGCTGTGCATGACTGTGGTTATCGCCATGGCTGTAATGTCATCTTGTTTGTTATTCAACTGTGAGAGGTGTGGATGGGTGGGGCAGGTATAGTAGCTGCAGAAAGAGTATAAAACAGGGCTGCAGAGAGAAACCACACTACTACTGAAGACCAGAAGACATCATCCAGATAAACAGCAGTCAATCAGACAGCATCGTCCAACTGTAAGAGGTATGTTTGTTTTCACTGAGAATCTTCTTTGCAAAGGTGTATAAGAGTGGGCAGGTGTATACAAGTGGACAGGTAGGAATGGATGGAGAGGTGTAGGTGGACATGTGTATGTGTGTGTGTGTGTGTGTGTGTGTGTGTGTGTGTGTGTGTGTGTGTGTGTGTGTGTGTGTGTGTGTGTGTGTGTGTGTGTTAACAAGTTGTGCTCTATGTGCTTTAGTAAAGGATGAAGATCCAGAGTATGTTACTGTTGTTCGCTCTAGTGGGTGTCCTGTTAGCAAGCTCCCTCAATGAAGACAACTCTGAGGAAGGTTTGTCTTGTTTGTGAATGTGTACTACTTTACTGCCCGGGTTTAATCTGATATAATTTAGTAAAATGAAAAATCTTTCTTCTTCAGCTCTCCTGCAGGAGGATGATCTAAAAGGTGGAAAGGCTGACTTTTTGGCAAAGTTGGCTTCTCTGAAGACCAGCCCCTCTGAAGATGAAGCACCATGTGAGCTGTCTGTCTGTCTGTCTGTCTGTCTGTCTGTCTGTCTGTCTGTCTGTCTGTCTGTCTGTCTGTCTGTCTGTCTGTCTGTCTGTCTGTCTGTCTGTCTGTCTGTCTGTCTGTCTGTCTGTCTGTCTGTCTGTCTGTCTGTCTGTCTGTCTGTCTGTCTGTCTGTCTTTATCTTTCTGAGCAACAGTAAATTGTCAACGGGAGGTTAGCAGAGGGTGGTAGGGAAAGCGGAGGGAGTAACATGGCTAACTCCATCTCTACAGTTAATTAGCATCATGTTTCGTAGAGGCAAATTATTTTTTAAATGGTAGTCAAATACTGGTCTGATACTGGTCAAAAACCTGATAGAAAATAATTTTTAAGTTTAAAATCTAGTCACTTAAATTTCTGATATGTTGGAGTCATTTTCAAATGTTTAGCTTTTTAAAAAAGTATTTTCCATAAAGAATATTTAAAACTGTATTCCACAGTGTTTGGCAAGCTTCGGAACGTAGCCAAGGATCTTATTGGATGAGAAGTGACCAGAATGGGGATGCCAAGGATCCTTTTCAGTCTCCATATGGAATCAGCTATCACCTCTGAAGTCATCACTAACAACACCTCAATGAATCATTCCAACATCCATCCATCAATGAATGTCAAGAAAACAAACAGTAATACAGTTAATTGGTACTTTGGTACTGAGAAAAACTCATCAACATTCTGAAGAATATATGTTTTATCCATGAACATGTTCTTTATGTCCTGACACATGATAGATGATTGGTCAAGTTAGTGGATAAATATTGTATGGTTGTATGGTTGACGTGTTACATTGTGATCCTCCAATAAACTATCAAGCATAAGACACGTTTGGTCGTTTTTTATTAATCTTACATGTTTAGCAGTGTTTCAATTACATCATACATGTTTCATAATATTGTTTTATTGCGTGTTTCTATTCAGTGTGAACAATGTGAACTTGAGCATAATACAGATGCAGTGCATGCAGAGCAAATTACATCAGATTACACTGAGCAGTAATAGTAGTACACATATGCACACACACACACACACACTAGACGTACCGTCTTGAGAGTTAGCTTCATTGTGTGAGCTTGATAACAGCACTCCCAATAGAGTGAACAGCAGTAACATATCCTGGATCTTCTACTAAGCATTTGTCACTTATCTACACACATTACCCCTATAATGACAAAGTGAAAACATGTTTATAGTTATTTATGCTAATTTATTGAAAATGAAATACAGAAATATCTAATTTAGTTAAGTATTCACAACAAATGTTAGAATCACATCTGGCAGTGATTACAGAGTCTTTCTGGATGTGTCTCTAAGAACTTGCACACCTGGATTGTACAATATTTGCCCATTATATTATTTTCTTAATTCTTCAAGCTCTGCCAAATTGGTTGTTGATCATTGCTAGACAACCATTTTCAAGTTTCGCTATAGATATTCAAGCAGATTTAAGTCAAAACTGTATCTCGGCCACTCAGGAATATTCACTGTCTTCTTGGTAAGCAACTCCAGTGTAGATTTGGCCTGGTGTATGATGTTATTTAGTTAATTAATAACTTCCCCATGCTCAGAGGGATATTCAATGTCTACTTTTCTTTCTACCCTTGTACCAATAGGTGCTCTTCTTTGCGAGGCATTGGAAAACCTCCCTGGTCTCTGTGGATGAATCTGTGTTTGAAATTCACTGCTCGACTGAGGGACCTTACAGATAATTGCATGTGAGGGGTACAGAGATGAGGTAGTCATGTAAGAAACTATTATTACACACAGAGTGAGTCCATGCAACTTATTATGTGACTTATTAAGGACATTTTCACTCCTGAACTGATTTAGGCTTGTCATAACAAAGGGGCTGAATACTTATAGACTCAAGACATTTCAGTTGTTCATTTTTAATTAATTTGTGGGGGGAAAAAATGAAAAAAACATATTTCCACTTGGACATTATGGGGAATTGTGTGTTCGCCAGTGACTAATCTCAATTTAATCCATTTTAATTTCAGGTTGTAACACCTTAACATTTGGAAAAAGTCAAGGGGTGTGAATAATTTCTGAAGGCACTGTAAATATTTTGTTCTAAAGTTTGTGAAGCAGCTGATAATACTGTCCACTGCTGATGCTGGGACTTCAGATATTCTGAATATTGATTTGTTATTTTCCATAGGAGTGAGAGTTGTGGTCTTGTTTGAAAATCCTTGAGACAGTTCCCTGACAGAGTCTACAAGGACATTTTTAATAGTGGTGGATATAAAATTACAGTCTAACTTTGAATTTGGGATGGTTTTTGGAATTTTCAGCTCTTCTCCTTGTTTTTTTTATAAGGTTTTCCCAAATCACTTTGCCATTTCCTTTCACTTCATTGATCACTCTGAGGAAGAACTCTGCTTTTGCTTTTTTATACTCCTCACCACCTTGTTTCTCAGTGATGTACATATATGTCTGTCATCATTCTGAACAGATTTCAGTGCTTTTTTCAAAGGAAAATATCCTGTTCTCTCATCTGCAACGAGAGGTCCTTGTTGAGCCATGGTGGAGAGGTTTTACGTCTTGGCTTAAGGTGGAATTTCTGTTAAAAGAGGTATTCACTTTGTCAAAAGCTGACAGAATGTTATGTATACAGACTCTGGGTCTTCATGTCAAAACAGATGAGATGAGTCAATTTGACGTATAGCTGCATCATAGTTACTGCATCATAGGGGGTTTGGCATAGAGTCATCTGACCCCGACCAGGAGCGCACCCTCCCTCGCTCCAACACGCACAACTTCAACCTGTCGGAATAGCTAATGGGCCAATTCGGAACTGCCCAACACTGGGACCCCGACCTTCGGTAGGCTATGCGGAAGGTGAAGAGGATAGATGGGAGGAGTATCAGCTCGGAGGTGGGCAAACTTAGAGGGGTAGAACAGGAACTGTTAGTGGTGCCCCGTTCATACAGAGATGTTGTGTTACACATGGCCCATACATATGTACTGGGGGTCACCTCGCCAGGGAGAAGACCACCGAACGGATGCGAGGGCGTTTCTATTGGCTGAGGATTACTCAATCTGTCGACATCTGCCAAACCACTGCTCCGAAGTGAACATACCATAACCCTCTTATCCCTATCCCAATTATAGAGACCCCGTTTGAACGCATAGCCATGTACCTGGTGGCATGGACATGAGTTCATCTTGGTGGTGGTGGACTATGCAACGAAGTTCCCAGAGGCTATTCCCCTGAGGTTGATGGCAACGAAAGCCATTGCGAAAGAGCTGTATCTCATGTCATCCCGAGTGGGACTCCTGGCCACCATCCATTACCAACCAGGGCACACCATTCATGTCCAGACTGATGAAAGACCTGTGTCAGTTATACCGGGTCAAACAAATAAGGACCAGTGTGTATCACCTCCAGACGAATGGGCTGTGTGAATGCCTTAATAAAACCATCAATAGCGTGCTACG
This sequence comes from Salvelinus fontinalis, assembly GCF_029448725.1. Lineage (NCBI taxonomy): Eukaryota > Metazoa > Chordata > Actinopteri > Salmoniformes > Salmonidae > Salvelinus > Salvelinus fontinalis. The sequence continues at coordinate 12,575,155 of NC_074667.1, forward strand.
CAGGGTGGTGGACCGGGATGGGATTAATTGGGATATGTTGTTGCCCCACCTCATGTTCGCACTCTGGGTTGTCCCCCAGGCGTCCACTGCCTTCTCGCCTTTCGAGCTGCACTATATGTGGCCCTTGACTTGACCAAGGATGCCTGGGAGAAGCAACCCCGCCTGTACCGTTCCCTCATCGAACACGTCACATTCATGAAGGACTGAATGGCAGCAATATGGCCGGTGGTGAGAGAAACTCAAGCCTGGTCGTACAATAGAACGGCCCAGCCGTGACAGTTCCGCCCAGGAGAGAAGGTAATCCTCCTCATCCCCACTCTGGAACACAGGCTCCGGGCTCAGTGGTAGGGCCCATGTGTGGTGACAGAGCAAGTCTCCCCGGTCAACTTGTCAGCCAGGACGACAACGCCCTCAGCAGATATACCACATTAACCTGTTGAACGCATATTTGGAAAGAGAGGCACTGGTGCTAATGAGGCAGATGAAGAGGAACGCCCACCAGAAAAGGTGCCTTTTACGGCTGTTGGACAAACTTGAAAATCTTCTTTACCTGGCCTAGAGCGTGTTCTTAGAGAAGAGCGTGCCAAGATAAACCAATATTATAAGTTCCCAGTAAGCCAACCTGGTAGGCCTGAAAGGAAAGTTATGCCTAGCCTGGAGCACGACATTTAGACAATTTGTTATGCATGTTGATGTGGATAGAATCCATCTCGATCATAACATTCTCATGTGAGAGACCTTATAGTTTTGTGTTCTTTAATGTGATAACAGAGGCTGTGGTCATGGAGTGTTGTGGTCTTCAAAGGCCCATTATATGCTAGGAACATGGTAAATAAAGACAGTGGTGAAGTTAATTCATTCATTTTTTCCCACTTTCTTTAACTTAACAGGTTTTTGTTTATTGGGAACTAATGAATGATATCTGTGCATTTTGGCACAGAACACACTGTTGCCTTACATTACAGTTACACCAGGTTGTCCGTGCCAGAACACGCTCTAGGCCAGGTATTGAATTTGCATCATACATCAGATAATACCGCTACTGCAAGTTAAACATAAATTCTTTCTAAGGCGATTTTCAATAATTCCATGGACTGTTGACTCAGTGGCATCCTGCTGAATTACAAGGCAACATGGCACCATACATAACTCTATATGCGCTAGGGATTAATCCCAGAAACCGGGATCCTAAGATTTCCTGACCAAGCTCCCTCCCGTTTCCTTTGAAAAATAATATTTTCCAACAAAATAGATGATACACCGTTTCTGCAAAAGTAATTGAGGAAATAGACATTCGCAACACTGATCAATATGATGTTACACTGACAATAGAGAGAGCACGATTGCCGTGTTGATAAGCAGTCACATGAAAGCTGCTATGTATAACTTTTTCAGGTAAATTCCCCTTTTTACTATGACTTATTAATGCCTTTATGAGCTTAGTACGGGTGAACTAAAACATCATCTTAACACAAAAACTAAGGACCTATGGCTCTATTGTGTATAGATTTGTAGTGATTTGAGACTTTGTATGTAAACAAAAGCATTTACAGTGCATTCGGAAAGTATTCGACCCCTTGATTTTTTCCACATTTTGTTATGTTATATCCTTTTTCAAAAATTGATTAAATATTTTTTTGTCCACCTGTTGGTAAATTCAATTGGACATGATTTGGAAAGGCACACCCCTGTCCATTTAAGGTCCCACAGTTGACAGTATATGTCAGAGGTTGAAGGAATTGTTCCTAGAGCTCCAAGACAGGATTGTGTCAAGGCACGGATCTGGGGAAAGGTACCAAAACATTTCTGCAGCATTGAAGGTCCCCAAGAACACAGTGGCCTCCATCATTCTTTATAAAGCATGCCGCCCTGCCAAACTGAGCAATCAGGGGAGATGGGCCTTGATCAGGGAGGTGACCAAGAACCCGATGGTCACTATGACAGAGCTCCAGAGTTCCTCTGTGGAGATGGGAGAACCTTCCAGAAGGACAACCATCTCTGCAGCTCTCCACCAATCAGGCCTTTGTGTTAGTGGCCAGATGGAAACCACTCCTCAGTAAAAGGCACATGGCAGCACACTTGGAGTTTGCCAAAAGGAACCTAATGTCACGCCCTGACCTTAGAGATCCTTTTTATGTCTCTATTTTGGTTTGGTCAGGGCGTGAGTTGGGGTGGGCATTCTATGTTTTGTGTTCTATGTTTTTTATTTCTGTGTGTTTGGCCGGGTGTGGTTCTCAATCAGAGGCAGCTGTCTATCGTTGTCTCTGATTGAGAAGCATACTTAGGTAACCTTTTCCCACCTGTGTTTTGTGGGTAAGGCTTTCCAGTTGATGGTTATAATTTTTTTTGCAGCAATTAGACTTAGATAACAAATCTTTCTCTGAAATTGATCTCAAGTATTTACATTTCTCAACAGACATAATCATGGAGATGGATGAATATAAATTGTTAGTGTCATGACGTTGGCCTGGGGGTAGGTTTATGACAGTCATAAATACCTCTTTTCCTCCTCCTCCGTTCCTCTTCCCTACTAATGTGACATAAGAAAACCCCTTGGTTAACATAGAGATTCTGGGAACATCAGAAGTTGGGGGGAAATGAACTATATTGTGGTAATCCGACCAACTGAACATATGCGGTGGTACTTAAGGTATATTATGTCAGTTCGGTTGCCCTCTGACACATTCTCATCAATGATAGAATGACATAAACTCTACTGTGGAAAGTCTAAACATCAGAGGTATCAGATTGTTGTTTAATTCAAATGTTTGAATATGAAATTATTTGTGAAGAGATTAAATGTAATTTTAGCTTCCAAATAAGAGATTTGGGTTTTCATAAGTTTGGGCCTCTGCTCAACCAGTGGCCCGCCCCTGTGAAGAGACATGGGTAATAAACTTTTCAGACACACCCCTCTCCCTCCACTATATAAAGCCATTGACAAAAATATAACTTTCTGTTCCGGGTACATTAGGATGACGATCCGATGTCAGAATGGTTCAGATAATAACTACAGAACGAAGCCAACATCAGCATGAACTTTGGTTGTGAATGGTATGAACTTTGAACTCGTATTCACTACAGAAGTGATACCTCCTAGCCGTTGAGTTAGCAACAGCTGCTACAAACGCAGGTTAGGAAGGACAGTCAGAGTATCCCGTCTACTACACAACGACGTTACTACGACAGTGACCACCAGAGACATTCTTCAAAGGACAGAGGACTCGGTTTGGCAACCCGGTCTTCCATCTACCACCAACCTACTGAAGCGCAGCTCAGAGTAAATATTTATTGCATTTTCCTTTTCCAAATGGGCGGTAATTTAGAATGCATAAGATACTGTATTTACGATAGCACAGCTTCACCTCTGTTCAAGTCTCCCGCTCTTTCACTAAAATCCAGCCCCATTTCCTTTGTGTAACAAGCTGTCATAACTGTTCCGCCCGCTAGGGACGTTTTCCTTTATGACGGCAATTTGTAATCAAGTTATGATTTAATTGTGTATGTGTGATTCTGTGTGATTAGTTAGGTATTTAGTAAATAAATAATTAAACCCAATTTTGTATTGCTGATTCAACTTGTTTGCCAGGATTCTTGCAGATAACCAAGAATTTACAACTTTCAGAATATGAGACTGAAGTAAGATGACAATTAATATTGACTGCTATGGATGTAAAATATTACTAAATCTTTAAGAGTTTATTCAGAAGATAACAGCTCTATAAATATTATTTCGTGGTGTCCCTCTCTAGTTAATTACATTTCCATGATTAGTTCAATCAGGTGATATTAATTACGGAGAAATGATTTTATAGAATAGCATGTCATAGCAATTAATCTGGCATAGCCAAAGACACGACATTAGACAGCACAGACATTATCACAAAATGGTGTCAGTTTGTTGCAGGACCACACCATATGTAATAGGGTTCCTTGGTGCTTTTTGCATCTCCAACAGAGATGTGACATTTCTGGGTGCATTACATGCATTTTGGCAGGAGTGTAGTAAGTCCTATGAATTATCTTAAATTAAATTAGTGTCTTGGGTTGTAGGAACAGGTATGAGCATTTTCACATATCTGTGACCAATGGTTCTCCTCAAATTCTTCCTTTAGATCTTTTCCCATTTTTTCATAATGGGATCTGAAACACCAGGTAGAGTTTCAATCAACCCTTTATATAACTTGGCAATCAACTTCTTTGGCGTAGCAGCTTCATTCAGTATTCTGTCTATGCCAGATGCCTTAGGTTCGTCCATATTCTGTTGAAACGATTCAATAAGATTTCTGAGTTGTAAGAATTTAAAGAAATAGGCTTTGGATAATTCAAGTCTTTCTTGTAATTGAATGAATGACAGTAGAGATCCATCACAGTACACATGCACACAATTCATGATGCCACTTTGGAACCAGTATGTAAAGATGGTGTCATTAAAAACTGGAGGTAAAGTGGGGTTATTCCAAACAGTGGTGCCTTGCGATATTGGTTCTTTCCACTTTATTAATCTGTGTACATTTTCCCAAATACAAATGGAATTGAAAAAGATACATCAACCTTGGAAATATATTCATTTTGATTATGTTGACCCTACCTAACATAGAAATAGGGAAATTTCTCCATCTCTGAAGATCGGATTCAATCTTATCTACTAAAGGAAAGTAATTGATTTTAAATGCCTAATACAGACTGCATGGCATCAGTACATATACACTACATGAACAAATGTATGTGGACAACTGCTCGTCAAACATTTCATTCTAAAATCACGGGCATTAATATGGAGTTGGTCCCACCTTTGCTGCTATTACAGCCTCCACTCTTCTGGGAAGGCTTTCCACTAGATGTTGAAACATTACTGTGTGGACCTGCTTCCATTCAGCCACAAGAGCATTATTGAGGTCGTGCACTGATGTTGGTTGATTAGGCCTGGCTCGCGGTCGGTGTTCCAAATGATTCCAAATGTGATCAATGGCGTTGAGGTTAGGGCTCTGTGCAGGCCAGTCACGTTCTTCCACACCGATCTTGAGAAACTATTTCTGTATGGACCTCACTTTGTGCACAGGGTCATTGTCATGCTGAAACAAGAAAGGCCTTTCCCTAAACTGTTGCCGCAAAGATGGAAGCACAGAATCGTCTAAAATGTCATTGTATGCTGTAAAGTTAAGATTTCCTTTCACTGGAACTAAGGTGCCTAGACTGAACAATGAAAAACAGCCCCAGACCATTATTCCTCCTCCCCCATCTTTACAGTTGGCACGATGCATTGGGGCAGATATCGTTCTCCTGGCCAGATAGTAAAGAGGGATTCATCACTCCAGGTAACGCATTTCCACTGCTCCAAAGTCCAATGGCAGCAAGCAACATGGCAGCAGCACAATTTGGTAGCAGCACAAAACATGGTACAAACATTATTGGGCACAGAAAACAGCACAAAGGGCAAGAAGGTAGAGACAACAACACATCACGCAAAGCAGCCACAATGGTCATTAAGAGTGTCCATGATTTAGTCTTTGAATGAAGAGATTGAGATAACTGTCCAGTTTGAGTGTTTGTTGCAGCTCGTTCCAGTCGCTAGCTGCAGCAAACTGAAAAGACGAGCTAACCAGTGATGTGTGTGCAATGGGGACCTTTAACAGAATGTGACTGGCAGAACGTGGGTTGTATGTGGAGGATGAGGGCTGCAGTAGATATCTCAGATAGGGGGGAGTGAGACCTAAGAGGCTTTTAAAAATAAGCATCGACCAGTGGGTCTTGCGACGGGTATACATTGGTGACCAGTTTACAGAGGAGTATAGAGTGCAGTGATATGTCCTATAAGGAGCATTGGTGGCAAATCTGATGGCCGAATGGTAAAGAACATCTAGCCGCTCGTGATCACCCTTACCTGCCGATATATAAATTATGCCTCTGTAGTGTAGCATGGATGGGATGGTCATTTGAATCAGGATAAGTTTGGCACCTGGGGTGAAAGAGGAGTGATTAGAGGAAACCAAGTCTAGATTTAACTTTAGCCTGCAGCTTTGATATGTGCTGAGAGAAGGACAGTGTACCGTCTAGCCATACTCCCAATTAGTTGTATGGGGTGACTGCTTGAAGCTTTAAACCCTCAGTAGTAATCACACCTGTGTGTAGAGGGGCATTCTTCTTACCAAACCCCATTTCCTTTGTTTTCGAGGTGTTCAGAACAAGGTTAACTGCACCTGTTTGAACTCGTTACCTGTATAAAAAACACCTGTCCACACACTCAATCAAACAGACTCTAACCTCTCCACAATGGCCAAGACCAGAGAGCTGTGTAAGGACATCAGGGTTAAAAATTGTAGACCTGCACAAGGCTGGGATGGGTTACAGGACAATAGGCAAGCAGCTTGGTGAGAAGGCAACAACTGTTGGCGCAATTATTAGAAAATGGAAGAAGTTCAAGATGACGGTTATCACTCTCGGTCTGCGGCTCCATGCAAGATCTCACCTCGTGGGGCATCAATGATCATGAGGAAGGTGAGGGATCAGCCCAGAACTACACGGCAGGACCTGGTCAATGACCTGAAGAGAGCTGGGACCACAGTCTCAAAGAAAACCATTAGTAACACACTACGCCGTCATGGATTAAAATCCTGCAGCGCACGCAAGGTCCCCCTGCTCAAGCCAGCGCATGTCCAGGCCCGTCTGAAGTTTGCCAATGACCATCTGGATGATCCAGAGGAGGAATGGGAGAAGGTCATGTGGTCTGATGAGACAAAAATAGAGCTTTTTGGGCTAAACTCCACTCGCCGTGTTTGGAGGAAGAAGAAGGATGAGTAGAACCCCAAGAACACCATCCCAACCGTGAAGCATGGAGGTGGAAACATCATTCTTTGGGGATGCTTTTCTGCAAAGGGGACAGGACGACTGCACCGTATTGAGGGGAGGATGGATGGGGCCATGTATCACGAGATCTTGGCCAACAACCTCCTTCTCTCAGTAAGAGCATTGAAGATGGGTTGTGGCTGGGTCTTCCAGCATGACAATGACCCGAAACACACAGCCAGGGCAACTAAGGAGTGGCTCCGTAAGAAGCATCTCAAGGTCCTGGAGTGGCCTAGCCAGTCTCCAGACCTGAACCCAATAGATAATCTTTGGAGGGAGCTGAAAGTCCGTATTGCCCAGCAACAGCCCCGAAACCTGAAGGATCTGGAGAAGGTCTGTATGGAGGAGTGGGCCAAAATCCCTGCTGCAGTGTGTGCAAACCTGGTCAAGAACTACAGGAAACGTATGATCTCTGTAATTGCAAACAAAGGTTTCAGTACCAAATATTAAGTTCTGCTTTTCTGGATTTTTGTTTTAGATTCCGTCTCTCACAGTTGAAGTGTACCTATGATAAAAAATTACAGACCTCTACATGCTTTGTAAGTAGGAAAACCTGCAAAATCGGCAGTGTGTCAAATACTGCCGGAATGGCCAGTGTGTCAAATACTCCCGTTCCACGGGAGCGGACAGTACACAGCATACCACAATGTTCTGAATAATGGCCAAGTCTACCTCGCTCCTTATTCTACTGAACCGCTTAGGCGTAACAAACACAAGTCCAACATTTATCGGAAACTGTTAAACTACCTGTTCACTACCCTCCTGCTCTCCGGGGATGTGCAACTCAATCCTGGGCCCAACATCACCGAGCCAGCGATACGCACCGGAGTGGAAAGCGGTGGATGGCCTCGTCCACTGATCGTCGCCGCTGTGGAAGTGGGTGAGTGCTATGGTCCCATGGTTTCTCTCGACTCACCCGGCTCCAGGATAGATTTTGACTCTTCAAACATACCAAAGTCGCTATATGCGATCCCTGACTCTGCTTCTGGTACGCAAGCTGTTTTAATTAGTTCCCCGCATCCAGTGCAGGCGGGAGGGATTGTTAATTGCGCTACCGAACTGCCCCTAATCAAAACGAAACAAAACGGCCTAAACCCAGCCGTCAGAAAACACAGAAAATTTAACTTTTTTCAATGTGTCAATCACTCTCGAGTCATCTGGGACCCACGAGCTAAGCCCAAGGGACTACTAGGGGGGCACTTGAACATTCGTAGTGTCATTCCAAAAAGTGATCAAATTCAACATCTACTCACAGACTCCAACCTTGACTTTCTCTGCCTCTCAGAGACATGGCTCCATAAAAACTCTCCATCTGCTGCTTTGATTGTGCCTGGCTACAATGTTTTCAGGAGAGACAGGACTGAAGGAAGAGGAGGGGGTGTGATGATTTACATTAAAGAACATATCCGATGTAAACAAATTGAGTGGTCATGTGATAATGAACTAGAATGTATTGGCCTGAACATTACACTGTCTCCCCAAATGTCTTTTACCCTCATTGGAATGTATAGGCCACCTTCCACCAAAAGTGTGTTTTATGATCAGTTTAATAACATGCTTAGGGAATGTGATTTTGTGAAAGAGGTCATCTTAATGGGAGATTTTAACATTAATTATGAAGACAAGTGTTGTAGGAAAACCCTCAAAAGGATCACTAATACCCTTGACCTTACACAGCTAGTTAAAGGGCCAACCAGGGTGACTTGTTGCTCTAAAACACAGATTGATTTGGTGTTCAGTAATAAACCAGAGAGAGTGACTAAATCATTCAATATGGTTACTGGGCTATCTGATCATAATCTGACACTTATAGCCAGAAATCTGTCTAAGAGCAGGTTTAACCTCTCTACTGTTAGAAAGCCTGATCAACTAAGAATACCTAAGAGTGAATTAAGCTATTTTGAAAAGTCAATTAAGGGAATTAACTGGAATGATCTCTTGTCCTATGCAGACGTGGAAGCTGATAGTCAAGTTTTTCTATCCACAATCCAGACTACATTAAATGGTTTCCTAAAGAAAATCAAATCCAAACCTGGCCAAAAGAGCACTCTTCCTTGGCTAAATGGAGAAATCTGGAAATTGATGAAAGAACGAGATTATTATCTAAAAATAGCCCTAAGATCCAAATTAGAGCATGACAGACATAGGTTTACCATGTTGAGAAATAAGGTGATGAAAGAAATCAGACAGGCCAAGGCAAACTTTTTTATTAACATAATTGGTGAAGCAAAGGGAAATTCTAAACTGATCTGGGATAATCTAAAAAAGTTAACAGGGAAAGACCATAGTAACACTGCAAAAAGACTAGAAATCATGGTGAATAACAATCTAACACAGGATGCAGTCGAAATAGCAATAGCCTTCAATTCCTACTTTATTGACTCTGTCAGGGTACTGACACAGAACCCCTCCACTGGTTTATTGGGCTCAGTGCTAGTAAATGATGCTCAACCTGTCTTCATTATAAGGGAGGTTTCTGAGTCAAAGGTGGACAAGGTGATTAGCTCACTAAAGAACTCTAAAGCCAAAGATGTGTTTGGGATGGACTCTACCTTTCTTAAATTCACACAGGACACCGGATAAGACAGGAAAAGTACTCCAGATATAGCAAACTGACCCTAGCCCCCCGACACAAACTACTGCAGCATAAATACTGGAGGCAGAGACAGGAGGGGGTCATGAGACACTGTGGCCCCATCCGATGAGACCCCCGGACAGGGCCAAACAGGAAGGATATAACCCCACCCACTTTGCCAAAGCTCTACACAATATTCTGCTGCTGATGCCAGATGCCATAGCAGTCTCTTTCTGAAGTAAAGCAGAGGGTCACCGAGTATGTGGTGCAGGTGATGGGGGACTTCATCTTGCAAACAACACAGCAACGCCTCCATGCTGTGCCCTTTTGGCCCTTAGGCACATCCTTTCCTGCAGAAATATATTTGGGCAGATGAACACTTGTGGCAGGAGCACAAGGGACAGGGCGTGGTGCAGTGGTGCTGTAGCCAGCAAGCTCCTTGATGAGCTGCTTTCTGAAGGCTTTCTGTGAGAGGAAGGGTTTTCCACAGCTCTTAGCCATTTCCTTGTGTAGGATGAATGCATTCACCACAGCAATGTTCGACAAAATGATAGAAGAAGGTCTTGTACCATTTCATTGTCTTATGCAGAACATTGTAATACAGAACATTGTCAGCGCATCTGATAGGTCCACACCTCCCATGCTCTTGTTGTAGTCCTTTACTGCAGTTGGAATGGGGACATTTTTGGTGGTCCATGCCCCAGCACCATCCTTGAGACGTCTGACAACATGATCCCCATTGAAGGACTTGTGGATTGTTGTGCACATCACCACCTCTCTAGTATCCATCCACTTTACAAAAAGCAGGCCATCTTCACGGATCCATCGCATGGTCCCCCGCTCAGCCCGCTTAGGCATGCCGTTCACCTTCGTCTTCGGAAATCCCACCCTGTTGTTACGAATGGTGCCACAAGCCCACACTCAGTTTGTAGCCCTTCCCTAGCAGTTGAAAATCCAATAACTCCATTACAGAGTCATAGCTAAGTTCCTTACCGGTAGCAAAACTGTTCTTCCCCTCATAGACAAAACATTGCATGTGTAGGCACACAGAATCAGCCAACACAAACAGCTTGTAACCCCACTTGGTTGGTTTGTTTCGCATGTATTGTTTGAGGCCAATTCTGGCCTTTGAGGCGACCATCCTCTCATCGATTGACACGTTCTGGGCTGGCTGAAAGTACGTCTTGCAGGCCTCAACAATGCTGGAGTAGAGAGGTTTTATTTTGCACAGTCTATCAAAAGTTGCTGTGCCTCTCTTCTTGTCATTCGCTTCACCATCCTTTGGGTCACTGATATGAAGCGCCTGTGAAAGAACCAGAAACCTTTTGCAGGACATAACAGTCATGGGGATTAGGCAGTTGGTAGAGTGATGACATTTTCCAGTAGTCCTTCAGGCTTTTCAGCTTCACCAGCCCCATGTAGATGACCAGTGAAAGGTAGCAGAAAAAGTCTGACATGGATATGAGCTTCCATGCTACCTTTTTGCCTGCCTGCTTCTTCTCCCCATACTTATTAGTGTTAGACACGAGCGAATCTACAACGGATTGTGTGAAAAACAATTGAAAAAGCTGAAGGGGGCTTTAAGTTGTGCTCGAGGTCACCTGAGGTCCCGGCTTCCTTTTCGGCCGAAAAGTTGGTTGGGGTGGCTCCACATCATCTTCTAGGACAGTGTGCCAACGCCCTTCTGTCCCTTTGTTAGCAGGTGGCACACTTCCCCTCTTCCGCTTCTTTGTCGGTGCCTTCACACCTGTAGATGGCCAGAGACAGCAGGGGTCCGGCTGGATGAACAAGTTGGCGCTGGGGGGGGGGGCGCTGGGGGCTCCCAGTCGGAATCAGTGCCACTGTGAATTAACATTTTCAGTTAGAATAGTTTCACATATGAGCCCTGTATCAACAGGTATAATAAACATATATATAGAGTACAGGGAAAATAAAGTGCTGTTCCATTTCAATGTTGCCATTTTGTGGGCCTGCCTCAAATAGGCCATTTCATTTGGGGGTGGGGTGTAGCAACAGACACACGCGCCTCGGCCATGCAAGTAGAGGAAGCATGCTGGCTCTGTTGAGATGTATGAGTTTGCTGTTACATTACATATACACTGCTCAAAATATACACTGCTCATCTGTGAAGAGCACAGGGCGCCAGTGGTGAATTTGCCAATCTTGGTGTTCTCTGGCAAATGCCAAACGTCCTGCACGGTGTTGGGCTGTAAGCACAACCCCCACCTGTGGACGTCGGGCCCTCATAGAGTCTGTTTCTGACCGTTTGAGCAGACACATGCACATTTGTGGCCTGCTGGATGCCAGCATTCAAAAGTGACCAAAACATCAGCCAGGAAGCATAGGAACTGAGAAGTGGTCTGTGGTCACCACCTGCAGAACCACTCCTTTATTGGGGGTGTCTTGCTAATTGCCTATAATTTCCACCTTTTGTCTATTCCATTTGCACAACAGCATGTGAAATTCATTGTCAATCAGTGTTGCTTCCTAAGTGGACAGTTTGATTTCACAGAAGTGTGATTGACTTGGAGTTACATTGTGTTGTTTAAGTGTTCCCTTAGTGCAGTGTATATATATGGGTCGTTCACATACATACAAACGTATCCTCACTCACAATGAATAGCCAACGTGTACTTTACACATTTCATAACATTTTTATATATTACAAATAAAATGTAAAAACAATCACAAATAATATTTTATATTATTAACCTGTCTAGGATCAGCGTGGCGCTAGCGGCACTCCCCCCCCCCCCCCACTGAAAAACCAGTGCCGCGAAATTCAAAAAAAATATTTTTTTAAAATATTTAACTTTCACACATTAAAGTCCAATACAGCTAATGAAAGACACAGATCTTATGAATCCAGTCAACATTTCCGATTTTTAAAATGTTTTACAGGGAAGACACAATATGTAAAGATGTACATCTATTACCTAAAAACACATTAGCATATTCCACCATCTTTTATTTGTCCACCAACACCAGTAGCCATCACCAATTCGGCTAAACTAAGATATTTATAGCCCCTAACCAACAAAAAAACTCATTAGATGACAGTCTGATAACATATTTATGGTATGGGATAGGTTTTGTTAGAAAAAAGTGCATATTTCAGGTATATGGCATAGTTTACAATTGCACCCACCATCACAAATGGACTAGAATAATTACAATGAGCAACGTGTTTACCTAACTACTAATCATCAAACATTTCGTAAAAATACACAGCATACACGAATCGAAAGACACAGATCCTGTGAATACAGACAATATTTCAGATTTTCTAAGTGTCTTACAGCGAAAACACAATAAATCGTTATATTAGCTTAGCACATAGCAATTAGCAGCCCAGCATTGATTCTAGCCAAAGTGAGCGATAAAAGTCAACATCGCCAAAAGATATTAATTTTTTCACTAACCTTCTCAGAATTCTTCCGATGACACTCCTGTAACATCACATTACAACATGCATATACAGTTTGATCGAAAATGTTTATATTTAGCCACCAAAATCATGGTTAGACAATGTGAAATGTAGACAAGCTGGTAAAGAAAACGTCCTTGCGCCACTTAGACAGTGATCTACTCTTATACATAAATACTCATAAACGTGACTAAAAAATATAGGGTGGACAGGGATTGATAGACAATTTAATTCTTAATACAATTGCGTTATTACATTTTTTAATTTATCCTTACTTTTCAATACAGTTTGCGCCAAGCGAAGCTACGTCAAAAAACATGGCGTCCTAAGCCACTAAAATGTTTCGACAGAAACACGATTTATCATAATAAAAATGTCCTACCTTGAGCTGTTCTTCCATCAGTATCTTGGGCAAAGGATCCTTTCTTGGGAGAAATCGTCTTTTGGTGGAAAGCTGTCCTCTTGCCATGTGGAAATGTCAACTACGTTCGGGATGAACTGAAAAGCGTGCCCAACTTTTCACATCGTTGCAAAAATAAATGTCCCAAAATCGCACTAAACGGATATAAATTGCTATAAAACGCTTTAAATTAACTACTTTGTGATGTTTGTAACTCCTATAACGAGTGAAAAGATGACCGGAGAAATATAACAGGCTAAACTAACGCTTGGAACAGGAGAGGGTCGGTGTCTTCCACGCGCGTTACGCAGCAAGAAAAGACTTGCTAGCTAAAGGTTTTTTTCATTTGTAGGGCCTGTGAACGAGCAATCGAGCCCGTTGGAATCGTCATCACGTAAAGGCATCCAGGGGAAGACGTAAGAAGTGTCCGTATAGTCATAGCAACGACAGTGCCCGTTTAAATGACTTCAGAAAAGTGGCCAACGTTTCTCAAATCTGACTCCATGTCAGGGAAATTGCTGTAGAATGGGCTCTGTTCCACTTAGAGACAAAATTTCAACTCCTATAGAAACTATAGACTGTTTTCTATCCAATAATAATAATAATATGCATATTGTACGATCAAGGATTTTGTGGGAAGCCGTTTAAAAAATTAGCCACATTAGCATAAATAGTCTAAACAGCGCCCCCATCCCCAACAGGTTAATTTCAAACAACGGCATTAGCATGACAAGAACTTACCAGTCCAAAACAATGTCCTCTCCGTTCAAAAAATAGGCCTCAGTTTCAGAATCATAGGAGTGATTGCTAATGGAGTCTTCTTCAAAAAACATTTCTGTATCACTTTCACGATCAATTTCCTAAAAAATGTTGTCTACATTCGTATATCTAGTCTTAGATTTAGCTTTCCCTGAGTTATTCGCCATGATGTTGGATAAATAAACAGCTGAAGATGCAAGTTACCGAAATACTGCTGTGCGTAATAACCTTTGATCCTTCCAGTTTCCAAACGCACAGGTGAAAGACCTTCGTTACGCCGACGTTCACTGTATGGGTTGGTCTTCAAACAAAGAACCATTTGATAGTGCCATTTACCTCTGTTCATTGGCTATCTACCCAGCTAGATTTCAAGACGATGAGTGGTCATTGGGTTAAAATACAGTCAATCAACGAGACAGTGGTCATATAATTGGTGCACAATGAGCTCGTTACTAAATCCTTTTTTAAATCTGACAACGCAGTTGTCACGCTCGTCTTGATGAGAAAGAGTGGACCAAGGCGCAGCGTGTGAAAAATACATTCTCTTTATTTAGAGAAGAGTGAAACACGAAACGAACACTTATGACAAAACTAAACAAAACAACAAACGACCGTGAAGCTACAAACGTAAGTGCACTACAAAAGCTACAAACGTTATACATAGACAATTTCCCACAAAACCCAATGCCTATGGCTGCCTTAAATATGGCTCTCAATCAGAGACAATGAACCACAGCTGCCTCTAATTGAGAACCAATCTAGGCAGCCATAGACATACAAACACCTAGACAAGACACTGACCCATTTAATATACAAACCCCTAGACAATCCAAAAACACATACATTCCCCATGTCACACCCTGACCTAACTAAAATAATAAAGAAAACAAAGAATACTAAGGCCAGGGCGTGACAGCAGTGGGATTAGCAAGATTCTAGGCTTTTGAAGCATGTGAGACACTTGTATTTTCAGGAATGTTTAATATGACTATTTGTGGCGATCACCGTATGTTGTTTATTTTCAAACCCGGATCCAGGATCGGTAGATCAGAGAAGTTAAGGGACTTAGTTAATCGCTCAGGTAATCGCTCAGGTCTGTTAGTGAACACTAAACCAATTTGAGGCTGTGATGATTGTGTTGCTTTGGTTGGTCTGTGTATTATTTGAGTCAGGTTTAAATTGTCTGTGGTCTCTTTGAGTTTTTTCTTACAAGTTTTATTTTCCCAGTTTATATTGAAATTGGCCATGAGGATGATATCCTTCTTATGATCACATTCTTTAATATGGTCAAAAAACAAGGTATCAGAAGTTGGTGGTCGATATAAGCCAATAATATTGAGAGACATATGAAGGGAGGGGAAAACATTCAACCCCATACATTCAAGGTCACTGGCATGAATCCATTCGATAATACTGCATTTAGTATTATCTTTCATGTACATAAGCAATCCACCTCTCTGCCCTCTCCCCTGTCCCTCCTGAATATGGAATATTCTGGAACATTGAAGGCAAAAATAGGACAACATTTTCAATAACAAAATGAGGTCTGCCAAACAAAAACCTCACAGAAAAATGATTTATAAGAATGCTATAACTACAGAAAATGTTTGCTCAGTGGGAAATGAATATCCAACTTGTCAATGACAACTGTGTTGCATTTGGACTTTGTGACAGCACCTATAGACACTATTTCCTGGGTGGAAATTGGTTAAAGGGACAATCAGCAGTTGCTACATACATTTCTTGACTCATTATTTAATGATATGTACACATTGCATCTTGCCTCATGCCACTGTTGTAACCCATCAGAACCCAAAATATAAGCTTGTTTTACTCCAATGTTTGTAGACAATGTACATGTAAACAAACACTATATAGCCTCAACAAATGTCTACAACTATGATTTTGATGTAATGGATGGTCAGTCCTTGCATCCATAGCTCTGTCTATGAATTTGAGAGTGGTTACATTTCTACAGATTGTTGTCTCTGCTATCGCATGACAAGCAGTAACGATGCACCAAGTCTTGAACCAACAGGACCCTGAATAGCCTCTACCCCCAAGTCATAAAACCAAATAGCTTCCTTGGCTATATGCATTGACTTTATTCCTAGTTACATTACATGTACATACAGTATCTGCCTCAATTACCTTGTACCGCTGCACATCAACTCTGTACTGGTATTCCGTGTATATAGCCAAGATATCATGACTCATTGTGTATGTATTATTACTTTTATTATTACATGCTTAGTTTTCTATTATTTCTTTATTTTCTTTCTCTCTGCATTGTAATATCCACAAAACATCACCCATTGTCTTATACCCATGTCTATGATCTGGCTGTAATTGTTTTAAGTCTGTCTAAGAGACATTTGAAAGCTCAGGAAAACATCAGGGACGACAACAATGCAATAATTGTGTATGATATTTTCTGTCGAAAAACCCTTAAGAATCTTTCCCACTGTCACGCCTGCTCCTGCTCCCCCTCTCTGGCACTCGAGGGCGTCAGGCTGCCCATCATTGCGCACACATGTCACCATCGTTACGAGCATCAGCGCTTCATTGGACTCACCTGGACTCCTTCACGTTTTTGATTGCCTCCCCTTTATCTGTCTATTCCTCAGTTTCATCCCAGTGTCTTAATTCTTTTCGTTATGTTTCCCTTGTCCAGACGCTGTTCGTGTTTTGTTTCATGTCCGTTATTCATTAAATGTTCATTCCCTGTACTTGCTTCTCGTCTCCCAGCGTCTGTCCTCACAGAACGCTGACACCAATTTTGGACGCATCAGGGAGTTTTGTTTTTTGTTTAGGTTGGTGACGACGGGTCTGTGTGCCGCTGTCGAAGGAACCGGGGGTGCCTCAGCTGGCTCGTCAGGCTTCCACGCCTTAGCTGACTTGAGAGGTTTCCTTGCCTTGGTTGGCTCGAAAGGCTCCCACCCCAAGTCATGCGCCGGTTCGTCAGGCTCCCACGCCTCAGCCGTCTCGTTGGGCTCCCACACCTCAGCCGTCTCGTTGGGCTCCCACACCTCAGCCCGCTCGTCGGGCTCCCAGGCCTCAACCAGGCTCGTCGGGCTCCCATGTGTTATGTTTCATGTCCATTATTCATTAAATGTTCACTACTTGTAGTTGCTTCTCGTCTCCCAGCTTTATCCTCACACACACCAAGTTACTTCATTCCTCAGTGCCGACATGCACAGAAACAGACATGGGGGATGGGATATAGTTGTATTTTTTCAGCGGGATAATAAACTTTTTTTTCTTCTCAAATACACCCGAATGGCTTTCCAAGGGGTGTTGCGTGTTCCTGAGTGGTCAGCCTAATTCCTGAATAATGCTGTCTATCAATGGCCCCCACATAAATGTATTGAGCTCTAGCAATTTGGACAAAAACATTGGATAAAATGCAACGTTGGTACAAAATTATTAAAAATGATTCACAGCTGTAATGGCTACCAAAGGTGCTTCGACCGAGCATTAACTCTGGGGGTGTGAAGACTTACAAAATGTTTCTATAGTTTTTCTTTAACTTTGAAATTGTGGAGTAGGTTGTGTAGATCGGTTTATTCCCTTTTGAGATTACATTTTAAGGAAGCAAAATGTGAACACTGTGCAATTAGTGTGTAGAGTTTCACTACCAACTGTATATGTATCTTTTTTGTCAATTTCCAGTTGGGAGTGGATCTGAAGTATGATGCAATTTCTCTACCTGGCCTAGAGCGTGTTCTCTGCCAAGATAAGCCAATATTATGAGTTCCCAGTAAGCCAACCTGGTATGCATGAAATGACAATTACGCCTAGCCTGGAGCATGACATTTTGAAATATAGTTTTGCATATTGATGTGGATAGAATCCATCTCGATCGTAACAGCCTTATGTGAAAGACCTTATAGTTTTGTGGTCTTTAATGTAATTAATAGAGGCTGTGGCCATATAGTGTTCTTGTCTTCAAAAGCCCATTATATGCTAGTGTCATACCCTGTTAAAACATGATTTAGAACTATGGTTTAAGTAATAATAATATGTGGATGTATATTTTGTATATGTTGTATGCATTTAATCAGATTTGTTTATATTCATAAACTCTATGTTTTACTACAGCTGTTGGGCCTATGTTGGTTAACTTATTATATACTGCTACTTTAAATATGTTGAGACAGTTTCTGTTCACGTGAAGAGTGCGTGCTCGGTTTGGAGCAATCAAGATAGACTATGGGTGGGTGGTGTGCAGAGGGCTTCTCAGGTATTTCTGTTGTTGCTGAGGAGAGAAAGAGAAAAGAGGGGGAGAGATGCTCTTGTGAAGCGGGAATACATTTTGTGTACTAAAAATATTTTTTTCCCCGAATTGGGTTTAATGTGGCCAGGTGGGACGCTACATCCGTTGAAATTGCAGAGCGCGAAATTCAAACTACAGAATTATAAATATTTAACTTTCATTAAATCGCAAGTGTAATATATCAAAATAAAGCTTAAATTCTTGTTAATCCTGCCGCTATGTCAGATTTCAAAAAGGCTTCACTGCGAAAGCACACCATGCGATTATCTGAGGACAGCGCCCCGCATACAAAATGCAATCTGGGAGGATTTCACCTTATAATAAAAGTGACAGCCGCTGTATTTTTTTGGTGGGGATGGTTTGTCCTCGGGGTTTTGCCTGCCATATCAGTTCTGTTATACTCACAGACATAATTTTAATAGTTTTAGAAACTTTAGAGTGTTTTCCATCCAAATTATATGCATATCCTAGCTTCTGGGCCTGAGTATCAGGCAGTTTACTTTGGGCATGCTTTTCATCCATACGTGAAAATACTGCCCCCTACCCAAGAGAGGTTAACTGCACTCTACTTTACTCATCTTTAACAAAATAACATTCATAGTTAAATATTTTACCGAGAGAGTCGTCTCAATTTGCTTGCTGCTTGGATAGATTAACAAACAAAACAAACTTTCTTTATTAATTTACCAGGTTTTTAGTTTCCTGAGAACTAATGATTGATATTGGCATATCATGTCACAGAACACGCTGTTGCCTTACATTACAGTTACACCAGTTTGTCCGGGCCAGAACACGCTCTAGGCCAGGTATTGAAGGTATTGCATCATACATCAGATCCTCCTTCTACAGGATATTGGCAAGTTAAACATAATTATTTTCTGCTATTTTCTGCTGAATTACAAGACAACATGGCAGCACACATAACTCTATACACACTAGGGATTAATGCAGGAAACCGGGATCCTGAGATTTCCTAACCAAGCTCCCTCCCGTTTCCTGTGAAAATAGAACTTTCCCAAAAAATGGCTGATACACTGTTTCTGCAAAAGTAATTGAGGAAATAGACATTCGCAAAATTGATCCATAAGATGTTCCACTGACAATCGAGAGAGCACGTGATTGCCATGTTGATAAGCAGTCTCTCAGTCACATGAAAGGTCCAATGAATAACATTTTCTGATAATACAAAACCTAGGAGGCACATGGTTCTCACCCCCTTCCATAGACTTACACAGTAATTATAACAACTTCTAGGGGACGTCCTCCAACATATCAGAGCCCCAATCAAAGAATCAGAGAATCATTCTAGTACTGAAAGCATAAGCTATAGCTAGCTAGCACTGCAGTACATACAATGTGGTGAGTGGTTGAGTCAAAGAGAGAGAAACACAGTGGTTGAACAGTTTTGAACAAATTAATTTCTTTAAAAATGAAGTAGAAGCTAGAGAAAGAGCGAGAGATAGCTATATTTAGTTGTACTTTTTCATGATCACTTATCTAGCGAATGCAGCTAGGTAGTTTAGCCTACTCAAACTCCCGGCTCAAAAAGAGAGGGATGCTATGTTAGTTAGCTGGCTGTGGCAATCCAACACTGGAACTCTTCCAAGTCAAGCTTTTGGTTTTATATATGTATTGCTCCCGGGGCCTGCTGGTTTAACTGCTGCACCTCTTTCTGACTGTACATTGTACTGCATGATTGTAACGTGCTTACTAACGCGTTATTTCTAGTATCTATGTTGGCTATGAAAGTTATTTTTGCTTGTTCACAGACAGCTGATGTGTTCTGCACTGAGGTCCACAAGCGAAGGGCAAAAGGTGAACGCGTAGATAGTTGCAAGAAGGAATACAACGATTAAAGTGATCATGCTGTTTTCCTTTCTTTTTTAATGGGTGAATCAGCTTCCGTATTGCAAATAGATGGTGGCTTCTATCAATGTAATTGTCTGCATCATTTCAAATCCCCCATAGATGTTTTAAATAAATATATTATTTAAATATATATATATTGTTTTTTAATATATGTTCCTTTATTGTTCCTTTATTGTTTTCCCTACCCTACAACAACACTTAATAGTTATACTTCCAGCTTATATATACACTACATATATCAACAGCATTGGAAGACATATTCAGAAAGCTAATGTACATTTTCATGTGGATTACACTATTCTCTACTCGAGTAGCCGCAGTTTGGCTTTTGAGAAAGCTCACAACTTTTAACAACATTCAACACACCATTCAACACGATCCGTACGATCTGAAGCTTGTTCATAATTCCTCTAAAACAAATGCCTAGTATTTTCCAAAGCTAAACACTCTGAAACCATGTCATTACTACCTTGGAAGGACATTCCATGGAACAAGTAATAACATTCAATTATCTGGGAGATCAGGTGGATGAGAAGTTGAGTTTTTCCTTTGCCACCATAAAATAGATGATTCATTGTACTTTTCCATCTGTGTTGGACTATAGTAATACGATTTAAGGTCAAGCCTCAATAAATACACTGAAGGCTCTTGACTGTATCATGTGATGTCTACATTGCTGTCGGGTGGACATAGCTAGCAACACACAGGCTATAACACTGGTACATTCTTATATAGACAGCCATTTTAGAAAAACTGTAATTTAATCTGTTCTCTATTAGCTCGAAATGAAAACACTTACAAGCTCAGATACCAATCTTGTTTTAAGCTAACAGTCCTGAACAAATGTACAGAGCTTGGAACAAAGTATTTTCACTAATCAGTCCCCTTGTACTGGAATTCCCTCCAAGCCAACCTAAAACTCCAGGGCCTGGTGTCCCTAGAGAAGTTCAAAGCACAAATAGATGAACAAGTTGTTGAGACATTTAGTTGTTTCTAGTTGTTACCGATGTCACTAGTCGGCGTTGCCTTATTTATGCAAGGATGTTGTTTTACCTGAAGCATTTTGATACCATATTGAGCCTGTCTATTTACGTCTTGCATTCAGTTTTTTTCTGACTTGTGTTGTGTACATGTACATTACTGACGTGCAGCTTTTTATATTGATATATCTTTGTCTGGTTCATGTCATGTGGCTGTTTGTCTGAAACTGATGGGGTGAGCCTACCAGACGAGCTAAATGACTTCTATGCTCGCTTCGAGGAAAGCAACATTGAAGCATGCATGAGAGCATGTTCCGGATGACTGTGATCACGCTCTCCGTAGCCGAAGTGAGTAAGACCTTGAAACAGGCAGATTACCAGGACGTGTACTCCGAGCGTGTGCTGACCAGCTGGCAAGTGTCTTCACTGAAATTTTCAACCTGTCGTCCATGACCGAGTCTGTAATACCAACATGTTTCAAGCAGACAGCCATAACTGTGCCCAAGAACACCAAGGTAACCTGACTAAATGACGACTGACCTGTAGCATTCACGTCTGTAGCCATGAAGTGCTTTGAAAGGTTGGTCATGGCTCACAACACCATTATCCCAGAAACCCTAGACCCAAACCAATTTGCATACTGCCTCAACAGATCCACAGATGATGCAATCTCTATTGCACTCCACACTGCCCTTTCCCATCTGGACAAAAGGAACACCTATGTGAAAATGCTATTCATTGACTACAGCTCAGAGTTCAACACCATAGTGCCCTCAAAGCTCATCACTAAGCTAAGGTCCCTGGGACTAAACACCTCCCTATGAAACCGGATCATGGACTTCCTGACGAGCCGCCCCCAGGTGGTAAGGGTAGGTAACAACACATCTGCCACGTTGATCCTCCACACGGGGGTCCCTCAGGGGTGAGTGCTCAGTTCTCTCCTGTACTCCCTGTTCACCCATGATTGCATGGCCAAGCACGACTCCAACACCATCATTAAATTTGCCAATGACACAACAGTGATAGGCCTGATCACCGACAACGATGAGACAGCCTATAGGGAGGAGGTCATAGACCTGGCAGTATACTGCCAGGATAACAACATCTACCTCAACGTGATCAAGACAAAGGAGATGATTGTGGACTACAGGAAAAGGAGGGCCGAGCACGCCCACATTCTCATCGACAGGGCTGTAGTGGAGCAGGTTGAGAGCTTCAAGTTCCTTGGTGTCCACATCACCAACAAACTATGGTCCAAACACAACAAGACAGTCGTGAAGAGGGCACAACAATGCCTATTCCCCTTCAGGAGAATGAAAAGATTTGGCATGGGTCCTCAGATCCTCAAAAAGTTCTACAGCTGCACCATCGAGAACATCCTGATTGGTTGCATCACCGCCTGGTATGGCAACTGCGATTGGTTGCATCACCGCCTGGTATGGCAACTGCTTGGCCTCCGACCACAAGTTGCTACAGGGGGTAGTGCGTACAGCCCAGTACATCACTGGGGCCAAGCTTCCTGCCATCCAGGACATCTATACCAGGCGGTGTCAGAGGAAGGCTCTAAAGATTTCCAAAGATTCCAGCCACCCTAGCTGTTTTTTTATTGTTGCTCCTTAATTATTTCTTAGTTATAAAATTGTCTTTTTTTTATTTTTTACATCCATTTCTTTTTTGTAAATACTTTCTTAAAACACTTATTTTTCTTAAAACGACAATGTTGGTTAAGGGCTCGTAAGCAAGCATTTCACTGTTGTATTCGGCCTATGTGACAAATACAATATAATTTGGTTGTCACGCCCTGACCGTATAGAGCTTTTTATGTCTCTATTTTGGTTTGGTCATGGTGTGATTTGGGTGGGCATACTATGTTCATTTTCTATGTTTTGTATTTCTTTGTGTTTGGCCGGGTGTGGTTCTCAATCAGAGGCAGCTGTCTTTCGTTGTCTCTGATTGAGAACCATACTTAGGTAGCTTTTCCCCACCGATGCTTTGTGGGTAGTTATTTTCTGTTTTGTGTTTCTGCACCTGACAGGACTGTTTCGGTTTTCATTCATTCTCTTTGTTATTTTGTATTTAGTGTTCAGTTGAAATAAAAAGCATGAACACTTCCCACGCTGCGCTTTGGTCCACACCTTCTTCAACAGACGATCGTTACATTGATGCTGCTGTCTTGTTCCAGGTCTCTCTTGAATATGAGATTTTTAGTTCAACGAGACTAACCTGGTTAAATAAAGTTTCAATAAAATAAATAAAAAGGTTTAATGATTGGTTTCATGAATGTGTTATGAATGGATTATGGATACAACCTTAAAATAAAGTGTTACCACCATTTATACATTCAAGCCTATCCAACCTCCAAGTCACAAATTCAGTTGAAATTACTAGGAAACCATAATATTTGTTCGAATGTTAAATGACGAGACAGAGACATTCATGCGAGTAACCAGCCTTGTTCTGTACATCATGACACTTCCGGGTATCTCAAGCACCCCGGTATAAATACATGAGTTGCAGTAATGAACATTTACCAACAGATAGCATCACTGTGCCATCTTACACCCATAACATCTTCCCTTTATAAAATAGGACAGGAGGTGTCAATTCATTAACAAAACAAACCTAGTAATAATTTCCAACATGAACAGTTTAGTATTTTTATTTTTATTTTTATTTTCTCAGGTAACAACTTAACACATTTTGATAGTCTCTTTACTTTTTTTTATCTCTGTCTGCCAACCCTGATGGGAAACCTACAGATTAAGTATTTTTGATGGCTGAGACAAACGCCCGTAGCGTGAAAAGACAGGGGGCTTGTCTGCGAGGACTGCGGGTTCCCGCACAGGCGTGTCACCTGACTGTCTAAGGGGAGTATTGATGGGCGAGGGAGCAGCCGACCTGTGATCACCTGGCTCTTCGCCCAGTGCCTCAGGCCCCATGTGACTTGACCTGTGATCACCTGGCTCTTCGCCCAGTGCCTCAGGCCCCATGTGACTTGACCTGTGATCACCTGGCTCTTCGCCCAGTGCCTCAGGCCCCATGTGACTTGACCTGTGATCACCTGGCTCTTCGCCCAGTGCCTCAGGCCCCATGTGACTTGACTGTGATCACCTGGCTCTTCGCCCAGTGCCTCAGGCCCCATTGCTGGAGTTCCGTCTTTTGTCATGCGACCCCTTTGACCATCAGGGTTCTGAGTAGGTGCTGGCTCAGCAATCCGAAGGTCAACCCTGTTGCGATGGTACAGTGATCCATTCACTTCGACCAAGTAGGAGCGTGGTGCCACTTTCTGTACACAGGATCCGAGTCCCCAGAGGCCCGTCCGGTCCCCTGGTAGTGGCTTCATTCGCACCGTTTCACCCACCCTGAGCTCAGGTAAGTCTTTTGCTGATTTGTCGTAGATGAACTTGGAGACCTGTCTTCTGTGACGTAGCTTCACCAGCACGTCAGTCACCACACATGGCTCCAGGTTAGTGCTGGCTACTGGCAGAGCTGCTTTTAAGCGCCGTGCCATGAGGCGCTGGGCCGGGCTGCTATCCATGCCTTCTGTCGGGGTATTGCGCCACTGCAGGATTGCTTTCCAGGCATCTTTGCCCTCTCGCAGAGCCTTTTAGCAGAGGTTATTTGCGATTTTTACTGCGGACTCCGCCTTCCCATTAGCTTTTGGGTATCGTGGTGATGAAGTGACGTCCTCGAATTCCCATCCTGCAGCAAATTTTCGGAACTCAACTCCGGAGAATTGGGGTCCATTGTCTGAAATTACCCTATCTGGCTGGCCATAGCGGGTAAACTGAGCCTTGCAGCGTTTGATTGTTGTCTCTGCTGAGAGGTCGGGGAGGAGGTCAATCTCCCAAAAGTCTGAGTAATGATCGACTACCAGCAGAAAGTCTTTGCCACTGTGCTGGAAGAGATCTAGACTTACTATCTGCCAGGGGCGCATCGGTAGCTCGTGGGACATCATTGTCTCTCTCTGTTGCTCAATGGCATATTCATTGCAGATTGTGCATTTAGTGACATAGTCTTTGATTTCACTCTGCATTCCTGGCCAATACAGTGTGTCACGTGCTTGTCTGTAACAGGCCTCACCTCCTATGTGACTTGAGTGCACACGCGCCAACATCTCATGGCGCAGAGACCGGGGAATAACGACTCTCTGACACATGAATATTACTCCGTTTTGAACACTGAGCTCCTCTTTGACTGGCCAATATTCTCTGACGGCTAAAGCAGTTTCTTCCTTGCAGTCGGGCCAGCCCATCATAATCACAGACATCAATGCCTGGAGTTGTCCGTCCCTGTCTGTGTGCTGTCTGATTTGTATAAGGCGCTGGTCCGTAACATTGAGGTAGTCAGCCTGGTTGATGTGTTCAACATTCACTTGCTCTGTTTGTAAGCTGCACACTGCGTGTTGTTCATGCATGGAGCGTGTGTGAATGCCTGATGCAGTAGCCCTGCTGAGCGTGTCACTCACATACATCTCTGACCCTGGCTTATACACCACCTTGAGATTGTAGTTTTGTAGGGCCAGTAGCATGCTCTGCAGTCGTTTTGGGGCATTCAGAAGAGGCTTGCTGAATATAGCAAAAAGGGGCTTGTGATCTGTCTCTGCGGTAATATTGCCGCGCCCGTACAGGTAGTGGTGGAAGCATTGGCATGCAAACACAATGCTGAGGCACTCCTTCTCTATCTGGGCATAGTTCTGCTCTGTTAGGGTGAGTGCCCTAGAGGCGAATGCCACAGGCTGGCTCTCCTGCATGAGGCAACAGCCAAGTCCATACTGGCTTGAGTCACTCTGAATCGTGACAGGTTTTGACACATTGTAGTAACGCAGTACAGGTGTCTGGGTGACCAGTTTTTTTATTTCCCTTACCGCTGCGTCATGTTTTGGGAGCCAATGCCAGATGGCGTCCTTGTCCATGAGCCTCCTTAGTGGCTCACACACTTCAGAGAGCCGCGGTAGGAATTTGGCCAGGTAAGTGACGAATCCGACGAAGCGCTGCACTCCCTTCACGTCACATGGGTGGGGCATTTCCAAGACAGCCTTCACTTTTTCAGGATCCGCCTTCAATCCGGTGGAGGACAAGATGTGCCCATGAAAGCGGACCTCTGGCACTTTAAACTGAAGCTTTTTTATGCTTAGCCTTAGCTTGACCTG
This sequence comes from Salvelinus fontinalis, assembly GCF_029448725.1. Lineage (NCBI taxonomy): Eukaryota > Metazoa > Chordata > Actinopteri > Salmoniformes > Salmonidae > Salvelinus > Salvelinus fontinalis. The sequence goes on from NC_074667.1 coordinate 12,601,439, forward strand.
TCTGCATCTGACCATCAGGGCCAGCAGCTTGGCGTCATGGTCGCATTCTGCCTCCTCATCACTGTCCCCACAGCCCACTACGAGGATGTCATCTGCTATAGGTTCCACGCCACTGAGTCCCATCAACAGCTCGTGCTGTTTCCTCTGATACACCTCTGGTGCCACGGAGACCCCAAACGGGAGCTTCAACCACCTCTTCCTGCCCCAGGGTGTCCAAAAGGTGGTCATGTAGCTGCTGGGCTCGTCGAGCTTGCACTGCAGGAAGGCATCTCTGGCGTCCACGAGCGTGAAGACTCTGGCCTTTGGGAGCTTGTAAAGAACATCCTCCAACGTGGGCATAATGTAATGTGAATGTCGCAGAGCCCGGTTGAGGTGTTTAGGATCAATGCATATCCGTAGCTTGTCTGGTTTCTTGATGATAACCATATTACTTATCCAGTCTGTAGGCTCAGTGACAGATATCATGTGGCCATCTGCTTCGTATTTGTCAAGCTGAGCCTTCGTAGCTGCTTTCATGGCCACTGGTACATTGCGGGGTGCACACTGGACAGGCTGGATTGCTGCGTACAACTCAAAGTGGACTTCCCCGGGAACTGACTCGACCGGTGCGTTGAAGACATCATGGTACTTGCTTAGGAGTGTCTCCTTGCTCAGGGGCCCACTATGACTTTGTCTATAATGTTAAGATCAGCTGGGATGGTAAAGTTAATAAGCCCAAGGCGCTCGCATGTAGAACCTGACAGTAATGGCTGTTGACTAGCCTCAACTATTTCAAACTCAAGGGTGTGTTTCTGGCCACGTAAAACACACTCTGTCACAAACAGGCCTAAAGAGGTCATGAACTGGCCTGAATACAGTTTCAGCTTGGTGCTACTCTGTGTGAGATTGTCTCTGGGCGCGAGCCTCCTTTTATCTTTAAGGCTCATAACGTTGCATGTGGCCCCTGAATCTATCTGGCATTGCTGTGGTTTATTATTAAGTAGCAGAGTGACAAACCACTTTTTTCCTTTTGCCTTCACTGCCCCTATGCACTCGCTAGCATATACATCCTCTGTGCTGTTGTTCCCTTCATCTGTGTTTGTTTCAATGGAGTGCACCTTACCCTCCTTTCTCTTGCTTTTCATGCAGACCCTTGCAAAGTGCTTAGCTGTACCACAGGATTTGCATATTTTTCCATAGGCTGGGCAGTGTTCTTTTCCTCGTCCATGAGAAATGCCACAATATCGGCATGTATTGGGGTTGTCTACTGCAGAGTTGGCTGTAGTATTAGCATTAGCTGTAGCAAAGGGGAATTTCTTTACTGGCTGCCTGAATGTAGCATTGACATTGTCCATATGTTGTCTTTCTAGCTCCATGGACCTTATCCGTATATCAGTAAGCTCTGCTCCACGGCATGTCTCCACTGCCAAGACCAGCGTCAGGTCACGTTCTCTCAGCAAACGTCTGCGGGTGCCCTCATCAGTTATGCCAAGCACAATCTTATCTCTGATCAGTTCATCTCTTAAAGCACCATAGTCACATGTAGCTGCCTTTTCCCTTAACCTAGTGACAAAGCTGTCAATGGACTCCCCGTCCTCCTGTTTGCAACAACCGAACACATAACGCTCGTAGGTGACGTTCTTTGCTGGCTTAAAGTAATGTTCAAGAGCATCAAGAATAGTTACAGCGTTACCTTGCTGAGCTGCTGTTAGGTTCAGGTTGTGTTTGAATACGTGTCGGCATTCAGTTCCCATTATAGTCCTCAAAGTGGCAGCCACTACCTCATCGTCCTTTTCCAGAAGTCCCGTTGCTAGCGCATAGTCCTCCCATTCACCTCTAAACGTATCCCAGTTCGTGCTCCAATCCCCGCTGAGCTTCATAACGGCGGGAGGGGGAATGTTCGCTGCCATGTCTGACCGGTGCTAACAACACTGAAGCTAACTAGCAAACTCACTCTAGCTAAATTTTACTCAAATAAACAATTGTTTGGTAAACCAGAAAAGGTTACTCTAATTTGCGGAAAGCATGGTTAGTAATCCCTCTTCTGACACCATGTTTGAATGTTAAATGACGAGACAGAGACATTCATGCGAGTAACCAGCCTTGTTCTGTACATCATGACACTTCCGGGTATCTCAAGCACCCCGGTATAAATACATGAGTTGCAGTAATGAACATTTACCAACAGATGGCATCACTGTGCCATCTTACACCCATAACAATATTGACCAAAGTTTTGCCTGGAGGGATGTCATACACTTCAGGCTGTGCATGACTGTGGTTATCGCCATGGCTGTAATGTCATCTTGTTTGTTATTCAACTGTGAGAGGTGTGGATGGGTGGGGCAGGTATAGTAGCTGCAGAAAGAGTATAAAACAGGGCTGCAGAGAGAAACCACACTACTACTGAAGACCAGAAGACATCATCCAGATAAACAGCAGTCAATCAGACAGCATCGTCCAACTGTAAGAGGTATGTTTGTTTTCACTGAGAATCTTCTTTGCAAAGGTGTATAAGAGTGGGCAGGTGTATACAAGTGGACAGGTAGGAATGGATGGAGAGGTGTAGGTGGACATGTGTATGTGTGTGTGTGTGTGTGTGTGTGTGTGTGTGTGTGTGTGTGTGTGTGTGTGTGTGTGTGTGTGTGTGTATGTGTGTGTGTTAACAAGTTGTGCTCTATGTGCTTTAGTAAAGGATGAAGATCCAGAGTATGCTACTGCTGTTCGCTCTAGTGGGTGTCCTGTTAGCAAGCTCCCTCAATGAAGATAACTCCGAGGAAGGTATGTCTTGTTTGTGAATGTGTACTACTTTACTGCCCGGGTTTAATCTGATATAATTTAGTAAAATGAAAAATCTTTCTTCCTCAGCTCTCCTGCAGGAGGATGATCTAAAAGGTGGAAAGGCTGACTTTTTGGCAAAGTTGGCTTCTCTGAAGACCAGCCCCTCTGAAGATGAAGCACCATGTGAGCTGTCTGTCTGTCTGTCTGTCTGTCTGTCTGTCTGTCTGTCTGTCTGTCTGTCTGTCTGTCTGTCTGTCTGTCTGTCTGTCTGTCTGTCTGTCTGTCTGTCTGTCTGTCTGTCTGTCTGTCTGTCTGTCTGTCTGTCTGTCTGTCTGTCTGTCTTTATCTTTCTGAGCAACAGTAAATTGTCAACGGGAGGTTAGCAGAGGGTGGTAGGGAAAGCGGAGGGAGTAACATGGCTAACTCCATCTCTACAGTTAATTAGCATCATGTTTCGTAGAGGCAAATTATTTTTTAAATGGTAGTCAAATACTGGTCTGATACTGGTCAAAAACCTGATAGAAAATAATTTTTAAGTTTAAAATCTAGTCACTTAAATTTCTGATATGTTGGAGTCATTTTCAAATGTTTAGCTTTTTAAAAAAGTATTTTCCATAAAGAATATTTAAAACTGTATTCCACAGTGTTTGGCAAGCTTCGGAACGTAGCCAAGGATCTTATTGGATGAGAAGTGACCAGAATGGGGATGCCAAGGATCCTTTTCAGTCTCCATATGGAATCAGCTATCACCTCTGAAGTCATCACTAACAACACCTCAATGAATCATTCCAACATCCATCCATCAATGAATGTCAAGAAAACAAACAGTAATACAGTTAATTGGTACTTTGGTACTGAGAAAAACTCATCAACATTCTGAAGAATATATGTTTTATCCATGAACATGTTCTTTATGTCCTGACACATGATAGATGATTGGTCAAGTTAGTGGATAAATATTGTATGGTTGTATGGTTGACGTGTTACATTGTGATCCTCCAATAAACTATCAAGCATAAGACACGTTTGGTCGTTTTTTATTAATCTTACATGTTTAGCAGTGTTTCAATTACATCATACATGTTTCATAATATTGTTTTATTGCGTGTTTCTATTCAGTGTGAACAATGTGAACTTGAGCATAATACAGATGCAGTGCATGCAGAGCAAATTACAACAGATTACACTGAGCAGTAATAGTAGTACACATATGCACACACACACACACACACTAGACGTACCGTCTTGAGAGTTAGCTTCATTGAGTGAGCTTGATAACAGCACTCCCAATAGAGTGAACAGCAGTAACATATCCTGGATCTTCTACTAAGCATTTGTCACTTATCTACACACATTACCCCTATAATGACAAAGTGAAAACATGTTTATAGTTATTTATGCTAATTTATTGAAAATGAAATACAGAAATATCTAATTTAGTTAAGTATTCACAACAAATGTTAGAATCACATCTGGCAGTGATTACAGAGTCTTTCTGGATGTGTCTCTAAGAACTTGCACACCTGGATTGTACAATATTTGCCCATTATATTATTTTCTTAATTCTTCAAGCTCTGCCAAATTGGTTGTTGATCATTGCTAGACAACCATTTTCAAGTCTCGCTATAGATTTTCAAGCAGATTTAAGTCAAAACTGTATCTCGGCCACTCAGGAATATTCATTGTCTTCTTGGTAAGCATCTCCAGTGTAGATTTGGCCTGGTGTATGATGTTATTTAGCCATGTCTGCTTTTCTTTCTACCCATGTACCAATAGGTGCCCTTCTTTGCGAGGCATTGGAAAACATCCCTGGTCTCTGTGGATGAATCTGTGTTTTAAATTCACTGCTCGACTGAGGGACCTTATAGATAATTGTATGTACGGGGTAAAGAGATGAGGTAGTCATGTAAGAATCTATTATTACACACAGAGTGAGTCCATGCAACTTATTTTGTGACTTATTAAGGACATTTTCACTCCTGAACTGATTTAGGCTTGTCATAACAAAGGGGCTGAATACTTATAGACTCAAGACATTTCAGTTGTTTATTTTTAATTAATTTGTGATTTTTTTGGAGAAAAAAAACATATTTCCACTTGGACATTATGGGGAATTGTGTGTTCGCCAGTGACTAATCTCAATTTAATCCATTTTAATTTCAGGTTGTAACACAATAACATTTGGAAAAAGTCAAGGGGTGTGAATATTTTCTGAAGGCACTGTAAATGTTTTGTTCTAGAGTTTGTGAAGCAGCTGATAATACTGTCCACTGCTGATGCTGGGACTTCAGATATTCTGAATATTGATTTGTTATTTTCCATAGGAGTGAGAGTTGTGGTCTTGTTTGAAAATCCTTGAGACAGTTCCCTGACAGTCTACAAGGACATTTTTAATAGTGGTGGATATAAAATTACAGTCTTGAGTTAGAATCCCATTAACTTTTAATTTGGGGTGGTTTTTGGACTTTTCAGCTTCTCTCCTTGTTAGTTTGTTGAGGTTTTCCCAAATCAAAAATCGGACAACATTTTCAATAACAAAATTAGGTCTACCAAACAAAAACCTGATAGAAAAATAATTTATTAGAATGCTGTAAGTACAGGAAAAGTTGGCTCAGTGGGAAATCAATATCCTACAAGTCAATGACAACTGTGTTGAATTTGGACTTTGTGACAGCACCTACAGACACTATTTCCTGGGTGGAAATTTAAAGGGGCAATCAGCAGTTGCTATATAAATGTTTGACTCATTAATTAATGATATGTACACATTGATTCTTGCCTCATGCCACTGTTGTAACAAATACAAAATATAAGCTTGATTTAATCCAATGTTTGGAAAAGAAGTACATGTAAACAAACACTATATAGCCTCAAAATATTGCTTCAACTATAATTTTAATATAACGTATGGTCAGTCCTCGCATCCATAGCTCTGTCTATGATTTTGAGAGTGGTTACATTTCTACAGACTGTTGTCTCTGCTTCCACATGACAAGCAGTGACAATGCACCAAGTCTTGAACCAACAGGACCCTGAACAGCTTCTACCCCCAAGTCATAAGACTACTAAATAGCTAGTTAAAAAGTTAACCAAATAGCTAACTGGACTATCTGCATTGAACCTTTTGGCACTAACTTTTTTCACTCATCACATATGTTGCTGCTACTGTTGATTATTTGTCACATTATTCCTAGTTATATTTTTTCCCAAGATGGCGTAGCAGTCAGACGTCTTTGTCTTTGTCTTGTCGTGTCCTGAGTATATATCTTTTTTCTCTGTATATATTTTGTTATTTTGTTATATTTTTAACCTCAATTTCTACATACTCTCCGGCAACCCACCTCACCCATTGTGGTATGAATCTGCTATTTTCTATACTTTAGAACCGGAACCCCCAACAGAAGCTAGCCAGCTAACTAGCTACTAGCTAGTAGTCGGTTAGCCACTGCTAGCGGTCATCAGCTAAGCTCAGCCCGGATAACTCCTGCCAGTCTGCACAGCGCTATTCAACCCATAGCATATTGGACTGCTTCCTCTCTACCACATCTCCACATCTCCGGATTCCTACCTCAAGCTCTGAACCTTTTCACCTGGATCATCGCAGCTAGCTAGCTGCTATCCGAGTGGCTACTCCTGGCTAATGTCTCTGTCCTGAAACAAGCAGTAGTTAGCCTGGAGCTAGCCTCGTGTCAGGCCCATCTCCCGGCTAGCTGAAGAGGTTCATTAGCCACTCCTTGGGCTACAATACCTTTTTTGCCATTTGGCCTGGACCCTTTAACTGCCAACACGGAGCCCCGCCGATCCATCACGACTGGTCTACCGACGTAATCCACCCGAGGAGGTTTCATCAGGCTCCTCCGTCGTTACATCCCCTGAAGGCCTGTCTGCTAGCATGCTAGATGCGGCCCGCTACCGGATCATCGCAGCTAGCTAGCTGCTATCCGAGTGGCTACTCCTGGCTAACAACCCTGTCCTGAAGCAAGCACCAGTTAGCCTGGAGCTAGCCCAGAGCTAGGCCCACCTTCCGGCTAGCTGAAGAGGTCCATCAGCCAATTTCTTGGGCTACAATACCTAGTTTGCCAATTGGCCTGGACCCTTTTTCTGCCTACACGGAGCCCTGCTGATCCATCATGACTCGTCTGCGGACGTAACCGTCTGAGGGGCCTCAACTGACTCTTCCATTGCGACGCCCCCCTAAGGCCCTTCTTCTAGCCTGCTAGGCCTGGACTGCTAGCTATCTGAATCGGCATGTCTCCAGCTCGCCGAGCTACTCACTGGACCCTATGATCACTCGGCTATGCATGCCTCTCCCTAATTTCAATATGCCTTGTCCATTGCTGTTTTGGTTAGTAATTATTGTCCTATTTCACTGTAGAGCCTCCAGCTCTGCTCAAGATGCCTTAGCTAGCACTTTTGTTCCACCTCCTACACATGCGATCACCTCACCTGGTTAAAATGGTGTCTCTAGAGACAAAACCTCTCTCATCGTCACTCAGTGCCTAGGTTAACATCCAACATTTTCACATCCTACCATCTGTACATTACGCCTTGAATCTATTCTTCCACGCCCAGAAACCTGCTCCTTTTACTCTCTGTTCCCGAACGCACTAGACGACCAGTTCTTATAGCCTTTAGCCGTACCCTTATCCTACTCTTCCTCTGTTCCTCCGGAGATGTAGAGGTTAACTTCTTATGGCTGCAGGGGCAGTATTGAGTAACTTGGATGAAAGGTGCCCATTTCAAACGGCATCGTACTCAATTCTTGCTCGTACAATATGCATATTATTATTACTATTGGATAGAAAACACTCTCAAGTTTCTAAAACCGTTTGAATTATATCTGTGAGTAAAACAGAACTCATTTTGCAGCAAACTTCCTGTCAGAAAGTGAAAAATCTGAAATCGAGGCTCTGTTCCAGGGCCTACCTAATCTTTTGCTTGAAATCTATTAGTATACATGCACTTCCACTAGATGTCAATAGGCTGTGAGAGGTGAAATGGGGTCTCTAGCTCTTTCTATGGTCAAAAGAGAGCGCTTGGAATGACAGGACCCCAATTTCCTTTGTTCAGGAAGACACGGAAAGGACTTCCGCATTGGCTTCTGAAAAGCTGTTGTTATAGACGGCTAATAGCCTTTGATTTTATTTGATAAATGTGACAATATCATCGTAAAGTATGTTTTTTCAATATAGTTTAACCTGTTCGGGCTGCAGGGGCAGTATTGAGTAGCTCTGATAAAAGGTGCCCATTTCAAACGGCCTCGTACTCAATTTTTGCTCGTACAATATGCATATTATTATTACTATTGGATAGAAAACACTCTCTAGTTTCTAAAACCGTTTGAATTATATCTGTGAGTAAAACAGAACTCATTTGGTAGCAAACTTCCTGACCAGGAAGTGGAAAGTCTGAAAACGATGCTCTGTTCTAGGGCCTGCCTATAAATGGGCATGTTACGTATTAGTATACGTGCACGTCATACACCTTCCACTAGATGTCAAGAGGCAGTGAGAGAAGAAATGGAGTGTTGATCTTGGTCTGAGGTGGAATGAATCCTCTTGGCATGACGTGTCACCCATTTCCTGTTTTCTGGAAAGCGTGAGGATGGACCTGGAATTGCCTTCTGAAAAGCTGTCGTTATAGGCGACTATTATCTCCGGCTTTGATTTTATTTGATACATGTGACAATATCATCGTAAAGTATGTTTTTTCAATATAGTTTTATTAGATTATTGAAATTTATTCGGGACGTTAGGCGTGTTGCGTTGTGTGCCTTTGTTTAGGAAGGAGAGCTTCGCGCCACTTGGCGAGTGTGCTTGCTAATTCAAGAGGGAAAAAGGACGTTCTAAAACCAAACAACGATTGTTCCCGACAAAGGACCTCTTGTACAACATTCTGATGGAAGCTCATCAAAGTAGGACCCATTTTATGATGCTATTTCATATATCTGTCGAACTGTGTACTATTAGTTTTGCGCCCAGGTTTTGGGCACTCTCGCCATAACGTAAGCCTTATGTCGTAATGAAGTTATTTTTAGAATTCTAACACTGCGATTGGATTAAGAACTAGTGTATCTATCATTTCCTATACAACATGTATTTTTTTGTCATGTTTATAAATAGTTATTTGGTCAGAATATGTGAGTGTCAGATAAATATCCGGACGTTGTGGGAAAAAGATGCTACGTTAGCACAATGTATAACCACTGATTTCAGCTCTAAATATGCACATTTTCGAACAAAACATAAGTGTATGTATAACCTGATGTTATAGGACTGTCATCTGATGAAGCTTATCAAGGTTAGTCAAAAACTACATATCTTTTGCTGGTTTGTTACGATCGCTAACCTTTGCTGCTGGGAAATGGCTTGTGTTTCTGGCTATTGTGGTAAGCTAATATAATGCTATATTGTGTTTTCGCTGTAAAACACTTAAAGAATCGGAAATATTGGCTTGATTCACAAGATGCCTGTCTTTCATTTGCTGTACACCATGTATTTTTCAGAAATGTTTTATGATGAGTATTTAGGTATTTGACGTTGGTGTCTGTAATTGTTCTAGCTGCTTTGGTGCTATTTCCGATTGTAGCTGCAATGTAAAACTATGATTTATACTTCAAATATGGACATTTTTCGAACAAAACATAGATTTATTGTATAACTTGTTATAAGACTGTCATCTGATGAAGTTGTTTCTTGGTTAGTTTGGTTGGTTCTTGGTTAGTTGGGTTGGTTTTGTGCAAGCTACCTGTGCTGTGAAAAATGTCTGTGCTTTTTTGTATTTGGCTGTAAAACATTTTAAAAATCGGACATGTGGGCTGGATTCACAAGATGTGTATCTTTCATTTGCTGTATTGGACTTGTTAATGTGTGAAAGTTAAATATTTCTAAAAAATATCTTTTGAATTTCGCGCCCTGCACTTGGACGGGCTGTTGTCATATTGAGCCCGACACCGGCCTGCAGCCATAAAAGGTTAATCCAAGCCCTGCAGCGCCGAGCTCCGCTCCCATTCCCCAGACGCTCTCATTTGTTGACTTCTGTAACCGTAACAGCCTTGGTTTCATGCATGTTAACATCAGAAGCCTCCTCCCTAAGTTTGTTTAATTCACTGCTTTAGCACACTCTGCCAACCCAGATGTCCTAACCGTGTCTGAATCCTGGCTTAGGAAGGCCACCAAAACTCCTGAAATTTCCATCCCTAACTATAACATTTTCCGACAACATAGAACTGCCAAAGGGGGCGGAGTTGCAATCTACTGCAGAGATAGCCTGCAGAGTTCTGTCATACCATCCAGGTCTGTGCCCAAACAATTCAAGCTTCTACTTTTAAATATCCACCTTTCCACCTTTCCAGAAACAAGTCTCTCACCGTTGCCGAAGCGTCCCCCATTTCTCCTTCACCCAAATCCAGATAGCTAATGTTCTGAAAGAGCTGCAAAATCTGGACCCCTACAAATCAGCTGGGCTAGACAATCTGGACCCTCTCTTTCTATAATTATCCGCCGCAATTGTTGCAACCCCTATTACTAGCCTGTTCAACCTCTCTTTCGTATCATCTGAGATCTCCAAACATTGGAACGCTGCCGCGGTCATCCCCCTCTTCAAAGGGGAAGACACTCTAGACCCAAACTGTTACAAACCTATATCTATCCTACCCTGCCTTTCTGAGGTCTTCGAAAGCCAAGTTAACAAACAGATCACCGACCATTTCGAATACCACCGTACCTTCTCCGCTATGCAATATGGTTTCTGAGCTGGTCATGGGTGCACGACAGCCACGCTCAAGGTCCTAAACGATATCTTAACCGCCATCAATAAGAAACAATACTGTGCAGCCGTATTCATTGACCTGGCCAAGGCTTTCGACTCTGTCAATCACCACATCCTCATCGGCAGACTCGATAGCCTTGGTTTCTCAAATGATTGCCTCGCCTGGTTCACCAACTACTTCTCTGATAGAGTTCAGTGTGTCAAATCGGAGAGTCTGTTGTCCGGGCCTCTTGAAGTCTCTATCGGGGTGCCACAGGGTTCCATTCTTGGACCGACTCTCTTCTCTGTATACATCAATGATGTCGCTCTTGCTGCTGGTGAGTCTCTGATCCACCTCTACGCAGACGACACCATTCTGTATACTTCTGGCCCTTCTTTGGACACTGTGTTAACTTCTTTGGGGTAGGGGGCAGTATTTTCACGTCCGGATGAAAAGCATGCCCAGAGTAAACGGCCTGCTACAAAGCCATAAAAGCTAGAATATGTATATTATTCGTAGATTTGGATAAAACAACTCTGAAGTTTCTAAAACTGTTTGAATGATGTCTGTGAGTATAACAGAACTCATATGGCAGGCAAAAACCCGAGAAAAAATCCAACCAGGAAGTGGGAAATCTGAGGTTGGTGGTTTTCAACTCAGCTCCTATTGAAGATACAGTGGGATATTGGTAATGTTGCACTTCCTAAGGCTTCCACTAGATGTCAACAGTCTTTAGAACCTTGTCTGATGCTTCTACTGTGAGGTGGGGCTGAAGGAGAAGGGAATGAGTAAGGTCTGCCATGAGCTGACTATGCTCTGACCATGCGCGTTCACATGAGAAGGAGCTCTGTTCCATCGCACTTATGAAGACAATGGAATTCTCCAGCTGGAATATTATTAAAGATTTATGTTAAAAACATCCTAAAGATTGATTCAATACATCGTTTGACATGTTTCTACTGACTGTTACGGAACTTTTTGACATTTCGTCTGCTTTTAGTGAACGCGCTTCGTGGCTTGGGATTTGTTTACCAAACGCGCTAACAAAAGTAGCTATTTGGACATAAATGATGGACATTACCGAACAAAACAAACATTTCTTGTGGAAGTGGGAGTCCTGGGAGTGCATTCCAACGAAGATCAGCAAAGGTAAGTGAAGATTTATAATGCTATTTCTGACTTTTGTTGACTGCATAATATGGCGGATATATTTGTGTTTTGATTGGGCTCTGAGTGCCGACTCAGATTATTGCATGGTTTGCTTTTTCCGTAAAGCTTTTTTAAAATCTGACACAGTTCCAAACGTGGTGAGTGAAGGAGTCAGGCGCAGAGAGCAGGGTAGTCAGAAAAGACGTGGATTTAATATTCCAAAAATCTCAGAGAGACGGTCATGCCACACAAAACAAGGGCACGTAAAGTCCCAGTCCAAAACAAACAGGACTAATCTGAAATGGAACAGACACCACAGGAATGAACAAACACCACCAACAGAAAAACAAGCCCGCACAAAAGTCGGCGGGCCAACTGGGTTTAAATAGCCCACAATAAACCTAAACACAAAACAGGTGCAACAAATCAGACAAAACTAAATGATACAGAAAAGGGGATCGTGGCAGCTAGTAGGCCGGAGACGACGACCGCCGAGCACCGCCCGAACGGGAAGAGGCACCATCTTCGGCGGGATTCGTGACAGTACCCCCCCCTGACGCGAGGGCGACCCGGAGGGCGAGGAGCAGGGCGATCCGGGTGGAGGCGGTGAAAGTCCCTCAAGAGGGAAGGATCCAAAATGTCCCCCACCGGTACCCAGCACCTCCCAGTCCACGAGGTACTGCAGGCCCCTCACCCGGCGTCTCGAGTCCAGAATAGCTCGTACCGTGTACGCCGGGGACCCCTCGATGTCAAGAGGGGGCGGAGGGACATCCGGCACCTCACCTTCCTGAAGGGGACCAGCTACCACCGGCCTGAGGAGAGACACATGAAACGAGGGGTTAATAAGAGGGAAGTTGCAAACTATAACACACCTCGTTTTTCCTCCTCAGGACTTTAAATGGCCCCACACACTGCGGCCCCAGCTTCCGGCAGGGCAGGCGGAGGGGCAGGTTTCGGGCCGAGAGCCAGACCCTGTTCCCTGGTGCGAACACAGGGGCTTCACTGCGGTGGCGGTCAGCGCTCTTCTTCTGCCGTCCACTGGCCTGCTGAAGAGAGTCCTGGACTGCCCGCCAGGTCTCCCTAGAGCGCTGTACCCACTCCTCCACCGCAGGAGCTTCGGTCTGACTCTGATGCCACGGAGCCAGGACCGGCTGGTAGCCCAGCACGCATTGAAATGGCGACATGTTCGTGGAGGAGTGACGGAGTGAGTTCTGCGCCAACTCCGCCCATGGGACGTACCTCGCCCATTCTCCTGGCCGGTCCTGGCAATACGACCTCAGAAACCTACCCACTTCCTGGTTTACTCTTTCCACCTGCCCATTACTTTCGGGGTGATAACCAGAGGTCAGGCTGACCGAGACCCCCAGACGCTCCATAAACGCCCTCCAAACACGGGACGTGAACTGGGGACCTCGATCAGATACGATATCCTCCGGCACCCCGTAGTGCCGGAAGACGTGGGTAAATAGAGCCTCCGCAGTCTGTAGGGCCGTAGGGAGACCAGGCAATGGGAGGAGACGGCAGGACTTAGAGAACCGATCCACAACGACCAGAATGGTAGTGTTCCCCTGAGATGGGGGAAGATCAGTAAGAAAGTCCACCAATAGATGAGACCAGGGCCGTTGTGGAACAGGGAGGGGCTGTAACTTCCCTCTAGGCAGGTGCCTAGGAGCCTTACTCTGCGCGCACACCGAACAGGAGGAGACATAAAGCCTCACGTCCTTAGCTAAGGTGGGCCACCAGTATTTACCCCTAAGACCACGCACCGTCCTCGCAATCCCCGGATGACCTGAAGAAGGTAGTGTGTGAGCCCACCGAATCAATTGATCACGGACACCAAGCGGTACGTACCTGAGGCCAGTCGGACACTGTGAGGGCGCAGGTTCCAACCGCAACGCCCACTCGATGTCCGCGTCCACCTCCCATACCACCGGAGCCACCAGCCTAGAAGCTGGAAGGATGGGAGTTGGATCGATGGACCGGTCCTCAGTGTCATAGAGACGGGACAGCGCGTCGGCCTTAGTGTTAAGAGACCCTGGTCGATAAGAGATGGTAAATCTAAATCGGGTAAAGAACATGGCCCACCTAGCCTGACGCGGATTTAGTCTCCTCGCCGCCCGGATATACTCCAGATTGCGGTGGTCAGTCCAGATAAGGAAAGGGTGTTTAGCCCCCTCAAGCCAGTGTCTCCACACCTTCAGGGCTTTTACCATAGCTAGCAACTCCCGGTCCCCCACATCATAGTTCCGCTCCGCCGGATCCAGCTTCTTAGAAAAGAAAGCGCAGGGGCGGAGCTTCGGTGGCGTGCCCGAGCGCTGTGACAGCACGGCTCCAACCCCAGCCTCGGACGCATCCACCTCCACTATGAATGCTAACGAAGGGTCCGGATGCGCCAACAAGGGCGCGTCAGTAAACAGAGCTTTCAGCTGGCTGAAAGCTCCATCTGCCTCGGCCGACCACTGTAAACGCACCGGACCCCCCTTCAGCAGTGAGGTAATAGGCGCCGCCACTTGGCCAAACCCCGGATAAACCTCCGGTAGTAATTGGCAAACCCTAAAAACCGCTGCACCTCCTTTACCGTGGTCGGAGTCGGCCAATTACGCATGGCGTTAACGCGGTCACACTCCATCACCACCCCCGAGGTGGAAATGCGATAACCCAGGAAGGAAACGGCTCGTTTGGAGAACACACATTTCTCAGCCTTGACGTATAGGTCATGCTCCAGCAGTCGCCCAAGTACCTTGCGCACCAGGGAGACATGCGCGGCGCGTGTGGCAGAATAGATCAAGATGTCATCAATGTATACCACCACACCCTGCCCGTGCAGGTCCCTGAGATTCTCATCGACAAAGGATTGAAAGACGGCTGGAGCATTCTTTAACCCATACGGCATGACGAGGTACTCATAGTGGCCTGATGTGGTACTAAACACTCGTCTCCCTCCCGAATACGCACCAGATTATACGCGCTCCTGAGATCCAATTTTGTGAAAAAACGCGCTCCGTGGAATGATTCCACCGCCGTAGCGATGAGAGGTAGCGGATAACTAAATCCCACTGTGATCGAATTTAGACCTCGATAATCAATGCACGGACGCAGTCCTCCCTCCTTTTTCTTCACAAAAAAAGAAACTCGAGGAGACAGGTGACATGGAGGGCCAAATGAACCCCTGTCTCAGAGTTTCCGTAACATATGTCTCCATAGCCAACGTCTCCTCCTGAGACAGTGGGTACACGTGACTCCTGGGAAGTGCAGCGTTCTCCTGGAGGTTTATCACGCAATCGCCCCGTCGATGGGGTGGTAATTTGGTCGCCTTTTTTTTACAAAAAGCGATCGCCAAATCAGCATATTCTGGGGGGATACGCACAGTGGAAACCTGGTCTGGACTCTCCACCGACGTGGCACTGATGGAAACTCCTATACACCTACCTGAACACTCATCTGACCACCCCTGAAGAGCCGCCTGTCTCCAGGAAATGAGGGGATTGTGACTAGCCAACCAGGGAATCCCCAACACCACTGGAAATGAAGGTGAATCAATAAGGTAGAAACTGATCCGCTCCTTATGATTCCCCTGCGTTACCATGTCCAGCGGTATCGTGGCCTCCCTGACCAGCCCTGACCCTAACGGTCGGCTATCTAAGGAGTGCACGGGGAAAGGTGGGTCTATCTGCACTAACGGAATACCCAACTTACGGGCGAGTCCGCGATCCATAAAACTCCCAGCTGCGCCTGAATCGACTAGCGCCTTATGCTGGAGAGAGGGAAAAAACGCAGGGAAGAAAATAAACAAAAACATGTGACCAACAGGGAGCTCTGGGTGAGTTTGGTGCCTACTCACCTGGGGTGGCCGAGAAGTGTTCCGCCTGCCATCTCGACTCCCTGACTGACTCCTCCAGCACCGGTCCGAAGTGTGTCCTCTCCGGCCGCCGTAGGTGCAGGAGGAGCCTCCTCC
The DNA here is from genome assembly GCF_029448725.1 of Salvelinus fontinalis. Taxonomy (NCBI): domain Eukaryota; kingdom Metazoa; phylum Chordata; class Actinopteri; order Salmoniformes; family Salmonidae; genus Salvelinus; species Salvelinus fontinalis. Next base: position 12,617,053 of record NC_074667.1, read on the forward strand.
GCCGGTCCCCCTAGATGCAGCTCCATCGGAGTTGGAGCGGGAGGGCTGGGAGGTGGAACTGACAGGACCCCCTCTGAACGCCCGCGGGCAGCTAGCAGGTTGTCCAGTCGTATCGACATGTCTATAAGCTCGTCGAGGGAGAGTGTAGTGTCCCGACAAGCTAGCTCCCGGCGGACTTCCTCCCGAAGGCTACATCGGTAGTGGTCCATCAGGGCCCTGTCATTCCACCCCGCACCAGCAGCCAAGGTCCGGAACTCCAAGGCGAAGTCTTGCGCACTCCTCGTCTCCTGTCTGAGGTGGAACAGTCGCTCACCCACCGCTCGGCCCTCCTGAGGGTGGTCAAATACGGCCCGAAAGCGGCGGGTGTACTCTGGGCCGTTCCATACAGCTTTGGCCCATTCCAGGGCTCTACCCGTCAAACAGGAGATGAGGAGGCTAACACTCTCCTCTCCCGAGGGAGTCGGACGAACGGTAGCCAGGTAAAGCTCCAGCTGGAGCAAAAACCCCTGGCACCCAGCCGCCGCTCCATCGTACTCCCTCGGTGGCGCGAGACGCAACGCGTCGGAACCAGACGACGACGTGGGAGGAGTGGGTTGCGTCGTCTGTGGAGGAGCTGGGGTAGATGTCGGGAGACCACTCCTCTCCCATCGCTCCATCCTCTCCATCATCAGGTCCATCGCCGAACCGATCCTATGGAGGACGGCTGTGTGATGGAGGACACGCTCCTCCATCGATGGAAGAGGGGTGGTCGCTGCTCCTGCTGATTCCATGCTTTTGGTGCGGGCTTCTGTCAGAGTTCCAAACGTGGTGAGTGAAGGAGTCAGGCGCAGAGAGCAGGGTAGTCAGAAAAGACGTGGATTTAATATTCCAAAAATCTCAGAGAGACGGTCATGCCACACAAAACAAGGGCGCGTAAAGTCCCAGTCCAAAACAAATAGGACTAATCCGAAATGGAACAGACACCACAGGAATGAACAAACACCACCAACAGAAATACAAGCCCGCACAAAAGTCGGCGGGCCAACTGGGTTTAAATAGCCCACAATAAACCTAAACACAAAACAGGTGCAACAAATCAGACAAAACTAAATGATACAGAAAAGGGGATCGGTGGCAGCTAGTAGGCCGGAGACGACGACCGCCGAGCATAGCCCGAACGGGAAGAGGCACCATCTTTGGCGGGATTCGTGACACACAGCGGTTGCATTAACCTGTTGGGGATGGGGGCGCTGTTTAGACTATTTATGCTAATGTGGCTAATTTTTTAAACGGCTTCCCACAAAATCCTTGATCGTACAATATGCATATTATTATTATTATTGGATAGAAAACAGTCTATAGTTTCTATAGGAGTTGAAATTTTGTCTCTAAGTGGAACAGAGCCCATTCTACAGCAATTTCCCTGACATGGAGTCAGATTTGAGAAACGTTGGCCACTTTTCTGAAGTCATTTAAACGGGCACTGTCGTTGCTATGACTATACGGACACTTCTTACGTCTTCCCCTGGATGCCTTTACGTGATGACGATTCCAACGGGCTCGATTGCTCGTTCACAGGCCCTACAAATGAAAAAAACCTTTAGCTAGCAAGTCTTTTCTTGCTGCGTAACGCGCGTGGAAGACACCGACCCTCTCCTGTTCCAAGCGTTAGTTTAGCCTGTTATATTTCTCCGGTCATCTTTTCACTCGTTATAGGAGTTACAAACATCACAAAGTAGTTAATTTAAAGCGTTTTATAGCAATTTATATCCGTTTAGTGCGATTTTGGGACATTTATTTTTGCAACGATGTGAAAAGTTGGGCACGCTTTTCAGTTCATCCCGAACGTAGTTGACATTTCCACATGGCAAGAGGACAGCATTCCACCAAAAGACGATTTCTCCCAAGAAAGGATCCTTTGCCCAAGATACTGATGGAAGAACAGCTCAAGGTAGGACATTTTTATTATGATAAATCGTGTTTCTGTCGAAACATTTTAGTGGCTTAGGACGCCATGTTTTTTGACGTAGCTTCGCTTGGCGCAAACTGTATTGAAAAGTAAGGATAAATTAAAAAATGTAATAACGCAATTGTATTAAGAATTAAATTGTCTATCAATCCCTGTCCACCCTATATTTTTTAGTCACGTTTATGAGTATTTATGTATAAGAGTAGATCACTGTCTAAGTGGCGCAAGGACGTTTTCTTTACCAGCTTGTCTACATTTCATATTGTCTAACCATGATTTTGGTGGCTAAATATAAACATTTTCGATCAAACTGTATATGCATGTTGTAATGTGATGTTACAGGAGTGTCATCGGAAGAATTCTGAGAAGGTTAGTGAAAAAATTAATATCTTTTGGCGATGTTGACTTTTATCGCTCACTTTGGCTAGAATCAATGCTGGGCTGCTAATTGCTATGTGCTAAGCTAATATAACGATTTATTGTGTTTTCGCTGTAAGACACTTAGAAAATCTGAAATATTGTCTGTATTCACAGGATCTGTGTCTTTCGATTCGTGTATGCTGTGTATTTTTACGAAATGTTTGATGATTAGTAGTTAGGTAAACACGTTGCTCATTGTAATTATTCTAGTCCATTTGTGATGGTGGGTGCAATTGTAAACTATGCCATATACCTGAAATATGCACTTTTTTCTAACAAAACCTATCCCATACCATAAATATGTTATCAGACTGTCATCTAATGAGTTTTTTTGTTGGTTAGGGGCTATAAATATCTTAGTTTAGCCGAATTGGTGATGGCTACTGGTGTTGGTGGACAAATAAAAGATGGTGGATTATGCTAATGTGTTTTTAGGTAATAGATGTACATCTTTACATATTGTGTCTTCCCTGTAAAACATTTTAAAAATCGGAAATGTTGACTGGATTCATAAGATCTGTGTCTTTCATTAGCTGTATTGGACTTTAATGTGTGAAAGTTAAATATTTTAAAAAAATATTTTTTTTGAATTTCGCGGCACTGGTTTTTCAGTGGGGGGGGGGGGGGGGGGAGTGCCGCTAGCGCCACGCTGATCCTAGACAGGTTAAGGAGAAGCGCATCTAAAATTCCATGCATAACAGTTGTATCTTTTAGCAATGTTTATTATGAGTATTCCTGTAAATTAATGTGGCTCTCTGAAAAATCAAAGGATGTTTTGGAACTTCTGAACGTAAGGCGCCAATGTAAACTCAGATTTTTGGATATAAATATGAACTTAACCGAACAAAACATACATGTATTGTGTAACATGAAGTCCTATGAGTGTCATCTGATGAAGATCATCTAAGGTTAGTGATTAATTTGATCTATATTTCTGCTTTTTGTGAATCCTCTCTTTGGCTGGAAAAATGGCTGTGTTATTCTGTGAATAGACACTCACCTAACATAATCGTTTGGTTTGCTTTCGTCGTAAAGCCTTTTTGAAATCGGACACTGTGGCTGGATTTACAACAAGTGTATCTTTAAGATGGTGTAAAATACATGTATGTTTGAGGAATTTTAATTATAGGATTTCTGTTGTTTGAATTTGGCGCTCTGCAGTTTCACTGGCTGTTGAAGAGGTGGGACGCTACCATCTCACGTACCCTAGAGAGGTTAACAACCCAGACGAGCTTCAATGCCATACAACTCTCCTTCCGTGGCCTCCAATTGCTCTTAAATACAAGTAAAACTAAATGCATGCTCTTCAACCGATCGCTGTCTGCACCTGCCCGCCCGTCCAACATCACTACTCTGGACGGTTCTGACTTAGAATATGTGGACAACTACAAATACCTAGGTGTCTGGTTAGACTGTAAACTCTCCTTCCAGGCTCACATCAAACATCTCCAATCCAGAAGTTTACTTCTTGCAACTATAGGGGGTGCTGTTCCGCATTAGCATTTTTTGGTCTCCAAATTAAACTGCCTCGTGCTCAATTCTTGATCGTACAATATGCATATTATTGTTATTATTGGATAGAAAACACTTTCTAGTTTCTATAGCCGTTGGAATTTTGTCTCTGAGTGGTACAGAACTACTTCTACAGCACTTTTCCTGACAGGGAGTCAGATTTCAGAAATTTTGACCCCTGATCTGGAGTCGGTTTTAAGGTGCCTGTAGATGCTATGGAGAAACCGACACTGCCTACGTCTTCCTCTGGGTGTCAGTACGTCATCACGCTTTGAATGGAGTCGATTGCGCAATCAGAGCCACTATAAAACAAGAAAACGTGGAAGTACCTTCCTTTCCTTTCGCGCGTCTTACGCAAGATGGACATCGGACTTGCCTCTTTCCAAATGGTTGTTTAGCCAGTGATATTTCTCCGGTCATGTTTTTAGTCGTTATAGTTGTTAAAAACATCATAATGTAGTTCATTTGAACCGTTTTATAGCAATTTATATCCGTTTAGTGCGATTTTGAGGAATTTCTTTGTCGTGCACTTTGAAGCTTTGGTCACGTTTCGGGGTCTCGGTCGATGTTAGTGGACATTTCGAAGGACACAGGACATCTATCGACCAAAAGAAGATTAGACCCAAGAAAGGATACATTGCCCAAGAATCTGATGGAAAATCACCTCATAGTAAGAAATATTTAATATGATAAATCGTTGTTCTGTCGAAATATTTTAAACGCATAATCCGCCATTTTGTTTGTTATCGCTTCACTTCACTTGGCGAACCCTGTATTGCACAGTAAGGATAATTTTAGAAATGTAAATCAGCGGTTGCATTAAGAACTAATTTGTCTTTCGATTCCTGTCAACCCTGTATTTTTTAGTCAAGTATATGATTAGCTTTCGATTAAACTAGATCACTCTGAAAGATGACGTCCGACATTTTGAGCCTTGATTTGCTAGTATTTTCATTCTATAACCACGGTTTTGTATGGCTAAATATGCACATTTTCGAACAAACTGTATATGTATGTTGTAAAATGATGTTACAGGAGTGTCATCGGAAGAATTCTGAGAAGGTTAGTGAAAAAATTAATATATTTTGGCGATGATTACGTTATAGCTCTCTTTGGCTTGAATCGATGCTCTGGTAACGTTTGCACATGTGGTATGCTAACTTATCGATTTATTGTGTTTTCGCTGTAAAACGCTTAGAAAATCTGAAATATTGTCTGAAATCACAAGATCTGGGTCTTTCCATTGCTATGCTTTGTCTATTTTTATGAAATGTTTTATGATGAGTAAATTGGTCATACACGTTGCTCTCTATAGTAATTCTAGTCTAGTTGTGATGGTCGGTGCAATTGTAAACTGTGATTTCTACCTGAAATATGCACATTTCTCTAACAAAACCTATCCTATACCATAAATATGTTATCAAACTGTCATCTGATGAGGTTTTTTCTTGGTTATTGGCTATCAATATCTTAGTTTAGCCGAATTGGTGATAGCTACTGGTGGAGAGAAAAAATGGTGGACAAAGAAATTGTGTATTTTGCTAACGTGTTTAGCTAATAGATTTACATATTGTGTCTTCCCTGTAAAACATTTTAAAAATCTGAAATGGTGGCTTTATTCACAAGATCTGTATCTTTCATCTGGTGTCTTGGACTTGTGATTTAATGATATTTAGATGCTACTATCTACTTGTGAAGCTATGCTAGCTATGCTAATCAGTGTGTGGGGGGGGGGGGTGGGGGGTGATCCCGGACCCGGGGTAGAGGCTCGTGAAAGGTTAAATCTAGAATTGGCTTCCTCTTTCGCAACAAAGCATCCTTCACTCATGCTGCTAAACATACCCTTGTAAAACTGACCCAATAAATTGGATGCAGTCTATCACAGTGCCATCCGTTTTGTCACCAAAGCCCCATATACTACCCACCACTGCGACCTGTACACTCTCGTTTGCTGGCCCTCGCTTCATACTCGTCGCCAAACCCACTGGCTCCAGGTCGTCTACAAGACCCTGCTAGGTAAAGTCCCCCCTTATCTCAGCTCGCTGGTCACCATAGCAGCACCCACCTGTAGCACGCGCTCCAGCAGGTATATCTCTCTGGTCACACCCAAAACCAATTCTTCCTTTGGCCGCCTCTCCTTACAGTTCTCTACTGCCAATGACTGGAACGAACTCCAAAAATCTCTGAAACTGGAAACACTTATCTCCCTCACTAGCTTTAAGCACCAGCTGTCAGAGCAGCTCACAGATTACTGCACCTGTACATAGCCCATCTATAATTTAGCCCAAACAAATAACGCTCCCCCTACTGTATTTATTTATTTTGCTCCTTTGCACCCCATTATTTCTATCTCTACTTTGCACATTCTTCCACTGCAAATCTACCATTCCAGTGTTTTACTTGCTATATTGTATTTACTTCGCCACCATGGCCTTTTTTGCCTTTACCTCCCTTATCTCACCTCATTTGCTCACATTTTATATAGACTTATTTTTCTACTGTATTATTGACTGTATGTTTGTTTAACTCCATGTGTAACTCTGTCTTGTTGTATGTGTCGAACTGCTTTGCTTTATCTTGGCCAGGTCGCAATTGTAAATGAGAACTTGTTCTCAACCTGCCTACCTGGTTAAATAAAGGTGAAATAAATAAAAAATCAAATTAAAAGCCAATTAACACACACCTGGGCCCACTAATTGTCTTGGTGTCTCCCTCTATAAAGGTGTGCCAGGAGATGAGCTCAGGGTGGATTGTGAGCAGACACGGGGACCTGTGAGGATGTCGGACCTTCCTACCGCAGGGAAAGCTTCTTCATCTGAGATACCTTGGCTCTATATTAAAGGAGGCAGGCTATAGATAGAGGGAAGTGTTACCCCTGTAAATATTGTGTGTAGACAAAGGGAGCCATTTGTTGTTTTGTGTTCCTTTTTTGGCCATGGCCTTTTGGTCATCTCCTTAGTTTCTGTTTATTATTTCTACACAGTTGTTTCAGCGTTGGACGCTACCTTGTACTGCAATTATTTGGTTGGGCGAAATAACCTATTTAGTGACAATAGAAAAGGAACCACAATCACTGCCTCCGGTCTGTTCATTTCAAGCCTCCCGCCTGTGCAAGAGAATGGAGAATGCAGGCACCTTGAGGCAAGACCACAATCAATCCCCTTTTCGGTGGCTGTGATTCTTTTTATCTTTCGGAAGCCCACTACACCCGCTGACAGGCATGAGCGAAGAGTTGCTACGTCAGCTAACGGCCTGCGCCATCACCCAACAGGAGACCTCCTCAGGTCCGAACTAGCAGACAGACCATCTCCCAGGGATCGTTGGATGCCCAACATCAGCACGCTGATTCCACGTCTGTCGGAGAACGACGATGTGGAGACCTATCTTCTGGCCTTCGAACGATTGACTCAGTAAGAGAGATGGCCTCAGGATGACTGGGAAGGATACCTTGCCCCCTGCTCACAGGGAAAGCACAGGCGGTGTACTTCGACATTGAGGAAGGAGGGTGTGAAGGCAGAGTTTGAAGGTAGAGATTCAGTCCCGCTATCAGCTGAATCCTGGAGACTGGGCTCAAAAGTTTCATGACTGGAAGCGCACCGAAGAGGAATCCCTGAGGGACCAGCTCTACCAACTTATCCGTCTGGTAAGGGTATACCAAACGCTACCAAACAGCCCGAGTCAGCTTCCATACCCCTGCCGTGAAGACCACCCTGATCGTCGGTGTTGTTCCCCGAATGTGCTACTTCGGAGGCAATGCAACCTGTTTGAGCTTCTGTAGCGGAAGGCGCAGTGAGGGAGTGGCCCCGATAGATCACGGCGACCGAACAACCCTAATCGCCAAGCACTGGCGCACCTAGAGCCAACCCAGAGGTGCACACCGCATGGGAAGGGACGGAATGAAGCTAAGGAGGTGTGGCAGGGCAAACATGATTCCTCATTAGACCAGGGGGGAGATGAGACTCCCCTGATGACCGACTGAGGAACTTGTTCCAGGAAACCATGGAGGAGGACACCTGGAGGGGGTTTGAGAGTGACTCAGCGGGAGCCGGATCTAACCAGACTCCCGTCCTGAGTTGTCGACGAGCTCCAGAGGGAGCAGTTACGCTAGGTGTTTCAGGAGTCATCGAGAGAGTACCCCCGGAGGGGGTTTGGCACAGAGTCATGTGACTCCGACCAGGAGCGCACCCTCCCCCCCCCCAACACACACAACATCACCCTGTCGGATGAGCTAATGGGCCAATTCGGAACTGCCAAACACTGGGACCCTGACCTTCGGCAGGCTATGCGGAAAGTGAAGAGGGTAGATGGGAGGAGTATCAGCTCGGAAGGTGGGCAAACTTAGAGGGGTAGAACAGGAACTGTTAATGGTGCCCCGTTCATACAGAGATGTTGTGTTACACATGGCCCATACATATGTACTAGGGGGTCACCTCGCCAGGGATAAGACCACCAAACGGTTGCTGGGGCATTTCTATTGGCTGAGGATTACTCAAGATTTCGCTATGTATTGCAAATCTTGTGACCCCTGCCAATGTACTGCTCCCAAGCGAATATACCGTAACCCTCTTATCCCTTTCCCAATTATAGAGACCCCGTTTCAGCGGATAGCCATGGACCCCTGCCGTGTTCGGCACGTGGACATGAGTTCATCTTGGTGGTGGTGGACTATGCGACGAATTTCTAGATGCTATTCCCCTGAGGTCGATGGCAACAAAAGCCGTAGCGAAATATCTGTATCTCATGTCATCCCGAGTGGGACTCCCGACCATCATTCATGACTGACTAGGGCACACCTTTCATGTCCAGACTGATGAAGGACCTGTGTCAGTTCTACCTGGTCTAACAAATAAGGACCAGTGTTTACCACCCCCAGACGGACGGGCTTTGTGAATGGCTGAATAAAACCATCAAAAGCATGCTACACAGGGTGGTGGACCGGGACGGGAAGAATTGGGATATGATGTTGCCCCACCTCATATTTGCGCTTTGGGAGGTCCCCCAGGTGTCCACTGGCTTCTCGCCTTTGGAGCTGCTCTATGGGTGGCCATGTCACGTCATCCTTGACTTGACCAAGGATGCCTGGGAGAACCAACCCTGCCTGTACCGTTCCCTCATCGAACACGTCACATTCGTGAAGGACTGAATGGCAGCAATATGGCCAATGGTGAGGGAACATGGCCAAGGCGCAGGAAACCCAAACCTGGTCGTACAATAGAATGGCCCAGCCATGACAGTTCCATCCAGGAGAGAAGGTACTCCTCTTCCTCCCCACATCAGATCACAAGCTCCTGGCTCAGTAGCAGGGCCCATATGTGGTGACAGAGCATGTCTCCCCGGTCAACTACAGGGTGAGTCAGCCAGGACAACGGCGCCTTCAGCAGATATACCTCAACAACCTGTTGAAAGCATATGTGGAACGAGAGGCACAGTTGCTAATGAGGCAGATGAAGAACGCCCACCAGAAAAGGCACCTTTTGGCACCACTCTTACAGTTCAGCAGACCGTAAGAGGAGCCTTTTGTCACCACTCTTACGGGTGTTGGACAACCTTGAAAATCTTCTATACCTGGCCTAGAGCCTATTCTCTGCCAAGATAAGCCAATATTATGATTTCCTAGTAAGCCAAACTGGTAGGCCTGAAATGAAACTTACGCCTAGCCTGGAGCACAACATTTAGACATTTTGTTATGCATGTTGATGTGGATAGAATCCATCTCGATCAGAACAGTCTTATCTGAAAGACCTTATAGTCTTGTGTTCTTTGATGTGAGGTTGTGGTCATAGAGTGTTGTGTTTATCAAAGGCCCATTATGTGCTAGGAACATGGTAAATAAAGACAGTGGTGAAGTTAATTCATTTATTTATCATTTTCTTTAACTTTACAGGTTTTTGGTTTACTGCCGAACTAATGAATGATATCTGTGTATCTTGGAACAGAACATGCTGTTGGCGTGACATTACAGTTACACCAGTTTGTCCGGGCCAGAACACGCTCTAGGCCAGGTATTGAATTTGCATCATACATCAGAACCTCCATCTACTGTATATCAGCAAGTTAAACATAATTATTTTCTAAGGCAATTTGCAATAATTCCAAGGACTGTTTACTCAGTGGCATCCTGCTGAATTACGAGGCAACATGGCAGCATACATAACTCTATACACACTAGGTGTCACGTAGAGTAGGCCAGAAGGATAAACTGGAAAACCTAACCTCTTTCAAAATAAAAAGATGGCGGAACCGCAAACCTTCTTCTGTGCAAAGGTGTTTATTTACAAGGTGAATCCGGAACAAAAAACAACAGTACTGCCATCAAACGTCTACCTTATGGGACAGCTTAAAAACAATGCTGCCCCATCCACAGCTCAATCCAAAATGCCCTCATGAACTGAAAGAGGCTCCTTTTGTAGGGCTAGCCCCTCCCCTCAGAACAATTAACCCTAATTAATTAAGCAATTAACTATATAAACCTACATTTTCCATTAACTAAACACTAAACTTAACTAAACTAAAGGATATCCTGTTGGGGATGGGGGCGCTGTTTAGACTATTTATGCTAATTTGGCTAATTTTTGAAACGGCTTCCCACAAAATCCTTGATCGTACAATATGCATATTATTATTATTATTGGATAGAAAACAGTCTATAGTTTCTATAGGAGTTGAAATTTTGTCTCTAAGTGGAACAGAGCCCATTCTACAGCAATTTCCCTGACATGGAGTCAGATTTGAGAAATGTTGGCCACTCTTCTGAAGTCAGTTAAAAGGGCACTGTCATTGCTATGACGATACGGACACTTCTTACGTCTTCCCCTGGATGCCTTTACGTGATGACGATTCCAATGGGGTCGATTGCGCGTTCACAGGCCCTATAAATCAAAAAACCCTGTAGCTAGCAAGTCTTTCCTTGGTGCGTAACGCGCGTGCTGGACACCGACCCGCTCCTGTTCCAAGCGTTAGTTTAGCCTGTTATATTTCTCCGGTCATCTTTTCACTCGTTATAGGAGTTAAAAACATCATAAGGTAGTTAATTTAAAGCGTTTTATAGCAATTTATATCCGTTTAGTGCGATTTTGGGACATTTATTTCTTTAACGCTGTGAATAGGTGGGCACGCTTTCAGTTCATCCCGAACGCAGTTGGCATTTTCACATGGCAAGAGGACAGCTTTCCACCAAAAGACGATTCCTCCCAAGAAAGGATCCTTTGCCCAAGATACTGATGGAAGAACAGCTCAAGGTAGGACATTTTTATTATGATAAATCGTGTTTCTGTCGAAACATTTTAGTGGCTTAGGACGCCATGTTTTTTGACGTAGCTTCGCTTGGCGCAAACTGTATTGAAAAGTAAGGATAAATTAAAAAATGTAATAACGCAATTGTATTAAGAATTAAATTGTCTATCAATCCCTGTCCACCCTATATTTTTTAGTCACGTTTATGAGTATTTATGTATAAGAGTAGATCACTGTCTAAGTGGCGCAAGGACTTTTTCTTTACCAGCTTGTCTACATTTCACATTGTCTAACCATGATTTTGGTGGCTAAATATAAACATTTTCGATCAAACTGTATATGCATGTTGTAATGTGATGTTACAGGAGTGTCATCGGAAGAATTCTGAGAAGGTTAGTGAAAAAATTAATATCTTTTGGCGATGTTGACTTTTATCGCTCACTTTGGCTAGAATCAATGCTGGGCTGCTAATTGCTATGTGCTAAGCTAATATAATGATTTATTGTGTTTTCGCTGTAAGACACTTAGAAAATCTGAAATATTGTCTGTATTCACAGGATCTGTGTCTTTCGATTCGTGTATGCTGTGTATTTTTACGAAATGTTTGATGATTAGTAAGTAGGTAAACACGTTGCTCTAAGTAGTTTTTCTATTCCATTTGTGACGGTGGGTGCAATTGTAACCTATGCCATCTACCTGAAATATGCACTTTTTTCTAACAAAACCTATCCCATACCATAAATATGTTATCAGACTGTCATCTAATGAGTTTTTTTGTTGGTTAGGGGCTATAAATATCTTAGTTTAGCCGAATTGGTGATGGCTACTGGTGTTGGTGGACAAATAAAAGATGGTGGATTATGCTAATGTGTTTTTAGGTAATAGATGTACATCTTTACATATTGTGTCTTCCCTGTAAAACATTTTAAAAATCGGAAATGTTGACTGGATTCACAAGATCTGTGTCTTTCATTAGCTGTATTGGACTTTAATGTGTGAAAGTTAAATATTTAAAAAAAATATTTTTTTTGAATTTCGCGGCACTGGTTTTTCAGTGGGGGGGGGGGGGTGTGCCGCTAGCGCCACGCTGATCCTAGACAGGTTAAACATTGCAACACGGTTTTAAACAATATCATAACATTTACAACATTACATCACTACTGACAATATCTTTCAATATGCCCATATGCATTAATGAGCCATTTGGGACAGGCACTATAAAGCCAGCCCAATTCCCTTAGCTCGGGTCCTTTTCCAGCATACCCGGAAGCTACAGAGATGGAGAGAGAGAGGAACAGAAGAAACAAACAATGCGCTCATCCACAACATTGATAAGTATAATAAATATTGTATATCTCAAATATGAACATTGACATAAGTGTGAAATGTATGCACTAAGACAGAAGTTAATTTGTGTGTCGACCCACATTGTTAACTTATCTTATAACGGCGCAGGGAGGAGTGATGAATGTGTGTGTGCGTTAAAGAACCAAATGCTGCCCGCGGCCAGTGACGGACTTCTACGTCACATTACCTTCCTCCTCTCCTGAAGCGACCAGGTTTGGGAGCCTTGATAGGTAGTCCGCCGTGACGTTTTCTTTTCCTGCCTTGTGACGTACACAGAACCTGAAGGGCTGGAGCTCCAGATACCACCTGGTCACCCGAGAATTTCGGTCCTTCATGGTCTGGATCCAGGTCAGGGCTCTGTGGTCTGTGTGCAGGTCAAATTCCTTCCCAAGAAGGTAGTAACGGAGGCTATCTAGGGCCCACTTTATAGCCAGGCACTCCTTCTCAATTGTAGAATACCTTGTTTCCCTGGGCAACAGCTTCCGACTCAGGTACAGCACAGGAAGCTCTTCTCCTGGCTCCCCTTGGGCCAGTACAGCTCCAATTCCCACAGCCGAAGCGTCCACCTGCACGAGAAACCTCTTCTGAAAATCAGGGGTCTGGAGAATCAGGGAATGAGCACAGTCGTTTTTTCAGTATCATGAAGGCTTCCTCACACTCCTCAGTCCACTTCACAGGGTTGCTGGCCACCTTTGAAGTGAGGTTGGTCAGAGGGACAGCGATGGTCGAAAACTGCGGAATGAATCTCCGATACCACCCTGCCAGACCTAGGAAGGACTTCACCTGTGTCTTGGTTCTGGGTTGAGGGCTGTTCCTGATGGACTCCACTTTGTCCACCTGAGGCCGAACTTCACCCTTACCCAGCTGGTAACCCAGGTAGTTTGTCTGTTTCGCCCACTCACACTTCAGGAGATTAAGCGTGAGGCCTGCATCATGGATCTTCCCCAGGACTCTGCTAAGATGCTGTATGTGCTCCTCCCAGGAGTGGCTGTAGATCACCACGTCGTCCAAGTAAGCAGCACAGTAATCATCACAGTCCTGGAGGACCTTGTCCATCAGCCTCTGGAAAGTCGCAGGGGCCCCATGAAGGCCAAACAGCATGACCTTGAACTGGAACAGGCCCATTGGCGTCCGGAATGCAGTGTAGGCCTTGGATTGTTCATCCAGGGGCACCTGCCAGTACCCTTTGCAGAGATCCAATGTGGTGATGTAATGAGCTCTACCTATTCTCTCCAGTAAGTCGTCAATGCGGGGCATGGGGTAGGCATCAAACTGAGAGATGGCATTCACCTTACGGAAGTCCATGCAGACGCGCAAAGAGCCATCCTTCTTTGGGACAATGACAATAGGGCTGCTCCATTCACTTTAAGATGGCTCGACAACATCCATTTCTATCATGGTGTGGACCTCTTCCTTGAGGGCTGCCACCAGCCTCTCAGGCACACGGTATGGATGCTGGCGGACAGGGTTCTGGCCAGGCTTCAAACAAATTACGTGTTCTAGTACTTTGGTTCTTCCTGGTCTCTGACTGAAGAGGGCCGGATACTTGCCAAACAGCTGCTTCAGCTCATCTTGCTTGTCTTCTTCCAGGTGAGCCAATATGACTTTTGCTCGTTCTTTCCATGCCTCTGTGACCCCATCCGACTCATCCTCTTCTTCTACTCTGCGGACTAGAAAGGACTTTCCCTTGGAGAGTTCCTCTTTCTCCTCCCAGGCCTTGAGAAGGTTCACATGATAGGTTTGCTTCTTCTTACCCGTGTCCGGGTGCAGCACCTCGTAGGTCACTGGGCCCATCTTCCTCCCGATTAGGTACGGTCCTTGCCACTGCGCAAGGAGCTTGCTGGTAGACGAGGGAAGGAGGAGCAGGACTTTCTGTCCTGGCTCAAACTCTCTGTGGCGAGCGTGCTGGTCATAACCTCTCTTCTGGGCCTTCTGGGCTTGCTGAAGGTTTGCCCTAGCTTCCTCTCGGTACCGTTCCAACCTCTCTCGCATCTGGAGGACAAACTGGACAATCCCCTGTCCTGAGGTAGCTACTGGGGAACCTTCCCAGCACTTCTTCAACAGGTCCAGTGGTCCTTGCACTGGCCATCCATAGAGGAGTTCGAATGGCGAGAAACCTGTCGATGCCTGAGGCACCTCCCTGTAAGCAAAGAGCAGAAAGGGTAACCACTTATCCCAGTCTTTACCAGTGTCAGCCACAAACTTCCTCAGCATGTTCTTGAGCGTTTGATTGAATCTCTCTACGAGCCCATCCGTTTGGGGATGGTAGGGAGTAGTCCTCAATCCTTTAATGCCCAGCTGTCGGTGGAGTTGAACCATCAGTCGCGAGGGGAAGTTTGTCCCTTGGTCCGTCAGGATTTCATCTGGGATTCCTACACGAGAGAAGAGCTGAACAAGAGCACTGATTATTTTTGGAGTGGTTATGGAACGGAGTGGGAAGGCTTCTGGGAACCGGGTGGCATAGTCACAGATCACCAATATATACTTGTAACCTGTGCTACTCTTCTCCAAGGGACCAACAATGTCCATTGCAATTCTCTTGAATGGGGTAGAGATAACTGGCAGTGAACATAGAGGAGCCCGGTCAGACCTACGGACAGCACTGGTTTTCTGGCAAGTGGGGCATGATTTGCAGTATGTTTGTACATCAGTATACATGGAGGGCCAAAAGAAACGGGAGCCTAGCCTAAGATAGGTCTTATGTTGCCCTAGATGACCTGCCCATGGAACTGTATGTGCAAGGTTGAGAACAAGTGGTCTACAGGTAGATGGCACCACCAACTTCCTGCTATCTGCCTCTGACCCAAGGTAGAGTATGTGGTTGTCTACCGTGTAAATCTCCCCACATGCAGATTGACTGTCCCCAGCTAAGGCCTTGTCAAACAAACATTTCAAGGTTTCATCAGACTTCTGCAGTGTAGCAAAATTTTGTGGAACATCCCATTGCACCTCTAACCCAGACACATCAGCAACAGGTACAGGGGTTCCCACATACTTCTCAAGACGCCGCTGGCGGCGTGACTTTCTGGGCCCTTTGGTTCCCCCCTCGCACAGACTATCACACAAGTCAGGCAGAGGTTGTAAACCAGCTTTGGCCTGGGCACGAGTGACAACTGAACATGACACCCGAACATCAGACTGGCAAACTGACTGCTCATATAGCTGACCCCTCACATTTCCCAACAGATCAGAGAGTACAGGCACATCCCTCCCCAAAATAATCTCAAAAGGTAGCTTCTCCATTACCCCAACTTTGAGGAGGTATTTCTGACCCTGAATCTCAACTGTGAGCTCCGCTGTGGGCTGCTGTGACTGGTCACCATGAACACATTGGATCAGTGTCTGATGACCATAATCAATGTCATTAACAGGTACATTACCTTTTCTGATCAATGACAGGGAACTGCCGGTGTCAATCATTGCAGTAAGACTTTTACCATTAACTTTTACAGGTACCAAGCCTGACCCCTCCCGAGTCCGTCTATTCTGAACACCATCCCCCTCTCTGGGTACATAACAGAAACCTGAGAGCTTGGATTTACGTAGCGGACACATTGAAGCTTTGTGCCCCTGCTGTCGGCAGTAAAAACAGGTCAGACCCCTCCCATCAGAGCGAACTGCATGATCCCTTACCTCCCTCCTCCCAGACACATAACCCCCAGAGTTACCTCCACCATCTCTGGCGTCTCTGATGTCCCTTGTGTCTCTGAGTCTCCTTGGAGCGGGTGCTGCAGGTCGTGGTGGGCCCCCTTTACGTGCATTAAGGTACTGCAGGGCAAGCTTGGCCGCCATAAGCCCGTCCTTAGGCTCGTGCTCTCGGACCCAGGTTCGAATGTCGTGTGGTAGAACTTGTAGAAGTTGCTCGAGGATGATGACCTCACCGATTTCGTCCTGTGTCTTCTCTTCCGGTCGAACCCATCATCGGTAGAGACCCTTGAGGCGGTGGTATGTCTCTGTCGGCGACTCACCCGATGGCGTCGATGCAGCTCTGAAGCGTTGACGGTAGGTCTCCGGTGATATGTCGAACTTCACCAGCAGCGCTTCCTTCAAGCCCTTGTAGACGTTGGACAGCCCCTCATCCGTTGCTGTGTAAGCCTCTAAGGCCTTGCCCGTGAGCAATGGGACAAGCCTGCAGGCCCACTCTACCTCTGGCCACTGCCACGTCTTAGCCATGCGCTCAAACCTCAGCAGGTAGTTTTCAATGTCCTCCCCCTGCTGGTATGAGGGCATCTTTGACTCCTTCCTCAGGAATGCTGGAAAATGGACGTTAACACTGCTGGACTGGTCTCTTGGTGCTGGCCTCATTACTGCTTGGGGAGCCTGCTGTGGAGTTGAAGTCCCTGCTGCGTCGAGCCTTGGTCGTCCTGGTGTTGGAAGACCCAATCTTGGGCTCTCACTGACGAGTTCCGCTTGGTGATGAGCTGTGAGGATAGATTGACGTAGGCCCCGTAACTCCTGCTTGAGGTCTTCGTCCCTCCTCTCAAGGCAGGTAAAAAGTTGATGGAAAAGGGCTACCATGGTTGGGTGTGGTTCTGGTCCCCCAAATGCTCCTTCAGTCAGCTGGTCTTTTATGGCTGTATCTGCTGGTTCAACCGGTAGCTCACCCAGTTCTGGTTGTGTTTGGCCCCTTGGTCAGGTTCCTAGTTTCTCATACTTGACCTCTTCTTCACCAGACGATTCCATGGTATTCCACCCCGGTTCAACTTCAGGTACCTTTTCTGACAGTTGATGCTGCTGTTGAGAACGCAATCCTGTACGCATTCCTTTACCTCTCTTGTTGGAATTCACTTATTTGCGGTGCGCCATCCCACCGCTGCCACCATATGTCACGTAGAGTAGGCCAGAAGGATAAACTGGAAAACCTAACCTCTTTCAAAATAAAAAGATGGCGGAACCGCAAACCTTCTTCTGTGCAAAAGTGTTTATTTACAAGGTGAATCCGGAACAAAAAACAACAGTACTGCCATCAACCGTCTACCTTATGGGACAGCTTAAAAACAATGCTGCCCCATCCACAGCTCAATCCAAAATGCCCTCTCATGAACTGAAAGAGGCTCCTTTTGTAGGGCTAGCCCCTCCCCTCAGAACAATTAACCCTAATTAATTAAGCAATTAACTATATAAACCTACATTTTCCATGAACTAAACATACTAAAGGATATACATTGCAACACGGTTTTAAACAATATCATAACATAACATTTACAACATTACATCACTACTGACAATATCTTTCAATATGCCCATATGCATTAGTGAGCCATTTGGGACAGGCACTATAAAGCCAGCCCAATTCCCTTAGCTCGGGTCCTTTTCCAGCATACCCGGAAGCTACAGAGATGGAGAGAGAGAGGAACAGAACAAACAAACAAACAATGCGCTCATCCTCAACATTGATAAGTATAATAAATATTGTATATCTCAAATATGAACATTGACATAAGTGTGAAATGTATGCACTAAGACAGAAGTTAATTTGTGTGTCGACCCACATTGTTAACTTATCTTATAATGGCGCAGGGAGGAGTGATGAATGTGTGTGTGCGTTAAAGAACCAAATGCTGCCCGCGGCCAGTGACGGACTTCTACGTCACACTAGGGATTAATCCCAGAAACCGGGATCCTGAGATTTCCTGACCAAGCTCCCGTTTCCTTTGAAAAATAATAATTTCCAGCAAAATAGATGATACATAATTTCTGCAAAAGTAATTGAGGAAATAGACATTTCCAACATTAATCAATATGATGTTACACCGACAATAGAGAGAGCACCGGATTGCCGTGTTAATGAGCAGTCTCTCAATTACATGAAAGGTTCTATGCATAACATTTTCAGGTCATTTCCCCTTTTTACTATGGCAATGTACTATGACTTATTAATGCCTTTATGAGCTTAGTACGGCTGAAATACAACATCATCTTAGCACAAAAATGAATGAACTATGGCTCTATTGTTTATGCTTTTGTTGTGAATTGATACTTTGTATGTAAATAAAAGCATTTACAGTGCATTCGGAAAGTTTCAGACCCCTTGACTTTTTCCACATTTTGTTACCTTAAAGCCTTAATCTAAAATGGATTAAATAGTTGTTTGTCCACCTGTGGTAAATTCAATTGATTGGACATGATTTGGAAAGGCACACCCCTGTCTATATAAGGTCCCACAGTTGACAGTGAATGTCAAAGGAATGTCGAAGGAATTGTCCATAGAGCTCAGAGACAGGATTTTGTCAAGGCACGGATCTGGTGAAGGGTACCAAAACATTTCTGCAGCTTTGAAGGTCCCCAAGAACACAGTGGCCTCCATCATTCTTCATAGAGCTGACCGCCCGGCCAAATTGAGCAATCAGGGGAGAAGGGTATTGGTAAGGGAGGTGACCAAGAACCCAATGGTCACTATGACAGAGCTCTAGAGTTCCTCTGTGGAGATGGGAGAACCTTACAGAAGGACAACCATCTCTGCAGCTCTCCACCAATCAGTCCTTTACGTTAGAGTGGCCAGACGGAAGCCACTCCTCAGTAAAAGGCACATGACAGCCCGCTTGGAGTTTGCCAAAAGGCACCAAAATACTCTCTGACCATGAATAACAAGATTTTTTCTGGTCTGATGAAACCAAGATTGAACTCTTTTGCCTGAATGCCAAGGGTCACGTCTGGAGGAATCCATGCACCATCCCTACGGTGAAGTATGGCGCTGGCAGCATCATGCTGTGGGGATATTTTTAATTTTTATTGAAATGACGTGGAAACAACGTTGATTCAACCAGTGTGTGCTCAGTGGGATGCAGCTACCTAAGAACCACAACACTTGACTCTCAGGCCAGCCCAATGACATTTCCAAATGTGGTCACAGTGTACATTGCTACAACACGACCAATACAAAAAAAATATACCACCCGAGAACAGATAAATAATAGAAAATCCAATTAATTGTAGCAGCACAAATGTCACATACATGCTCAAATGCATCTTGGGGACTGTTTAAATTTGTCAAACTAAACGAGCTTTGAAACATATTGTAGAACATCAGACTGATACAATAATTGTTCTTTCTCACTGTTCTGATTATGTTGATGTTGCCTTGATTTTTTCATTCTGTGTCTCCATTTTCACAGACACTCAAATATCACGTATGTACAGTATATACTTTTTTTTAAACTTGGTCTATTGACCAACGAGACACCCTCTTCATCTTCTTCTTATTATTATTTTTCAGTGCAATGGTTAGGACACTGAGGAAGCATCAGCTTGACATCGAAATGTCAGTCACCTGTATACACATCCTGAACAATGGATTAAAGTGGGTTAAAATAAATTAAAATCTGCCTTTTTTGTTGATCGCTTCAACTCCTTTCTGCCTCAATTTAGTCTTTTTCGAAGTCTTTCTTGGTAAGCCCTTTTCACATTTCTGTTTGACAATAAAAAATGTAAAAATTCTACTTCACAAACAACACAAAACAAAATACACAACACAATACATTCTCCAAGGTGATTAACATATGTCCTCCAAATTCTGCCAAATAGCTCCATGTTTTGTTTAACTTTATAAAATACCATATCTAAAGGGATGTATCTAGATTGTTCTCTTCTCCAGTTTGTTATTGAGGGAAATACGAGGCTTTCCAATTGATGGTTATACATTTTTTTTGCAGCAATTAGACTTAGATAACAAATCTTTCTCTGAAATTGATCTCAAGTATTTACTTATTTTAGTATTTATTTAGTATTTCTTTCTTTCTCAACAGACATAATCATGGAGATGGATGAATATAAATTGTTAGACACAATGAAATGATAGCACAGACATTATCACAAAATGTTGTCAGTTTGTTGAAGGGAAGAGAGTAACAGGGTACGCTGTGTTTGATGACAGGGGAATAGTGAAGGCTGGCCCTCTGCCAGCCTTCGTGTCAGCCCAGGGGGCGGAGTTGCATGCATAGGCCGAGGCTTGTAGGTTGTCGGAAGGGGAGAATGTAACAATATACACTGATTCTCGATATGCATTTGGAGTAGTTCATGATTTCGATACATTGTGGTCACAACAGGGCATGTTAACAGTGACAGGAACACCAATAAAGAATGGACTGGAGGTAGAGGCATTATTAGAAGCATGTCAGTTACCCAGTAAATTAGCAGTGGTTAAATATGAAGCTCATACTAGCGTACAGATAAAATCGGCATAGGTAATCATAGAGCAGACGAAATGGCTAAGGCGGCTGCTTTGGCGAGAGAAAGTGTTAAAGAACCACATGTCAATATTGTGAATACGAAGGCTGGGATTGTGAGTCTAAAAGATTTACAGCAGCAAACTAACAAGAAAGAAATGTGGGAGTGGTTAGAACAGGGGTGCCAAGTAGACATTGAAGGGTTGTGGTATAACCCTACCACTGGAAGGCCCGTGGCGCCAAGTGGGATACATGTTACTCTTTCTGAAATGTATAATGGACCGACCCATCAATCAGCTGTGAACATGTACTCTCAGTTCAAGACTACGTGGTGGGGAAAGGACGTGTTAGGAACATTCTGGGACTGGGTTAAAATATGTGTGATATTTGCCCACATAATATTACACCAACAATGCTTACTCCTACCAGACAGCAACCCCTGCCGGAAGGACCATTCACATCATTGCAGATAGACTTTATAGGGCCACTCCCTCAAAGCAGGGGGAAGACCCATGCATTGGTTGTGGTGAACAGATTTTCAAGATGGATGGAAGTATTTGCAACTTCCACAGCGTCAGCGAAATTTGTGGCACAAACTTTGTTAAGGGAAGTGATACCGAGATGGGGCTTATTTCGGACATTAGAATCCGATCAAGGAACACATTTCACTTCTAAAGTGCTACAAGCGGTATGTAAGGCTTTGGGAATCTCCCATGCTTTTCATTGTCCATATAGGCCGCAAGAAGCAGGGATTACAGAGCATAAAAATCGTTCAATTAAGGAGAAATTGGCCAAGACTTTAGGCACCGAAGGGAAAGACTGGGTTATGAATTTACCCGTGCTACGGATGTCAATGAAGGCGTCAACTAACGCCACTACCAGACTCACGCCACACGAAGTGGTGACTGGCAAACCGATGAGGGTTCCAGGGGCTGTTATTCACATCACAAATTAGTGATTTGGCAATATTGGGAGAATCTATGTTGTCATATTGTCAGAAAATGACCCATACGTTACAGTGTGTATATTCCCAAATGAAAGCAGCACACAAGGAACAGGCGCCAGGAGTTAACCGAGAGCACGGGCTGACTCCTGGAGATCCAGTGTACATCAAGATCCAACAGGCGTGGGAGTTGGGATGGCGTTGGTCAGGACCACACACCGTACTACTTACAGCACCCGCAGCGGTAAAGACCACAGCATCTCCTCGGTGGGTTCACACTTCTCACGTGAAGCGAGATCCCACAGCAAAATGTGTGAGCTAGAAGTCGCCATAAGAGTTGAAGCGGAGCTAAAGAGAGAAAGGAAGAGTAGAGTTCACAGAAGGCAAGCTGTTGGGTTGGGTCTGGGAGCTATTTTAACAGCCACAGTTTTAGTGTCGGTTGCTTTGGCGGTTAATGAACCATGTAAAGACGATAGATTGACAATTAGCATAGAATGGGTTGCTAAATATGAAGACACAAGAATGCATTGGGGTAAAGTCGATACTAACACTACAAATACTAGACAGGTCACTAATCACAAAGGTACAGTGATATGGGTGGAGCCACTTGAACACAGAACTACCACATTGGACGTAGGTTGTTCTAAACGAGGTGTGGTTTTATTACAGACTGGAGTGTGGAAGGAACGTAATAATATTGAGAGTTTACAGAACAAAGCTAGATTTTCTCTGTTGCCACAGATAGATGCCATGTGCCAGGGTTCAAGATCAGCTGAAGCTCAGTCGATAACTTTCAGATGAACGTTACCAGAACTCAAAACATTTCAGGAGGTTGATAGCGTGAACACAATCAGTGCTGACGATGGAGCAGCAAAGGATAGTGTGGGTGATATGCTATCTCGTAAAAGGAGGTTGTATTCACCAGTAATGCCCTTTAGTACAGCAACGAGGGGACTGAAGTGGTCAGGGAAAGTTTTGGACACCAGTAGACCACGAACCAGGTGAAAGATAGCTTGTTGGGATAATTATACTCCGGACAACATCCTAAGGGGGGAATATGGGAACCAAACTATTCTTACTGTCAAGCGACAGGGGGAAGAAGATGCATATGAGCAGAGGAAGGCATACTTACAGAATCATTTAGGGGCTGAACTAGTGACAGAGACAGACATCCATCAATGTAGATGGTATGATGGAGGGGTCAAGGGTCAGTGTTAGTTTCAATTCTGGAAGGACCGATATCAGTGCATTCTATGGAGTCCCAAAAACCAAGGCATTAACGTTACAGGGAATTGGAAGATTAGAATTTAATATGACTGGGGCGGAAGTTTGTGTGGCTAGTAAATTAAGGAAGTGGGTTCTAGAGTCTCTGGGGAACGATACCACTCCTCTATGTATATTGTTACAGGAAATAGCTCGTAGGAAAGGGAGGACAGCAAGTTGTGTTACAGTTTATGGACTATTACGAAGATTAATTGAATGTTACACATACCCAGATCATGGTGAAAGTAGCAGAGATAGTATTGTCATTTCAGACACTGTTGTCAACTTTCAGTAATGAGTTTGTCACAGAAGGCATAACACTTGAAGAATAGCAACCGATCCCTGTATACAGGAGGCCACATCACCAGAAGGAAAGTTTGCTGTGATAATAGCATCACATCTCCTACAGAGTGTGATTAAGAAACATGTGACTAAGAGTTTTGTATGGTTGGATACTCTTCCAGCGCCACTAATCTCTCACCAATTTCTGACAGCTAGTAAACACTTGACTTACCTCCCTGTAGATTGGGACCGAGTGACGGTAAACAGTATGTGTCAGAAGGTGGCTGCTTATCAACCGTTGGGGCCCAAAGTCTACACTGTAACAAGGGTGTTCACAAACGGGTGGGGGGTAGATCGGCCTTGGGATGAGAGATGTGTACCTAACTTGAGCACAGGAAAGTATTATCCACCAGTACCAACTGTAACAGAACACAGGAGGTCATTGGAGATGTTGGTGGCTAAGGACCAGGGTCGAACTGGGAAACAGGTAGGGAGTATCTGAAAGTTTCAGTCCTAGACCTATGTAAACCACGAAAAGAATTAGAGATCAGGAGACGGATTCCGAGCAATAGCTATTCTCACGGCAGTCGCTGTAGGGACAGTAACAGAAGGAGCAGTACTAGTAGCGCAGGATGCTATATTGACAGCGTGGAACTGGACTACAGTGCAAATGAGGAGTATTGTATGGAACGCCGTTTGGGTCTTTGCGTGTCAAAAAGATACGTGTCAAATAACACTATTTGATGCGTAAAATAACAATATGTAAACTATATGCAAATGTTGGCCAATAACTATATGAAAAACTTTTCATTCATCATCACCAACAAACGACTAAGTCATGTCGAACCTTGAAAACATGAGAGACCGCTTTTTGAGTTTTGCCAGCAAAGCGCAACCACCTTTACAACCACTCCAAGAGGATCGGGTCGTTCAAAGGTAGGATTAATTCTGGTAGGTTAGGTAATACCTGGCAAAAGTCAACATTAACCGGCACAACTACCTAGTAACTGTAGCTAGCTAACGATTGCAACAGCTACCGTGGGGTGTGCAAGTATGGGCGGCGGCGATTATGCTGAGTGTCATTATTGTAACTTTTATAACGTTTGCACATATCAGATTTCAATCGTTCTGGAGACGGAATAATGCTGGAGTCCAAAAGCGGCAAACTGGGAGAAGCAGGCTGATAACTATGAGGGTGTGCCTGATCGCTGACCCTACCATCCGGCAGCTGAACAGGATAGGTACATTTTCCCTATATCCATGTAGCTTGCTTCTGAAGCTAAGCAGGGTTGGTCCTGGTCAGGGTTGGTCCTGGATGGGAGACCAGATGCTGCTGGAAGTGGTGTTGGAGGGCCAGTAGGAGGCACTCTTTCCTCTGGTCTAAAAAATATCCCAACGCCCCAGGGCAGTGATTGGGGACACTGCCCTGTGTAGGGTGCCGTCTTTCGGATGGGACGTTAAACGGGTGTCCTGACTCCCTGAGGTCATTAAAGATCCCATGGCACTTATCGTAAGATTAGGGGTGTTAACCACGGTGTCTTGGCTAAATTCCCAATCAGGCCCTTAAACCATCACGGTCACCTAATAATCCCCAGTTTTCAATTGGCTCATTCATCCCCCTCCTCTCCCCTGTAACTTGTCCCCAGGTCGTTGCTGTAAATGAGAATGTGTTCTCAGTCAACTTACCTGGTAAAATAACAGATAAAAAGTACATGAGGACACAGAGCTATGCACAGTGCTTGCTTTGTAAGTAACCTAGGTGTGAATCTATCTTGTGATTAAACATAGACTTATTGAAGGTTATTTTACTGATTTAAATAAGATTGAATCTGATCTTCAGAGATGGAGAAATCTCCCTATTTCTATGTTAGGAAGGGTCAACATAATCAAAATGAATATATTTCCAAGGTTGATGTACTTATTCCAAGCCCTGCTCGTTTCAATTCCATCCAACTTTTTACAGAAAATAAATGGCCTGCTCTCCAACTTTATTTGGAATGGAAAGACCTCATGTCAAATTGATAGTTTTACACTTGCCCTATAAAGCTGGAGATCTTGAAATACTTCGTATGAAGATGTATTCCTGGGTTGCACAACTGCGTTGACTTCAACAATGGACAGCAGACTATCCTTGTGCAAGGAGGGGTATCAAAGCCACAGCAGTAATACCGTAAGATCTAAAATATATTCACTACTTCAAGTCCAAGGTGTTGAAGAAAACACAGATGATGCAATGATTCTCAATTCCATTTGTATTTTGGAAAAAGTACACAGATTAATAAGGTGGAAAGAACCAATATCTCCAGCACCACTATTTGGAATAACCCCACTTTACCTCCAGTATTTAATGACACCACCTTTACTTCCTGGTTCCAAAGTGGCATCATGAATTTTGTGCACGTGTACTGTGACGGATCTCTACTGTCATTCATTCAATTACAATAAAGACTTGGATTATCCAAAGCCAATTTCTTTAAGTTCTTACAACTCAGAAATCTTATTGAATCGTTTCAACAGAATATGGACAAACCTAAGGCATCTGGCGTAGAAAAAATACTGAATAAAGCTGCTACGCCAAAGAAGTTGATTGCCAAGTTATATAAGTTATATAAAGGGTTGATAGAAATTCTACCTGGTGTTTCAGAACCTATTATGAAAAAATGGGAAAAGATCTAAAGGAAGAAATTGAGGAGAACCATTGGTCACAGATATGTGAAAATGCTCATACCTGTTCCTACAACCTAAGACGCTATTTTAATTTAAGATAATTCATAGGACTTACTACACTCTTGCCAAAATGCATGTAATGCACCCAGAAATGTCACATCTCTGTTGGAGATGCAAAAAGCACTAAAGGAACCCAATTACATATGCTGCAACAAACTGACACCATTTTGTGATAATGTCTGTGCTATCATTTCATTTTGTCTAACAATTTATATGCATCCATCTCCATGATTATGTCTGTTGAGAAATGTAAATACTTGAGAACAATTTCAGAGAAAGATGTGTTATCTAAGTCTAATTGCTGCCAAAATGTATAACCATCAATTGGAAAGCCTCGTATTTCCCTCAGTAACAACCTGGAGGAGAGAACTATCTAGATGCATCCCTTTATGGTATTTTATAAAGTTAAACAATAAATTGAGATATTTGACAGAATTTGGAGGACACGCGTTGATCACCTTGGAGAATCTTTTGTATAGTGAGTGTTTTGTTGTTGTTTTTTGTACTGTGTTGTTTGTGAAGTAGAAAAACAATTTTTAACAATTGTCAAACAGAAATGTGAAAAGCGCCTACCAAGAAAGACTTCCAAAAAGACTAATTTGGGTCAGAATATTAATTTATTTTAACTCACTTTAATCCATTGTTCAGGATGTGGATACAGATGAATGACATTTCGATGTCAAGCTGATGCTTCCTCAGAGTTGATTGACCATTTCACTGAAGACGAAGAAGAAGAAGAAGAAGAAGAAGAAGAAGAAGAAGAAGAAGAAGAAGAAGAAGAAGAAGAAGAAGAAGAAGAAGAAGAGGGTGTCTTGTTGGTCAAAAGGCCAAGTAAAATAAAAGTATAAACATACGTGATATTTGAGTGTCTGTGAAAATGGAGACACAGAAGGAAAGAAATCAAGGCAACATCAACATAGAAATCAGAACAGTGAGAAAAATGATTGTATCAGTCTGATGTTCTACAATATGTTTCAAAGCTCGTTTAGTTTGACAAATTTAAACAACCCCCAAGATGCATTTGAGCATGTATGTGACATTTGTCACATTTGCTACAATTAATTGGATTTTCTATTTTTTATCTGTTCTCGGGTGGTACCTTTTTTTTTTATTGGTCGTGTTGTAGCAATGTACACAGTGACCACATTTGGAAATGTCATTGGGCTGGCCTGAGAGCCAAGTGTTGTGCTTCTTAGGTAGCTGCATCCCACTGGACACACACTGGTTGAATCAACGTTGTTTCCACGTCATTTCAATATAAATGAAAAATATCCCCACAGCATGATGCTGCCAGCGCCAAACTTCACCGTAGGGATGGTGCATGGATTCTTCCAGATGTGACTCTTGGCATTCAGGCAAAATAGTTGGTTTTATCAGACCAGAAAATCTTGTTACTCATGGTCTGAGATTATTTAGGTGCCTTTCGGCAAACTCCAAGTGGGCTGCCATGTGCCTTTTACTGAGGAGTGGTTTCCGTCTTGCCACTAACATAAAAGCCTGATTGGTGGAGAGCTGCAGAGTTGGTTGTCCTTCTGGAAGGTTCTCCCATCTCCACAGAGGAACTCTGGAGCTCTGTCATAGGGACCATCGGCTTCTTGGTCACCTCCCTGATCAAGGTCCTTCTCCCCTGATTGCTCAGTTTGGCCGGGCGGCCAGCTCTATAAAGAATGATGGAGGCCACTGTGTTGTCTTGGGGACCTTCAATGCTGCAGAAATGTTTTGGTACCCTTCACCAGATCCGTGCCTTGACACAATCCTGTCTTGGAGCTCTAGGAACAATTCCTTCAACCTCTAACATATACTGTCAACTTTGGGAACTTATATGGACAGGGGTGTGCCATTCCAAATTTAAACTGAATTTACCAGAGGTGACCAAAAATCTATTTCATCCATTTTAGAATAAGGATTTAACATAACAAAATGTGGAAAAAGTCAAGGGGTCGAATTCTTTCTGAATGCACTGTAAATGCTTTTGTTTACAGAAAAATCACAACAAATCCATAGACAATAGAGCCATAGGTCCTTAGTTTTTGTGTTAATATGATGTTTCAGTTCACCCGTATCATGCTTATAAAGGCATTAATAAGTCATAGTAAAAAGGGGAACTTACCTAAAAAGGTTATACATAGCAACTTTCATGTGACTGAGAGACTGCTTATCAACACGACTATCCCGTGCTCTCTCTATTGTCGGTGTAACATCATATTGATCAGTGTTGCGAATGTCTATTTCCTCAATTACTTTTGCAGAAACGGTGTATCATCTATTTTGTTGGAAATGACTATTTTTCAAAGAAACGCGAGGGAGCTTGGTCAGGAAATCACAAGATCCCGGTTTCTAGGATTAATCCCTAGCGCAAATAGAGTTATGTATGCTGCCATGTTGCCTCGTAATTCAGCAGGATGCCACTGAGTAAACAGTCCTTGGAATGATTGAAAATCGCCTTAGAAAGTATTTATGTTTAAATTAACTTGCTGATATACGGTAGATGGAGGATCTGATGTATGATGCAAATTCGATACCTGGCCTAGAGCGTGTTCTGGCCCCGACAACCTGGTGTAACTGTAATGTCACGCCAACAGCATGTTCTGTGCCAAAATACACAGATATCATTCATTAGTTCCCAGTAAACCAAAAATCTGTTAAGTTAAAGAAAGTGGAAAATAAATACATGAATTAACTTCACCACTGTCTTTATTTACCATGTTCCTAGTATATAATTGGCCTTTGAAGACCACAACACTCCATGACCACAGCTTCTGTTATCACATTAAAGAACACAAGACTATAAGGTCTTTCACATGAGAATGTTATGATCGAGATGGATTCTGTCCACATCAACATGCAAAACAAATTGTCTAAATGTCGTGCTCCAGGCTAGGCTTAACTTTCATTTCAGGCTAACCATGTTGGCTTACTGGGAACTTATAATATTGGTTTATCTTGGCACGCTCTTCTCTAAGAACACGCTCTAGGGAGATAAAATTAATCACTAACCTTTGATGATCTTCATCAGATGACACTCATAGGACTTCATGTTACACAATACATGTATGTTTTGTTCGATAAAGTGCATATTTACATCCAAAAATCGAATTTTACATTGGTGTGTTATGTTCAGTAGTTCCAAAACATGCAGTGATTTTTCAGAGAGCCACATCAATTCACAGAAATACTCATAATAAACATTGATAAAATATACAACTATTATACATGGAACTTTAGATAAAATTCTCCTTAATGCAACCACTGTGTCAGATTTCAAAAAAAACTTTACGGAAAAAGCACACCATGCAATAATCTGAGTACGGGCTCAGAGCCCAAACCAGCCAAAGAAATATCCGCCATGTTGTGTATGTACTAGTTTAACTTTACGTCCGTCCCCTCGCCCTGACCCGGGCGCGAACCAGGGACCCTCTGCACACATCAACAACAGTCACCCACGAAGCATCGTTACCCATCGCTCCACAAAAGCCACGGCCCTTGCAGAGCAAGGGGAACCATTACTTCAAGGTCTCAAGGCAAGTGACGTCACCGATTAAAAGGCTAACTAGCTAGCCATTTCACATCCGTTACACTCACCCCCCTTTCCACCTCCTCCTTTTCCGCAGCCACCAGTGATCCGGGTCAACAGCATCAATGTAACAGTATAACTTTATATCCATCCCCTCGCCCCGGGCGCGAACCAGGGACCCACTGCACACATCAACAACAGCCACCCACGAAGCATCGTTACCCATCGCTCCACAAAAGCCACGGCCCTTGCAGAGCAAGGGGAACCACTACTTCAAGGTCTCAGAGCAAGTGACGTCACCGATTGAAAGGCTAACTAGCTAGCCATTTCACATCCGTTACACTCACCCCCCTTTCCACCTCCTCCTTTTCCGCAGCCACCAGTGATCCGGGTCAACAGCATCAATGTAACAGTATAACTTTATATCCGTCCCCTCGCCCCGGGCGCGAACTGCACACATCAACAACAGCCACCCACGAAGCATCGTTACCCATCGCTCCACAAAGGCCGCGGCCCTTGCAGAGCAAGGGGAACCACTACTTCAAGGTCTCAGAGCAAGTGACGTCACCGATTGAAAGGCTATTAGCGCGCACCACCGCTAACTAGCTAGCCATTTCACATCCGTTACATGTAGTCAACATTAGTCAGAAATAGCATTATAAATATTCACTTACCTTTGGTGATCTTCATCAGAATGCACTCCCAGGAATCCCAGTTCCACAATAAATGTTTGATTTGTTTGATAATGTCCATCATTTATGTCTAAATAGCTACTTTTGTTAGCTTGTTTTGTAAACAAATACAAAGTCACAAAGCGCGTTCACTAGGAGCAGACGAAATGTCAAAAAGTTCCGTTACAGTCCATAGAAACATGTCAAACGATGTATAGAATCAATCTTTAGGATGTTTTTAACATAAATCTTCAATAATGTTCCAACCGGAGAATTCCTTTGTCTGTAGAAAAGCAATGGAACGCGAGCTAACTCTCATGACCGTGCGTCATGAGCCCGTGGCACTCTGCCAGACCACTGACTCAAAGAGCCCTTATGAGCCCCTCCTTTACAGTAGAAGCCTCAAACACATTTCTAAAGACTGTTGACATCTAGTGGAAGCCTTAGAAAGTGCAACATGACCAATATCCCACTGTATCTTCAATAGGGAATGAGTTGAAAAACAACCAACCTCAGATTTCCCACTTCCTGGTTGGATTTTTCAGGTTTTCGCCTGCCATATGAGTTACAGTGGGGAGAACAAGTATTTGATACACTGCCGATTTTGCAAGTTTTCCTACTTACAAAGCATGTAGAGGTGTGTAATCTTTATCATAGGTACTCTTCAACTGTGAGAAACGGAATCTAAAACAAAAATCCAGAAAATCACATTGTATGACAGTGGTAAATATGATCAAATATATATTTATCTATGCTATTATTATGCTAACATTTTAGCTACATTCAACAAGCAACATCTAAAATGAAAGTCATGTAATGTTTGGTTATGTAACTAAACATTCACTAGGTGGTGCCATTGATCCATTAGGTGGTGCCATTGGTCCACTCTTGAATATAGCTTTGCTATGTGTGTATTCATAGAAGACATGCAAATTAAAGTTTGAATGGTCACATGCAGTGTTAGCAGATTTTAATTTTATAGCTTATAGTTCCGACAGTGTAGTAATATCTAACAAGTAATATCTACCAATTCCCAAAAACGACCTACTACACACAAAATCTAATTTAGCTCACCCCCCCCAGAGGATGTAGGGTCTAAAAAGTCAAACAGCCCAGCGATGTCTAGACCGACCCCCAGGGCTTGAAACGGACATAGGGGGACTATTTCCCGGAGGTTGTAGAATATCAAAAGGGTAATAATGTTTCGCCACCCCAATCCCGTTGTTTGAACCAAATACCTTAGGAGTCAAATATACCTGGGTATAGCCCGAAAAACGTCAACCCCAATGCTCTGTAAAATCATTCCGTACTTTCTCTAGTTAGGGGCACAAACGCTATTGACAACCGGTCCACTGTTAGCATCGTTTTAGCTCAGCTACAAACCTACCCTACAGCAGCCCCAGAATAGTTATCGGACTGACCCGTTAAAAAGATCCTCTGGGAAAACCTCCTAATGGATCTTTCTGAAGGTGAGTTCTTGAAATAAATATATATATATATGCGGTATATTAGATTTGGCTGTTGTGGAATTGTTTGAACATTGTGTATGTTATAGCAATATTAAACCTGCGTTAGGGCCTGTATTCTTAACGTATAACATGTCAATATTAGCTAAAGTGATTATAGCTTTAATATTATCTAATGTTTTGTAGATTCTCAAACATTCACGCAGATCCTCAGAGGTATAACTGAGCTCGAACCGTCCGTTGGTTCTCCGGAACAAATAGCCTGCATCCAAATGCCGTCACATAATTGGAGGCGTGAGTCCTGAACAAGAATTCCCTATACATGAATATTTATACCTTAAAAACAAAAAGTGTGGGCATCTTATATTAAAAGTTATTTTATGTGTTTACAGCGGACATACAGCCTAGAAGGATAACGGACTCAATAAGGACCCTGAACGGCTTCAGAGGAGCAGATAACTCTGATGCAATTCTACCATTCTCCCCGGATGTTTTTTCAAAAACGGCGAGAACAGATGCTTTAAACGGCCGGACAACTCCCCAGGGAACGTCCAAAGGAGCAACCCATATTGCTAAACACCAACGTACAATTAGTGCGCAGATCCACAGTTCCGCTTCAACCCAACCCGAACAATACTACTGGGCCGGTATTCACGAGACAGCGCTCCAAGGACACGGTATGAATCAATTATATATATATTATTATTTATATATATTTTATTATTTATACATTTTTATGCAGGAATATGTTAAAACAAGGACGAATACTGTTTTTTTCAGGCTCCCCCGCTACAGACCAGGCAGATGCGGTAATTCGTGTTGACCAAAGACAAATTCCCTCGGTTTCAGCGATTCTTCAGAACAGCCCTCGTCAAAAAAGCCGAGGTATTTAATTAATGTATTGTTAATATATAGGATTATATCTGAAATGTATTTGACATTTTTATCTAACAGATTTTAGGGTTAATAACCTATTTTTTGTATATATTATTTTTATTTCAGACTCCTCCCCGGCGTATAAAGGCATAGAAGACCCTACACATCGAGAGCCCGCGGAGGATTTCAGCGCACAGACACCCATCAATAAAACAGCGAAACCGGATGATTTCAAAGTTTTAAATGACATTTCCGAGGTAGACGATTTGATGTTCTGTGAAGCGGCCAACCTTCTTGATTCTGCCAATTCTGTGGGGGCAACAGCCGATTCTGAAATAGACCAAGCTAGGTTTTTCAAAGCTGTTACCCAGGGTTTAAAATCCAGAAATGGTTTACTCCAAAGACGTATGGGTATTTTACTAGAGCATCAATACCGTCAGGATATGTCATTCTGGCGTAGCGAGCTTCCCCGTATGTTAAACAACAATAGGGTTAAAACAAGCAAATACCGCCGTTAAAAAGCATATTTGTAACACAGATCACTCCAGAATAACACAAGAACACACATCCTTAATTAGCCAAATGGCGCCCCCTATAGACCTAAGCGAGACAATTGAAAACCTCTTAGCCCGGATTCCTCCAGAACTCCAAGCTATAATTAATCAGATGAATGATGCGGGGGTAACTGACATAATGACGATAGATGAAAACCTATTATCCCAGATTCCAGCCGAACTCATAGAAATTATTACTCGTATGAATGAGTCAGGGCCTTCCGATGAAAACATGTTAATTCTGCACCACATACACCTCTAAGCCTGCCGTTAACACCCATGTCCGAAGAGTCTGAAACACAATACAATGTTTTTGAACAGTTGGAAAATTGTCTAGCAAATCTGGAGGGGGATTGTCTTGATCGCAGTGTACGTATTTTGTACAGAAATAAATTCCACAATACTGAGGTTCGACAGTTTTTCAATTTCTCATGGGGTGCTCAGAATCTTGACTATGCTGTGTTTTACGTAATGATTATGGACACTTTGAATGAACTGCTAGATAGGGCTAGAGATTATGGCGAACCCCGGGATCTCTTACAGTTGGAAATTTGTGGAGACAGTCTGCATAGCACTGTATCACTTATTTTACAGAATGGTGAAGCAGATCTTGAACAATTTGTTGCCCTGCTAGAACGCCTTGTTCAGTCAAATTTAAACGTGATAGCTGATAGGACCCTCGAACTTGTAGTGCAATTAATACGTCAACCCCAAGGTGGTGGTGGTCAGAGAAGGAAGCTCGATAGCCTAATGCAGTCAGAAATCATAAGCAATAAAAGGGCCTACCTCATAAACGTTCCCAATCCTGGTAATAAGCTATGCTTTGCCATAGGGCTGGCCCATTTACTCAGCCCTGGATGTACTGATCTAGCAGCGTTACAAAAAGCTCAAGAGCTCCAAACTGCTGTGGGTCTCGGTATACATGACGCTGTGGCTTTCTCTGACATAGTGCAATTTGAAAACTTTCTGAATATCAAGATTGTGGTTTTGTACCACAGTAGGGCTAATGCCGCTCTCTTGAAATTCCAAAATATACCCGAACCACATCCTCAGACTATGTACTATGTACATTACTATGCCGTAACTAACATCACAGCGTTTTTAGGCGCACCATATGTGTGTCCAGCATGTCATACCGGCTACACACGCATGGGGGGGCACTCGTGCCGTTATAACTGTTCAGTATGTCTGGATAAACATTGCCCTATGCAACCGCTAAACTTGACCCCCTGTGAGGATTGTCATAGGACCTGTCGATCGGTTTACTGTTACGAAAAACACAAAACTGAAACATGGCACCCCAAGGCCTGTAAATCTGTAAGCAGTTGTGACATTAACAAGAAATGTCCAAAATGTCATTGCAATTACAACCTTAAAATAGATAGCCCTAAACCACATGTTTGTGGAATTCTACATTGCCCAATCTGTAAAGGGCCTTTGAAAAGCAGAGACGCTGAAGTGGTTCAAGAAGTACCACACGAGTGTTACATTCAGCCCGTGGCTGAAGATGAACATACAGAGAAATATGTGTTTTATGATTTTGAGACAAATCAGCAATCAGGGGTTCACTTGCCTATTTTTGTACCTACCATGACTTTCAAGGGTGAAAAGTGGTCGGCCGAGGGACCCAATTGTGCACGGCTCTTTCTAAAACATTTTAGAAAAACCCAGTACAGAAACTTCACGTTTATAGCGCACAATGCTAGAGCCTATGACTCCTATCTGCTTCTGAACCCTTTGATACAGCAAGGCGTTGCACCCAGTGTCATAGCTCAAGGTAGTAAAATCTTATGTTTTGTTGACCCCGCCTTCAAACAGAGATACATTGACAGCTTAAAAGTACCATGGCAGCCCACAAGGTTGCTGATGACAGAAGGCCTCCCGGCTGGCGTCAGTTTCTTAAGGCCCTGGCAATCCTCAACATTCCCCTCTCGGGTGTACCCAACCATAAGCTTCGTCAACAGATTCAAGCTTTAAAACAAAAACCTTCAACGAGATACAGCACCCATAAAGATGCCCCAACGACCCCGCCCCCCTATGAAAGGGATGATGATAACTCATTTACTCCCCTGAACGTCTCAGGACCTTTTCCTAATCCCGATCTCTCGGGGTGGTTAGACTTTTGAAAATGACTTTTTTGAATGACTATGATTAAATTCAATACATTTTTATTTGAAAAATAAGCAATTTAACATTTGTGGCATTCTTGAAACATATGACGTGAGCATACGCCTTGATTACACGATCTTAACCTGTCTAGGATCAGCGTGGCGCTAGCGGCACACCCCCCCCCCCCCCACTGAAAAACCAGTGCCGCGAAATTCAAAAAAAATATTTTTTTTAAATATTTAACTTTCACACATTAAAGTCCAATACAGCTAATGAAAGACACAGATCTTGTGAATCCAGTCAACATTTCCGATTTTTAAAATGTTTTACAGGGAAGACACAATATGTAAAGATGTACATCTATTACCTAAAAACACATTAGCATAATCCACCATCTTTTATTTGTCCACCAACACCAGTAGCCATCACCAATTCGGCTAAACTAAGATATTTATAGCCCCTAACCAACAAAAAAACTCATTAGATGACAGTCTGATAACATATTTATGGTATGGGATAGGTTTTGTTAGAAAAAAGTGCATATTTCAGGTAGATGGCATAGTTTACAATTGCACCCACCATCACAAATGGACTAGAATAATTACAATGAGCAACGTGTTTACCTAACTACTAATCATCAAACATTTCGTAAAAATACACAGCATACACGAATCGAAAGACACAGATCCTGTGAATACAGACAATATTTCAGATTTTCTAAGTGTCTTACAGCGAAAACACAATAAATCGTTATATTAGCTTAGCACATAGCAATTAGCAGCCCAGCATTGATTCTAGCCAAAGTGAGCGATAAAAGTCAACATCGCCAAAAGATATTAATTTTTTCACTAACCTTCTCAGAATTCTTCCGATGACACTCCTGTAACATCACATTACAACATGCATATACAGTTTGATCGAAAATGTTTATATTTAGCCACCAAAATCATGGTTAGACAATGTGAAATGTAGACAAGCTGGTAAAGAAAAAGTCCTTGCGCCACTTAGACAGTGATCTACTCTTATACATAAATACTCATAAACGTGACTAAAAAATATAGGGTGGACAGGGATTGATAGACAATTTAATTCTTAATACAATTGCGTTATTACATTTTTTAATTTATCCTTACTTTTCAATACAGTTTGCGCCAAGCGAAGCTACGTCAAAAAACATGGCGTCCTAAGCCACTAAAATGTTTCGACAGAAACACGATTTATCATAATAAAAATATCCTACCTTGAGCTGTTCTTCCATCAGTATCTTGGGCAAAGGATCCTTTCTTGGGAGAAATCGTCTTTTGGTGGAAAGCTGTCCTCTTGCCATGTGGAAATGTCAACTGCGTTCGGGATGAACTGAAAAGCGTGCCCAACTTTTCACATCGTTGCAAAAATAAATGTCCCAAAATCGCACTAAACGGATATAAATTGCTATAAAACGCTTTAAATTAACTACCTTATGATGTTTTTAACTCCTATAACGAGTGAAAAGATGACCGGAGAAATATAACAGGCTAAACTAACGCTTGGAACAGGTGCGCGCCGGTGTCCTCTAGGCTCATGACGCAGCTCCCAAAGAATGACTAGCTTCAGGGTTTTTTCATTTGTAGGGCCTGTGAACGCGCAATCGACCCCGTTGGAATCGTCATCACGTAAAGGCATCCAGGGGAAGACGTAAGAAGTGTCCGTATAGTCATAGCAACGACAGTGCCCTTTTAACTGACTTCAGAAGAGTGGCCAACATTTCTCAAATCTGACTCCATGTCAGGGAAATTGCTGTAGAATGGGCTCTGTTCCACTTAGAGACAAAATTTCAACTCCTATAGAAACTATAGACTGTTTTCTATCCAATAATAATAATAATATGCATATTGTACGATCAAGGATTTTGTGGGAAGCCGTTTAAAAAATTAGCCAAATTAGCATAAATAGTCTAAACAGCGCCCCCATCCCCAACAGGTTATTAAAGGACACACATTTGAACACTTTTGATATTTTCTAACAAAACAAGATACAAGGGTATCATTACTTCTTAAATCATCCTTATAAAGAGACATAACATCTTCAAAAGAAACTCCCCGGGCTCTTTGGCACAGGTAAAATACACAGTGTTGACCGCATGTAGTGGAAAGGTTATCTTGCACTTGTTTGATGCTGTAGTAGATCTTTGAACCGTTTATGGTCAAAAAATCTTTAATAGATTTAGGGAAATGTGAAAAACCGGGGGGAAAGCCATAGGAATCAAAAAAAGTTGAGATTTTTCTTCCACCTTCCTCTTCTAATGTCATAGCTAGCCAATGTTCACCAGGCATGTGTTTAGGATGGGTATTGACAATAAACATGGCAGGCCTCTCAGGCCATCTCTCAATAGGTAATTCATCACAAGCCAACACTCCACAAAATTGTTTTCCAATCAATCGGCTCATGAGCCCTTCCAACTCTTGGGTATTCATGTCTTTGCTCAAAGGTCCTTAATAATAATCCACTAAGACCTGTCTTCGGGCATTCACTTCCAAGATTGAATCAGAGCATGCGTAAACAATCATGCTAACTGTACAGGCTAAAGGTGTACGGAAACGCATTTCCAGCCTGAGGTTACCTTGGGACAACACAGACAGATTTCCTGAGGTGTCATCATCAGGTGATAAATTGAAAGCATACAACGTGTAACCCTCTGCAAAATCATTTCTGTCAATAGGTAAAGAGAGATCTTTTAGATGTCGACCTGTAGCCAGGAATAGATTGTAAAATTCTCGCACAGATATGTCGTTATTAAATTGTGGTTGGAAAGCCTTAGCTGGGACCTGACGTCCGTCCTGACAGAGAGCTACATACTCTGCATTGAAGTGTTGAAAATTAAAGGGGATTTTATCTAAGCTCCCCGTATTAGAGGCGTGATCAACCAGACCTATAACCACATATCTAGGTAAAGGGCCTAGAAATAGGTTTTCTTGACTGCAGATTCTACTGCCCACAGGTATGCTAATTCTTTGGAGAGGGTAAAGGGCATTTCCTTTCATCAAAGCATGTGAGTGACCCAGACGTACCGCCGGAGATACAGACACTTTTTTAATAAAAAGTGTGGCCCCCAACACTTTCAAACTAAAATCCCCGTCTTGGGGAGACATCAGGCAAAACTAATCCTTGGCCCTGGTTAACCTTTTCTCAATATAGGGGGTGCTGTTTCCACTTTGGAAAATATCGTCTCCAAATTAAACTGCCTCGTACTCAATTCTTGCTTGTACAATATGCATATTATTATTACTATTGGATAGAAAACACTCTCTAGTTTCTAAAACCGTTTGAATTATTTCTCTGAGTGAAACAGAACTCGTTTGGCAGCGAAATTCCTGACGGGTACTGCAAAATCTGAAAATGTTGACTCTGTTCTAGGATCAGTTTAAAACTCTGTATGTATCCTATGGGTCGACATGAACTGCATGCACCTCCCCCTGGATGTCAGTAACCAATGAGAATTGGAATGGAGTTTCTAGGCAGATCTGAGACCATATAAAGGCCCATGGAATGGGGGATGCACTCTTTTCAACTTTCGTCATGGCGCAGAGGACCTTAGGATGGCGTTCTGAAAAGCTCACGTTATAGGCCTTAGATATATCCTGCTCTGATTTTATTCGGTATAGGTGTTAGAAACATCATAACGAAGTTATTTTAAACCGAGTTATATCAGTTTATGTGATTATATTGCGATTTTCGGAATTTCCTTTGTGTTGCGTTTTGAAGATTTGGGCATGTCGTGGCCACATAGCTAATGTTTGCTGCTAATTACACGGTTGAAGACGACGTTCTTCAGCAGAGCAACAATTATTATGGACAAAGGACAACTTGCCCAAGATTCTGATGGAAGCTCGTCCAAAAGTAAGAGCTATTTATGATGTTAATTCGTATTTCTGTGGAAAAATGTAAAAGGATTTGTCCGCCATTAATTTCAGCACTGGTCTGGCTGTAACGCACACTGTATGTCTAGTAACGTTAATTTAAAAAATCTAACACAGCGGTTGCATTAATAACTAATGCATCTTTCATTTGCTGTCCAACCTGTATTTTTTAGTCAAGTTTACGATTAGTTATCGATTAGATTAGGTGCCTCTCCAAGATGGCGCCGGCCAGAATGCCTGAAATGTTGCTACTGATCACATTGTATAACCACGATTTGTGCTGCTAAATATGCACATTTTCAAACAAAACCTATATGCATTGTGTAATATGATGTTACAGGACTGTCATCTGATGAAGTTTATCAAGGTTAGTCAAAAATAATATATCTTTTGCTGGATTGTTACGATCGCTAACCTTTGCTGCTGGTAAATTGCTTGTGTTTCTGGCTATTGTGGTAAGCTAATATAATGCTATATTGTGTTTTCGCTGTAAAACACTTAAAAAATCTGAAATATTGGCTGGATTCACAAGATGTTGGGCTTTCATTTGCTGTACGCTGTGTATTTTTCAGAAATGATTTATGATGAGTAATTAGGTATTTGACGTTGGTCTCTGTAATTATTCTGGCTGCATCGACGCTATTTCAGATTGCAGCTGCAATGTAGAACTGTGATTTATACCTGAAATATGCACATTTTTCTAACAAAACATATGCTATACAATAAATATGTTATCAGACTGTCATCTGATGAAGTTATTTCTTGGTTAGTGACTATTTATATCTTTATTTGGTCGAAATTGTGATAGCTACCTATACAGGAAAAAAATGGTGGAGAAAAAAAAGTTGTGTCTTTTGCTATCGTGGTTAGCTAATAGATTTACATATTGTGTCTTCCCTGTAAAACATTTTAAAAATCAGAAATGATGGCTGGATTCACAAGATGTGTATCTTTCATCTGGTGTCTTGGACTTGTGATTTAATGATATTTAGATGCTAGTATTTACTTGTGACGCTATGCTAGGCTATGCTAGTCAGCTTTTTTACTGATGGGGGTGCTCCCGGATCCGGGATGGTGTGCAATTAGAAGTTAATTTTAATCTTAAATCAACCGAATTTAAGAGTAACCGTTCTTGAAAGAAAATGTCAGAGTGTATAGGGCCTAGCAAATGAAACTCTCGAGATTCGGCGCAGTAGCTAGCGCGTGCCGCCAGTCCTTTGTTTGCACCGGTGGAAGGGTCTGTCGATTCCATAGAGACTCCAGCAGTATCCTTGCTAAACAGCCCGGCGCTAAATTGTGTTTTGAGAGTGTCTTCGGAGTAGTTGAGTAAACACTCCATGATGGCTCTACAAGGGTATGTGGCGCTGCTTTGACTGATTAGGCGTTCACCCAAAGTCACGTCCACTTGGGAGAAGATGGTGGCCAAGGGGTAATTAATGAGACTCACTTTGGCATCGCCTGCAATATTTGTGCCATCTCTTTTGGTCACTTTTAGACGTAAATGCACCAAGGTGTTGTTGAGGTCCAGATAGTTGTCACCGTGGCCTGGTATGAAAAATTCGATAGGCCCGTTATCGGTAATGGCAGAGAGTGGGGCTATCTCCACATAACTGGACCTATCTATTGAATGCTGCGTTAACGGTGCCGTGAAAAGATCGAGTTCTGTCTTTATAGCTTCAGAGGACATGCGGTGTAAAAGAGCCATGTTACTTATTCTTTTAGAAAATACTTCAGAGTATTCTTTTTGTCGTTTTTGGTCCAGACCTCCTCACTTTACCCCGTCTTTGACTTACTGAGGTTCTTTTAACAGTTAACCTCCGCTTTTTAGGTGCCGACCTGCGCCTTAAACCTGGGGGTCTCTTTTTTGGTCTTCGAGACAATATCATAAGCCCCGAGCCTTCTTGATGCTCCGCATCGGGTGACGCCCTTCGGGTCATAGCATTGGCTACAACCTCACTTACTATATTTTTAGCCGCTGATTTTAAATGTGGTTTGGCTATGTTGAAGCCTCTCTTCATAAACGGTAAAACCATCCTAAAGAGGTTACGAAATATACCCCCTATCCCCGAACCGTACATGGTCGGTGATCCATAATAGCCGGGTAGTCCATTACCAACTTGATCCACATAGTATGAGACATAACGGTTAGGGTCGAGATGTTGGTGCTCCATAACCCTTTATTTGTATTATGTTTATAAATATAATACAAATATTATATATGTAGAGAGGTTTTGGTGGGTCTAAAGTGGAGTTTTACAATCGTTTTACCATAAGTAAATTCAATGTTTTCGTTCTGATCCGTTTTAAGCTCAACCAGAATGTTTTCAATATATTTCTTGCTGACATGTACGTAGTGCGGCTTGGCATAATTGACAGTGACGATGTCCCCATCCTTTCCGTCTATATGAACTGTTCTCAGGAGGGGCACACAGGTGTCTCCGACCCTTTGATAGGTTATGATGTCGGTATACACAAATATGTTGTAAAATCCTGCATGTATATCCGCAGGGAATGGGAATAATTTATCGTTCACATACGTCCATTTATTGGGACCCATCCCCAACATGTAGGCTAAATTACCGCTGGCCTTTATGTAATCTCGCTGAGACCTACTTCCCAAGCCTCTGATAACTCTATAGGCTTTGGAAAATTGGTTGTATAATTAGAACTCTGATTATTACGATATATATGTGCAGACGCATTACTGGGGAGAGTCAGGTAGAAGCCGCTGTGTTCCATGATGCACTACTGTGTACACGCGAATGATGCGCTAGTTATCATGCATGAGGGTTTAAGTTAACCCCCGTTGCCTCCACCACATCGTGCTCCAATACCCAACTGTTGAACTTTTGGGGCCAGTTTTTCCAGCGGACCAGCAACCATTTTTTACCCTTTTCTCTCTTCTGATCTAGAATCTCCTCCACGTGAAAGACTTTGTCTTTACCCAACGGGACCTTCTGTAATTCCTTCTCATAAAAAGATCCCTCTATAAGCTCCCCGTCATAATCTTTTAACTTGTAGACCGGGGGTATGCGGGGCAGACACTCTGTAACGGTGAACAACTCATCGCTGTAACCTTGCTCATATTTTTTGTCGAAAACCCCCCTCAACTTCGATATACGAACCAAGTCACCCACTATGAATTTAAAAGTACTTTTTTTCTTACGGCGAAGGGGGAACAAACCATACAGATTTTTAAAGACTTGAAAAGAGTTTTCAGAAGAGACCTCCGAGGGCTTCATACGTATACTCTTATGGTAGCTGTTGTTGTAACCCTTTACTAAATCCTGAACTATATCGATATATCTGTGCGTGTTGTGAGCTGTAAAATATCTCCACATCCGCTCCTTCAGAGTTCTGTTAAAGCGATCAACAACTGAAGCTTTCAAATCAGAGCCTGTAGCAAAATGTACTATATTATGCTTCTTCATGAGCTTCTGAAAAGTATTATTAAAAAATTATTTTCCGCCATCAGTCTGCACTTTCTTGGGTGCTCCTCCTGCCTTCAAGATAGAGTCAAAGGCCCGGGTCACCTCTGCCCCGCTCTTATTTTTTAACACCCTTACAAAGGCTAATTTAGAGAAAATATCTATAACCGTTAGCATGTAGAGATTTCCATTATTTTTATCGGCAAGGGCCTGCATGTCACATAGAGCCGCCTGAAATTGGGACAAGGGATGCGTAGAAAAAACTCTATTTCTTGGAAATTGTTTTCTTACAGGTTTATGGAGAGTATAGGCATCCTGCTCTGATAACCACTCATTCACTTTAGCATCGCTTAACAGGCTACCTGTTTCTTCGGCTATAGCTCTCTGTAAACGCTCTTTACCCCCATAAGACCCGGGGTTAGCGGGATTATAATAAATGTTTTTCAACAGCTGCTCCGCCATCCTTCTTGCCTCTCTGAGGTACAATAACGTTAATGAACCACTTTCAAATAACGACAACATTTCAGTTTGATAATTTTTATTTTTTAAGAATGCACCAAGTATTACGTATACAGACAATTCAGGATTCGTTGCAAGATACACATCCCAGTTCTCAACAATCACAGCATGCAACACCCTATATATATGGTTTTGTAACGGCAGCCTTCCCTCTCTTCACGAGAAGAGGGGGTGAAACAGAGATCAGACCAACACACAGCATAGCCAGTGCTCAACATATTTAATTTAACGAACTGTGAACACTACAACAATACAAAACAACAAAATGTGGCAAACCGAAACAGTCCTAGCTGGTGCAGACAAAACACAGAGACAGGAAACAACCACCCACAATCCCCAACACAAAACAAGCCACCTATATATGATTCTCAATCAGGGACAACGATTGACAGCTGCCTCTGATTGAGAACCATATTAGGCTGAACACAGAAACAGACAAACTAGACACACAACATAGAATGCCCACCCAGCTCACGTCCTGACCAACACTAAACAAGCAAAACACACAAGAACTATGGTCAGGACGTGACAGGTTTACATTTACAGGTTTGTGTCGCTGAATTTTTAAAACACACACGTCAGATATATATGCATATAAACAACAAATATGATACACGTTCACATTAAATGGTGGTTCAAACAAATAATGTAAAATCTTAGACAAAGTTATTTCTAGTTCTTCAGAATCATCAACAAGACTTGATACCATTTGTGTCCATTGCATACTCTCGCCCGTATGTCGTACATGATTCATGATTTGCTCCATTTTTAGCACACGCTCTACAATAACCCCTGCATTGGGGGGCGTGTAGAACGTTACATTGTTCACATTATTTTCAATAATTTGATGCATAACATTTGTAAGTTCTCTCAAAAGAAAAAAGGTATTTATTCGCTCCAACATCGTAGACACATAGTTACCCATAGCTTTACGTCTAAATAACAAAATGTCACTCGGTCTCTTGGGATTTATTGAGCCAGAAAAGCATCACATCAGCCACCACAGCTTCCCTGTATTTGTTGTCGTCCACCAGGGTGTGTCGGATTTCTTTGAGTTTCTCGTGGATGAAGATTGCCTCCTTCAGTTCGTGTAGGAAGGCCTCGGTTACCCCGTAAACTCTAGGGATAGACGGCACAAGACCCATAGACTCCAGGGCTATGACCAGCGCTGGTATAAACCTGCAGGACCACAGTCTTTTCACCAGCTCC
This sequence comes from Salvelinus fontinalis, assembly GCF_029448725.1. Lineage (NCBI taxonomy): Eukaryota > Metazoa > Chordata > Actinopteri > Salmoniformes > Salmonidae > Salvelinus > Salvelinus fontinalis. Next base: position 12,661,135 of record NC_074667.1, read on the forward strand.
TCAAAATGATTGAAAAAGTAGTATCTAGGAGGGTCGTATCGGCAAGGATGACGACGCTGGCTGGGATGATTGATCTCACAGCCGATGCATTTTTCTCGTATATATTCACCAATCACCACGTCTAAAAGTGTAGCTACAGAGACCTTGATGGTATCCACAAAAATAGTACTGGCCACCCCATCAAACACATCCTCAGGCTGTGTAAATGTAGGGGGTGTCTCGGGTCTTGCCAGGGGGGAGTAGAGGGTAGGGCTGCGAGGCATAGAGTCCTTAGTGTCGGGCCCCCATGACGTATCGGAGTCCTCGTAGATGGTATGGATATCCATGGTATATGATGAAATGAAGAACTGGCTGTTTTTTTTCCTTTTATTGTAGAACCAGGCCTTTGGGTATCTGGGCGGGGTTAACGCAGCCGCGTACTTAGTTTTCTTCTGACGATGTATCTTCTTGAGACTCGTTTGAATCGTAATCTTCACGATTCGTATATATTATGCACTTCCTTAAATGAACAAGGCTCTGCCGCTGTTGGCTCTGTACAAAGAGAGCATCCAACACCTGCAACATGTTCAATTCCATTACATCCCAACTTTTAAAAGGAATAAGCATAGGCAGCCTGGAATCCCCAGTCAGGCCACCCTCCCGAATGTTTTGGTTGCGGATTTCCTCGGTGCCGATATAGAACTCCACGCAGCCGCACGGAAGTCCATTCTTTCTTTGTATTTTCACCCTGTGAAATATTCTTCCTGAGGAGTCAGGGGTACCTTCCCAACGGGTCTCGTAGCCCGTGAACACACTATACCCCTTGGTGATAAGGCCCAGTTCAGGACACACAACCTTGCGAAAAACCGACCAGTCTTCAACACCATATTCCACTCCTAAAGTCTGGTCTGTATATTCTTCTCCTTCAGCTACCGTATAGAGCAGGGGAGTCAAACTCATTCCACGGAGGGCCTAGTGTCTGCAGGTTTTTGGTTTTTCCTTTCAATAAAGCCCTAGACAACCAGGTGTGGGGAGTTCCTAACTAATTAGTGATGTTAATTCATCAATCAAGTACAAGGGAGGAGCGAAAACCCGCAGACACTCGGCCCCCCGTGGAATGAGTTTGACACCTGTGGTATAGAGGGTCACTCTACAGGCCAGGTAATCAAACCGATACCCCCACAGATGTCCATTAGACATCAACACTTGATCTTTCAGCGCTGTTGCGGGAGGTATTTGGGTTCTATACACATTTAAAAAACGCTTTTTTGGCGCAACATATATTGCGGCTTGATACTTTGCCCTTGCTCTATGGGCCACCCGAGGGGCTGCTTCAGTTGCTACAGTCATCACTGCTTTGCCACTGATCACAAAATCCATGGTGATTTTTAAAATCTTGTACAGTCTTAAGCATGTATTGTTCTGGGGCTTTATAAGGCGTCTGCAAAGCCCAATACCCCAGGACATTCGTGTTTCATAGACAACAACCCGGAGGGCAATAAAATAGGGGGGGCCTTACTCTTTGAAATGTTCATTACACCCCAACCCGTTCCAAACAGGACACTAGACATCAAACATCATGACAACTTCAAAAACATCATAAAACTCTTTTCACACTCTAAGCCGTGAGAAACAGGAACAGGATGACCAAACACATGGTCACTTCCTAAACCCCGCCCCCCAAACCACCAGGATGTCCTGACCGGAAGCCCAAATATGGGCATGCACACGTCAGCAGGACATAGGGTCATAAATCAACATTTTGACGTGTGACATCTACTTTATTCTCTCTATTGCTATCCAAAACATTTTGGGGATAAACCCCTATGTAGACCCTAGGTTTTATCCAAAACATTTTGGGGATAAACCCCTATGTAGGCCCTAGGTTTTATCCAAAACAGTTTGGGGATAAACCCCTATGTTGACCCTAGTCCATTCTCATTTAACAAATAAATAAAACATGAAACAATTACCCCTCCTCTCATTAAATATATAAATATATATGTTTATATAATACCGTATTAAAAACATTCATTTTATAATATACAATATATTCATATTTATGAACAGGCCTATATAGATATAAAAAGCATTCATTATATTGTAATTTCCAACTCACTGTCAAAATTCTCCATGTGGGGGGATAAAGGATTCCCTGATTATCTTTTAGCTGTTCTGTCTTTAGAGCTGCAAAGCTACTGGGTCCTTCATGTGAACATGTAAGGACTCTCTGCTTATAGGGGAGTAGGGGCAGGTATCCTCTTAGTTTAAGAGAATGGCCTGATTGCTTGCGACAACCACACCACGACACATCCTGAGAACCCATTCTGACATTCTTTTTAAAAAATGGGTCTTTTAGAGGTTCAGAGGTCATGAGGTCCTTGGACGCCACAGCACCCTACTGTTTTCCGACAGTTGTTTCAAAGACCCACACACATAGACACATAGGAAGAGCGGTCATTCATTGAAGATATATACACATTTCTTTCTTTTTTTTAAACCTTTTATTTTCTTCTAAAATGTTAATACATAAATGCCATTTATATCCTTTAAATGTTCACATGTATAATTATTCTTTAATTCCTTTCTTAGAAAATAAGGTCATCAGCATGTTTCTCTGCTTGTAATCAAACGACCTCCCACACACAACCACATGTTGGGGGTGACAGAGGTCATTAGCCCCCACGGACGCTACAGATCCTTACACACACAAAAACACACGCACACACACCGAGAGACAGAGAGAGAGAGAGACAGAGAGAGAGAGAGACAGAGAGAGAGAGAGACAGAGATAGCCTGATATTTCATTCAATGTAAATTACTTGTTTTTTACCTTTAGTATCTAAACACGTACATCTTACGCGTTAATATTGAACAATCCTACATATACATGTTTTACACGTAATTCCTTTCTTAGAGAAAAAGGCCTGAGGGAGGATCTATGGTAAACCAACACCTCCATCAGTCTCTAAATCACCATCTCAAGATGTGCCCGGTTCAGACATTGTCTCTTCCCCGCATGATATCCCGCTCCATCCAAGTTTCGTATGTTTTTTTTCCCCTCGATAGATCAACCTTCTTGCCTTTAGACCCATGTTCTGTCTTGAAGACAGAAGAGCCCATCGACGCAAATGTTCACAATGTTGGAAAAGAGTTTCTACATGTTTCATCATTTTAAGGACTTTAAAGTAATCTCCCCACCTAAAGCTAAAGACAGGCACAAAATAGTTTACCTCTGTGCAGGCTTTTGAAAATACATACAAACTAACTGATTTGGTGGCACTTAATCTCTCTTTTCGAGTAAGGCTAGTTTCCTGAAATCCGCCTGTCTGACGTGCCCAAAGTAAACTGCCTGTTACTCAGGCCCAGAAGCTAGTATATGCATATAATTGGTAGAATTGGATAGAAAACACTCTGACGTTTCTAAAACTGTTAACATAATGTCTGTGAGTATAACAGAACTGATATAGCAGGAGAAAACCCAAGGAAAATCGATCTGTAATTATTTTCTTTTGAGCTCCGAATGACTTCCAATGCAATGCTATTGAAAGATCTAATTTCCACCACCCAGATTGCAGTTCCTATGGCTTCCAGTAGATGTCAAAGGAAACTGTGTGGGGGCAGAGTTAGCCTTCAGATAGAATGCTCCCGTGACCGACAGAGCCATAAGTTTGAGACGGCCAGTCTAGTTAACCTGTCTAGGATCAGCGTGGCGCTAGCGGCACACCCCCCCCCCCCCCCCACTGAAAAACCAGTGCCGCGAAATTCAAAAAAAATATTTTTTTAAAATATTTAACTTTCACACATTAAAGTCCAATACAGCTAATGAAAGACACAGATCTTGTGAATCCAGTCAACATTTCCGATTTTTAAAATGTTTTACAGGGAAGACACAATATGTAAAGATGTACATCTATTACCTAAAAACACATTAGCATAATCCACCATCTTTTATTTGTCCACCAACACCAGTAGCCATCACCAATTCGGCTAAACTAAGATATTTATAGCCCCTAACCAACAAAAAAACTCATTAGATGACAGTCTGATAACATATTTATGGTATGGGATAGGTTTTGTTAGAAAAAAGTGCATATTTCAGGTAGATGGCATAGGTTACAATTGCACCCACCGTCACAAATGGAATAGAAAAACTACTTAGAGCAACGTGTTTACCTACTTACTAATCATCAAACATTTCGTAAAAATACACAGCATACACGAATCGAAAGACACAGATCCTGTGAATACAGACAATATTTCAGATTTTCTAAGTGTCTTACAGCGAAAACACAATAAATCGTTATATTAGCTTAGCACATAGCAATTAGCAGCCCAGCATTGATTCTAGCCAAAGTGAGCGATAAAAGTCAACATCACCAAAAGATATTAATTTTTTCACTAACCTTCTCAGAATTCTTCCGATGACACTCCTGTAACATCACATTACAACATGCATATACAGTTTGATCAAAAATGTTTATATTTAGCCACCAAAATCATGGTTAGACAATGTGAAATGTAGACAAGCTGGTAAAGAAAAAGTCCTTGCGCCACTTAGACAGTGATCTACTCTTATACATAAATACTCATAAACGTGACTAAAAAATATAGGGTGGACAGGGATTGATAGACAATTTAATTCTTAATACAATTGCGTTATTACATTTTTTAATTTATCCTTACTTTTCAATACAGTTTGCGCCAAGCGAAGCTACGTCAAAAAACATGGCGTCCTAAGCCACTAAAATGTTTCGACAGAAACACGATTTATCATAATAAAAATGTCCTACCTTGAGCTGTTCTTCCATCAGTATCTTGGGCAAAGGATCCTTTCTTGGGAGAAATCGTCTTTTGGTGGAAAGCTGTCCTCTTGCCATGTGGAAATGTCAACTGCGTTCGGGATGAACTGAAAAGCGTGCCCAACTTTTCACATCGTTGCAAAAATAAATGTCCCAAAATCGCACTAAACGGATATAAATTGCTATAAAACGCTTTAAATTAACTACCTTATGATGTTTTTAACTCCTATAACGAGTGAAAAGATGACCTGAGAAATATAACAGGCTAAATTAACGCTTGGAACAGGTGCGCGCCGGTGTCCTCTAGGCTCATGACGCAGCTCCAAAAGAATGACTAGCTTCAGGGTTTTTTCATTTGTAGGGCCTGTGAACGCGCAATCGACCCCATTGGAATCGTCATCACGTAAAGGCATCCAGGGGAAGACGTAAGAAGTGTCCGTATAGTCATAGCAATGACAGTGCCCTTTTAACTGACTTCAGAAGAGTGGCCAACATTTCTCAAATCTGACTCCATGTCAGGGAAATTGCTGTAGAATGGGCTCTGTTCCACTTAGAGACAAAATTTCAACTCCTATAGAAACTATAGACTGTTTTCTATCCAATAATAATAATAATATGCATATTGTACGATCAAGGATTTTGTGGGAAGCCGTTTAAAAAATTAGCCAAATTAGCATAAATAGTCTAAACAGCGCCCCCATCCCCAACAGGTTAACAACGGGTGAATGTAGGTTAAACTAGACAGGAGAAGGGAGCTAGGAATGCTACCGTGTTGCAGGTAGGGTATTCTAGTGAGGTTAGATAAACTCTCAGCGAGCTAGATAAGCTAGCCTTGCAGCGTGGCCTAACTGAGTCTCAATAGCTAGCAGTGACACTAGTTATCAACGGAGACTGAGAACTACAAAAGGAATTTCTACACAAAACAAAAACCTTCCGGTTAGTACTCAATCTCTCAACAGGGCCTGAAGACCTATTATCGACAGCGATATCCTCCATAGTTCACTTGTAAGCACGTAAGCAGGAAAACCGGTATCCAGTCGATATGAGGAGAGGTAGAGTAGTGATACTCTTGGTGAAGAAGAGAAGTGAGAATAACCAGAGGGTGGGAGAGTAGCTTCTTTTATGAAAGTGAGGGTCTCAACTCATTCGACACTCTACCTGTCTGTCTCCAACAGACACATTTTATAGCTATTTCCGAGAGAATAAGCAGTCCTAGCAAACCCCCACATGTGAGCTATCGAAACGAATAATTGAAAGAGAACATTAGTTACATGGTGAAACAAGAGAATGTGTAATAACGTCAGGAGTTACACATGTGGAATAACCTTCAGCAAGTGGATGTGTAATTACTTTGCTTTTTCCAATTGTGTAATAGCTGATACCGCTACAACCCTATTGCTATGTAATTATGTAGTAATAGCTATAACTGCTATGTTGTTATTACAATTGTTTACTGTGTGGTTACATAGAAATAGGGGCAACTTACTGTAAAAGGTTACCGATTTTGGTCATGTAAATTGTAATTGTTTGTAATGTCTTTTTAGTGCTGTGTTGGACCCCAGGAAGATGTGACATCAAGGCGTCAGCTAATGGGGATCCTAATTAAATGTAAAATACTGTACTGAACTAAACTATACTGTACTGAACTATACTATACTCAAGAGAACTATTGCTCTGGTGGAACTGAGACCACTCGAGACCACATATATTCTGTCTTCAACTCATCATGGTCTCAACTCACTGGGTCTGGATCTTGGGACCAATGTCCTGATTTAAATATTAGTCTTGGCTCAGAATCTCAGACAAGACCTTAGTCTTTGGTTGGTCTGTGTCTCGGTCTAGATCTTGTTTTTCTCTATTTAAACTGGTCTCGGTCTGGTCATGGTCTTCATATGCGGACTCAAATATTTGGTGTCATTCATTGTGACCAGTGGATGCCGGCGATGTTGCCCTTAGCCATTTGCAAACCATTTTGAAGAAGACAATGCTCTTTGATCACTGAATGATCACTCCCAACCCATACGAATGTCCTCTATGTGTCTATTAATACGCTGTATTTCTTTACATTTATTGGAGAAAAAAAACATGTGATATGTTAATGAATATTAAACACATAGATCATTATTTACATTTTGGATTATTGAAGGACAGTGACATACGTAATGTCCTAACATGCCAAAAAGTACAGCAGAGAGCACAGAAGCAATGGTTAAACCTTCCATAAACATGTGGTTGTCGTCATCACTATTTGATTGGGATTTGTTGTGTCTACACATGGTCATAAAATATGTTTCTTATCTGCCCACTGCCTCCACATTGTCACCAGATTCCTGGGCTCATCCTTGTATGCAAATTAATCCAAACTGCCTTGAACCTCCCCTTATGACACAAGCTGTATAAATCAACAGAAAACAGCACACTTTTATAGTCAATAGTCGTATACTCTCATCATTACAGCCTACCTTTGTTACCCAATTATTTCAGACTGGGTGTAATACTGTCCCAATAACCTGTCCACAATATTCTGAGAATCTCTCCCATCCCTAAAAAAGTCATCTGGATGAGTATCTGGATGTGTCTAACCAAATCAAATCAAGCTTGATTTATATGGCACATTTCAGATATGAATGCAACGCAATTCACAGAAAAAATAACAAATAAAAACCATGAAAATAAAAACAGAAATTCTTACAAAACAAACATAAGAGGATAAAGAAAAAGAATAACAATAAAACTGAGACTAAAAAAGCACCCTAAGGAAAAGCAAAGCTACAAAGGTGTGTTTAAAGATCTCTTTTAAATATGTTCACAGTTTCAGCCCCCTCAGGTTCTCTGGCAGGCTATTCCATAGGCTGGGGGCATAGTAACTAAAGGCTGCCTCTCTGTGACTCTTGGTCCTAGGCTTTGGGATAGTTTGAAAGGCCAGTTCCAGATGGCCTGCGGGACCTACTGGGTGCATAACTCAAAAGCAAGTTTGACATTCATTGGGGTGAACAATTGTGGATTCATTTAAAAACGAATAGAATAATTAAAAAATGTAATCTAAAACTCACAGGCAGCCAGTGCAGAGACTTTAAAACGGATGTAATATGTGCTCTCCGTCTGGTCTTGGTCAGTACCCGTATTGCAGCATTCTGTATGTTTTGCAGTTGGCTTTCAATGGCTTTCTTGAGTAGACCAGATTGAATTGAAATAAAAGCATGAGTCTCTCTGTATCAGCCTGAGATAGAAATGTCTGTACCTTGGCAATGTTCCTCAGGTGTTAATCTATTGGAGATCAGAATCTAAAATGACACCTGTGTTTTTTACCTGGTGTTTTATCTTTATTGCCCGTGAATTAAAATGTGCGGCCAGATTCTCTCTCTGTGCTTTAGCTCCAATAATAGGTACCTCATATCAGGGATCAAGGTAAGACCTAAGTGCAGTCTGAGTGAAGTAACAATGTTTATTATAACAGGGGCAAGCAAACGACAGGTCAAGGCAGGCAGGGGTTGATAATCCAGAGTAGGAGCAAAGGTACAGGATGGTAGGCAGGCTCAGGGACAGGCAGAGTTCAGTAATCCAGGGGTGGCCCCGTCCGACAATACCCCCGGACAGGACCAAACAGGCAGGATATAACCCCACCCAGTTTGCCAAAGCACAGCCCCCACACCACTATAGAGGGATATCTTCATCCAAGGGCCAGTCGTGCTGCCCTGTTCTGAGCCAATTGCAATTTTCTTAAGTCCTTTTCTGTGGCACCTGACAATACAACTGAACAGTAGTCAAGGTGCGACAAAACTTGGGCCTGTAGGACCTGTCTTGTTGATAGTGTTGTTAAGAAGGCAGAGCATCTCTTTATTATACTGGATAAGCGCAGACAAAGGAATGTTCTAAGATTCTTTCCAATGTGTTATACAATCTCAAAACATTTTAGAAAAAGGCTCAGTTTCATTATTGAAAACAGGGGTGCCAATAAGTATTACTTGTAAAACAAAATTTCTCAGCAATTGAATTACTATAAAATATGTACACAGTACCAGTCAAAAGTTTGGACACACCTACTCATTCAAGGGTTTTTCTTTATTTTTGCTATTTTCTACATTGTAAAATAGTAGTGAAGACATCAAAACTATGAAATCACACATTAATTGTACCTTTATTTAACTAGGCAAGTCAGTTAAGAACAAATTGTTATTTTCAATGACGGCCTACCCCGGCCAAACCCGGACGATGCTAGGCCAATTGTGCACCGCCTTATGGGACTCCTAATCACAGCTTGGTTGTGATACGGCCTGGAATCAAACCAGGGTGTCTGTAGTGACGCCTCTAGCACTGAGATGCAGTGCCTTAGACCGTAGCGCCACTCGGGTGGGAACCACACATGCGGAGATCATCCGTTCACCTACTCTGCGTCTCACAAAGATACGGAGGATGGAACCAAAACTCTCAAATTTGGACTCATCTGACCAAAGGACAGATTTCCACCGGTCTAATGTCCATTGCTCGTATTTCCTGGCGCAAGCAAGTCTCTTCTTCTTATTGGTGTCCTTTAGTAGTGTTTTCTTTTGCAGCAGTTTGACCATGAAGGCCTGATTCACACATTATTCTCTGAACAGTTGATGTTGAGATGTGTCTGTTACTTGAACTCTGTGAAGCATTTATTTGGGCTGCAATTTCTGAGGTCGGTAACTCTAATGAACTTATCCTCTGCAGTGGAGGTAACTCTGGGTCTGCCTTTCCTCTGCTGGCGACTGCACTTGCAGAAACGTTCAATGTTCTTGACATTTTCCGCATTGACTGTCCAGAAATTCCACAAATGAACTCTTAGCAAGGCTTACCTGTTAATTGAAATGCCTTCCTCAGGAAGCTCGTTGAGAGAAAGCCAAAAGTGTGCAAAGCTGTCATCAAGGCAAAGGGTGGCTTAGAAGAATCTCAAATTTAAAATATATTTTGATTTGTTTAACACTTTGGTTACTACATGATTACATATGTAATGGGACGGCAGGTAGCCTACTGGTTAGAGTGTTGGACAAGTAACCGATAGGTTGCACAATCGAATCCCTGAGCTGACAAGGTAAAAATCTGCCGTTCTGCCCCTGAGCAAGGCAGTTAACCCACTGTTCCTAGGCCGTCATTGAAAGTAAGAATTTGTTCTCAACTTACCTGCCTAGTTAAATAAATAAAAAATACACACATGTAAAGTATGGAGGAGGAGGTGTGATGGTGCTTTGCTGGTGACACTGATAGTGATTTATTTAGAATTCAAGGCACACTTAACCAGCATGGCTACCACAGCATTCTGCAGTGACACGCCATCCCATCTGGTTTGAGGTTAAGGGGACTGTCATTTGTTTTTCAACAGGACAATTACCCAAAACCCACCTCCGGGCTGGGTAAGGGCTATTTGACAAAGGAGAGTGATGGAGTGCTGCATCAGATGACCTGGCCCCCATAATCACCTTGACCTCAACCCGAATTGTATGGTCATGTTAACATTGTAACACTGAATGAAAAACACTGCCAGACATGTATGTGTGAAAGGCCTATTTTATTGGAGGATCACAATACAACATTGCCATCATGAATGGATGAATGTAGGGCTTTGTAGAGTAATGTTAGTTATGTTGATTCCATATGGAGACCAGGAAAGAATCGTCCGTGACCCCATTCTGGTACCTCATCATCCATGATGATGACTGAACCATGATGCTAAATCAACAGGAGACATGGAATTAGCCTTTTTATAAACCTCTAGTAACTTCTCCTTGGCATGCATGATGTTCAGATAGATGGGCTCAGAGATAGAAAGATACACACAGTAGATAGCAGCTATATGTACATACGTTGTGCTTCATCTTCTGCAATGGCATTCACCAGTCCATTCTCCACCTTCTCCATGGCACTATCCTCTTGGGGAAGATTTGTCAACATATGAAATTATTTCAGATTAAAACCAGGATTAGTAGTACACACATACACATGCACACAATAGACATACCTTCCTCAGAGTTATCTTCATTGAGGGAGCTTGCTAACAGGACACCCACTAGAGCGAACAGCAGTAACATACTCTGGATCTTCATCCTTTACTAAGGCACATAGAGCACGACATGTTAACACACACACACACACACTGATCATCATCCTCTAGAAAATGAGATAAACCGTGTTTTTAGCATGTCACATTATACAGTTGTCCACCAATATACTCTTGTATGCAACAACCAGTCCAGCCACACACACCTGTATACACTCCTGTCCACCCGTATACACCTATATACATCTGAGAATATGCTCAGTGAAAGCACTCTACTGTAAGTCGCTCTGGATAAGAGCGTCTGCTAAATGACAACAAAAAAAAAAATTTTTAAAAAGCAAACGTACCTCTGATAGTAGGAATATGCTGACTGATTGATACCTGGTTGTCTTGACGTCTTCTGGACCTCTACCCCTTGAGTGTCTCTCTACCCCTTGAAGTGCTGTCTTATACTCTTTATGCTGCTTACTGCCACACCTCTCACAGTTGAATATCAAACAAAATTACACTGCAGCCATGACAATAACCACAGTTACACACCCTGGAGTGTATTCTCTCCCTCCAGGCAAAAAAAAGGCTGAATCAACATTAGCGTTTCCTCGTAATTTAACTGACTTTATCAATGTAATCATGTTGCATCAAAATGGCTAGTTGGATAGATTTGCAAAAAGTGAGTTCTCATTTTTTTTATTTTACCCCTTTGTCTCATCGCTGCAATGTAACGCTCCAACGGGCCCAGGAGGCGAAGGTAGAGTCATGCATCCTACGAAACAAGACCCACCAAACCGTGCTTCTTAACACCCACCCGCTGGCACCAATGTGTCAGAGTAAACACCGTTCACCTGACAACAGAGGTCAGCCTGCAGGCGCCTGGCCCACCACAAAGAGTCGCTACAGTGCGATGAGTCAAGTAAAACCCCTATCCAAATCCTACTTTAACTCGGACGACACTGGGCCAATTGTGTGCCTCCCAATCACAGACAGATGTGATACAGCCTGGAATCAAACCAAGGACTGGAGGACACCTCTTGCACTGAGATGCAATACCTTACACTGCTGCGCCACTCGGAAGCGGTAAATGAATAATATGAAACAAGCATCTTAGAGTCACTCAGACCAAAATACAGGATATAAGACAGGCCTAATACAGAAATATTTGTCACTACAATGAATATAGGTGAAATTACAGATGTGTACACGGTTTTATAAGCATTTTGATAAATCGGCTACTCTGTGAAATTTGTGCTATTTCACTTGAGGACAAGCAGTGGAGGGTTTTCTCCTTTAAAAGAATCTTGCCCTGAGTGGGTTTCGAACTCACAGCCACCATATGCCGATAGTGGAGTAGGTCACTTTAATGGATCACACCACAAATCCAGGATAGCAATAGTGGGTTAATTACTGATATTTGACAACCACGAGAGTCTTCAACTTTGACTTTTATTATGTTTGAATACAAAGTTGTGTTATATAATCCTCCTACTTTTATTAGGGAAAGTACATCAGTGAATGACATCAGTGGCCTAGTAAAGGAAGCATCATACTCAAATATACTAGCACACTCCACTTAGACCACGGGGAACAAATTAAACCAAGCTGTTGGATGGTTTAACATTCTGCCTCTGGTTGTCAAATTGACCTGTTGAACATGTGTAACAGTACTCTTCTTGCGTTGTGTACAATCAATCATCGACACGAACTCCAACTTGTAGCACCAGTCATGGAGCTTTATTCTGATAGGAACAGCACAAAATTCATGGCATGCAATGCACGGCTCACCATCCAGATCTGCACTCATGCACTGTACAAAATATACGAACCCCCCCACCAGACACAGTAAGTTTCTAGCTAGTATTAGCTGGAATTTACTACAACAAAATGCACAGCAAATATTCACCAAAAAACGCTGCATCTTGTGTGAATAACATTTACAAACAAATTGATATAAATTGTACATTTAAATAAGTATAAAAATTACTTTTGACCTACAGAGCTTTGCAACCAACAACTTACCGCTGGTTTGGTGCTTGTTCACTGGGACGATTCTAACTGAAACATCCTGTCACAAACTTCTATGGGAGAGAGAGAGAGGACCAAGGCGCAGCGTGTGAAAAATACATCTTCTCTTTATTAGAAGGAAACAAAACAACAAACAGACGACCGTGAAGCTATCAAAGACTAAGTGCAAACATGCAACCTAGACACAGACAATTACCCACAAAACCCCAATGCCTATGACTGCCTTAAATATGGCTCTCAGAGACAATGAAGCACAGCTGCCTCTAATTGAGAACCAATCTAGGCAGCCATAGACATAACTAGACAACTACACTAGACACTACAAAAACACATACATTCCCCATGTCATACCCTGACCTAACTAAAAAACATAAAGAAAACAAAGAATACTAAGGCCAGAGCGTGACACATCCTCCCTCGTAAGTAAGCTACGCAAACCAGCCAATAAGATGCCATGTTGAGTAGATGAAGGCAAGACAAAACTAAAACCAAAAACCCATTGGCTTAACAATAAAGTGGCAAGGGGAATCACCAATATAACCGTGTTACACATGTAGAATTGGATGGTGGCTCTACCGTTTAGTCTCTGATAGGTTGATTTGTTATTTTGTTACCGGATATACTTATCTGCTCAGCTGGCCATCCTCAGCATCGTGGCTAAGTTGGTCAGGTTGGCTTATGAGAAAAGCTAGCGACTAGCCATTTTAAACCAATGGTTTAAACCATGGTCTAAGTAAAAGTTCACAGGTATGGTCCCAAATTGTTACCTAAATGCATTTGTTTACACACAAAGTATCAAATCACAACAAAAACATAAACAATGGTACCATAGGTCCTTACTTTTAGCGTTAAGATGATGTAGTTGTACAGCTGTATGGGAGACCGGAGACAATTGTACTTTTTTTGTCTTTTACTCTGTTGCTCAGAGACCTCTAGAAAGTAGGCCAGTAATTTAAAATAAGAAACTTACATCTGTCTCTTAATCCTTCATAGGAACTACTATCAACTAATATTGATTTAATCCAAAAGGTCTTGACCTTACACATGCCACTGTGCCAGGGGCAATTGTAACAGTAGCTGGGGTCAAATTTAACATCAAAACAATTTAAATAATGAACTCCGTTAACTTAACAAATTAATGATTAAATTATTAGATATATTTAATGACTTTCCAAGAAATATTAGTATTTATGTACGTAACCATGTACAGTGAATTGGGCATTCGGTTCCTCTCAAAACATCTTGAATAGTCTGATGGTGCCCAGATCATATTTTGTTACAACTTCTTAAGTACGACCCCAAGGCTATTTAAAGTTAGTATTTGTGGGCCTCCCAAATGGTGCAGCGGTCTAAGGCACTGCATTACAGTGTTAGAGGCATCACTACAGACCCGGGTTTGATCCCAGGCTGTGTCATGATCGGGAGACACTTGAGGCGGCGCAACAATTGACCCAGTGTCGTCCTGGTTACGGGAGGGTTTGGCCGTATGGGATGTGCTTGTGCCGTTGCGCTCCAGCAATTCCTTGTGGCGGACCAGGCACATGCACGCTGAATTTGCTCAACAACTGTACAGTGTTTTCTCCAACACATTGGTGCGGCTGGTTAAGCGAGCAGTGTGGCTTGGCAGGGTCGTGTTTCGGAGGCGCTCGGCTCTTGACCTTTGATATGATATGTCAATCATGCCAATGTTTAGCCAAAATATAGTGATAAAAATTATGCTAGTTGGAATTCTTGGACATTAATGCTGAGGACAGTATAATATACAGTGGGGAGAACAAGTATTTGATACACTGCCGATTTAGCAGGTTTTCCTACTTACAAAGCATGTAGAGGTCTGTAATTTTTATCATAGGTACATTTCAACTGTGAGAGACAGAATCTAAAACAAAAATCCAGAAAATCACATTGTATGATTTTTAAGTAATTAATTTGCATTTTATTGCATGACATAAGTATTTGATCACCTACCAACCAGTAAGAATTCCGGCTCTCACAGACCTGTTAGTTTTTCTTTAAGAAGCCCTCCTGTTCTCCACTCATTACCTGTATTAACTGCACCTGTTTGAACTCGTTACCTGTATAAAAGACACCTGTCCACACACTCAATCAAACAGACTCCAACCTCTCCACAATGGCCAAGACCGGAGAGCTGTGTAAGGACATCAGGGATAAAATTGTAGACCTGCACAAGGCTGGGATGGGCTACAGGACAATAGGCAAGCAGCTTGGTGAGAAGGCAACAACTGTTGGCGCAATTATTAGAAAATGGAAGAAGTTCAAGATGACGGTCAATCACCCTCGGTCTGGGGCTCCATGCAAGATCTCACCTTGTGGGGCATCAATGCTCATGAGGAAGGTGAGGGAACAGCCCAGAACTACACGGCAGGACCTGGTCAATGACCTGAAGAGAGCTGGGACCACAGTCTCAAAGAAAACCATTAGTAACACACTACGCTGTCATGGATTAAAATCCTGCAGCGCACGCAAGGTCCCCCTGCTCAAGCCAGCGCATGTCCAGGCCCGTCTGAAGTTTGCCAATGACCATCTGCATGATCCAGAGGAGGAATGGGAGAAGGTCATGTGGTCTGATGAGACAAAAATAGAGCTTTTAGGTCTAAACTCCACTCGCCATGTTTGGAGGAAGAAGAAGGATGAGTACAACCCCAAGAACACCATCCCAACCATGAAGCATGGAGGTGGAAACATCATTCTTTGGGAATGCTTTTCTGCAAAGGGGACAGGACGACTGCACCGTATTGAGGGGAGGATGGATGGGGCCATGTATCGCGAGATCTTGGCCAACAACCTCCTTCCCTCAGTAAGAGCATTGAAGATGGGTCGTGGCTGGGTCTTCCAGCATGACAACGACCCAAAACACACAGCTAGGGCAACTACGGAGTGGCTCCGTAAGAAGCATCTCAAGGTCCTGGAGTGGCCTAGCCAGTCTCCAGAACTGAACCCAATAGAACATCTTTGGAGGGAGCTGAAAGTCCGTATTGCCCAGCGACGGCCCCGAAACCTGAAGGATCTGGAGAAGGTCTGTATGGAGGAGTGGGCCAAAATCCCTGCTGCAGTGTGTGCAAACCTGGTCAAGAACTACAGGAAACGTATGATCTCTGTAATTGCAAACAAAGGTTTCTGTACCAAATATTAAGTTCTGCTTTTCTGATGTATCAAATACTTATGTCATGCAATAAAATGCAAATTCATTACTTAAAAATCATACAATGTGATTTTCTGGATTTGTTTTAGATTCCGTCTCTCACAGTTGAAGTGTACCTATGATAAAAATTACAGACCTCGACATGCTTTTAAGTAGGAAAACCTGCTAAATCGGCAGTGTATCAAATACTTGTTCTCCCCACTGTATATACAGCTGGTGTAAAAAAAACTACTTTCACCCTTAAAAAAACATTTGTCCATGAAACAAGCAAATAGAGAGATATTTGAAAACTTTTTGAAACCTTTCAAGCAGTGAGAGAACCTAAATAGCCATGTACTGAGTGAGATTTATCACTTTTGCTTGCTTATGTTTGGAGAAATTCAAAGTGTTACGATTAGCCCTGGTCACCCCTACTTAACTCAGAAAGGCATTAACACTGTAAATCAGATTAAAACGTTGAGGGGAAATTACTTAAATGTTACACATTGCACCTTTCACTTGACTTAGAGACCACAAATACACATGGTAAGCCCTTGATCTTGCTTTTTGTGAATATCTATTTCCTCAATTAGCCATTTTGTTAGAAATTCTTTTTTACAGGAAATGGGAGGGAACTTGGTCAGTAAATCTTAGGATCACAGTTTCTGGTATTAATCCTTAGTGTGTATAGAGTAATTCATCTTGTAATTCAGAAGGATGCCACTGACTAAATAGTCCTTGGAATTTCTTAGAAAATAATTATATTTACTTACCCCAGAGAGCCAATACCCAGAGGAAGGGGGATCTGAAGTATGATGCAAATGATACACCTGGCCTAGAGCGTATTCTGGCCCGGAAAACCTGGTGTAACTAATGTCAGGCCTGCAGTGAGTTCTCAAACAAAGTAAGCCAATATCATTCATTACTTCCCAGTAAACCAAAAACTTTGTAAGATAAAGAAAGTGGTAAATATATAAATGAATTAACTTCACCACTGTTTAAATTTGACAATGTTCCCAATGGGCCTTTGAAGTCCACAACCGTCTGACCACAACCTCTGTAATCACAAAGACCACAACACTGTAAGGGCTTTCACACACACAGATGGATCGCAAAACAACATTTTAAAAACGAGGTGTTCTGGCCTGGAGCGCCAGTTCAGGTGTAACTGTCGTTTCAGGATTAGAAGGTCCGCTTAATGGGAACTCATAATATTGGCTTATCTTGGCAGAGAAAACACTCTAGGCCAGGTATCTGCCTCCCACCGAACATTTACAAAAATGCAGTTATATATATATAGTTAGGTTTTGGAGTAGTGAAGTCTATGCATTACTTTATATTGTATCAATTGATACCTGGCGTTAGAGGTTCACCTAGGGGTCATGATTGGGGCTGTACCAAATGTTTGATGTATTAGAATAATTCATTATGTTTGTGTTGTATTAATAGAAGGGGAGGGGTTATAAGACCCCTAGGTATAGGATGAATGAAAGGAAAGCTTGATGATTTTTATTTCTTAGAGGTACCCGTTTCCTAGTTATTTTATAACGAGTTGAGTTGTTTATGAATAGTGCGTTGTATGTTTCATTGTTTGTTTGTCTGTGGATTATGGCGGGGTTTGGGTAATGGCCCAATGGTGGAATAAAAATTTGGAGTAGGAAAGAAATTATTTGAATAAAAGGTTGAACGTATTTGTTAGTGACACACTCCTACACATAGGACAGTCTTGGAGACATTTTCATAAAAAGTTATTTTGTGATTCTATGACCACCAGGGGGCACTGGTGTATAAAGTATTACTGTTACTCCACACCCTTAAGATATAATATTAGGAACTGAAGTCTAGCATGTGATTGTCTCTGAGGCCCGTGTGTGAAATATATTTTGAGTTTAGTAGAACCATTTACTATTGCCTGGATTAAGTGAGAGTAGAATTAGGATTACAGTATCACCCACTGTTATTTAACACACACTGAAAGGAGATAGAGGAGAAATTATATAGGCATATTCCTACATATTACACACACTTTAGGATAACCTTATAGAAATTGGAAAACACATTACATGCAGACTATCTAAATAAAAAGCCGGAGCACCATAGCACAGTCAAACCAGAATGAGGAGATAGGAGCAATGAAGCCTGTCACGCCTGTTGAATATATGCAAGAGAAGTTTCCTGCTGTGGAATTTCCATTCACTTTTGAGAAATGGCATGTCTGGACAGTTGTTTCTACAGGCTCACCACAACCACAGACCCACAACCATGGACTGGAAGAGGATATGGGCCCACCAGAGCCCCTCGTGACTGGACAAACACTCAATGCTGGACCCGTGGGTAGTTGGTGCATGCCATCCTGGACGAGTTGTTGGAGCTTCCCTGAGAAAATCATCAGTAACAATAACAGGGACATCTGGACAGCCCAGGAATGTGTACCGGACAAAGACCTGTTTGATGAACCTCTGCTTGACTCTGACATGGTGCTGTTCGTTGATGGTTCTGCCTATATAGATCAAAGCACAGGGAAGAAACATGTAGGATTTGATGTCGTAGATGTGGGAGCTGATATTGAGGTTATATGACCCCTACCAGACCATTTATCAACGCAACATACAGATTTATTAGTTCTGACCACAGCTTGTGAATTGGGGGAAGGGAAGGCCTTTACTGGCTACTCAGCGTATGGTATTGGGGTTTGTTTGTCACGGTGTGGGATTTGGAGAGCAAGAGAGTTTACTAATACCACAGGCTCACCTATTAAAAACAGACCTTATGTTGAACAGTTGATTGAAGCTATGTGATAACCTAACACATTGGCTATTGTTAAGGTTAAGGTTAAGGTTAAGGTTGAGGCATGCACGGGTTGGTGTGATTATGCTAGAATTGGTAACAGCATAGCTGATGAGGCGGCCAAATTGGCTGTTTCCCGTTGTCACACACATGCATTTTTTATTTTTTTGTCGTTTGCGTCATCTGAAACTACTGATCTTGAGAAACAGCAGCAGGCTGATATTCTCAATCAATCAGTGTGTAGGGAGAGAGGGTGTGCTCTCTGTCCTGGGTCTGGCTTATGGCTACATCTTTTGTCTGGCATGCCCTGTTCACCATCAACCATGTTCTATAATATTTGCAGATTGGCTCATGAAGTGAGCCATTCGTCAAAGGGGGATATGAGAGGAGAATGGAGGAGGAGGAGAATGTTTGAAAATTTGACCCAAAATTTGAATCAGCGCGTAAAACAGTGCATTTATCGTTGCACGGCATGTTTGTTATTTAACATAGACAAGGGAACTCTGCAGCCAGGGAAGTTCCCCACTCCAAAAGGATCTTTTGTCCACCTAGTTATGCATTTCATAGACATGGTAGAGCGAAAAGAAAGAAAGAGATACTGCCTGGTGATAATTGACAGGTTTACCAGGTGGGTGGAACCATCCCACTACCAACTGTGATTCGCGAACAGTTGCAAAATTGCTAGTTAGGGAATTTATACTCAGGTTCGGAGTGCCTGAGGTTTTTCTGCAGACAATGGGACCCATCTCATAGGAGATGTGGTTACCCAAAAGACCAAAAGGATGCGGGTAGCGGAGAGGTCTGGCAGGCATCATCTCTCCCACTGTAAGAATCTCCCAGAGTGGAAGCCATGGATGAGCGACTGGAGGGAGAGCAGGGCCCCGAGAACATCTGAAGGAGGAAGAAGGCCCGAGCCAAAGGACAGGAGCAGGCCGAGACCAAAGGCCAGAAGAACCAACAGAGGGTTCAGCCAAAGAACCTGAAGAGTCATCAGATGTCGAGGAAACCATCATACACACACACTATGGTTGTGAAACAACAAAATGTCAACCATGGAAAACCATATGCAGGGTATTTATTGCTCTCCAAATCCTACCCGTTCCCTTTGTGGATGGGGATGTGGAGAATAATACATGGGTGAAAGCAGTGACATACATGGGATTACAGGCGAGGGGGAACACATGTGGCACACGGGTAATGATTTTCCATGAACCCAGCTCCACATCCATAAAGCCCCTAAATAATAAGGGAGATGTTGTGTTGACAGAATTAAAACCCACAATAACTCCCCCTGTTTGTATCTGCAACTCAGGGAATGTGGATGTAGGAAACACCACTAATTGCCTGTCTTACACAGGCCTAAAAACAGATACCAGTAGTTTTGATGTACTGGATGGGCAACAATTGATAACTAGGGTAAATATGTCAAATATAGGCAAAGGCATGGAGACACCTCCGGATCATGTCTGGATTTGTGGGGGTAATGGCTACATTTTCCTCCCCATGGGATGGAAAGGGTGTTATTATCTGGGGGGAAACTAAACTGACAGTAGCAACATTACTTGCTTCTGAGCTGCTGAACAGTTCTTTGTAAATTAGTTTCAGATCGAATGGCAGAGCTAAAAGAGCAATGGCTCAAAATAATGAAGCTTATGACATGCCCAGAGCTGACGGGAAACGGAAGGGCTCGCCAGGACAAGGGAAGAACCTGACGAGCTGTGCAGTCACCGCCGGCTACCCAGTCACCGTCTGTCACTACCTGCAACCCTACACTGGGACAACCGTCAGCACCAGATTCAAGCCTTCGTGGATAATTTAATTGATCAATACTTCACCGGAGAATTACAAATCCCCTGTGTGAAATTTCCCATCCCTCTGCAGATTCAAGCCCTCGATGGACGCACCATAGGATCCGGCCAGGAATAACAGACCAAGCCTCCGGGAGGCCTTCAGTAAGAGGCAAGCCACCACCCTCCCTCCTCATCGTCCATGCGACTGCGCCGTAGAACTCCTCAGGATCTCATTACGGTATCTCTGAGCAATCAAATTGCCATTGATAAAATGCAATTATGTTCGTTGTCCGTAGCTTATGCAGGCCCATACCATAACCCCATAGCCACCATGGACACTCTGTTTCAATGTTGACATCAGCAAATCACTCGCCCACACAAAGCCATACAAGTGGTCTGCGGTTGTGAGGCCAGTTGAACACACTGACAAATTCTCTAAAACGACGTTGGTGGTGGCTTTTGGGAGAGAAATGAAAATTCAATTATCTGGCAACAGGTCTGGTGGGAATGTGGCATTGTGTTGATAAAAATGTACCTTTCAGAATGGGTTTTTATTGTCCCCAGCACAAAATGCACCTGTGTGAGGATCATGCTGTATAATCAGCTTCTTGATATGCCACACCTGTCAGGTGGATGGATTATCTTGGCAAAGGAGAAATGCTCACTAACAGGGATGTAAACAAATTTGCGCACAGCATTTACATTTGAGCAAAATAAGCTTTTTGTGCATATGAAACAATTCTGGGATCTTTTACAGTGGCAAGAAAAAGTATGTGCACCCTTCGGAATTACCTGGATTTCTGCATAAATTGTTCATAAAATTTGATCTGATCATCTAAGTCACAACAATAGAAAAACAAAGTGTGCTTAAACTAATAGCACATCGTCACGTTCGTCTTGATATGAGAGATAGGACCAAGGCGCAGCATGATATGAATACATCTTTTTTATACGAAGACGTAACACTTATACAAACTAACAAAATAACAAACGACCGTGAAGCTACAAACGCAAGTGCACACACAAACTACTTACATTCAACTTAGACATAGACAATTCCCCACAAAACAGCTAAAGCCTATGGTTGCCTTAAATATGGCTCCCAATCAGAGACAACAATAACCAGCTGTCTCTAATTGAGACCCAATTCAGGCAACCATAGACTTTCCTAGATACCTACACTGAACACTAAACCATCTACTCTACTAAACCCCCTAAAACATACAACACCCTAGACAATACAAAAACACACAAACTTCCCCATGTCACACCCTGACCTAACTAAAATAATAATGAAAACAAAGATAACTCAGGCCAGGGTGTGACACACATAAATAATTGAATTTTTCTTATCTATATTGAAGACATACATAATTTAAACATTCAGTGTAGGTTGGAAAAAGTATGTGAACCCCTAGGCTAATGACTTCTCCAAAACCTTATTGGAGTCAGCTAACCTGGAGTCCAATCAATGAGACGAGATTGGAGATGTTGTTTATTGGAGATGTTGCCTTGCCCTATAAAAAAACACTCACAAAATTTGAGTTTGCTATTCACAAGAAGCATTGCCTGATGTGAACCATGCCTCGAAAAAAAGACATCTCAGAGCACCTAAGATGAAGAATTGTTGACTTGCATGAAGCTGGAAAGGGTTACAAAAGTATCTCTAAAAGTCTTGATGTTCATCTGTCCACGGTAAGAGAAATTGTCTACCAAAAAGCATTGTTGCTTTCTCCCTAGGAGAGGCCGTCCTGCAAAGATGACTGCAAGAGCACAGTGCAGAATGCTCAATGAGGTTAAGAAGAATCCTAGAGTGTCAGCTAAAAACTTACAGAAATCTCTGGAACACGCTAACATCTCTGTTGACGAGTCTACGATACGTAAAACACTAAACAAGAATGGTGTTCATGGGAGGACACCACAGAAGAAGCCACTGCTGTCCAAAAATAACATTGCTACGTGTCTGAAGTTCGCAAAAGAGCACCTGGATGTTCCACAGCGCTTCTGACAAAATATTCTGTGGACAGATGAAACTACAGTTGAGTTGTTTGGAAGGAACACACAACATTATGTAGAAAAAAAAGGCACAGCACACCAACATCAAAACCTCATCCCAACTGTAAAGTATGGTGGAGGGAGCATCATGGTTTGGGGCTGCTTTGCTGCCTCAGGGCCTGGACAGCTTGCTATCATTGACGGAAAAATGAATTCCCAAGTTTATCAAGACATTTTGCAGGAGGTGTAAGGCTATCTGTCCACCAATTGAAGCTCAGCAGAAGTTGGGTGACACAACAGGACAACGACCCAAAACACCGAAGTAAATCAACAACAGAATGGCTTCAACAGAAGAAAATACTCCTTCTGGCCTTAACCCGATTGAGATGCTGTGGCATGACCTCAAGAGAGCAGTTCACACCAGACATCCCAAGATTATTGCTGAACTGAAACAGTTTTGTAAAGAGGAATGGCCCAAAATTCCTCCTGATCGGTGTACAGGTCTGATCCTCAACTACAGAAAACATTTGGTTGAGTTTATTGCTGCCAAAGGAGGGTCAACCAGTCATTAAATCCAAAGGTTCACATATTTTTTCCACCCTGCACTGTGAATGTTTACACAATGTGTTCAATTAAGACATAAACATATTATTGTTTGTGTGTTATTAGTTTAAGCAGATTGTGTTTGTCCATTGTTGTGACCTAGATGAAGATCAGATCAAATTTGATGACCAATTTATGCAGAAATCCAGGAATTTCCAAAGGGTTCACATACTTTTTCTTGCCACTGTATTTCAGCTCATGAAACATGGGACCAACACTTTACATGTTGTTTGTTCAGTGTAGGTTGTAATCTCCATGATCAAAGTCTCAACCAAATATTACCAAGTGTTTCACATTGGAATAATTTGGTGTGTCCAGCTGGTAGACTATTCAACACAATCTGGGTATGAGTAGAAGAAAACTCTGTGGTATAAGGCACACATACACCCATTTATAGAAGAGGTGCAGATTGTGCTAAGGGGTCTATTCATTTCAATGGGAAGTTGGGCAGTAGTCGGTGAAACCTTAAGAAGTGCATCAAAATACACTTTTATAGTATACTTTAAATACATATGGTACATTTTAAAAATTACATTATTCAATGCCTAATGTTTTTGGGGAAAATAAAGAGTTTTGGGACTTTTTTGCTTTGTGTTGGCCACTTAGTAGTATTTGATAACTTATTAGTATGTTGTTGGAGTAGTTTATTATTATTATTATTACATGTACAGATGCAGGGTCTTAATTTGTCAATTTTCTCACAGCAGGAAAATAATCCTGCAGTAACAGAAAATGTGGATTATAATTTATGAACATCTTTGTAGCGGTTGATACATTTTTAGTTAGGGCAAATCAAGCCTGACATTTTTAAGTGGCCATTACAAACTTTAGAAACCTTTTTAAACCTTGAATATCTGTGATAGGCTGTATTTGGCAGCTAAAAGCGAGAAGCTGAACAGCACATACAAGTAAACAAAAATTATTTTAAAAAATTATTAAATACTAGAAAATGAAATTTCCTAAAGAAAATATGTGTGCTCGCTAGTTTTGAAGTATTTATGGTTGTGAAATAGTAGTGGTAGTGACTGCAGTAGTAAAGGTAGGAATAGGGTTGTCATAGGCTATGGGTTAGTTAATTAAAGTGAATTATTTGGGGGTGGTTTGTAGGTGTGGAGTTATTATAGTTGGTTAAAGTGGGCTAGTACAGTAGGCTTGAGTGAGTACTATAGCATCATAATGGGTATCTTCAACGTAGCATAAGCCTTAAAATGTGTTTTTATCTCTCAAAATAATTTTGTTTAGACAGTTGAAGCCTGCATTCCTCCATTGAAATTAATGGGGATACAACAAGCTTTCTGTCTAGGGTGACAGGTAGCCTAGCAGTTTGAAAGGGCGAGCAAGCAACCGGAGAGTTCCCAGTTCAAATCCTGGGTCTGATGGGAAAAATCTGGAAGTGAGCTGCCTGCTGTTGTGCCCTTGAGCAAGGCACTTAACCCCCACAACAATTGTTCCACGGACACCCAGTGTGGCAGCCCCCTGCTCCAACCTCTCCTTGTCTGTCTCTGTCTGAACTTCAGTAGAGTGAAAGGGGGAGGTTAGTAGAGGGTGATGGCAGAGGGTGCAACATGGCAAACTCCATCTCTCCTGTTGATTAGCATTATGGTTCAGACTTGGACCAGAAATATTTATATTCATTTATTCGTAATTGTGGTAGGCAAATACTGGTCTTACAACAATAGGTTTTTATAAGGTAGTCACTTATAATTGGGATCTTTATTGAAAAGGTTTTTGGCAAATATATTTTCCATAAAGCATTTTTTAAACTAAATTTAATCCACATATATTTGGGTGAGGAGTAGACCAGAATAGAGATGCACGGATCTTCATATGGAATCAGCTATCCCCTCTGATGTAATTGCTAACATTACTTCAATCAATCCATCATCCACGTATCAATGATTGACACTTTGGTACTGAGAAGAACTCATCCACATTCTGAAGAATATGTGTTTTATTCATAAATATATACTTTGTCCTGATATTTTAAGTCCTGATACAGGATAAATTATTGGTCAAGATAGTGGATAAATGATGATGATCAGAATTTATGGTAGCAATGTTGTATGGTTGACATGTTGTATTGTGATTGTTACGAATCCCTTTGGCTCGACAGTCTAGGGGGGGTGGCAACGAGACCCGTAACATAACTCATGCAAATTATAACAGTGAAAAAGTAACAGTGAGAACAAAAAAGTATCAAGAGTTACACATGTTTAGTAGTGTCTTGGAGTTACCACTAGACCACAGGCTCTGCGCTGGTTTGTCTTCTAACATTGCAAGACAGTCAATGGAGTTTTAACATCAAGGTCGCAAGGCTTTAACATTAAGTTGACTAGAACTTCCAGAATTTGGTTAAAAGGAGGTTGTTAGCGAAACGATTCTGTCAGAAACGTCTTGATTCCTCCTTTTGAAATGTAAAGCTTATGAAATGTTGTGCATATACAAACTCTTTCTGGGTAACAAGCCATGTTCTTATTAAGTTGTGAGATTAGGACAGGATACAACAGTAGAACAAAATGGAAACAGGTAATAGCATTTTCCAGCTGTGACACCACTTTATTGCATCTTTCATTAAAAAATGTGTGAAATTGCAGAGTTGCCTATACTTGTAATAAGGTAATTGTCTTGTAAATGGTAACTACTGGTAATTACAATAGTTATTATCTACATCTTATTACCCAATTAGAAGGAATGTACTACCACAATTTGTTACCACAAAATCCATACTTTGAAGGAATAATTCTTAGTGTATTAAGACTTTGGGTTGTTACGGTTGACATTGCAATAGGTAAAATATCTCCCCTATTATCCCCTATGCTGAACAAGGGTGAGTAGCCAAAAGTATGTGTTCTTTATGAACACACTAAGTAGCGTCACATTAATAACATATATATTAGCTAAGGATTAATGACACATTGACAACGGGGCGACAGAAGGGCATATCAAGGGGAGGATTCAGGATATGCACGCATGACCGATATAGTTTTCACTTGTAATTAACCGATGTATATAAGCGACGAAACAGGCGCCCTTATTATTTTCGGTTCCACCAGGTCTTGTTGTGACTACGTCACGCATTTTCATATCTGAGTGAGGGGCCCAAACCCCAGAGGCAAGAGACAGTCCTCTGACATGGGAGTCCAAATACCAAAGTATTTTCCCACTTTGGTTTACTTTATTATCGTTCTTGATTTTTTGTTCATTTTTAGGCTCATGATAAGCAGGCAGATATGGTGCACAGTTTTTTTTATTTATAATCGATGCATCATCGGGAATTTGAGGTCATAAGTCTCAATGTCAACGGACTGGGGAGTGCCATCAAGAGAAGTAAGGTAATAGCAAAGATGAAACGGGAGAGAGTTGACATACTATTCTGTCAGGAAACTCACTTATCCACACCTGAACACGAGAAACTCAAGAAAATGGGATATAGGAACACTTTTTGTTCTTCTTACAAAATGCGTAGAAGGGGAGTTGCAATCTTGATCCCAAATTCAGTTAATTTTGAGTTTATGTCAGAAATAAAAGACAAGGAGGGTAGATTTATACTTGTTAAATGTAAACTGGATAACAAGGAAGTTACATTATTTAATGTATACGCACCCCCAGGGTGTGACATGGTCTTCTATAGGAAGGTGTTTGATTTAATTGCCACAGAAACCACTGGCACTCTTATCTGTGGAGGGGATTTTAACACAGTTCTAAACTCAAAATTGGACAGCACAAATCAAAATAGGAAAATTAGTCTAGTTGCTAAAAAGATCAATAGGATACTGCAGGATCTAGGACTGCTCGATGTATGGCGTGACACCCACAAGACCGATAAGGAATATACTTTTTACTCAGCCCGCCACACTGAATACTCCAGGTTAGACTACTTTTTTATGTACAGTGCAGATAGACACAGGCTTAAGGATTGTAGGATCGGGCAGAGCGACTTATCAGATCATAATGGAGTTTACCTAACTCTACACCTTGATAGCAAACCATGAAATACTATATGGAGACTTAATACAAGCATGCTGAATGACCCAGCATTCAACGAATCAATAAAGACAGAATTAAGTATCTATCTGGAGAATAATGATAACGGGGAAGTATCTCCTGCTACATTGTGGGATGCAGCTAAGGAAAGAGGAAAGATCATAGCCACATCATCTCTCAAGAAAAAGATTAAAGCACAGAAACTCCTGAAATTACAGGAAACCCTAAGGAACTTAGAACGATCTCATAGTCAATACAAAGACCCTCTTACTGTATATCACGAGAGATTCAAAAGGTAAAACAGGAAATTGACCAGATTTATAGAGACGAAGTAGAGAAAAAGCTTAGGTTCCTGAAACAACGATATTATGAAGCAGGCTCAAAGGCAACCAAATTACTAGCATGGAGACTCAGGAAACAACAAGCACAGAATACCATTTTCAGAATAAAAGACCCCAGAACAAAGAAGATCACATGCAAATTAGATGAAATACAGAATGCATTTGAATCATATTACACAAATCTGTACAAGCAACCAGAGAAGGCAGATGCACAGACAATAGAGCACTTTTTGAACTCACTTGATCTCCCCTCAATTGGGAGAGAGCAAAATGATAGACTAACTTTAGAAATATCCACCGAAGAAATTAATAAAGCAATATAAAAAGTCAACAAGTCTCCAGGCACTGATGGCTTCCCTTCAGAATGGTTCAAGTCCTTCAGAGAACAACTAACACCTCTACTTAAGGCCTGTTTTAACTGGACTCTGCGGGAAGGGGGTCTCCCACCGTCATGGAGAGAGGCCATCATATCTGTAATCCCAAAAGAGGGTAAAGATAAGAAGGAATGCAGTTCATATAGACCTATCACAATTCTCAAAACAGATTATGAACTATATGCATCAATAATAGCCAAAGGAATGGAGAACATAATCCCAGAATTGATTGACGGAGATCCAACTGGTTTCATACAAAATAGGCAGACACAGGACAATATAAGGAGAACACTACATGTCATGGACCACATTACTCAGAATAAGACAAGTGTAATATTAATCAGTCTAGATGCAGAAAAAGCATTTGATTCAGTGGGATGGGATTACCTATTCCAAGTTATGGAAAGATTTGGTTTCAACAAAGAAGTGATACAGTGCATCAAAACACTGTATTCATGTCCGACCGCTAGAATAAAGATGAATGGACATTTGACACGAACAATAAAATTAGAGCGAGGGGCAAGACAACGCTGTAATCTTTCACCCACGCTCTTCTCCTTGTACCTTGAACCATTAGCACAGGCAATAAGACAGGACCCAACCTTAGAGGGAATAACAATAAGAGGCAGTGAACATAAGATATTCATGCATGCTGATGACGTTATGTTATTCCTTAAAGACCCAGGCTCAAGTGCACCTAGATTGATGGATGTTTTACAAACATTTGGAACATATGCAGGTAATGTGCTTAACGTACACAAGATCCAAGCCATAGTATATAATTATACCTCACAGGAAGAGCTGAGGAGTAGGTATACCTTCCACTGGACCTCTTCATCCATTAAATATATTGGAGTATATCTACCAAAAGATACACCCAAACTTTATTGCATGAATTACGATCACATCAACAAGAAAATATATGATGACCTAGACAGGTGGAACTCACTTCCCTTAGATCTTAGTAGTAGAATTGAAACAATCAAAATGAACATCCTGCCGAGGTTATTGTATTTGTTCCAATCACTGCCCATAGAAATCCCACCTAAACAGTTTAGGGAATGGGATAAACGGATATCAAGGTTTATCTGGAACAGTAAGAGACCAAGAACTAGATATACAACATTACAATTACCAAAAAACTGTGGGGGTATGGCCTTACCAAACCTAAAAGATTATTATGTGTCAGCCCAATTGAGACCCCTGGTTTGTTGGTGCAATTCAGAATACGAATCCAAATGGAAAGACATCGAGACTACTTTGACAGAGATACCCATACAGTCAGTTTTGGGAAATAAGGACATGGTAATAAAAATATACAACAGACAAAATCAGTGGATTAATTTCTCTCTGAAGACATGGTTTAGGGTAGTTAAGAAAAATAATTTAGACAGAGAGATCAAACTGCTGAGTTGGCCCGCATATGACCCCAGCTTCATCCCTGCAACTCAGGACAGCAGATTTAAACAATGGACGCAGAAAGGCGTCACATCATTCAGTACAATTATAAGGAATGGGGCTCTAGATAACTTCCAGGACCTAAGTAAATAACATGGCTTGGATAAACAAGATTTTTACAGATACCTACAAGTTCGACATTATTTCTTAAGGGAGATAAAAGTGACTGACCCATTGGGCACCTCCTAACTTAATCCAAGTATTCACTAATGCATACAACTTGGGGAGTAACAAAAAAAAAAAGAAAATCTCTACTTGGGTATTCAATCCTCAAAGAAACATTCTACAAACTATATTAAAAATAAATGGGAGGAGGAACTTAACATTGAAATAACTGATGAAACATGGTTGAACATATTAGAGACTCAACAAAGCTCCACCAACTCAAGGTCATGGAGAGAATTCTGTTGGAAGAATGTTATACGTTTCTTCATGACACCTAAACTGAAATCAAAACAGGGCGGACCATTTAAACGGTTGAGAAATCTGTGTGTAAAACTAGTTAAAAAAGCTCAATCTGATTATTATGTTGATACAATATCTGAATGTACAGGGAACCCAGCTAAATTTTGGAAAGCTGTTAAATCACTGAAGGGTTGTATCATCTTTTCTCCCCAATAAATGAATTTAGATTCTGGCCTTATTACTGACAAAATTGATATCATTAATGCATTTACAGTAATCACCATTTTATCTCTGCAGGCTTTATATTTGAATGTATTTCAAAGTCAGCTCTTGAAAAGAGTAGTTTGGATGTAGATGGTGAAAATCTATTGAATGATACTGAAAATGCTTGTCAGGAGTTTTCTTTCTGGAAATGTACTGATAAAGAAGTCCTGGATGCTTTGTTAATAACATTAGACAAAAACAATCCACAGAGGCTGATCATTTGGATCCTGGTCTGCTTAAGTGTGCAGCACCCCTTATTGCTGGCTCAGTAGCCCACATTTTTATTTTTGTTTAACATTGTTATCAGGAAGTATTCCAAAAGCTTGGAAATCCGCATATGTGCTGCCACTCCATAAGGGTGGGGATACAAATGATCTTGACAACTATTGCTGTAACGGCAGCCTTCCTCCTCTTCACGAGAAGAGGAGGTGTAGCAGGGATCGGACCAACACGCAGCGTAGCCAGTGCTCAACATGTTTAATAGACGAAACCGTGAACACTTACAAAAATACAAAATAACAAACGTGGCAAACCGAAAACAGTCCTATCTGGTGCAGAGAACACAAAGACAGAAGACAACCACCCACAAATCCCAACACAAAACATGCTACCTTAATATGGTTCCCAATCAGAGACAATGACAAACACCTGCCTCTGATTGAGAATCATATCAGGCCAATTGACAATCCCCACATAGAAACACAAAACATAGAATGCCCACCCAGCTCACGTCCTGACCAACACTAAAACAAGGAAAACACACAAGAACTATGGTCAGAACGTGACAATTGCCCCATTTCAAGTCTACCTTCTTTAGTTAAAATTCTTCAATCCTTGGTTAATGTACAACTTTGTTCCTTTTTATCTGATAATTTTATTCTTAATATAAACCGATTAGGATTTAGGCCTGGGCATAGTACTACCACAGCAACCACACTAGTTGTTAATGATCTTGTTAATGCCTTGGATGCTAAAAAGAGCTGTGCTGCTTTGTTTATTGACCTGTCAAAGGCATTCAACATTGTTGATCATTCTGTTTTGCTGAAGAAATGATCAAGAGTAGGCCATGGGATATACAGCCTGTTTATGGTTTCAGAATGATCTTAGCGACAGAACTCAGGCCATCTTGATAGATGGGGTTAAATCAGAATTTCTTGAAATTCAAAAAGGTGTTCCTCAGTGTTCGATTCTGGGTCCATTATTGTTCAATTTGTATATTAATGACATAGGAAACACTGTTAATTTGTCTAGCATTCATCTCTATGCTGATTACACAGTTTTGTATTCCTGTGCCACCTCAGTGTAGCAGGCCATTCGTGAACTTCAGCACTTTGATTCAATTCAGAAATCACTTACAGATCTTAAATTAGTGTTGAATACAAGTTAAACCAAGCTCATGCTGTTCTCTAGGTCACAAAATGTTGACCCTGAGGACCTGCATATTTTAACTATAAATGGAGCCCAAATTGAGCTTGTTTCTCAATATATGTACCTGGGTGTCTGGAAGCATATCAAAAATCTGACTAAGAAGCAAAGATCAGAAAAGAAAACGGATGATTGCCATTATTGTTTTTGTTGTCATTACTGAATTATTTAATGTAACAAATCAAACATTAAACCCCATAACCAATTCATGGTAATTCATTTAGACCCGGTGTTTATTTGAAACCAGCGTTTATTTGCTGAAATGTGTGCCAATGTCTGGCTAAAAGGTTTCCATCAGCTAGCCAAGCTAGTTTATGTTAACTGGTAATTGTTATATAATTGTTGGTACGTTTTAGCTAACATTAGCTAACTAACTAGCTAGTTCAAGTTTATTTAACGTTAGCTAACTTTTGTTATTGAGAAATGTTAGTCCTCATTTAACCTGTTGAGGATAGAGGGCGCTATTTACACTTTGGGGGAAAATCGTGCCCAATTTAAACGGCCTCGTACTCTATTCTTGCTCGTACAATATGCATATTATTATTACTATTGGATAGAAAACACTCTCAAGTTTCTAAAACCGTTTGAATTATATCTGTGAGTAAAACAGAACTGATTTTGCAGCAAACTTACTGTCAGAAAGTGAAAAATCTAAAATCGAGGCTCTGTTCCAGGCCCTCCCTATCATTTCGCTTGAGATTTATGACAATACATGCACTTCATACGCCTTCCACTAGATGTCAATAGGCTGTGAGAGGTGAAATGGGGTCTCAATCTCTTTCTATGGGCAGCTTGGAATGACATGACCCCAGAATTTGTTTGTTCAGGAAGCGCATAAAGGTCACCAGTATTGGCTTCTGAAAAGCAATCGTTATAGACGTCTTATATCTCCGGCTTTGATTTTATTTGATAAAATAGACGTGTTGCGTTTAGACGTGTTGCGTTCTTTGCGTTTGGTGACGAAGGAGAGCTTAGCGCCACTTAGCTAGTTTTGCTTGCTCATTTGAGAGGGAAAAATGCCATTCTAAAACTAAACAACGATTGTTCCCGACAAAGGACCCCTTGTACAACATTCTGATGGAAGCTCAACAAAAGTAGGACCCATTTATGATGATATTTCATATATCTGTCAGAACATGTTTACTAATAGTTTGCACCCAGATTTTGGGCACTCTCTCGCCATAACGTAAACTGCATGTCGTAATGAAGTTATTTTTAGAATTCTAACGCGGCGATTGCATTAAGAACTAGTGTATCTATCATTTCCTATACAACATGTATGTTTTAGTAATGTTTATGAATAGTTATTTGGTCAGAATATGTGAGTGTCAGAAAAATATCCGGACGTTCTGGGAACAAGATGCTACGATAGCACAATGTATAACCACTGATTTCAGCTTTAAATATGCACATTTTCGAACAAAACATAAGTGTATGTATAACCTGATGTTATAGGACTGTCATCTGATGAAGCTTATCAAGGTTAGTCAAAAATTATATATCTTTTGCTGGTTTGTTACGATCGTTACTTTTGCTGCTGGTAAATGGCTTGTGTTTCGGGCTATTGTGGTAAGCTAATATAATGCTATATTGTGTTTTCGCTGTAAAACACTTAAGAAATCGGAAATATTGGCTGGATTCACAAGATTCTTGTCTTTCATTTGCTGTACACCATGTATTTTTCAGAAATGTTTTATGATGAGTATTTAGGTATTTCACGTTGGTGTCTGTAATTACTCTGGCTGCTTCGGTGCTATTTGTGACGTAGTGAGAAACTCAGCCTGTCACGCCTGCTCCCGCTCTCCCTCTCTGGAGCTCGAGGGCGCCAGGCGGCCTTGCATTACGCACATATGTCACCATCATTACGCGCATCTGTGCTCATTGGACTCACCTGAACTCCTTCACGTTTTGATTGCCTTTCCTATATCTGTCTGTTTCATCCGTGTGTCAACCTAATTGTCGTTTCCGTTTCCCCTGTCCAGACACGTATTCGGTTCCTGTCCGTGGTTATTAAATGTTCACTCCCTGTACCTGCTTCTCGTCTCCAGCGTCGATCTTTACAGAATGCTGACACCACTATACGAAGGATCAGGGAGGTTTTTGTTTTTTGTTTTGTTGGTGATGTCGGGTCCGGATGCCGCCACCAATGGAACCGGGGGTTCCTTAGCTGGCTCGAGAGGTTTCCTTGTCCCGGTTGGGTCGGCAGGCTCCCATCCCACGTCATGCCTCAGCCGTCTCGCCTGGCTCCTACGCCTCAGCCAGCTTATCGGGCTCCAATCCCACGTCATGCCTCATCTGGCCCATCAGGCTCCAACGCTTCAGCCGGCTCGTCGGGCTCACACGCCTCAGCAGGATCGTCAGGCTTTCACACCTCAAGCGGATCGTCAGGCTACCACGCCCATGCCTCGGCCGGCCCGTTATTCATGTTCACTCCCTGTACCTGCTTCTCGTCTACAGCATCGATCTTTCCACAGCCTCCACAAACAGGTAAGAGAGAGAGAGAGAGAGATTTCCCAATCTAGGTTATGTTAAACTTGAGAAAGAAATTGAAAAAGAAAACCGATTAGATGTTACATTTGATATCAACTAATGTTACTCATGTTTATGTGTTTAATGTATGTCTTTCACACTGGTGTATTGGGACTGTCCTCTGTATTTCAGATTAAAGCAAGACAATGTGAAAAATAGCACACTATGGATCTACAAACAGGTTAGCCTCTATAAAGAATTTGGATGTATTTGCAGTGTGATTATTGTGTCTTCTTTGTTATTTATCTTCCCCACTTGTAACTGAATGGTGAATGAATGTATTTACAGTGTGATTATTGTGTGTTCTGTTACACCTGTCCGCCAAACTCTCCCTCTCTATATTATCTTGTCATAATCACTGCAGCTAATAGCATAGCAAATACTACACTTTTACTTGATGATAATCAACACCAACAATCAATGTCATTTGAATTGTTAGTCCAAATGTAATCTTGTACGTTTCTCTTATGCTTTAGGTACTCCACTACCCGGCAATACGTGGATGTGTGCACAGCGCTCATTCAAAAGTACCCCTCGTTGAGACCAGACAGGGTGGGCATCATTGTGCCTGCCCAGACCATAATGTGCAGGCTGGTATATGCTTTTCTCACATTGTTATTCCATCACATTTCCAGCAGTATAACAGGACCGTCTCTAATTATGCAACTGACTAGGTCTGCTCCTTTAACCTCGGTCCCAATGATCCGTCATGACAATCCTTATGTACCCTTTACAGTATGCAGCCGTTCTCATTGTATTTATTCTAATCTAGCGTCTTTATTACACCCCCTCCATTTTAAGGTCTCAATGTCACTGCGGGCCATTTGGATCCTTCCCTACCTCCTCTTAGAAGATCCAAGTTGGCTTACCGTGTTTTAAGTTCCCATCACCTACCGTACCAATAGAGGGGAATCCCTCTAAGCCACATCCAACTCTTCCTGGACAGAGAGGAGCTACTCACTGAAGAGCAGGAGGACATCTCCATGGGATTGGGAGTGGCAATAGGGGTCCATTTCCTTTTTAACATTGAGTATGCAGCATCAGGGAGAAGCACTATGCTGTGCAGAATTTGACCCATCAGAGGACCTTAAGACCACTGCACTCTATATTAACTGCATTCCATAATTACGTTGTATTAATGGTTGATGTACTTTCAATGAATTCCATTTCACTTACCCATTCCTTATAGACAACCTCAGCAACAGACACCTCCTACAACAGGAATAACTGCCCAGCAGCAGTGTACATTGTGTCCTTGATCATATTTAAATGAAGTTTATTGTATTTTATTATTTTCCCTTAGGGTCCAAAAAGTGAGGAATAAATTGTGAGATGGAATATTTCGTTTGAACATTGCCTGCATACTGTAATACTTACTCTATAAATAATGTGCTTTTAAGGGTTCAAAGCCTAACCGTAAATGAAGAGTGCTGATGTAAAGGCATTGTAATACAAGAGGTATGTGGCAGGGTCTACAGTCAATCACGGATTACAAAAAGAAAACCAGCCCTGTCGCGGACCACGATGTCTTGCTCCCAGACAGACTAAATAACTTTTTTGCTCGCTTTGAGGACAATACAGTGCCACTGACACGGCCCGCTACCAAAACCTGCGGGCTCTCCTTCACTGCAGCCGAGGTGAGTAAAACATTTAAACGTGTTAACCCTCGCAAGGCTGCAGGCCCAGACGGCATTCCCAGCCACGTCCTCAGAGCATGCGCAGACCAGCTGGCTGGTGTGTTTAAGGACATATTCAATCAATTCTTATCCCAGTCTGCTGTTCCCACATGCTTCAAGAGGGCCACCATTGTTCCTGTTCCCAAGAAAGCTAAGGTAACTGAGCTAAATGACTACCGCCCCGTAGCACTCACTTCCGTCATCATGAAGTGCTTTGAGAGACTAGTCAAGGACCATATCACCTCCACCCTACCTGACACCCTAGACCCACTCCAATTTGCTTACCGACCCAATAGGTCCACAGACGACGCAATCGCAACCAAACTGCACACTGCCCTAACCCATCTATGCAAGAGGAATACCTATGTGAGAAGGCTGTTCATCGACTACAGCTCAGCATTTAACACCATTGTACCCTCTAAACTCGTCATCAAGCTCGAGACCCTGGGTTTCGAACCTGCCCTGTGCAACTGGGACCTGGACTTCCTGACGGGCCGCCCCCAGGTGGTGAGGGTAGGTAACAACATCTCCACCCCGCGGATCCTCAACACTGGGGCCCCACAAGGGTGCGTTCTGAGCCCTCCCCTGTACTCCCTGTTCACCCACGACTGTTTGGCCATGCACGCCTCCAACTCAATCATCAAGTTTGCGGACGACACTACAGTGGTAGGCTTGATTACCAACAACGACAAGACGGCCTACAGGGAGGAGGTGAGGGCCCTTCAGAGTATGGTGTCAGGAATATAACCTCACACTCAACGTCAACAAATCAAAGGAGATGAATGTGGACTTCAGGAAACAGCAGAGGGAGCATCCCCCTATCCACATCGACGGGACAGTAGTGGAGAAGGTGGAAAGCTTTAAGTTCCTTGGTGTACACATCACGGACAAACTGAATTGGTCCACCCACACAGACAGCGTTGTGAAGAAGCCGCAGCATCATGAAGTTGAAGAAATTCGGCTTGTCACCAAAACCACTCACAAACTTCTACAGATGCACAATCGAGAGCATCCTGTCGGGCTGTATCACCGCCTGGTACGGAAACTGCTCCGCCCACAACCGTAAGGCTCTCCAGAGGGTAGTGAGCCCTGCACAACGCATCACCGGGGGCAAACTACCTGCCCTCCAGGACACCTGCACCACCCGATGTCACAGGAAGGCCATAAAGATCATCAAGGACAACAACCACCCGAGCCACTGCCTGTTCACCCCGCTATCATCCAGAAGGCGAGGTCAGTACAGGTGCATCAAAGCAGGGACCGAGAGACTGAAAAACAGCTTCTATCTCAAGGCCATCAGACTGTTAAACAGCCACCACTAACATTTAGTGGCCGCTGCCAACATACTGACTCAACTCCAGCCACTTTAATAATGGGAATTGATGGAAATTATGTAAAAATGTATCACTAGCCACTTTAAACAATGCCACTTAATATAATGTTTACATACCCTACATTACTCATCTCATATGTATATATATATACTGTACTCTATATCATCTACTGCATCTTGCCATCTTTATGTAATACATGTATCACTAGCCACTTTAAACTATGCCACTTTATGTTTATATACCCTACATTACTCATCTCATATGTATATACTGTACTCTATACCATCTACTGCATCTTGCCTATGCCGTTCTGTACCATCACTCATTCATATATCTTTATGTACATATTCTTTATCCCTTTACACTTGTGTGTATAAGGTAGTACTTGTGGAATTGTTAGGTTAGATTACTTGTTGGTTATTACTGCATTGTCGGAACTAGAAGCACAAGCACTTCGCTACACTCGCATTAACATCTGCTAACCATGTGTATGTGACAAATAAGATTTGATTTGAATTGATTTGTAAAACAACATCAGAGAACAATACAGAAGGAAATGTAATGATCTAGCTAGTGACACTTAAGTAATTGTTAACTTATCTTCCTCATACTGCAGATATCACAGTCATCATAAGGTATT
The DNA here is from genome assembly GCF_029448725.1 of Salvelinus fontinalis. Taxonomy (NCBI): domain Eukaryota; kingdom Metazoa; phylum Chordata; class Actinopteri; order Salmoniformes; family Salmonidae; genus Salvelinus; species Salvelinus fontinalis. The sequence continues at coordinate 12,698,701 of NC_074667.1, forward strand.
TGGTAGCCATGGATACCACACCAATTATGCAGCATGGTCTTTCTGAGAAAACTGTAAGCAGAATTTTGATATTGTGTATTAGTTACATTTCTCAAACATGGAGCTCATACTGTGAGTCGGAATATATTCTCGACCAACACTGAATGCAGAGGCGTCATGCCCTTATTTTTTGAGGGAGCACTGATTGCCAAATCCAATCTCTTTGGGTTAATTATGCACTCGATATAGTTTTTCTTATGTATACTGAAATTCTACTTTTGAAAAAGGTCAACGCATCTTCTGAGGGTGAATGAAGTGAAGAGAACAGCCATGCCTCAATTATTTTAAAAAATATGTCGTTTTCACAGGACAGAAGTTGTCTTGTGATTTCTCTGTCTGAACACGAATGTGTGTAGAATCTCTCTCTTTTGATAAAACGTCTTCTTTCAACACAAATATCTGTCTTTGCGATCATACACGTACAGCTTACCTAAAAAGCTCAGCGTCATAAGCGCATGTCAGAACAAGTTAGCAGACGTCTCTCATTTTCATATTCAGTACATATTTGATAAAGGCCTATTTTTGAGCACACATATTCCAGTCGCATTTAAGTATGTTCTTCAATCTTATTTTGTTGACCACAGTGAACAGTAAGAAATTGTGTAAGAAAAAAGGCAACTTTACTTAGCAAAATTATTGGAAAAGAAATGCTTTAAATTGCTATTTTTTCTTTTAAAGCTCTTCAGTGTTACGCATATCGCTTAACTTCTCTAGGATAGGGGGCGGCATTTTCACATTTGGATGAAAAGCATACCCAAATTCAACTGCCAGCTACTCATCCCCAGAAGATATGCATATTGTTAGTAGAGTTGGATAGAAAACACTCTGACGTTTCTAAAACTGTTTGAATCATGTCTGTGAGTATAACAGAACTTATTTAGCAGTTGAAACCCAGAGGACAAACCATTCAGAATTATTTTTTTTGAAGTCACTCTCTTTTCAATTAGAGTTAATTGGGAAACCAGATTTCTAAGGGACCTGCTTGCAGTTCCTACCACTTCCACTGGATGTCAACAGTCTTGAGAAATTGGTTGAGGTTATTCCTTTGTGTAATGAAGAAGTACGGCCATCTTGAACAAGAGTCACATGAAGTGTCCTGTTAGATAGAAGCGCGTGACCAGAAAGCTAGCTATAGTTGGTTTTAATCCTGTATTGAACACAGATCATCCCGTCTTCAATTGTATCGATTATTAACGTTAAAAAATACCTAAAGTTGTATTACAAAAGTAGTTTGACATTTTTTGGCAAAGTTTACAGGTAACCTTTGAGATATTTTGTAGTCACGTTTGAGCAAGTTGGAACCGGTGTTTTTCTGGATCAAACGTGCCAAATAAATGGACATTTTGGATATATATCGACGGAATTAATCGAACAAAAGGACCATTTGTGATGTTTATGGGACATATTGGAGTGCCAACAACAGAAGCTTGTCAAAGGTAAGGCATGAATTATATTTTTATTTCTGCCTTTTGTGTCGCGCCTGCATGGTTGAAATATGCTTCTCTGTCTTTGCTTACTATTGTGCTATCCTCAGATAATAGCATCATTTGCTTTTGCCGAAAAGCCTATTTGAATTCTGACATGTTGGCTGGATTCACAACAAGTGTAGCTGTAATTTGGTGTCTTTCATGTGTGATTTCATGAAAGTTTGATTTTTATAGTAATATATTTGAATTTGGCGCTCTGCATTTTTACTGGCTTTTGGCCAAGTGGGACATTAGCGTCCCACATATCCTAGAGAAGTTAATCGAATGCAAAATACATAACAACCACAACCTGAACTCTTTCAATACAGGGCTCATTTATCAAAGACAAGTCATTCAATAGAAATGGTTCACATTGACACTCAAACAGCATTAGAGAACGAAAACAATTTGGAAAGGCGGACCGGTCAGAGTGAAGGTACTCTACTGTTCATTGAACTGCCTCTTTACAATACTAAAATGAATAATAAACACAGCAATGATCAGTAGAGTGTGCGGAATATCTTTCATTTACTGTATCCAGCACCTCACATTTATATTTTTAGGTAGTTTTACAGGTACACAAAGAGACAAAAATCATCCTCAAATTAAAAGGTACATCATACTTTGTTCTGCACAATATCTTAAACAAGTATAAGTATCCCTTTAACCTTTCATTTTTGTTTTTTGTTCTTCATTAGATCATCATTATTGGGAGGGGCACATTCACTTCTCCCTATAGTAATTTCCTCCCTGGTCCAAGGAAATGTTTGTGACCCTACTTGTCGTGACTCTACACTGCTTCCTTGTGTCAACTGTTCTAGTGACACTTTACTAAAACCCTGCAGGCATCATGCTTAATAACTTGTTATACGCATGAATGAGTATTTTATAATGTGCTATAATTAAGCTTATAATGTGTTATGTATCTTTATTACTTTCTCACCCAGACCTGTGTCACGTTTGCTCAACCTCTCTGTCACTCACACACACCATCTCTTCGGGAAACGTTGTGAAGTCTTGAATCACTACTTGGGGTGGCATGGGCATTGGCATGGGCACAGGCATAGTCACTTTTGGGCCGTGGACAATGCAATTCTTCTGCATCTCAACCCCAAGGGCGGGAGACGGGACCTCGCCGAGATGCCTCCGATACTGGACGAAACTGCATGTCTTGAGAACAATGGCGATCACATTTTTACCCATCAGTATCCCAGACACCCTGGAGTCCCTATAGAAAATCATGTTCCCACCTCGAATGAAGAGAGTGATGATGTTAATAGTCACCAGGCTGAGAATCGGATAGAGCATCATCTTATGGGGCACGATGTTCACCCCTTGCATGCTGATCTCGCTCAGCGACACGCACGGCAGCACCAGCAGCAGGATGTAGCAGTAGAAGAACATGAGTCCCTCCACCCATAGGGGGAGCCCTCTCCTCTGAGGCTCCCATAGGTTGGCCTGCACGTCCAGGACATCGAGCAAGTCCACCACCACCCAGAAGAGTCGACACCGGATCTCCTCCTTCTTCCTCTGCGGCCGCACGTACTCCATGTGGTCGATGGCCACCAACGTGACGTAGACCACGGGCACGCAAATGGACAGAAGCAATGTCAGCGCTTTCCGTGCCACACCATCCACGCCGCCGCCGCCAGTCCAACCGTCCAAACTTCTCCCCTTTCCGTCCTCGGCCTTGTAGTTCTGGTAGACGAAGTAGACCTTGATCTCCAGGACAAAGACGTAGAAGAACCATAGGATCATGGCGTAGCCACGCTTGGAGGTTCGCACCTCAGAACCCACCCACACAGCCACGTAGCGTAGGACGATGAGGAAGCAGATGTCCCCCACGAGGACCATGATGCACACACCGATCTTCCTGGGCCCCTGGTTCTGCTCCACCAAGTAGGCGTCCATCAGCGCCATGCTGCCCATGATCAAGACAGCCGACAAGCACACATGAAGCTTGTTGGCGGGTGGTGGTGGCACCATACTGACCAGGTGGTGAACGTCCAGGAAAAGAGGGAAACCAAGATCCAAGACAAAAGACGAAACAAAGGTCAAACAAAAATGAAGTTCCAAGAAAAAGATATAGGTCCAAGAAAAACAAGTTAATAAATAAATGAAAGTTGTGCGTCAAAGCAAAAGCCTGGGTTCAAAGAGGGTTGGGTATTATAATAAATTTGTGGTAACTCTCTCTGTTCATCAGCTCATTTTAGTCCTGTTGGTTGAATCAGGTATATACCACCATTTGGTTCAGATAGTTGTAGTCCCATCAGATGCCTGTTTGTACAAAGTCAGGTCCACTTGCATGACCTGCCATCAGTTCCCCCAAAACACCCTCATAAATATGAATAGTTATCCTTCAACCTCAATTCAGTACTCAAGAAGCAGGGATACAGTCAAGCAGATTAAATTTGAAACTGCATTGCTGCCTAGGGATCCTAATAAAAATCGAAATATAATATTTTTAGCCCTAACTCTATAACTCTACATTCTAAACACAATGCCTCCACATCATCGATTTGTAGTCCTTTAGTGTCTGCAGTAACTTGGAATTGATCTTTTATTACTTTAATGTTCTTGTAATCCTGTCAGTGGTTGATATCATTTTAGATGTTGGACATTGTAGATAAGTTGCCGCATAAAAAATTATCCCGGAGCTCTTCCAAGCAGTAACAAAAAGCGCAATGGATTCAGCAATGCACTTACACTTACGTCTCCAGTCATAATCAATCATAATGATTCGCAGCATTACATTTCCGGTTTGATGCCAATGTGGAATTGCCAACCCCAGCACTAATTCCATACAGTGGCATGGAGGGAAAAAACATGATGGATAGGGTTCATTATGTGAGTATTGGATATCCACTGCAACAAATTATAGGTTTCGTCTCCATTGTAATCCTCGCACGTTCCCAACACTGTGATATTCCCAATATATTGTGTTGACAAAAGGAAACGAACAACTGCGATTCCAACGCTATGTTTCTGTTGACCCACAAAATCATCCCCCGCACACCCCTTTTGAGTCATAGAAGGGAACAGGGACCTGTGTGTGCAACCTCAAAAAGAAAGGACGTGGAAAAGTTTATCTTTGAAGTTGAATCCCTGAAAAACAACACGCCTCTTGTCTTCTTCAATAACAAGTGCTCTCACTTCAAAGATGCTCTCCTCTTGACGACCGAAAGCTCCTAATGCGGAGATTCAGGTGGAACAATAAAAAGAATGTGTCCCTTTGATCGACGATCCGTTCTAGGTGAGTGTCCTAGAATGTCCACCGGAGTGCGGTCAACCATCGAATGCCGGACGTGCCCCACTGCCCATTGAGAAACACAGCCATCAACGAAAAGCTCTTTTCACTCCTTTCTCATCTTCTTTCCCCCTCCGAAAAGGACTTGCGAATGGCCATCACTTTGTCACAGCATTGTCAACTCTCCCAGTTTCAAATGTCCTTTAATGTGAAAATCTCTAAATATTTGCCCTCCTTGCTCCTACTTGAGGTGCTGTTTGTATGTGCCTTCCCAAACTAGGTCTGCTGGAATCTCTTTTCGCCCCTCTCTTGCTTCTCTTCCTTCCCCCACTCGTGTGTGCTCAGCCGTTGGATGTCGAAGAGGCATGCTCAGAAAGCCACAGCTGCAGGAGGAGAGAGAGAGAGTGAGGGAAGGAGAGACAAGGATGTAAGGGAGCGATGGTGATGGTCATGTGTGAGCTGCCTCCTGACATCAAGTTCTCTTCTCTTTTTTCATCCCTTCTTTTCCACTCCTGGCCCATGCTCTTTAAATCCCTCCGTCCCTCTTCTTCAGAGTGACTGATCCCTGCTGTGAAGTCCACCCAACCCCTCAGATGTTGAGATCCTCCTTTTATCAGGGGAGGGCAAAGACGCTCTGGGGGGGGGGATTCAAAGACATACAAATCACATACACACTCCACTGAGACGAGTAACACACACCCCCACACACACTCCAGCGTAATGAGTGATCCACACGTCCCCAGCGGCTCCCTGTGTGTGTGTGCATGCGTATGTGTGTGAGAGGAGAAGGGGAAGGCTAAGCCTTGGCTGCTCTTTCAGAACCTTTGCACTGATTTCTTTAAGGGAACACTGAATCACAGTGGTGAGAGACGAGATACTCAGAGCACTTAATATACCACCATCCCTACAAAATGTGGGTGCAATTATACACAATTTATAACAATAGCGATAGGGGAGCATAGAAATAGAGTCATCAATAACTTAGAAATAGAATCATGGAACATTAACATGACCATTTACTTAAATGAGGATGCCTGTTCCAGAAATCCTATTTCTATGCCTGATAATTCATGCCGACTCATTACAAGCCTTTACCTGAACCTCAACATCACAATCTCTCCTTTTGGACAGACAGGCTATTTCATAATTGATGAAAGACTCCTCTTTTCCAGAATTAACAGAGGGATCGTCAAGCGTAAATAATAAATGGGCAAGAGGGAGGGCTAGCAGTGTGTGAAGGAGCTAGCTGCCTAGCCCCAGCGCTTCGCTAGGATAATTAAGCATGTAATAATAAATGGGGAAGGAGAGAGGGAGGGCTAGCGCCACACTAGGTCTTTGAGCCGGTGTGGGGGAGCGTAGCCCCAGCGCTAGGCTACGCTAGGCTAATAAGGCATGTTTGATCGCTTGGCATAAATCCTAACATCAGACTGTTAAGACACCCCACAGGGGACAGGTTATGTGATGCATTACTCCCAAATATGAGCGCACAGGCGGGGGGCTTGAGTGGGGTTGGAGGGGGGTGTCAGTAAAGCCACTGCCACCGGCCATCAGTTTATTGGATCGCGTGTCATTGGCTCCAGCCACTTTCCCTGTCGTGAATGCTTATATTACACTATCTAAACACCAGTGAAGCAGAGACAGCCTATCGTCCATACCCACTGTAGTGATGCACTGTCTGTATCCGAGTAGAAATGGAAAGTGTTTTCCACCAAGTAGATACGTGTGTTAATTGTGCTTTGTAGCCTCTCTCTCTCTCTCTCTCTCTCTCTGCAGGGAAATCATTTAGTCCCTTTTTACCTTAACTGTAGTTTCCTTTTTCTAAGAAATACTCCCTGAAATCAGGATTGGTGTTTGACTGAGGTGACCACTTATTTTTCATTAGTAAACTCTTAATTGTATCTCTTAAATGTTTTAATGTGTTGTTTAATCTGTCAATTTGACTGTGCCATAACAATAAAAATCATTTTAATCACTAATAAAAATAACACTTTGGTTCCATTACATGTTTCGTTAAGACTTGTTTGGATATATTCTTATGGCTTTTCTCATGGGCAACATCATCACAGCCGAAACCACTTCAAAATATACAATTATGTATAATCAGTCACAATGACTCTGTGAAAGCTTTCAGCGAGAGCTAAAGTGCTTTCTGACTGACAATGTCATTATATTTTAACAGGGATAATGGGACTAGGGATGTTAGAACATATCAAAAGGAATAACAGCTTGTTTGTATTTCATTTCCAAGTGATTATAACGGCAATGCCTTATGCCGTTGGTTATTGCTATGGAAACTCCAAGGAGTGGCTTCTCATTTCCAATTGTGTCTAACTTCCTTTAATTGCAACTGGCACCAGACCCCTTTCTTCTCTTCAATGCACAAAGTGCACAAAGTGGAGCTAACTCCATTACCGTAATGAAACGGGAGACGCAAATGCAAATTGTGAGGTTCTCAAATCATATTATCTCAAAGAGGCAATAAACTACGAGGGCGATATGACAGTTCCACAGCAGCCAACAACATGCATTACACATATGACTTCACCCTCCAATAAATTGGGTGAAATAATGAGAGAAAAATGAGAAAAAATACCTTTGGAGGATTTTGGAGTCTTTTAATGACTGTTTGATACAAGGTTGGAATTTCTCTTGCTCGCGTAATTATATCAACAGAATTGAAGGTGTTAATTTGTGCAACATTGCACTCAACACCATCCAAACACAACATATCTGATACCTGAAACAGCTCAAATTGCACATCATAAGTCTATGAATCATATCTTCCCAGTGACAACTTTTGTGAGTAGGGGTAGAATTGGAATGTGTCCAACACGTACGGTGTATGGAAATCATTTTGACATGCAACAGTTTTTGTTTTTTTGTGACAATTACAGTACTCAAGGTGACTTTTCCCAATTCCACCTATTTGTGAGCATTAGGCTGTCTTATTGGCTGGGCAAACACTGGAAACTCACAACAGAGTAGTCACCTGTACCTTGTGGAGAGAAAGTACCTAAGAGTCCTAAAATGTCCACTGGGGCCAGAGATATTCTTAGCAACAGATCGGCGACTACTTGGCTCTGACCTATTTCTTCCTTTACCGTGAAAAATTGGTCCTGCCAGCTGGAGAGCTGTTACTGGTGCCTCATTTCCCCTCCATGTGGCTTACTTTTAAAGGCCCTGCCTGCCTCCAACCAAAAGCCCATTTTCCAGCTGGTGCGAGCCCGGGTCCCGTGCCACCAAGAGTAATGGCCATGGTCACGGTCGGTCAGAAAAGCGTACCGTATCCATCTGCCGTGCTGTGGTCGTGGATGCTGATATAACATCTAACATCTAGAAAATTGTGCTACCTGTTTTCTGTGATAAATATTTGCGTCTGCATGTGTTTGTATACATAAGAAGGATATATATGTCCTGTCAAATGTGTATTGGTGGTATAATCCACACGCTATACCACGTGCCTAATTTGTTTATCTGGACTCGCATGAGCCACTCGGGGGCACAGAAGGCAGTCAGGAGCACAGAAGTAGAGAGCTGCAGCAGATACCCAGGCTGTGTCCCAAATGAAACCCTATGCCCTATGTAGGGCAATACTTCTCACTAGGGCCCGTAGGGAAAAGGGTGCTATTTGAGAAGCAACCCCAGAGTGAACCCCATGGAGAGAGGCCGTCCATTACTGACGATGGCCATTTATGTTTAAGGGCACTTCAAGTCCCATCGTAAATTTCTCCGCTTTGAAGATAATATTTTTTCCTTTCCGTAATCACCTGTGGCTTGTGAAAGTGTTGTGGCGGGGGGGGGGGGGGGGGGGGTTCTTTTCTTGGGAACATTGGTGGTTATTTATAACATGTAACCACTATGGTTCATGTCACCTTTTTCTTCACAGAAAGAACACCGAAAGAAAAATGATGTTTAATGTAGCCTGCTGTACTACAGTTAACTACCATATTGGTTAGCGAGTCACATTTGCTTGACTATAGGAAATGTAGCCCTTACGTTTTATAAAAAATCCCTTTACATGTATGTTTTTGAACCGAAGAAAGAGGCCTACCAGCACAATTTCTGAGGCACATGGAAGAGAAATGATCATAGCTTTTTTTGTGTGCAAAGAGCAGCATGACCAAGCTTTGCAAGCCCATTTTGGTAAACACTGACTTACCAGCAGGCAGGGTTTTTCGAAGGCTTTGTTTTTCTTAATTGACAGATTGGCTTGACTCACAAACGTGCATGCATTACTATGGGTCCATTGTTGGAACATACACATGTGAACAAGTCCATCTGTTGATGAGCATCAAACAGAATCGATGATACACAGCCAAATACTGTACCTGTGTATTACCAAACATTGTGCAGGTGTTTGGTGTTGGCTAGTGCCAACAAGCCAATATTGCGATCCCATTATTCTTTTGTTGTGATTAAGTGTAAAGTATTCATATGGATTAAAGGTGTTCATTCAAACATTCAAAGTTCCTACGCTACAGAAATAAACTTGCTCATTTGTAAATTGTACACTGAGTATATAAAACATTAAGAACGCCTGCTCTTTCCATGACATATATTGTCCGGGTGAATCCAGGTGAAAGTTATGATCCCTTAATGATGTCACTTGTTGAATCCACTTCAATCAGTGTAGATGAAGGGGAGGAGACAGGTTAAAGAAGGATTTGAGACAATTGAGCCGTCAATTGTGTATGTGGCTTTGAACGGGGTATGCTAGCCGGTGCCAGGCGCACTGGTTTGTGTCAGGCACGGCAAAACTTTCACGCTCAACAGTTTCCCCTGTGTATCAAGAATGGACATCCAGCCAACTTGGCACAACTGTGACACAGTTAGTCATCAGAATCTTCATTTTTCATTTTAAAGACCACGTGAGTCAGTAATCAGACCAAGATTCCCAGACACCAGAAGTCTTACAAATGTATCATCTGACCCACAAATGTGTTATTTTTAGAAGTTTTAGATGGGATGGAAACATTAAAAAGTCATGAAAAAAAATGCTCTGGAAATGCAAACGGATGAATCAAATTAGCCCAATTTACTCCGCTATAGATATCCTCAGAAGCACACCCAAAACCAATGTCTAGGTCCAAATATTCTTATAGTGTAGTTCTTTCCCTAGTTTCCTTTCCAACTTGGCCCAATGGGTCTGGACTAAATAGGTGCCAGCAGTGACGTGGAAACATGCGGTGCATCTAAAAACTGGCCTCCTCTCCTTTTTCGGTACTGACCTCAAAACACAGGATAGATCGGAGCAATGTTGTGGTTGCCACCAGGAATGTGCTTTTTTGTCCTTTAAGTTATTTCACGTCAGTGCAGATGAAGGAAAGGAGATGAGAAGAGGAAGCCACTTTAGACTATTGAGATGTACCCCGATATCACAATCCTTTCCTCTCACCCATCAGAGGTCACAAGGGGACTTATAAAAATATATATCATGTTTTCAAGGGTTATACTGTTGTAATAGGATTTAGATTTGGGAGTGTTTGTAATGTGTTCAGACATTTGATTGTGCTATTTAATGTCATTCATATAGGGGAAATCAGATATAGAACATGTTTTGCAAGCCTGCCCTTGCATCTATTTTGCGAAAACAAAACTGAAACTCTATTGGTGCTTCGTATGTCTTAAGCTGTTTATGAATGTGTTACATGGTTTATATTCACAGTAGCGTGCCTGAAGCGTTACCTACGTATATGTTTCTCTCAGCATGGTTTCCTTTACTTTGAATGTCCACTCTTATGTCTTCAGCTTATATTTCATAGTGTGTGGGTGTTTATTTTGCAAAGAGGTCATGTAGATGCACACAGACACACATACTCACACACAAACACAAACACACACACACACACACATCCAAAATCCTCAGTATTCCACTCATGAGTGTAAAATTGCATCTGGCACCCAAAGGCATTTACACTGCGGACACACATCTTCCCACAGTTCTTTGCATTTCACGCTGTCACATGATATAAAACTTGTCCACATTTTTCTGGCATTTTCTCTCCTTGTGTACTTGGCGTGAGATGCTTACTCTTTCTCTACTGAGGGAGGTATCTGTTTTCTTCAACTCCAAATCAAATGCAGACTATAAGACTATAATCCTGGAGATAAACTTCACATAATTAAATTAAAATTGAATTAAACGTACTACATAACTCCCCAAACAATTCTCAAAGCCTTGTGGGACAACAAACAAGTCTTATTAAGTTTTAAATGATCATCCGTTTTGGTAAAAAACGTACTTAATAGGAAATGTACCTAATTTAAGCAACATATAACAATTATTCATTGATTGGCTTCATGAATTAAATATAAGGGGGCTATTTATATTGTTAACTGAGTGTATATGTGAATTACTGATTATATAAATCTGTCTCATTAGGACTCGAGGGACAGTGCCTGCATCAGCCTCCAGGCACATGCTTCCTGATGCTAACTAGTCCAAACTCTCAGCCATCCACTTGCTCTAGCTTACTTCAAAGCAGCGGGAGAGGAAAGAGGCCCACATTAGCATATATTTACATACCTGCAGATGCACCCTAATTTGTGGCAGCTGTTGGATTAAATACTTCTCATTGGGAGAGATGCATGGGCGTAATTTCCACTAGGGACTAGAACTGGGTTCAAATACTATTTGACATCTCTCAAATACTTTGAGCATTTTCCCTAGTCAGCCTGGAGTGTTAGATGGGTGGGGTTTGCAGCTTTGTGACTATTCTATTGGTCCATTAAGCCAGACAAGCTCAGTCATGCACGTATTAAGTGTCACACCCTGAACTGTTTCACCTGTCTTGTGCTTGTCTACACCCCCCACCAGGTGTGTCCCATTTCCCTTATTATCCCCTGTGTATTTATACCTTTGTTTTCTGTTTCTGTTGCCAGTGCGACTTGTTTTGTCAGGTCTTACCAGCATGTTTCCCATTTCGACTGTTCTCAAGTTTTTGTTTTCTAGTCTACCCGGTTCTGACCATTCTGGCAACCCTGAACCTGCCTGCCGTCCTGTACCTGCCTGACTCTGACCTGGTTTACGAACCTCTGCCTGCCCTCGACCTGCCTTTAGCTTGCCCCTTTGTGATAATAAATATTCTGAGAATTGAACTATCCTCCTGTGTCTGCATCTGATTCATATCCAGAGACGTGATGATAAAGTATCTGAAATGACTTCAAATATGATTTAAATCCAGGTCTGCGTGGGTCTAGGGACACACACACATACATTTCAATGTTAAATGTTTCTCCCCAACACTTTTGTCGAGTGATGTCATAGTTTATTGCCCAATTAGATACTGTAGAAATGTATGAAATTAGCTTTGAATGGCAATTTGGCAAAAGAGATTTGAATAGCAATGGGGGTGGTCCCCCAAAACCCTTGCCTGATTTTTCTCCCCCACATTTTGTATACAAGTTTTGTAGGAATGTTATTTAAGGGCCTTTTAGATCACAATGAAAAAAGGTTACATGGGTATGGAAGTCCTAGATCAGCCCTTCAAGCTGAACAGAGTAAAACAGAATGGGGCTTTCTGTCTTTTCATTCTTAAACACATGTAAGATGAATGTTATGTTTCAATTCCCTCTCTAACCCCCATCTGCTGAAACACTGCAGAAGTCAAAGAGCTAATAGAACTCATTATAAACCCATGAATGTTCCAGTAACTCACACATTGTCTTTGCCCAAAAGGCACTATCCCTCTATTATTTACATCTTTGAGTTCGTAACTGTAAATCAGCAATAAACCGAAAGAAGTGTGTAAAACCTGACATTTTTTTCACACAAAACAAATCGGTTACTTTCTTTGTCTCGTCCCTTGCATCTGGGCTAAGAAATCAATTTCAATCTCCATAAAATGTGGGTATCTTTAGCGGTAAAACGATTAGTGTTTGATGTTACTGTCACGTTCCTGACCTTGTTTTCCTTTTGTATAGTTGTGTTTAGTGGGTCAGGACGTGAGCTGGGTGGGCAGTCTGTGTTGTTTGTTCTATGTTAAGTGTCAGGTTTAATTGACCTTGTATGGCTCTCAATCAGAGGCAGGTGTTTTACGTTTTCCTCTAATTGAGAACCATATATAGGTAGGTTGTTTCACATTGTTTGTTGTGGGTGGTTGTCTTCCGTGTCTGTATGTCTACCACACGGGACTGTTTCGTTTGTCGTTTCGTATATGTAGTCTGTTCCTGTTCGTGCGTTCTTCGTCATTTTGTAAGTTCTCAAGTCCAGGTCTGTCTACATCGTTTATTTGTTTTGTAGTCTGTTAAAGTGTTTTGTGTTTTGTCTTACTTAAAATAAACTTCAGTATGTCATATAACAACGCTGCGCTTTGGTCCAATCCCTACTCCTCCTCTTCGGGGAGGAGGAGGAGGAGGAGAACAATCGTTACAGTTACAGTATCTATCCTTTGACCAATGTAAATCCCCTCTAGATTTTTGTCAAATGTGTGTGTGTGTGTGTGTGTGTGTGTGTGTGTGTGTGTGTGTGTGTGTGTGTGTGTGTGTGTGTGTGTGTGTGTGTGTGTGTGTGTGTGTGTGTGTGAGTAATGCTACAAGCACAGTGAGGATACAGTCTTTGGGGATTTGCTAACTGATGTGTTCCAGTTTATTATGTTACTGACACTATTTAAAGTTGTTGTAGGCCATAAACAGGTTTACGTTACCAATTTTTCACACATCCACACAAATTAGGAGGAGGAGTCAATAATTAAAATTTTAAATTACGGTCGCTTTACCTTTCAAAAGAACAGCCCCAATAGTGGTCAGAATAAATCAACTCAATTTATTTATTAGATTTCTCTCCAGTATTGATTCTCAGATGTCTTTTAAGGTCTGTTGAAGAGGTGAATCTCTTCCCACAGTCAGAGTAGTGGTGAGATTTCTTCCCGGTGGGTCTCCGCTGGTGTTTGAGGTGTTCTGATGTGGAGAGACTCTTCTCTGCCTCTTCAGCATCATGATGTTGTTGAGTTTATTTATTATACAAGGATTTAATATACAGGGATTTCAAATACAGTATAAACATTTTGTCTGGCATTTCTGGAACACGTATCAGGGACAATGAAATATCAAACAATTTACACAAATGTCGGAAGACTGTGGACACAACACTCAATTACACTAAGTATGACATTGCTCTGGACAATTCAGTCAGCTTTGATAACTTTAACAAGTCTGTTTATCTTTTATCTTCAAACCAAAATTTTTATTTATTTTTTATTTTATTTTACCGTTATTTTACCAGGTAAGTTGACTGAGAACACGTTCTCATTTGCAGCAACGACCTGGGGAATAGTTACAGGGGAGAGGAGGGGGATGAATGAGCCAATTGTAAACTGGGGATTATTAGGTGACCATGATGGTTTGAGGGCCAGATTGGGAATTTAGCCAGGACACCGGGGTTAACACCCCTACTCTTACGATAAGTGCCATGGGATCTTTAATGACCTCAGAGAGTCAGGACACCCGTTTAACGTCCCATCCGAAAGACGGCACCCTACACAGGGCAGTGTCCCCAATCACTGCCCTGGGGTATTGGGATATTTTATTAGACCAGAGGAAAGAGTGCCTCCTACTGGCCCTCCAATACCACTTCCAGCAGCATCTGGTCTCCCATCCAGGGACTGACCAGGACCAACCCTGCTTAGCTTCAGAAGCAAGCCAGCAGTGGTATGCAGGGTGGTATGCTGCTGGCTTAAAAAAAATGGCCACCTCCATCAACTCCTTGGCCTTCCGGTTGTCAAAAAGCTTTCTGTATGTACCAGGTCTTCCCCGTAGGAAGTGCTTTGGACTCTCATCTGAAAAAGTGTGTGTATATACAGCATGAAACTCTGAGCACACAACCAGGTAAGAAGGACAGTTCCGGTGTTCTGGAGCAAGGCGGGTAATTGCCTCTCGGCTCCAAAAGATGACATCCTTCTTCTTCACGCTTCAGTGAGTTTTGCCTGCCTGCGCTTTTCCCGCAGCTGCACAGGTCATCTGAAAACCCTTGCACGGTGCATGGGACCCTTCGTTTCCGTCCGTTTCCTCGCAGTCTGCACAGGTTACTTTAATGGATGCGGACGGCCCTTGACACTACGTGGTTTTAATTGTGTTTGGATTGGCTTCGTGTTTAGACTGTGAAGATGAGATGTGAGAGAGCCTCATTCTACTCAGATCCATCTGCTGTTGTGGGAAAACATTACCTTAACCTTCTTGGTGAGACGGGGGTAACGCAGTCATAAGCATGTGATAACAGAGTTATAAGCTGTTGTACACTCTTACAAAAAAGGGTTCTAAAAGGGTTCTTCGGCTGTCCACATAGGAGAACCCTTTGTGGTTTCAGGCAGGACCCTTTGTGGAAAGGGCTCTACATGGAACCCAAAAGGGTTATACCTGCACCAAAAGGGTTCTACCTGGAACCAAAAAGGGTTCTTCAAAGGGTTCTGCTATGGGGACATCCGAAGAACCCTTTTAGGTTCTAGATAGCACCTTTTTCTAAGAATATAGCTAAGAGTGTACATGGCCTTCCGTTTCAGACTTGACTTACTTCTGCCAGGGAAGGGGGCATCGAGGTAGTAGCCTAACTACTGGGGCTCCAGGTAGAAGTTCCCTTTTGGCACAGATCTAGAATCGGCTTACCCTCCCCAAATCCTAACCTTAACCATTGTCAGGAAATAAGCTAAACTGACCTTAGATCAGATTCCAGGGGCAACTTTAACTTACTCCCCACTGGGTCAGACGACAACGGACGAAAGCATGTCATGGCAAGAACACAAAGTTAGAGAGGGGTAGAGTTTTTAGAAAATCCTGATGAAAAAATATAACACAACCATCTAAAAGCCTTAATAATTTAAAGTTTCATTATTTGAATTTGCAACATGAATCAGTCATTTTGTTACAATCCGTGGTTAAAGATAGTGGGGCTCCTTTTAATGTTATTATTTTGTAGCAAATTAGCAATTTCATTTGGTCTATCAAGTTCTGAAGTCTTAAAATGTATCAAATATTCTGAGCTTGAGTAAAATAAATGCACTTCAAGGATTGGCCCGGACGTATGGCTGAACATGCAGAGGAATCTTTTCCCCCGCATGTCATTCAGGTAGTGTTGTGCAACAATTGACACTCCCCCCCCCCCCCCCCAACAACTGACATAGGATCAGATATTTTATCAATCTTGTAATGGTTAGATCGTGTGGGTGGGATAATCTAATCTCGAAGATCTGTAGTTACAGTAACACAGTGGGCTACTCTGCATTGCATACTTTTCAGATATTGAAAGGTTCTGCTGGTTCCTGGAACAAGTTAATGATGGAGTCCGCAGAAATGTGGCACAAAATGTGGAAGGAAATACTACTTTATATACAGTAGTATTGAACAATGATTGCGACCTCCGGCTGACATTGAGCTTCCCTGGAGGTCCGTTAGTGCTAGAGGGCTGGTGAGCTGAGTGAGTTTGCCAGCTGGTCCAAAGGGCTTAACGTCCTGTAGGGCCTAGCTGACTGTCAGCAAGACAATGTGTGAGAATCCTCCACTACCGTCTCCATATTAGGAACGTCTCAGTCTAAGTTCTTTCATTCTCAGCAGGAGTTGCCTATGAATGCCTCCTAATATTGACACCGTACTAGTTCATAGTTAACCATTTTTGGTCTGGGAATAGTCGTTTTATACCATGGGCAGAATATGAACTATGAACTGACTTTTTCTACCAATCAAAAGGGGTCAAGGTCAACATGCTCTTAATTTGGAATGGAATTCATTTTTATGGTGTGTGTTCAATTCCTTGACAGCAAGTATCTCTTTAAAAAGTATTGATGTTAGTATCGATGTCATCCATCTGACTTAACCTTCCATTACTCTGGCCCTATTGACAATACCGTGCATAGCTAAAACAAACATCCATCCAATGTTCTCCATCCTTCCTGGTCAAATGGGCGCTATTGGCTTCTGAAATGGTGGTGATTGCCATAATATCCTAAATATTCTAGATGAATGTTTGATCAGTGCTGATACGCTCATCACCGTAATGTATTGAGGCAACGACCACGACACAGCAAAATCAATGCACACATCCCATTAGCCACGCTCCAATGGAGATTGGCTGAGAGCATGTCCTGTCACGCGGTTGGCCATTTTATAACTGTGGCGGGTTGGTACAGTCTAATTTGCTCGGAGACCCCTACACAATCCAATTAATGACTCAGCAGGCTCCTAAATGATGGTCTTTAGGGTTGAGGGAGAGGGAGGTTTGAAGACGGGCTTAAATTCAATATGCGTTGCATAAGAGGGGTGGGTAGAAATGAGTAATTATTACATGTTGGGTTAGGAAGGGTGAGCTGAGGAAAGAATTTAGTGGATTAGGAGAGATTCTGGGAGGGAGGTAGGGGTGAGGGGAAGGTACTGGATAATGCTCTGGACCTTGGTGACAGAATTGGCAGCCATCCCCTAAGCAGGTTACAATTTCCATTCCTTATTAAAACTAAGCAAATGATTACTGTAGAGTTGGTTTTGTAAATTGCAAGGTGGTGGACTGCCTCAAAACACACACACACACACACACACACACACACACACACACACACACACACACACACACACACACACACACACACACACACACACACACACACACACACACACACACACACAGTGACACACACCAACCAAACAAGCGCTGACTCCCTGGGAGACCCCCTCTGATGATTTTTAGGAATGTCTCCATCCTCCCAGCATGCAACAGTGCCTGGAGCAAGAGCTTCAAAGGCTCGGCAACGTGTGAAACAATATATCTCATATCTCACACGTCCTCCTGTGCCATTCTTCTCCTGTGTTTGTATGTATGTGTGTGTGCATTCAAACTCCTGTATCATCGCTTGTAGGATCGCTTGTGTGTTTCGACACAGCGATCTGTCAGTCACGTTGGCAACTGTACACTGCCTATCGTGGGTGGGAGCAATCATACTGTTAAAATTCTGCACACGTCTCCCGTATTAAGAATCCAAGTGGTTTTGATGGCACCAGTTTTGACAGACATGCTGGGTAAATACAGTTTCAGCTCGGTTATCTCCCAGGAGTACCGATTACAAACTGTAGAGTAAGGCAAGGTTGCATTCCAAATCGGTTTAGGCCCCATATGGGCCCTAGTCGAAAGTAGTGCACTAAAATGGGAATAGGTGGCATTTGGGACACAACCCAAGGGCTCCACTTTACATATAGTTTTCATAAAACATTCATAGCACTTCCATATGGAAACCCCTAAAGGAGTGTACAGAAAATGTATAATAAGTTGCATGTGTAACAGGGTGGGTTATGTTTCCACTTGCCTCTAAAGAAATGTGTATTTAATGTTCAAGCATTCTTATTGGTTGGGTCAATTCCGATGACAATAAGGCGTGTTGTTATTGGCCCCGCTTACAGATCGGGGAG
Source organism: Salvelinus fontinalis (assembly GCF_029448725.1). Lineage (NCBI taxonomy): Eukaryota > Metazoa > Chordata > Actinopteri > Salmoniformes > Salmonidae > Salvelinus > Salvelinus fontinalis. The sequence continues at coordinate 12,716,836 of NC_074667.1, forward strand.
ATCACGAACGTCAGGTCTCCCCAGTATGAAAATGTGACGCAAGAGGTAGGTCACGTTCTGAATACTGTATTCTATTTTTATATTTTACAATGTGTACAAGTTTGCTGTACGTTGCTGATTTATACATGTGTGGGTATATGGTACCTGTTAGGGATTGAGGGGCTTTCTGGGATGTGCTTTGGTATATGATTGCTGTATTTAAGTGTGTTAGCTAGCATGCAACAATGTAATGGTCACATAGGCCCACTGCTAACACAGTTGTTTTCATGCTACATATTTTACCATCGACAACTATCAGCATCATTAAGCCCTGCACATTAACGTGCTGTTTCCTATTTAACTACAGAAAATAAAGAATTATCTTTCATGCTAGGTTTAGAGGCTCATAGAGACTCCCGCGCTCCCGAGTGGCGCAGCGTTCTAAGCAACTACATCTCAGTGCTAGAGGTGTCACTACAGACCCTGGTTCAATTCCAGGCTGTATCACAACCGGCCGTGATTGGGAGTCCCATAGGGCGGCACACAATTGGCCCAGCCAGAGTAGGCTGTCATTGTAAATAAAAAATTGTTCTTAACGGGCTTGCCTAGTTATATACAATTTAAAAAAAATAAGAGAACCGAAATAACATATAGAACAATCTTAAAATTATCCACTTTGGTTTAGATAAAAGCATCTTGAAACCTCTTAAACAAATTAATTTGACTTGGTGAATATCCTTTTTTTTTACCTAACTTTCTTACCACTCTTTTTGTGGTTTCTTCCTTCAAAGACGCCATGAAATGAAGACCTCTTCTGAAATATTTGGTCAAATGTTACATTTTGTTTATGGTTTCCATGAAACAAGGATGGCTCAGCTTACCCCTTTGGCTCAACTTACCCCACTCTCCCCTACAAGTAACGGAGAAAAACAACCTCAGATTTTTGGGATATGATGGGGTAAGACAGTTGTACTAAGCTCATTCGGCATTTATAAGTCATAGTCTTCCAGAATCAATGGATTATATATCCATATTGAAATACTATTAGAATTAAGTAAATATAGCAGATTGTACGTTTAACACATTACCTCTGGTACTCGAATTGGGCAGCTGTTTTTGTTTATGCACCCATCCAGCATGTTGTAGAAAGCCAAAGGCCTGGGCCTCATTTCTAACTGTTGCAAACACTAAATCAGATCTGTCATAAAACGGTGCACGCGTGAACGAACATAATAACTCCGCCTGAAAAACACCCATCACACACATTTTACGGTGACAATAATGCCCTTATTTGCTGTATACTTTGGAAGTAGTGGAATTAGGCCAAGACAGTGTCCAAAGGAAATACACCACATGACCAAATGTATGTGGACACCTGCTCGTCGAACTTCTCATTCCAAAATCATGGGCATTAATATGGAGTATTAAATAGCCGAATCCACTACTTTGAAGGGGTGTCCACATACTTTTTTTTATAGATGTTGTAGAATGATAAACTTGATGTTGGCAGACTTTTTTTTTCTCAGTAACATTTTCTGTATCTGACCATTTCTGACCATCTAAATTGTTGTTGAACTGGAAACAGATTGCTTGAACGCAATAATGTTTTGCATCCACTTTCTCCCAAACATAAATATGCTAGGCCACGAGTTCTGAAACATTGTCTACTCTGGGATAACTACAGTAAGCCTACTTACAGTGGTAGCCTACATACCTCAATGCAAAAGATCAGCTGTCTGTTCACCTGTTAATTTCTACTCTATGTTAAAAACCGCGCACCCTGTCATCTGCATAGAGCAAAAACTATAAATCATAATAGCCTATAGGCCCAAATAAATGAGAGATGCGCATGGTAATTTGTTGTATGGCTACTTCGGGAATAGACACGATGAGGAATTTATTCTGCAATAGTTATGATATATGTAGCCATGTGTGCACATTTTGTTCATATCCTTTGCTAGTTAGTGAGTTGTTAGCCCAGTTATAAATCATTTGTAGTCGGCAATAGGGAAGTGATTGCTTCCTACAAGATACACAAAACGTCTACTTCTGTAGACATCTTTGAAAAGCGAGTCAAGTAAAGAGTTTTTTCTGTCTTAAAGGGGCAGTGTTGTATTTTGAAACAGGCTTGAATAAGCTGGGTAGCCAATAGGCAGAGGGTAGTTGTTACGCGGAGCAGGTGAACCCAAGGGCTGACTCAGACGAGGAGATTGGTATAAGGTATTGAAAAGCAGGGGAAAGATTGGGTGTAGGTCAGGGGAAGCTTGGCGGGTTGCAGGAAGCCAGGTTCTGAGGCTGGAGCGAGGGGAGTTGGGGCTGGGTAGGCAGGTCTGGAACAAAATCCAAGGAAACAGTGAAGTGGGGTTCTGGACAGGGTGGCAGGACTGACGAGACGTGGGACAGGAGACAGGGACCAGAGTCAGAGCGGACGGATCTCCTGCGGAGAGAAAACAGCATCAGGCAAGGAAAAACAGGCACAACATGAAAACAGGATCTATGCATGAGCCAATGGCTAAAAGGCAGACTGACTGAGCAGAGGCTGCGATCTAGCAGCACGGAAGTGACAGGGCTGAGTTTTTGTAGAGGTCTTGATTGTGGAACAGGTTGCAGCTGGTGGGGATCTGCTCTGACTACAGCACATCTTACTCCGCCCACACAATCTCACACACGCGCACACAAAGAGAGGGAGAGAGCACTGGGGGAGTGGCAGCAGGTCAAGGAGACACAGGATGAGCAGTAGAGGGTGTGGCAGGAGCGAATGTAACAGTAACATAATTTGTCTGATTCTCTCTTATGAGGGTATGGGAATAATAATGCATTGTGTATTATGTATTATGTTTGTAAAATAAATATTTTGCTACGCACCACATTTCACATTACAGTTTTCAGACGTAGCCTACAAACGTCAATGGAAAAGGTGAACCGTCTGTTGTACTATTAAACTGTGCTTTGGATCGGAGTGGATATAGCAAAATAGGCTGCTTGAAATAGCTTATCTACTTTATTTACTATTTGGAAGTGGGTCGAATTAAATGAAAGATGGGACAAATGATAGCCTATTATAACCTGTGGTAGTGCCTGCCTATAGGCTATTTTGCTAGTAGCCTATGAAACCATCACTGTCAGAAAAGTTGAGGAATTTATTCTGCAATGATCATTGAAATATATGCCTATTTCAAATTATTTTAGATGATTGCATTTTGTTATTATATTTAACTAGGCTTACCTGTTCTTTTGTTTTGAATAAGTGTCTTATATTCCCCACTTGTACTACTAGGCTACTTTTGCCTTCTTGCAGTGCAAGTCTTCAACCACTAGAAACTGTGAGCACAAATGTTCTAAAGTTTGCAGGAGGATAAGCACATTCTCACTTCAAGTTCAGTCTTTATAAATTAAAACTTTTGCGTGAAAACTGGTGCACGCATGTTTTGGGGTATATTTTGTGTGTACCCAAACGTTTATCAATTAGGCCCCTGGTGTGCTAGGGCTAGTCATTTCCATTGACCTTAGAAAAAGATGATTAATTGAACTGAGACAGAGAGAGACAGAGACATACACATGGAGACAGAGAGAGAGACAGAGACACAGAGGGAGAGCACACAGCATGATATAATACATACAGTTGAAGTCGGAAGTTTACATACACCTTAGCCAAATACATTTAAACGCAATTTTTCACAATTCCAATTTCAGAAGTTTACATACACTCAATTAGTATTTGGTAGCATTGCCTTTAAATTGTTTAACTTGGGTCAAACGTTTTGGGTAGCCTTCCACAAGCATCCCACAATAAGTTAGGGGAATTTTGGCCCATTCCTCCTGACAGAGCTGGTGTAACTGAGTCAGGTTTTAAGGCCTCCTTGCTCGAACACGCTTTTAAAGTTCTGCCCACAAATGTTCTATGTGTTTGACATCAGGGCTTTGTGGCCACTTCAATACCTTCACTTTGTTGTCCTTAAGCCATCTTGCCACAAATTTGGAAGTATGCTTGGGGTCATTGTCCATTTGGAAGACCCATTTGTGACCAAGCTTGAACTTCCAGACTGATGTCTTGAGATGTTGTTTCAAATTATCCACATAATTTTCTTTCCTCATGATGCCATCTATTTTGTGAAGTGCACCAGTCCCTCCTGCAGCAAAGCACCCCCACAACATGATGCCACCCCCGTTCTTCACGGTTGGGATGGTGTTCTTCCGCTTGCAAACCTCCCCCTTTTTCCTCCAAACATAACGATGGTCATATGGCCAAACAGTTCTATTTTTGGTTTCATCAGACCAGAGTACATTTCTCCAAAAAGTACGACATTTGTCCCCATGTGCAGTTGCAAACCGTAGTCTGGCTTTTTTATGGCGGGTTTGGAGCAGTGGCTTCTTCCTTGCTGAGCGGCCTTTCAGGTTATGTCGATTTAGGACTTATTTAACTGTGGATATAGATACGTTTGTACCTGTTTCCTCCAGCATCTTCACAAGGTCCTTTGCTGTTGTTCTGCAATAGATTTGCACTTTTCGCACCAAAGTACGTTCATCTCTAGGAGACAGAATGCGTCTCCTTCCTGAGCGGAATGACGGCTGCGTGGTCCCATGGTGTTTATACTTGCGTACTATTGTTTGTACAGATGAACGTGGTACATGCAGGCGTTTGTAAATTGCTCCCAAGGATGAACCAGACTTGTGGAGGTCTACTATTATTTTTCTGAGGTCTTGGCTGATTTCTTTTGATTTTCCCATGATGTCAAGCAAAGTGGCACTGTTTGAAGGTAGGCCTTGAAATACATCCACAGGTACACCTCCGATTGACTCAAATTATGTCAATTAGCCTATCAGAAGCTTCTAAAGCCATGACATAATTTTCTGGAATTTTCCAAGCTAAAGGCACAGTCAACTTAGTGTATGTAAACTTCTGACCCACTGCAATTGTGACAGTTGTGAAATAGAATGTCTGTAAACAATTGTTGGAAAAATGACTTGTGTCATGCACAAAGTAGATGTTCTAACTGGCTTGCCAAAACTATAGTTTGTTAACAAGAAATTTGTGGAGTGTTTGAAAAATGAGTTTGAATAAACTTCCGACACCAACTGTACCTTAAACGCTGAGTGATGGGCCTGGAGAAATGTAACCATCAAATTCATAGACAGCGCTATAGATGCAAGGACTGACCAACAATGACATCAACATTATAGTGATAAGCATGTTTTGAGGCTATACAGTGTTTGTTACACTTTCATTGTTTATAAACATTGGAGTAAAAAATATATATTTTGGGTTCTGATGGGGTACGACATGAGGCATTTATAAGTTATATTCTTCAAGAATCAATGGGTATATATCATTAATTTATACATCCACAAATGGATATTGCAACTAAGAATTTTACAACACAAGTTATGGTACCCTGGCTGTGAATGTATTTTATTATAAATGTGCTCTTAATCAAACTATAAGCTTTGAGTCTTCTCGGGTATGACGCTACAATCTTGGCACACCTGTATTTGGTTTCTCCCATTCTTCTCTGCAGATCCTCTCAAGCTCTGTCAGGTTGGATTGGGAGCGTCGCTGCACAGCTATTTTCAGGTCTCTCCAGAGGTGTTATATCGGGTTCAAGTCCGGGCTCTGGTTGGGCCACTCAAGGACGTTCAGAGACTTGTTCCGAAGCCACTCCTGCTTTGTCTTGGATGTGTGCTTAGCGTTGTTGACCTGTTGGAAGGTAAACATTTGCAAACTTCTTCCATTTAAGAATGATGGAGGCCACTGTGTTCTTGGTGACCTTCATAGCTACAGAAATGTTTTGATACCCTTCCCCAGATCTGGGCCTCAATAAAATCCTGTCTCGGAGCTCTACGGACAATTCCTTCAACCTCATGGCTTGGTTATTGCTCTGACGTGCACTGTCAACTGTGGGATCTTAGACAGGTATGTGCCTGTCCAATCAATTGAATTGACCACAGGTGGACTCCAATCCAGGTGTAGAAACATCTCACGAATGATTAATGGAAACAGGATGCACCTGAGATCATTTTTGAGTCTTATAGAAAAGGGTCTGAAAACTTCTGTTTTTTATTGATTATACATTTTCAAACATTTCTAAAAACCTGTTAACACTTTGTAATTTCCGGGTATTATGTGTAGATTGGTGAGAAAACAAAAATATTTAATACATTTTAGAATAAGTCTGTAACGTGACAAGATGTTGAAGAAGTCAAGGGGTCTGAATTTTTTCTGAATGCACTGTATTTCTATCTAGGATTCCAAGTGTGTCAACATGCACAAATCACATAATAGGGTAGACTGGTCGTCTGGCAATACCACACTGGTTGTATCCTCTGGCCATGAGAATGTACCCGTCTCTTCCCCAACCAGTACCCCAGCTGCAAAACCAATGGAGAAATTAAAGAATCCTTAGTACCGAGAGGGTGTGTACGTTTACATTAGATATGTACATGACGTGTGAATAGAACTAAAATCCATTACAACCTGGTAGTATGATTGAATTTAGAACTTTTCTTCAAAAAATCAAATATATAATAGGATTATTTAACTGGATGAGTAATGTGTAAACGGTGGCCTTTTTACAACACAAATTGTTGAAGAAAAGTGTCCAATTACAACACACGGGCAGATTATGATGAGTTTGACTGTATTTTCTGCATAAAAAATGTTGCCTTATGTCATTAATATTGAGTTGTTGGATGGCTTTAAACTTTCGAAGTAAACACTGACCTGTTTTTCACAATCCAGTAGTCCAGGTAAGAACTACCATACCCGACAGCCAGTACAGCATGGTTAGTTCTTGTTGAACAGTCAGGCTGGTAGAGGACTCCTAAAGAAGAAACACTACAAGAGTTCATGTGCAATTCATATGTATTTATTTACAATTGAATAGAGGTAATGGTAACACTTTACTTAAAGCATCCAGGTATAATGCGTTATACCGTCATAATGCATTGCGAGTTGTCATGATGATGATGATGAAGACCCCTTTACATTATAATAATTCATAGTGATACGGGCTAAATAACCAGTTGAAAAAGTATATATATAAAATAATATGTATATAAATATATATATAAATATATTATATATAAATATTATAAAGACTCATACATGGTTATAACAAGTTATGCCTGGATTCTTCAAGAAAAGTGTTTGCAAACTAATTTTTAATTTTAATTTTTGTCTCTATGTGTAAAATATTAGTTCTGTCACTGTATGACCATTCATTGGTATTGGTAAGACTAGGGCTATTTTTTCTTCTTACTTATTTGTTGCTTAATGGTTCACACCTAAAATTGTAGTAATACGTTTGCAGAAGAGTCCACGCAATAATGTCAAAATAATACAATCTCAAACGAGATCATCTATGACCTATTTTTGGAAAGTGTACCCTTGACGGGATATACTTGGGCGGGATATACTTGTATACTTGGGGGTAGCCTAGTGGTTGGAACATTTGGCCAGTAACCGAAAGGTTGCTGGATCAAATCCCTGAGCTGACAAGGTAAAAATCTGTTGTTCTGCCCCTGAACAAGGCAGTTAACCCACTGTTCCCTGCTGGCTGTCATTGTAAACAAGGATTTGTTCTTTACTGACTTGCCTAGTTAAATAAAGGTTACTTTTTTTTTAAATCATAGGTGTGACACCGAGCTCACCATCTTTGTAGAACTTGAAGGAGGGATGTGTGGCGTTCACAGACACAGCGATAGGGCCAACCTCATACAAAGTGTCTCGAAACACTTTTTCATCCAGCGAAGGAACTCTGTTGAAGCCTTTGCACCAGGCTTCCTTTGTTGCGTTCTGGTATTCACAAGGGCCCACCTGAAAACAGTTTATTATGATCATCTCAAGCTTTACAGTGAGCTTTTCACTCATCTATTCTATGTTCTTTCCAAAATTCCCACTTTTTACAGAAATCCCAGTTGGAGGATTCCTGGTTTCATGGTTATTCCCTCCTGATTCCAAGAATCTTCCAACTGGGATTTCTGGAAAACCTGAGAATTTGGGAGAAAGTTACCAGAATTTTGCAACCCTAATGGTAAGATATTGTATTGTACCTCTGCAGTGTAAGGATATTTCCTCTCCGACATAATCCCATGATCTGAGACGTAACTAAAACACCTCATGGCCAAGCCACCTCCACAGCCATTATTGTGATAGTCTCCGCTGCAGTCCACCAGGTTCTGCTCACTCAGAGGCAACAGTTTGCCTGTCTGCTTGAACAACTGGCCCTCCAGGGCTCCGACTGCAGCAAATGCATAGCAAGATCCACAAGACCCCTAGATCAAATGAAATAGTTGTCATATCTACTGTTTTGCTTTGAAGTTATTGACAAGACGTAAATGCATAGCAAGATCCACAAGACCCCTAGATCAAATGAAATAGTTGTCATATCTACTGTTTTGCGTTGAAGTTATTGACTAGACGTAAATGCATAGCAAGATCCACAATGCCGCTTGATAAAATACCCATTTTACTTCCCCTATTGTGCTTTGAAGATATCCACTAGAGGTATGGCGGCATGTTTTTCCTGGTAAAGTGCTCAGGAAAAACTCCTGTCCCTACATATCATATCAGGCCACTACCTCAACAGTATCTAAGAAACATAGATACAGTTTCGTCACCTTTCCAAATGCAGAGAAAGTAACTTTTCATGTCATGTCTAATAAGTGGCACCTAGACTACCCACTCCTCTAATCCTTTCCACATCAGTGTCAATCTGTACAATACCAGAAAAATGAAGGGGAGAATACTAACTTCCAGTTAAGTCAAATGTTTACTTAGTCATGCATGATGTCAATGGGAGACGAAAGGAAATTTCGACTTCAGTGGAATTTAGGATTCGCCCAAAAGTGAGAGAGAACAAATGAAAGAGGCTGCTCTTCAACCTGGTTCTTCACTGGAGTCACATATCCATATGGACGCCAGTCCCACGTCTCAGGAGCTGCTGAGAGACTGCAGTTCCACTTAGAGAGGGGGATCCCATCCAGGAGTTTCTCCTCCTCAGCAGCATTAACAGTCAACAAGGCATTGTACTCTTTATTCGTCTGGAACACAGAATGAACACTAGAATGGATCGGCATCCTAATGGATCACCATCTTAGTCAGGAAAACATTAATTCTAGAAACTGATTAAATATTGTAAAAAACAATGAATGTGTAGATACGTCTGCATTGTACTGTATCTCTGTGGTCTGGACAAATGGAGGCAGGGGGTGTCATTCATAACCTACAATCCCTTTAGAATGTATTCAGACCCCTTGACTTTTCTCATCTTTTGTTACATTGCAGCCTTATTCTAAAACGGATTAAATAGTTGTTTTGACCTCGTCAATCTACACACAATATCCCACAATGACGAAGCAAAAACAGTTTTTTAAAACATTTTTGCAAATGTATTAAACATGAAAAAAAACGTAAATCACATTTACATAAGTATTCAGACCCTTTACTCAGTACTTTCTTGAAGCACCTTTGGCAGCGATTACAGCATCAAGTCTTCTTGGGTACGACGCTACAAGCTTGGCACACCTGTATTTGGGGAGTTTCTCCCATTCTTCTCTGCATATCCTCTCAAGCTCTAGCACACTGATCCCACACTGATCCCTTCAGCGGATTGAAAAGATTTGGCATGGGTCCTCGGATCCTCAAAAGGTTTAACAGCTGCACAATCAAGAGCATCCTGAAGGGTTGCATCAAATCAAATCAACGTTTATTTGTCACGTGCGCCGAATACAACAGGTGTAGACCTTACAGTGAAATGCTTACTTACAGGCTCTCACTTTCTGGTATGGCAACTAAAGGCATAGAGATAAGCCTGGAAGTGTTAAGAATTAGGGATTAGTGTGCTTAGACCATGTTAGTTTGTTGGTGATGTGGACACTAAGGAACTTGAAGCTCTCAACCTGCTCCACTACAGCCCCATCAATGAAAATGGGGGTGTACTCGGTTCTCCTTTTCCTGTAGTCCACAATCATCTCCTTTGTCTTGATCACGTTGAGTGAGAGGTTGTTATCCTTGCACCACACGGTCAGTTCTCTGACCTCCTCCCTATAGGCTGTCTCATCGTTGTCGGTGATCAGGTCTACCACTGTTGTGTCATCAGCAAACTTAATGATGGTTTTGGAGTCGTGCCTAGCCGTGCAATCATGAGTGAACAGGGAGTACAGGATGGGACTGACCACGCACCCCTGAGGGGCTCCCGTGTTGAGGATCAGCGTGGCGGATGTGTTGTTACCTACCCTTACCACCTGGGGGCGGCCCGTCCGAAAGTCCAGGATTCAGTTGCAGAGGGAGGTGTTTAGTCCCAGGGTTTTAGCTTAGTGATGAGCTTTGAGGGCACTATGGTGTTGAATGCTGAGCTGTAGTCAATGAATAGCATTCTCACATAGGTGTTCCTTTTGTACAGGTGGGAAAGGGCAGTGTGGAGTGCAATAGAGATTGCATCATCTGTGGATCTGTTGGTGCGGTATGCAAATTGGAGTGAGTCTAGGGTTTCTGGGATAATGGTGTTGATGTGAGCCATGACCAGCCTTTCAAAGCATTTCATGGCTACAGACGTGAGTGCTACGGGTCGGTAGTCATTTAGGCAGGTTACCTTAGTGTTCTTCAGCACAGAGACTATGGTGGTCTGCTTGAAACATGTTGGTATTACAGACTCGGACAGGGAGAGGTTGAAAATGTCAGTGAAGACACTTGCCAGTTGGTTAGCGCATGCTCGGAGTACATGTCCTGGTAATCCGTCTGGCCCTGCGGCCTTGTGAATGTTGACCTGTTTAATGGTCTTACTCACATCGGCTGTGGAGAGTGTGATCACACAGTTGTCCGGAAGAGCTGATGCTCTCATGCATGTTTCAGTGTTACTTGCCTCGAAGCAAGCACAGAAGTTATTTAGCTCGTCTGGTAGGCTCGTTTCACTAGGCAGCTCTCGGCTGTGCTTCTCTTTGTAGTCTGTAATATTTTGCAAGCCCTGCTACATCCGACAAGCATCGGAGCCGGTGTAGTATGATTCGATCTCAGTCCTGTATTGATGCATTGCCTGTTTGATGGTTCGTTGGAGGGCATAGCGGGATTTCTTATAAGCTTCCGGGTTAGAGTCCCGCTCCTTGAAAGCGGAAGCTCTACCCTTCAGCTCATTTTGAATGTTGCCTGTAATCCATGGCTTCTGGTTGGGGTATGTACATACAGTCACTGTGGGGATAACGTCCTCGATGCACTTATTGATGAAGCCAGTAACTGATGTGGTGTACTCCTCAATGCTATTGGAAGAATCCCGGAACATATCCCAGTCTGCGCTAGCACAACAGTTCTGTAGTTTAGCATCTGCTTCATCTGACAACTTTTTTATAGACAGAGTCACTGTTACTTCCTGCTTTAATTTTTGCTTGTAAGCAGGAATCAGGAGGATAGAGTTATGGTCAGATTTGCCAAATGGAGGGCAAGGGAGAGCTTTGTACGCGTCTCTGTGTGTGGAGTAAAGGTGGTCTATTTCTGTCCAGTGTCTGTGTTCTTTTGCCTATCTTAGTCTTTTTATTGGCCAGTCTGAGATATGTATTTTTATTTGCAATGTTGCCTAAAAGGCCAGCATCCCGGAGTCACCTCTTCACTGTTGACGTTGAGACTGGTGCTTGAGGGTACTATTTAATGAAGCTGCCAGGTAAGGACTTATGAGGCGTCCGTTTCTCAAACTAGACACTCGAATGTACTTGTCCTCTTGCTCAGTTGTGCCCCGGGGCCTTCCACTCCTCTTTCTATTCTGGTTAGAGCCAGTTTGCGCCGTTCTGTGAAGGTAGTACATAGCGTTGTACGGGATCTTCAGTTTCTTTCTCACATGGAATAGCCTTCATTGCTTAGAACAAGAATAGACTGATGAGTTTCAGAAGAAAGTTATTTGTTTCTGGACATTTTTAGCCTGTAATCGAACCCACAAATGCTGATGCTCCAGATACTCAACGAGTCTAAAGAAGGCCAGTTGTAATTGCTTCAGCTACAATAGTCATTTATAACAATAACAATGTCTACACTGTATTTCTGATCAATTTGATGTTATTTTAATGGACAAAAAATATGCTTTCTTTCAAAAAACAAGGACATTTCTAAGTGACCCCAAACTTTTGAACGGTAGTGTACATGCTTTCAGTTCGTCCCATTTATTTTCCAGCGATTGAACATTAGCTAGCAGAACGGAAGGCAAGGGCAGATTAGCCACTCATTGCCTCACACGGCATCCTGATCTCTTTCCGTGAAACCTACGTTTCCTTTTCCAGCGAATCACGGGGATCTGGACCTGGTCAGGTGTTTGTAGTCTATCCCTCACGTCCGACTCATTGAAGAAGAACTCGTCCAATTTGAGGTGATTAATCTCAGTTCTGGTGTCCAGAAGCTCTTTTCAGTCATAAGAAACGGTAGCAGCAGCATTATGTACAAAACAAGTTACAAATAATGCAAAAAAAAAATAAAAAAAATAGCATGGTTGGTTAAGAGCCGATAAGACGGCAGCCCTCCCTTCTGGTGCCATCTTGCTACTTGAGGCTGTTCTACAAAGTACTGAGTAAAGGGTCTGAATACTTAGACAAATGAAATATTTAAGTTTATTATTTTTTATAAATTAGTAAACATTTCTACAAAACAGTTTTTGCTTTGTAATTATAGGGTATTGTGGGTAGATTGATGAGGGGGGGAAATTATGTAATCAGTTTTAGAACAAGGCTGTAACGTAACAATGTAACGATTCTAGTCTGGTGAAGGAGAAGAAGACCAAAATGCAGCGTGGTAAGTGTTCGTCATATTTTAATTTAAAACTGAACACTACACAAAATAACAACGATGAGAAAACAAAACAGTTCTGCAAGATGAACAGACACTACACAGAAAATAAACACCCACAACCAAAATGGGGAAAACAAGCTACCTATGTATGATTCTCAATCAGAGACAACGATCGACAGCTGCCTCTGATTGAGAACCATACCAGGCCAAACACAGAAATATAACAACATAGAAAAAAGAACAGACTACGCACCCCAACTCACGCCCTGACCAACCTAACACAAAGACATAAAAAAGGAACTAAGGTCAGAACGTGACAAACAAAATGTGGAAAAAATACTTTTCTGGCCTGAATACTTTTCGAATGCACTGGATATATATTATTATCTATTTATTTTTGTGCCTGTTTTGCATGTTATTTTGGCATTAATGTGTGTCACATATCAGTTTGCAAACAATGAAAATAATAATAAAGCCGCATTACAAAGATCGTCTCTTTTTTGCTTTCTTGAGTAAGGCAGCTCCAAAATTCAGGTGCTTCAGCCTAGCTCTGGGGTTTCTGTGGTGGTGGGGCAGGCTGCGAAAATTGCAAGCATAGGGGAGAGCTCAAAAATGTAAGCCTCTTGGGTGCTGCCATAGAGTTACATTAGAAGTGCCCATCCAAGAAGGCTCAAGGTCATTGGCCACAGATAAAATGATGTGAAACCACGTTATATCTACAGTACCTTTGATTGAACTGATCATTTCAACATACTACTTTCAAAATCGATGGGGTATCGTCGGACGGGGCCAGAGTGTCTCCCAACCCCTCCTGTCTCAGCCTCCAGTATTTATGCTGCAGTAGTTTGTGTCGGGGGGCTAGGGTCAATCTGTTATATCTGGGGTATTTCTCCTGTCTTGTCCGGTGTCCTGTGTGAATTTAAGTATGCTCTCTCTAATTCTTTCTTTCTCTCTTTCAGAGGACCTGAGCCCTAGGACCTTGCCTCAGGACTACCTGACCTGATGACTCCTTGCTGTCCCCAGTCCACCTGGCCGTGCTGCTCCTCCAGTTTCAACTGTTCTGGAACGCTGACCTGTTCACCGGACGTGCTACCTGTCCCAGACCGGCTGTTTTCAACTCTCTAGAGACAGCAGGAGCGGTAGAGATACTCTGAATGATCGGCTATGAAAAGCCAACTGACATTTACTCTTGAGGTGCTGACCTGTTGCACCCTCGATAACCACTGTGATTATTATTATTTGACCATGCTGGTCATCTATGAACATTTGAACATCTTGGCCATATTCTGTTATAATCTCCACCCGGCACAACCAGAAGAGGACTGGCCATCCCTCATAGCCTGGTTCCTCTCTAGGTTTCTTCCTAGGTTCTGGCTTTTCTAGGGAGTTTTTCCAACGTGCTTCTACACCTGCATTGCTTGCTGTTTGGGATTTTAGCCTGGGTTTCTGTACAGCACTTTGAGATATCATATATCTAGGCTGGGTTTCTGTACAGCACTTTGAGATATCAGCTGATGTAAGAAGGGCTTCATAAATAAATTTGATTTGATCATGAATCAAGCCGACAATCTACTGGCAAATCCTTTTCAATACTTGTCATATGAAGAGAAATTATAGATAAAACGTATCGGTGCTCATCGGCCATTGGCCATAAACATTTCACAAAAACTTGGAAATCGCAAATTCAAGAATGAGTGGTTTGGAAGGAATCAGTGGCTAACTGCAAGCCTGCTATTCAGTGGAGTGGATTTCCAAGTCTTGGTTAAAGGGTCTCTTTTCCAAGTTTAAAAGGATAAACATTCAACATTGGCCATGTTGTCAATCCAACATGACTTCTGCTGCTTTCAAAACAACTGGAAACTCGGAACTGGGAAATCTCAGACTTCAGTGAGTGGGAACTCTGAAAAAACGAGCTCAGACTGGGAAAATGTATTTTGAACAGTCATCCAACTCAGTATTCCAAGTTGGGAGTTTGAGCTCTGACCTGAAGATCACTAACGTCATGATTCAAACTAGTTTTTTTTCCAAGTTCCCAGTTGTCTTGAAAGCACCATAAATCCAGAGAATGAGAGACTTTGATGACAAAATTTGCCCACGAAGGACCGCCGCACCACCTTCCTGTTCATGTGAGCACGGCACAACCAGGTGAGTCCAAAAATGTATTGTATGTTGCTGTAAAAATGATGTAATATGCCAGGGAGATATGTATACTGTAGCTAAGAAAGTAATACTATGTGTATGTTGTGTTGTAAGCTGTTAGTAGCCCATGTGCGTCACCCTAATAATTTGGTCCCCTTTCCACTCATAATTTAGCCTTCTTTTCTGACTTGGTGGTACACATGTAGCTTATAGCCTGTTTTAGAGAAATGTCAGCATCAAATATTGTTAGACCTTTCATTGTCTACGGTTCTGACTTGGTGTACAGGGAGAATACGTCCGTCCTAGCTCTCTCAGTAATGTCTTAATCAAAATTACGTATTGCCTCTTATCTGCTCATCGTCCCCTTATGCCATAGTTTGTACATCTCAATTGTCAGTAGAAACCACATTTGTTTAACCTCTCTGGGATATGTGGTACGGTAGCGTCCCACCTGGCCAACATCCAGTGAAAATGCAGAGCGCCAAATTCAAATAAATTACTATAAAAATTTAACTCATGAAATCACACATTCAATATACCAAATTAAAGCTACACTTGTTGTGAATCCAGCCAATGTGTCAGATTTCAAAAATGCTTTACGGCGAAAGCAAACAATGCTATTATTTGAGGATAGCACCCCAGCTAACAATCACAGACCATCATATTTCAACCTTCCAGGCACGACACAAAACGCAGAAATAAAGATATAATTCATGCCTTACCTTTGACAAGCTTCTTCTGCTGGCACTCCAATATGTCCCATAAACATCACAAATGGTCCTTTTGTTCGATTAATTCCATCGATATATATCCAAAATGTGCATTTATTTGGCGCGTTTGATCCAGAAAAACACCGGTTCCAACTTGCACAACGTGACTACAAAATATCTCAAAAGTTACCTGTAAGCCTTGTGTGTTTGGAGGAATGGGCCAAAATACCAGCAACAGTGTGTGAAAACCTTGTGAAGACTTACAGAAAACGTTTGACCTCTGTCATTGCCAACAAAGGGTATATAACAAAGTATTGAGATAAACTTTTGTTATTGACCAAATACTCATTTTCCACCATAATTTGCAAATAAATTCATTAAAAATCCTACAATGTGATTTTCTGGATTTTTTTTCTTCTCATTTTGTCTGTCATAGTTGAAGTGTACCTATGATGAAAATTGCAGGCTTCTCTCATCTTTTTAAGTGGGAGAACTTGCACAATTGGTGGCTGACTAAATACTTTTTTGCCCAACTGTATTTCTTAAAATCATGTTTCATGCTCATCCAATTGCTGATCCAAACACAATTGTGGGTTGTCTTACCATGTCTCCAAACTGGTTCATTCCCAGGGTGAAAGTGTGCTTTCCTATTTCTGCCTCCAGGTTGTGTTGACGGATGAGGCCTTGGTTTGTCTCCCAGATCATCCTTCTGAAGCCCTCATCCACCTGAGAAAGACAAGCCAAAGGCCCCACAAGTTATTGACATCATGATTAATCTCTATGGGGCAAATCATAACACAAGGGTGATATGCACATGCTAAACTTCCACTTAAGTCACATTTTCACCCAGCTAGCACACTTGGTTCCTTGGCAGTTGCAGGAACGTACATTTTTGGTTTCCCATTGGTTCTGGGAATGAAGGCATACAGACTGGTAAAACGTAATGTTTTTTTAAGATTCTGAGAACAGAAGTGAACATAGTGCCTGTTCTGGGAATGTACATTTTTGGGTTGCAGAGAGGTTCTGGTGTTTCACTATGATTCCCTGAAAGTTTTCCTGGGTGGTTTTATTAATGTTATGAGAACGGAAATTCAAAGTTATTTGAAGGTAATTAAATACCGTTTTGAGAACATTCTCTAAATGTGAAAGAAATGTAAAAGTTATTTGAAGGTTTTAGAATAATTTCCTTTAAACTTTCACGGAATGTTTCAATACGACTTTTAATAGTACTGCTAGCTTGGTTTGGATTAACTGTTTTGAACTCCAAGCCCAGATAGGCAACGTGGACATTTATTTGCTTAGGCATTAATCATGCAAACACCAAAACATTTTTATTCTGGCTCGGCATCAGTGCGATTCAAACCTATGATCTCTGGTCCCTATCCATGGAATTAGTCCACTGCGCCACCAGGATGGAGGAAGCATGCCATGTTTTTTTTTATTCATACAAAGCTGTTCAAACAGACCCCATTTCAAAGGAACCAACAACTCATTTAAGTTCAAGTGTGGGCAATTAGTGGGCTCGGCCAACACACCTGAACACACTTAACAAGATAGAGAGTTTTGTTGACACTGAAAACAGAATGTATATTTTTTAAATAACATTCTTAGAACGTTCTTTGAATGTTACTACAGTTTTCTTGTTGATTTTATGGACAGTTTTCTTAATGTTCTGAGGACATTAATGGTCTGAGAACAGTTTAAATAGAACCATGAGGACATCTGCAGAAAATGTTATGGTGAAGTACTAAAATTCCCATAGAAGATATTTTTTTTCTTAACATTCTCTGACCAATTTGAGAACATTACTTTAAATAGAACCATACGGAAACCTGTAGGAAGAATTCTGCTGAAGTACTGAAATTCCCACAGAAGAACGTTGTTTCTTATTAACAGTCTCGGAACAATTTGAGAACATTCCCAATGTCAAACCAGTTAGATAATGTAAATATCCTGCTCCATTCCCAGAACGTTGTGGGAAGGTTTTATGCAAAATAACCATAGACAGCCATGCTCTCACCAAGCTCTAAGAAACATATGGTTCTCAGAACATTATGTGCTAGCTGGGCACAAAATTTGACTTAAAGCTGCAATATGGAACTTTTTGGGTGATCCGACCAAATTCACATGGAGTTATAGATCTGTCATTCTCATTGAAAGTCTAAGAAGCTGTAAATCTGTTCTATGTGTGCTATTTCTATGCTTCGCTTTCTTACATATCGTTTTTGCATATTTTACTTTTGGTTATGTAAACCAGCTTCAAACAGCTGAAAATACAATATTTTTGGTTATATTTCACAGAGGTTTAGATGGTACAATGATTATCTACACTATACTTGCTTGTTTTGTCAAACAAACTAGCTCCCCTCCAGGACACCTACAGCACCCGATGTCAAAGGAAGGCCAAAAAGATCATCAAGGACAACAACCACCCGAGCCACTGCCGGTTCACCCCGCTACCATCCAGAAGGCGATGTCAGTACAGGTGCATCAAAGCTGGGACCGAGAGACTGAAAAACAGCTTCTATCTCAAGGCCATCAGACTGTTAAACAGCCATCACTAACACAGAGAGGCTGCTGCCCACATACAGGTTCGGAATCATTGGCCACTTTAATAAATGGATCCCTAGTCACTTTAAATAATGTTTACATATCTTACATTTCTCATCTTATGTATATACTGTATTTTATACCATCTATTGCATCTTGCCTATGTCTCTCCGTCATCGCTCATCCATATATTTAAATGTACATATTCTTATTCCATCCCTTTAGATTTGAGTGAATTGTTAGATTACTTGTTAAATATTACTGCACAGTCAGAACTAGAAGCACAAGCATTTCACTACACTCACATTACCATCTGGTTACCATGTATTTGGATTTGGATTTGTTTGGATTTGAAACTGAATTTAGGCAAAATATTACAATTTTAGCAACCAAGAAATTGCAGCGTAATCTCTGCGTAGTGCATATTTAAGTGAAATTTAGGATTAACTCATACTGTATGACTGGCGTACTGTGTTTGCCGTAGGCTCTAAGTAACCTTGGAATACTGTTTGCCGTGTTGGGTTTTCCACTCCTCCCAGATGCCGCCCAGTGGTTGTTTGAAAGAGGACACCACTGCACACAGTGCCATTAGTAGGAGTTTCATCTGCATCCTACACACACACACACACACACACACACACACACACACACACGGAGTTAGCATTTACACTTACATTTCTCTATCATTTGTAAACGTGAATAGTTGCCTGAGTAAAAAATGTTATGGGGCATATGAAAGCAATGCAGCGGAATTTCATGATCACTAACTCTCATGAAACAGAGAACATTTGCACAAATCACGAAGCCATTTTGTTCCTGAGCATATTGATTTTATCTACGTTTCTATTTACTGACACCGTCATTCAAAGGTAAGATTTCTACAGAGCAGATTTGGCATACAATTTCAAAGAAAATGTTACCTTTGGAGTTAGGTATATTATATATTATACAAAAAAATTGATAATAGGCTAAGGAATAAATGTAAGAATCATCACACCAAATGTGGTGAATAACTCTGCCTACATATTACCTCAACACCGGTGCCCCGCACATTGACTCTGTACCGGTACCCCCTGTATATAGTTATTTACTGCTGCTCAATTATTTGTTATTCTGATCTCTACTTTTTTAAAATATTTTCTTAAAACTGCGTTGTTGGTTAAGGGCTTGTAAGTAAGCATTTCACGGCGAATGTGACAAATCAAATTTGATTGTTTGACTTGGAGTAGCCTGCCCTCAATTTAGGGAACCAAGCCTGAATTTAGTTTAAATCATCATCTCTATAAAGGTTTCTATGGTCTAGCTCGTAATATTTTCCATAGAATATGTGTTATATTGATACAGGCATGTGCTTTAATTATGCACAGAATTATTGACACCCTTGATAAAGATGAGCTATATTGTATGCTATTTGCCTGAGTAAAAAAAACTCTAAGTAGTACCTTGTGAAGACAGCAGAGTAATGTAAAGCTGTAAAACTACATAAAGTCGTTACCTGGGTTTGAATGCTCCTGCCTCGATGTGAGGGGAAAATGAAAGCAATGTAACGGTTTATAGTTTTTAGGCTTCCTCTTTACTCTAACTAGCCTATTGATATTTATAGGTAGGCGGTACATAAGGGTCATAGTTAACCAAGTTCCTGTATTTAAACATCTGTTATGAAAGAACAAGTTCCTCTTCATGAGAGTTTCATGATCACTAATTCTTAAGAAATATGCATACAGCACATTTGGATACAGTACAAGTTTTAGTTTTCTAGTCTACCCGGTTCTGACCCTGAGCCTGCCTGCCGTCCTGTACCTGCCTGACTCTGACCTGGTTTACGAACCTCTGCCTGCCTTCGACCTGCCTTTAGCCTGCCCCTTTGTAATAATAAATATTCTGAGAATCGAACTATCCTCCTGTGTCTGCATCTGATTCATATCCTGAGACGTGATGATAAAGTATCTGAAATTACTTCAAATATTATTTAAATTCAGGTCTGCAAGGGTCTAGGGACACACACACATACATTTCAACGTTAAATGTTTCTCCACAACACTTTTGTCTAGTGGTGTCATAATTTATTGCCCAATTAGATACTGTAGAAATGTATGAAATGAGCTTTGAATGGCAATTTGGCAAAAGAGATTTGAATAGCAATCGGGGTGGTCCCCCAAAACCCTTGTCTGATGTTGCTCCCCACATTTTAAATACATGTTTTGTAGGAATGCTAAGCGCCTTTTAGATCACAATGAAAAAAGGTTACATGGGTATGGAAGTCCTAGATCAGCCCTTCAAGCTGAACAGAGTAAAACAGAATGGGGCTTTCTGTCTTTTCATTCTAAAGTTCTCACGTTTTAGGGAAGACCCAGATGCAGACAATGTCGAAGTAACAAAAGTTTATTACTAGAACAGGGGCAGGCAAAATGACAGGTCAAGGGCAGGCAGAGGTCAGTAATCCAGATCAGAGCCCAAACGGTACAGAACAGCAGGCAGTTTCAGGGTCGGTGCAGGCAGAGATCAATAATCCCGTGTGGTGGGACAAGGTACAGGACGGCAGGCAGGCAGGGTTAGCACAGGCAGAATGGTCAAAACTGGGGAAACCTAGAAAACAGGAACTTTAGAAAAGACAGGATCAAGGGGAAAAACGTTGGTAGGCTTGACGAACAAAACGAACTGGCGACAGACAAACAGAACACGGGTATAAATACACAGGGGATAAGGAGGGGAGATGGGAGACACCTGGTGGGGGGTGGAAACAGGCACAAAGACAGGTGAAACACATCAGGGAGTGACAAAAGTACATGTAAGATGAATGTTATGTTTCAATTCCCTCTCTAATCCCCCACCTGCTGAAACCACTGCAGTCAAAGAGCTAATAGAACTCATTATAAACCCATGAATGTTCCAGTAACTCACACATTGTCTTTGCCCAAAAGGCGCTATCCCTCTATTATTTACGTCTTCTAGCTCGTAACTGTAAATCAGCAATAAACCAAAATAAGTGTGTAAAACCTGAAATTTTTTGACACAAGACAAAATGATTACTTTCATTGTCTCATCCCTTGCATCCAGGCTAAGAAATCAATTTCAATCTCCATAAAATGTGGGTATGTTTAGCGGTAAACCGATTAGAGTTTGATGTTATAGTTTCTATCCTTAGACCAATATACATCCCCTCTAAAAAAAAAAATGTAAAATGTGTGTGTGTGTGTGTGTGTGTGTGTGTGTGTGTGTGTGTGTGTGTGTGTGTGTGTGTGTGTGTGTGTGTGTGTGTGTGTGTGTGTGTGTGTGTGTGAGTAATGCTACAAGCACAGTGAGGATACAGTCTTTGGGGATTTGCTAACTCATGTGTTCCAGTTTATTATGTTACTGACACTATTTAAAGTCGTTGTAGGTCATAAACAGGTTTAAGTTACACATTTTTCACACATCCCAAATTATTTTGACAAGGAGTCTTCAATGTGTCAACACTACATCATTTTTAAAAAACATTTACGGTCGCTTTACCTTTCAAATAAGCTGCAGACTCCCATAAGACACAATAGTTGTCAGAATAAATAAAATCAAGATACAAGGATTTCAAATACAGTATAAACATTTTGTCTGGCATTTCTGAAACACGTATCAGGGACAATGAAATATCAAACAATTTATACAAATGTTGGAAGAATGTCGACACAACACTCAATTACACAAAGTATGACATTGCCCTGGACAATTCAGTCGGCTTTGATAACTTTAACCAGTCTGTTTCTTTTATCTTATCCAAAAGGGCCTCCTCCATCAACTCCTTGGCCTTCCGGTTGTCAAAAAGCTTTCTGTATGTACCAGGTCTTCCCCGTAGGAAGTGCTTTGGACTCTCATCTGAAAAAGTGTGTGTATATACAGCATGAGACTCTGAGCACACAACCAGGTCAGAAGGACAGTTCTGGTGTTCTGGAGCCAGACGGGTAATTGCCTCTCGGCTCCAAAAGATGACATCCTTCTTCTTCATGCTTCAGTGAGTTTTGCCTGCCTGCGCTTTTCCCGCAGCTGCACAGGTCATCTGAAAACCCTCGCACGGTGCATGGGACCCTTCGTTTCCGTCCATTTCCTCGCAGTCTGCACAGGTTACTAAATGGATGCGGACGGCCCTTGACACTAAGTGGTTTTATTTGTGTTTGGATTGGCTTCGTGTTTAGACTGTGAAGATGAGAGGTGAGAGGACCTCATTCTACTAAGATCCATCTGCTGTTGTGGGAAAACATTACCTGAACCTTCTTGGTGAGATGGTGGTAACGCAGTCATAAGCATGTCATAACAGAGTTATAAGCAGTTATACACTCTTACAAAAAAAGGTTCTAAAAGGGTTATTCGGCTGTCCCCATAGGAGAAGGCAGGACCCTTTCTGGTTCCAGGTATAACCCTTTTGGGTTGCATGTAGAACCCTCTGCGGAAAGGGTTCTGCCAGGGCAGGGAGCATTGAGGTAGTATCCTAAACTCTGGGGCTCCAGTTAGAAGTTGCCATTTGTGACTCACCACCTGGATTCGGTCTTATGTAGCAAAATGTGAAATGGTGTTTTTTACATTGGATAAAAGTAGAGACTCAGAGCTACAAAATGGTATATCATACAATGCATTTGAGGAACAATGGGCACTTTTGAGAAAATTACGTTTGAATGTTTTGGTATCTAGTGAAGAGCTCTTCTTTGTTAACACCCATTCAACATTGTTCACATCCTCTTAAGCTTAAGTCCCACCTATCTCGTTTCGCTCTCGGAGAACACACTTGACGCTCTGGCCGATGATTTGTTTACCTCTGGATAACATGAAAACAGCCTAACCATCTCTGCTGGCAACAATTTCATTACGCTTTTTTGCAGACGTTTACTGACACCGGCCATATTCAACAGGTGTTGTACACACATCACGTAATGTTAGCCAGCCAGCTAACGTTAAGGTAAACTCACCTCATTCCGTACAAATGTGCGCAACCGCAACATTCAAACGAGGCTACAAAGAAAACTAATGGGACTGTAGCGACTGTGTTGACTTCAAAATCTGGGGAGTGAACTACGTTTCTATTCAAGCGTTGATCGACATGGTAATGGCTCTATAGTATTGGAGAAAAGTTGGAAAAACTGACCCGCCGTTACATCGTAACGTGTCATGTCGTAACGATCAGCACTCATAAAGCAACTATTTCTGTCTTACAATCTCTCTCCACCAGGTGTAGCACTTCTCTCATCGTTTAAAAACAAGAAATGGACAGAGACGGGGTTAAGGGAGGGATACCTAGTCATTTTTTGCGTCATCTTTGCATGCGATCATCATTCTCAAAGCCGCTGTTTACTTCTAAGATCACTTTAGCACCGCCCTAAAAACCCGATTGAAATTCGACACAAACCTTCAAATAGGTATGTAATGACACATTATATAAACTCTTTATAGTGTTTTATTTACATTTTAGAGGCGATAAGGTGATAAGTTGGACAGATCAAGTGAAAAAAAGCAATTTTCCCACACAACATCTCTCCTTCTCAATATCACGCATTAGTTTCGCTTCCCCACCCGCAATTTTTAAAAAGGCCCGACGGGCCTCATTGCCTGCTTGAATTATGCAGAAACGGGCAGCGTTTAGGTAATGTAATTGATTCTGTTGGAAAGGGGAGAAAGTGTGCTTTACAATGGTATTGCCATTACAGTTGATCAGGAAGTATTACGTTTTTGGGGGCGCTAAAATAAGGGCAATTGTACGGACCAAGGCGATTATGGCTAGTGGGAAGATGGTAACGTTATCTGTGGCTTAACCAACAAGGCTCGTCATTTAACAATTTTATTCGTATTTACAGATGGCATACTAGTTTTTTATTAAGGCACATGAAAGTTCACATGTTCGAGAAGGCATTTCCGCCAAAAAACGCATTTTGATAAAAATATATCAAAATATATATAAATAATATTTTGATATATATACACTGCTCAAAAAAATAAAGGGAACACTTAAACAACACAATGTAACTCCAAGTCAATCACACTTCTGTGAAATCAAACTGTCCTCTTAGGAAGCAACACTGATTGACAATAAATTTCACATGCTGTTGTGCAAATGGAATAGACAAAAGGTGGAAATTATAGGCAATTAGCAAGACACCCCCAATAAAGGAGTGATTCTGCAGGTGGTGACCACAGACCACTTCTCAGTTCCTACGCTTCCTGGCTGATGTTTTGTTCACTTTTGAATGCTGGTGGTGCTTTCACTCTAGTGGAAGCATGAGACGGAGTCTACAACCCACACAAGTGGCTCAGGTAGTGCAGCTCATCCAGGATGGCACATCAATGCGAGCTGTGGCAAGAAGGTTTGCTGTGTCTGTCAGCGTAGTGTCCAGAGCATGGAGGCGCTACCAGGAGACAGGCCAGTACATCAGGAGATGTGGAGGAGGCCGTAGGAGGGCAACAACCCAGCAGCAGGACCGCTACCTCCGCCTTTGTGCAAGGAGGAACACTGCCAGAGCCCTGCAAAATGACCTCCAGCAGGCCACAAATGTGCATGTGTCTTCTCAAACGGTCAGAAACAGACTCCATGAGGGTGGTATGAGGGCCCGACGTCCACAGGTGGGGGTTGTGCTTACAGCCCAACACCGTGCAGGACGTTTGGCATTTGCCAGAGAACATCAAGATTGGCAAATTCGCTACTGGCGCCCTGTGCTCTTCACAGATGAAAGCAGGTTCACACTGAGCACATGAGCACATGTGACAGACGTGACAGAGTCTGGAGACGCCGTGGAGAACGTTCTGCTGCCTGCAACATCTTTCAGCATAACCGGTTTGGCGGTGGGTCAGGCATGGAGTGGGGTGGCATTTCTTTGTGGGACCGCATGTGCTCGCCAGACGTAGCCTGACTGCCATTAGGTACCGAGATGAGATCCTCAGAGCCCTTGTGAGACCATATGCTGACACATGCACATTTATGGCCTGCTGAAGGTCATTTTGCAGGGCTCTGGAAGTGCTCCTCCTTGCACAAAGGCGGAGGTAGCGGTCCTTCTGCTGGGTTGTTGCCCTCCTACGGCCTCCTCCACGTCTCCTCATGTACTGGCCTGTCTCCTGGTAGCGCCTCCATGCTCTGGACACTACGCTGACAGACACAGCAAACCTTCTTGCCACAGCTCGCATTGATGTGCCATCCTGGATGAGCTGCACTACCTGAGCCACTTGTGTGGGTTGTAGACTCCGTCTCATGCTATCACTAGAGTGAGAGCACCGCCAGCATTCAAAAGTGACCAAAACATCAGCCAGGAAGCATAGGAACTGAGAAGTGGTCTGTGGTCACCACCTGCAGAATCACTCCTTTATTGGGGGTGTCTTGCTAATTGCCTATAATTTCCACCTTTTGTCTATTCCATCTGCACAACAGCATGTGAAATTTATTGTCAATCAGTGTTGCTTCCTAAGTGGACAGTTTGATTTCACAGAAGTGTGATTGACTTGGAGTTACATTGTGTTGTTTAAGTGTTCCCTTTATTTTTTTGAGCAGTGTATATATATTTTACATTCAAACGGCTCTCCTGTGAAGTTGTGACTTGCGACATATGCCTAGTTTCCTGAATCGGGTCACATTTAGCACAGATCTAGAATCGGCTAACCCTCCCCAAATCCTAGCCTTAACATTCTTCGGGAATTAAGCTAAACTGACCTTAGATCAGCTTCCAGGGCTAACAGCAAAGGACGAAAGCATGTCAGGGCAAGAACACTACACTTCAAAGTACCAGGGAACACAAAAGTTAGAGGGGTAGAGTTTTTAGAAAGTCCTGATAAAAAAATAACACAACCATCTATTTGAATTTGCAACATGAATCAGTCATTTTGTTACAATCCGTGGTTAAAGATAGTGGGGCTCCTTTTAATGTTATTATTTTGCAGCAAATGAGCAATTTCCTTTGGTCTATCAAGTTCTGATGTCTTAAAATGTATCAAATATTCTGAGCTTGAATAAAATAAGTGCACTTGAAGGATTGGCCCGGAAGCAATGAAAAATGTTTTTGGGGGGTCAATAGAACCATAAATAAGTTATTTTCAGATTACAATCGCTGTTAAAGGAGACATCATGTATGCCCAGTCATTGTATTGTACTGTAATTATACAGTTGATCACACTGCTGTAGAAATAGCTGGGGACTGCGTGCAAGATGCCCGACCGTTGTTTTCAACATAATCTACTAACGTTCACATACACCGATTCATGAACCATCTATATCCGGGTTGCATCCGGTTTACACGGCCGAATTCACATTTGCACTTGCACTCAGTGCGCACAGGCAGCAGAGCAAGCAGCGACGACGTCATCAAGACATCCAAAAACATGGCAGACATTAGATTATTGTAAAATTGAAATAGCTTCAGCCGTGAGTGATGAAAAAAGAAAATCGGCCTCAGCACCAATTCTTCCAATGATTCAACGGATGTTTTATGTACAAAGGTGATGAGTAAAGTGTCTTATTAAGAATTTTTAAATAGGATTTCTCTATGTGGCCGTCTATGGATATTGTATTTCTGGGATGGGCGTCAGTTAAACTCCAGTACCGAAGCAAAGCAGTAGGAGCAGTTGTTAACCGTGCTTCTAGACCGCTTCCTGACCCCTTGGCTGATCAAGATGAATCATGATATATCATGATATATCTGAGGACTGTAATAGCGAATATTATAATAACGATTTTTTAAATCTTTGTTTCACCAATGGGTTTTGAGGGTTTATGAATTATTGATAGCTTCCTTGTGAATTCAATGCTTTATAGTGCAAATTATAGTGCCTTTTTAACATGACACGACATTCTTATGATCTCATAGTCATAGGCTATAGTCGAAGTGTTAATGTCTTACAAAATGTACATAGAAGTATAAATGCATATGACTTGACAAGAGAGGAATAACTACATTTAATTCTTAATGCTTCAACTTTTACTGCGTTCTCACTCATAAGGTAGTATTTTCCGCTGAACACTCAATCCTAAATGGCCGCAAATTCTGTCACCACGGTCCAGAGCATTATCCAGCACCTTCCCCCTACCTCCCTCCCAGATTCTCTCCTAATCCCCTAAATTCTTTCCTCAGCTCACCCTTCCTAACCCATTACTCATTTCTACCCACCCCTCTTATGCAATGCATATTGAATTAAAGCTCATCTTCAAACCTCCCACTCCCTCAACCCTAAAGACCATCATTTAGGAGCCTGCTGAGTCATTGATTGGATTGTGTAGGGATCTCCGAGCAAATTAGACTGTACCAACCCGCCACAGTTATAAAATGGCCAACCGCGTGACGGGACATACTCTCATTGATTTTGCTCTGTCGTGGTCGTTGCCTCAGTACTTTACAGTGATGATCGTATCAGCACAGATCAAACATTAATCTAGAATATTTAAGAAATTATGACGATCACCTCCATTTCAGAAGCCAAAAGCGCCCATTTGACCAGGATGGACAGAGAACTTTGGATGGATGTTTGTTTTAGCCATGCACATTATCGTCTCCCGAGTGGCGCAGCGGTCTAAGGCACTGCATCTCAGTGCAAGAGGTGGCACTGCAGTCCCTAGTTTGAATCCAAGCAGCATCACATCCGGCCGTGATTGGGAGTCCCATAGGGCGGCCAACAATTGGCCCAGCTTCGTCCGGGTTTGGCTGGGGTAGGCCTTCATTGTAAATAAGAATTTCTTCTTAAACTGACTAGCCTAGTTAAATAAATAAATAAACTAGGGGCAGAGTAATGGAAGGTTTCGTCAGATGAATGCCATCAATACTTTTTAAAGTGATACTTGCTGTCAATGAATTGAACACACTCTAATACACCATAAAAAGCAATTGATGGTCATTCCATTCCAAATCAATAGCGTGTTGACCTTGACTCTTTTTGATTGGTAAAAAGGATTTGTAAACTTTGACCTGATCAGGAACTAGACATAATCAAACTACTGTAGGCATGATCTATTCCTATTATATTCCTATTATTATTCCTATTCCCCTTATGTAAAGACCATCTCAGATTGTTAAGGAAATTGTGGAGTACGGTGTCTATATTAGGAGGCATATCAGAGGCAACTCCAGCGGAGAATGAGCCGTTCCTAATATGGAGACCGTAGTGGAGGATTCTCATACATTGTCTTGCTGACAGTCAGCTTGGCCCTACAGGATGTTAAGCCCTTTGGACCAGCTGGCAAACTCACTCAGCTCACCAGCCCTCTAGCACTAATGGACCTCCAGGGAGGCTCAATGTCAGCCGGAGGTCGCAGGCCATTATCAATCATTGTTCAATACTACTGTATATAAAGTAGTATTTCCTTCCACATTTTGTGCCAAATTTCTGCGGACTCCATCATTAACTGGCAAATGCTTACCATAGAGTTGGTTTTGTAAATTGCATGGTGGTAGACCGCCTCAAAACACACACACACACACACACAGTCACACACACCAACCAACCGCTGACTCCCTGGGAGATCCCCTCTGATGTTTTTTAGGAACGTCTCCATCCTCCCAGCATGCAACAGTGTCCAGAGCAATAGTTTCAAAGGCTCGACAACGTGTGAAACAATACATCTCATATCTCACACGTCCTCCTGTGCCATTCTTCTCCTGTGTGTGTGTGTGTGTGTGTGTGTGTGTGTGTGTGTGTGTGTGTGTGTGTGTGTGTGTGTGTGTGTGTGTGTGTGTGTGTGTGTGTGTGTGTGTGTGTGTGTGTGTGTGTGTGTGCATTCAAACTCCTGTGTCATCGCTTGTAGGATCGCTTATGTGTTTCGACACAGCGATCTGTCAGTCACGTTGGCAACTGTACACTGCCTATCGTGGGTGGGAGCAATCATACTGTTAAAATTCTGCACACGTCTCCCGTATTAAGAACCAAAGTGGTTTTGATGGCACCAGTTTTGACAGACATGCTGGGTAAATACAGCTTCAGCTCGGTTATCTCCCAGGAGTACCGATTACAAACTGTAGAGTAAGGCAAGGTTGCATTCCAAATAGGTTTAGGCCCCGTATGGGCCCGAGTCGACAGTAGTGTACTAAAATGGAAATAGGTGGCATTTGAGACACAACCCAAAGGCTCCACTTTACATATAGTCTTCATAAAACATTCATAGCACTTCCATATAGAAACCCCTAAAGCAGTGTACAAAAAAATGTATAATAAGTTGCATGTGTGTGAATTAATTACATTAAGCACACAATAGTGTTGGTGTTGGACTGCACACGGTTAACATTTCATGCTAATTAGCGTCCCTGGTGTATTGGTGCATCTGTCTTGTACTGTGACAGCGAAGTTGCTTTTTATTGATTTGGGGCACCAGACAGCAGTGAAAGAGTGTCCAATACGGTCGCCATATTACAGAGCTTATAGCCATGACGTTAAAGGCAGAGTCCTTCATTTGGTTTTCAGTCAAATGGCAGCTATACCATCACTTGTTTTGGTAGAAGCTGGAGAAATATAACCCCTCTCCAATTCATAGATGGAACTATGGATTCGAGGACTGTTAGTCCATGAGATATTAAAGCGTTTTTAAGCTTTAGGGGAGAGTGGGGTAAGTTGAGCCATTTTTTACATTCAGCATTAAATATAGTATTTGTTCTTACAAATATATCTACATATATTTCAGGATGTTGTGTATCCCTGGAAATAATCAGTTTTGAAAATATAGCTTGTCCAGAAAATGTCTTCTCTTGGCACAACATACCACTGGTATTGGGTAAGTTGACCCACAGGACAGGGTAAGTTAAGCCACCAAAAATGTTTGTACTGAATGAAATATTGCCACTACTTTTTTAAAACCATTTCAATCTTTCTTTCCCAAAGACAATTAAACACAATCACACAATCGCTTTTTGTGTCTTTGAATCAATTTAAGCATATTTTAGAACTGTCTTAACCCCTTTTTAAGCACGTTTAACATAGACCAGGCCTCATATCCCAACGATAATGCTTTGTATTACGCCTGGAAGAAAACACTTCAATTTGCTCAACTTGACATTGGCTCAGCCACTGCCACAAGGATGCACTTTCATGCTAGGTTTAGAACCTCATATTGAAGCTCATAGAGACTCCCGGGCTCCTGAGTGGCGCTGCTGTCATAACACTAAATCTCAGTGCTAGAGGTGTCACTACAGACCCTGGTTCAATTCCAGGCTTTATCACAACTGGCTGTGATTGGGAGTCCCATAGGGCGGTGCACAATTGGCCCAGCATCGTCTGGATTAGGGTTTGGCCAGGGTAGGCCGTCATTGTAAATTAGAATTTCTTCTTAAAACTGACTTGACTACTAGTTAAATAAAAGAGATCAAAACTGGTGTATACAACAATCTTAAAATTATCCTCTTTGGTTTAGATAAATGCATCTTGGAACCTCTTAACACAGATTACTTTCTTACCACTTCCTTCAAAGACCTCTTCCGAAATATATTCGGTCAAACGATACATTTTGTGTATGGTTTCCAAGAAACAAGGATGGCTCAGCTTACCCCTTTGGCTCAACTTACCCCACTCTCCCCTACAAATAACGGAGAAAAACAACCTCAGATTTTTGGGATATGATGGTGTAAGACAGTTGTACTAAGCTCATTCGGCATTTATAAGTGATAGTCTTCCAGAATCAATGGATTCCATTATCCACATCCATATTGAAATACTATTAGAATGAAGTAAATATAGCAGATTGTATGTTTAACACATTACCTCTGGTACTCGAATTGGGCAGCTGTTTTTGTTTATGCACCCATCCAGCATCTTGTAAAAAGCCAAAGGCCTGGGGCCTCATTTCTAACTGTTGCAAACTGTAAATTTAAACACTAAATCAGATCTATCATAAAACGGTGCACACGTGAACGAACATTATAACTCCACCTGAAAAACACCCATCACACACATTTTACGGTGACAATAATGCCCTTATTTGCTGTATACTTTGGAAGTAGTGGAATTAGGCCAAGACAGTGTCCGAAGGAAATACACTACATGACCAAATGTATGTGGACACCTGCTCGTACCTGTTCTTTTGCTTTGAATAAGTGTCTTATATTCCCCACTTGTACTACTAGGCTACTTTTGCCTTCTTGCAATGCAAGTCCTCAACCACTAGAAACTGTGAGCACAAATGTTCTAAAGTTTTCAGGAGGATAAGCACATTCTCACATCAAGTTCAGTCTTTACAAATGAAAACTCTTGCGTGAAAACTGGTGCACGTATGTTTTGGGGTATATTTTGTGTGTACCCAAACGTTTATCAATTAGGCCCCTGGTGTGCAATGTTTTTTAACCTTAATTGAACCCTTGTGTCATCTTTAGGGTAAAAAATGACCCGCCACTATGTTTAACAGCAGAGAAAACCCCCTAAATCATATTTGTTCAACTTGAAATGTGATGACTTTTCCTAGAGTGACCCCAACATTAGAAGAAGTGAAATATCGCCTTTGTTCATATTTCCATGAAAGATGTACACCACCAGGGCACAAAGATTGTCTTAGGGTCATTTTTGACCCGGCAGTTATACACACCACAAAAACCACAAAGACAAACACACGCGCGCACACACGCACGCAATGAGAAATTGAGATTATGTGTGCAACTGATTGAATTCAGACAAAACTAAAACTTTCTTGTACATGTGCAGCATCTCCCCTCCACGACCCCAGACATGACTCAAGTTCACAGACAAAATAAAAACAATTTCAGATAAAATAAACACAATTTCAGACAAAATAAAAATGTCTTGAAAGCATTGTTTACTAATGGGACATGCAGTCAGAGGCTATAAAGGGACTGTAGATGACAGTCACCCCAGTTGTTTGTCTGCACTCACTGAAAAATGAGTGCATGTTTCAGTGCCCAACAGGTCGTAGATCAGATTTTTTCAGATGTCCAGGAGGAACAAGAGAACAATGATTTAGAAGAGGAGGAGGTGTCTGAAGAAGAAGATGGGGAAGAATACAACCCAGTGCACAATGCATCATCTTCAGATGAAGAAGTAATCCCCCAAACTGAAAGAGAAACATTTTTGCTAAAGAACAGCAAAATAACATGGTCCTTGTCACCATATGACAAACAGGGTAGGATGGCAGCACAAAATGTCATAAGGATAACCCCAGCTCCCACAAGACATGCAGTTGCCCATGTCCAGGACATCGCCTCAACATTCTACATGTTCATCACACCAGCCATTGAAAAAATCATCCTGGAGTTGACAAATTTGGAGGGTTTCCGTAAATATGAAGACAACTGGAAAAGGATGGATGAGATCTACCTACGTGCCTGCATAGGGCTGCTAATCTTAGCGGGTGTGTATAAGTCCCGAGGCGAAGCTACATGTAGTCTCTGGGATGCACAGAGTGGAAGGGCGATTTTCCATGCCACGATGCCATTGAAAGTCTTTTACACTTTCTCAAGAATGCTACGATTTGATAACCATGAGTCAAGACCTGCAAGAAGTGTGAGAGACAAACTGGCGGCCACAAGAGAGGTCTGGGAAAAGTGGGTGGAGTGTCTGCCATGCCTCTACAATATATATGCCCAGCAAGCCAGCAAAGTGTAGCATCAAGATATGGGTGGCCTGTGACGCACAATCTAACTACGCTTGGAATTTGCAAGTCTACACAGGGAAGCCGACCAATGGAGGCCCAGAGAAGAACCACGGGATGCGGGTTGTGCTTGATGTGACAGATGGACTGAGGGGGCACAATGTCACGTGTGACAATTTCTTCACATCTTATGAACTCAGCCAGCAGCTCCTGAAGAGGAAGATCACCATTGTTGGCACAGTTAGAAAGAACAAGCCTGAGCTCCCCCCTGGACTCCTTGCAACAAGAGGGAGAGAGGCCTTCTCATCAAAGTTTGCCTTCACCCCCACCACCACTCTAGTTTCTTACCTCCCAAAGAGGAACAAGAATGTGGTCCTCCTGAGCACACTGCACAAAACAGCTGAGATCAGTGATCATGAGGACAGGAAGCC
Source organism: Salvelinus fontinalis (assembly GCF_029448725.1). Classification (NCBI taxonomy): domain Eukaryota; kingdom Metazoa; phylum Chordata; class Actinopteri; order Salmoniformes; family Salmonidae; genus Salvelinus; species Salvelinus fontinalis. Next base: position 12,749,920 of record NC_074667.1, read on the forward strand.
AGCTATCATCCTGGACTACAAGCACAACAAAGGAGGCATGGACAACCTGGACAAGGTGATTAGAACTTACAGCTGCAGAAGGATGACTGCCCGCTGGCCCCTGGTCATCTTCCATAACATCATTGATGTGTCCTCATACAATGCCTTCATGATAAGGAACAAGATCAACCCTACCTGGATGCCTGAGAAGCGGAACAAAAGAAAGGTGTTCCTGGAGCAGCTGGGAAAGGCACTTGTAACCCCATACATTCAAAGAAGGGAGCGCCTCCCCCACACAGCAGCCTATGCAGCGCTTGTGAAAGCTGTTCAGGGTGCTGAATCTTGTCCTGATCTACCTGAGGCTGCAGCTTGGGCAGGCAAGAGGAGGAGATGCCAATTCTGCCCCCCAAAGTGCTGCACATGTGAGATATACATCTGCAAAGTCCATGCACACACACTTGCATACTGTCCTACATGTGCTAATTAGAGTTGATTGATTTATGTTCTTCACGTTTTTGTTTTGTATCTATTATCTTATTTTATTCTTATTTATTGTTGTTGTTTATACGCCTTGTGGGTGGGGCAATAGTTAAAAAATGGGAGAAGACTAGTATTTTGTAGTTGAATTCCTCATTGTACAGTATATAAGAATATATCCCTATGTTGCCAAAAAGTTCAAGACTGTTATTGTTTCCCTTGGTTTCATATAATATAATAATGTAATTATAATATAATTTTCATGAAATCACAAGTCCAATACAGCAAATGAAAGATAAACATCTTGTGAATCCAGCCATCATTTCCGATTTTTAAAATGTTTTACAGCGAAAACACAATATGTATTTATATTAGCTAACCACGATAGCCAAACACACAACGGCATATTTTCACCATGTTTCCACCGCATAGGTAGCTTTCACAAAACCCACAAATAGAGATATAAATAATCACTAACCTTGAACAACTTAATCAGATGACAGTCTTATAACAGCATGTTATACAATACATTTATGTTTTGTTCGAAAATGTGCATATTTATAGCTACAAATACTGGTTTTACATTGCAGCCACCATCACAAATAGCACCAAAGCAGCCAGAATAATTACAGAGAGCAACGTGAAATACATAAATACTCATCATAAAACATTTATGAAAAATACATGGTGTACACCAAATTAAAGATAAACATCTTGTGAATCCAGCCAATATTTCCAATTTTTTAAGTGTTTTACAGCGAAAACACAATATATATTTCTATTAGATCACTACAATAGCCAAACACACAATGCCATTTACTGCCCGCCAACATAGCTTTCACAAAACCGACAAAATAGCGATAAAATGAATCACTAACCTTGAACAACTTCATCAGATGACAGTCTTATAACATCATGTTATACAATACATGTCACACCCTGGCCTTAGTTATCTTTGTTTTCATTATTATTTTAGTTAGGTCAGGGTGTGACATGGGGATGTATGTGTTTTGGTTTGTCTAGGGGCTTGTATGTTTAATGGGGCAGATGTCTTGTCTAGGTGTTTGTATGTCTATGGCTGCCTAGATTGGTTCTCAATTAGAGACAGCTGTGGTTTATTGTCTCTGATTGAGAGCCATATTTAAGGCAGCCATGGGCATTTGGGTTTTGTGGGTAATTGTCTATGTTCTATGTTGCATGTGTGCACTTAGTTCAGGTTTAGCTTCAAGATCGTTTGTTTTGTTCATTTTGTAAGTGTTTGTTTTTTCCTTCATTAAAAGAAGATGTGTTTTTCACGCACTGCACCTTGGTCCTCTCATTCTCAGCAAGACGATCATGACAATAGATTTATGTTTTGTTCGAAAATGTGCATATTTAGAGCTGCAAATTCACAATTATACATTGTGAATACGTAGCAACAATTCACCAAAATCTCCGGAGATATTTTGGACAGTCACCTAATCAAAGAACTCATCATAAACTTTCCTAAAAAATACATGTTGTACAGCAAATGAAAGATACACTGGTTCTTAATGCAACCGCTGTGTTAGATTTTTTAAAATAACTTTACTACAACATACAAAATGCATTATTGTGAGACAGCGCTCACCTATTCTCCGCCAAGTTGGAGTCAACATATTACACAGAAATACGAAATAACATCATAAATTGTGTCTTACTTTTGCTGAGCTTACATCAGAATGTTGTGCAAGGAGTCCTATTTCCAGAATAAATCGTTGTTTGGTTTTAGAATGTCAATTTCTTCTGTCGAATTAGCAACTTTGGCTAGCATTGTGGCGCGAACATGCCCATCATCTCTTGGCGCAAAGAACGGAAAATTCCAAAAGTCCCAATAAATGTTGAATAAACTGATCAAACTCGGTTGAAAAATCCTACTTTATGATGTTTTTCTCATATGTATCAAATAAAATCAGAGCCGGAGCAATTTGCCATGTATACCGAACGCTTTTCAGAAGACAATGTCGAGGTCCCCCGCGCGCCGTCGAAAACAAACAAAATACCGGACCTGTCACTCCAAAAGCTCTTATTCGGCCTCACATCAAGCTAGACACCCCATTCAACCTTCTACTGCCTGTTGACATCTAGTGGAAGGCGTATGAAGTGCATACATATCGATAAATAAAAGCCAGTTGAATAGGCAGGCCCTGAAACAGAGCCTCGTTTTCAGATTTTTCACTTCCTGTATGGAAGTTTGATGCCAAATGAGTTCTGTTTTACTCACAGATATAATTCAAACAGTTTTAGAAACTTCAGAGTATTTTCTATCCAATAGTAATAATAATATGCATATTGTATGATCTAGAACAGAGTACGAGGCCGTTTAATTTGGGCACGATTTTTTCCAAAGTGAAAACAGCGCCCCCCTATTCACAAGAAGTTAACGAATGACAGGTTGTTTCTTCACGCAAAATAGATTTGGGGTTTTAAATTAAATTTATCTGCTTTGTTCTAGGGGTTTAGTGAAGGCAGGTCATTTTTGACCCTTAGGACAAGGGGAGTATACAGAATGTAAAGACTACACAAGGGTTAACTAGATAAGTCAGTTAAGAACAAATTCTTATTTACAATGAGGACCTACCCCAGCCAAACCCAGACAACGCTGGGCCAAATCTGCGCTGCCCTGTGGGACTCCCAATCACAGCCAGATGTGATAAAGCCTGGATTTGAAACAGGGACTGTAGTAACACCTCTTGCACTGAGATACAGTGCCTTAGACCGCTGTGCCATCCAGGAGCCCAATTCATTTGGGCATAGTCATTTCCATTGACCTGTGAAAAATATGATTTGATGAACTGAAACAGAAATGCAAGTGTTTGAGCACAGTGTTATGTACAGTAGATCTGTCATTCAAAAAGTAAAAGGGCGCTCTCTACTGGTGGTGCTATTGTAAAGCTTTGAGTGTAAATCATAGACTTAGACAGACAGCGCTAGTACCCCAAAGCCTATTTTACCATTGGTAGCGCCATTGAGGACTTTCACCATTTTGAAGTAGTCAACTGGGTGGGACTTCCTATGGGTTACATATCTGCAGGTGGCAGTAAATCACCAACCTTTGCTTTATACCTATTCAGACAACTCACTAAGAGTGGCAGTATGCACCCTTTCAGTTTCTCTAATAGAGGTAGGAGTAGAAGAAATGTACTGCTTTGAAATGGAGGAAGCCCTCAATGGCGCTGCCCATGAGGTCACATAAGCCATTATGGCACAAGATGCAAAGAAGCCCCCTCTATCGACCTCTATGGTGTAACCTCAATCAACAAAGCACAACTGCTGGACAATTCTGCCATCTGTTGGGAGACCATGAGAGTCAAATGACTGACTGGAACTCAATCCAAGCCGTCCTAGTAGTGTTTAGGAATTGTCTTGTTCACAGCTACTACAGGCATGCACGCACACACTATGTGTGAAAGGAGTCTACCTGAGGATAGATTTGACTTTATGAAGCAAGTCTCTATTGATAATTCTTCAGCGAGCGAGAGCGAGAGAGAGATCGAAAGAGAGAGAGAGAGAGAGACACACACAGAGAGAGACACACAGAGAGAGACACACAAAGAGACACACACACAGAGAGAGTGAGAGACACACACACACACAGAGAGACACACAGAGAGAGACACACAGAGAGAGACACACACAGAGAGAGAGAGACACAGAGAGAGAGAGAGACACAGAGAGAGAGAGCATACAGCATGATATAATACATACCTTAAAAGCTGAGTGATGGGCCTGGAGAAATGTAACCATTCTCAAATTCATAGACAGAGCTATGGACTGACCAACATCAAAATTATAGTTTTTACCATATTTAGAGGCCATACAGTGTTTGTTACACTTACAGTACATTGTTTACAAACATTGGAGTAAAACAAAAAGGTTTTACGACAGTTGAACTAGCTCATGGGGCATTTATAAGTTATATTCTTCAAGAACCAATGGTTATGTATCATTCATTTATACGTCCAAAAATGGATATAGCAACTAAGGATTTTACAACACAACTTATGATACCCTAGCTGTGAATTTATTTTATTATAAATGAATTAAATGTGCTCTTAATCAAACTAAAATTGGAATCATGCATTGAGATCAATGTATGAACTACACAAACGTATGAATTACACCCCAAAATTACACACATGTATCTCTAGCTAGGATTCCAAGTGTGTCAACATGCACAAATCACATAATAGGGTAGACTGGTCGTCTGGCAATACCACACTGGTTGTATCCTCTGGCCATGAAAATGTCTCTTCCCCAACCAGTACCCCAGCTGCAAAACCAATGGAGAAATTAAAGAATCCTTAGTACCGAGAGTGTGTGTACGTTTACATTAGATATGTACATGACGTGTGAATAGAACTAAAATCCATTACAACCTGGTAGTATGATTGAATTTGGAACTTTTCTTCAAAAAATTAAATATATAATAGGATTATTTGGCTGGATGAATAATGTGTAAACGGTGGCCTTTTTACAACACAAATTGTTGAAGAAAAGTGTCAAATTAAAACACACGGGCAGATTATGATGAGTTTGACTGTATTTTCTGCATCAAAAATGTTGCCTTATGTCACGCCCTGGCCTTAGTATTCTTTGTTTCATTTATTATTTTAGTTATGTCAGGGTGTGACATGGGGAAGGTATGTGTTTTTTGTATTGTCTAGGGTGGTTGTAATGTGTAGGGGGTTAAGTAGAGTAGATGGGTTAGTGTTCAGTGTAGGTGTCTATGAAAGTCTATGGTTGCCTAAATTGGTTCTCAATCAGAGACAGCTGGTTATTGTTGTCTCTGATTGGGAGCCATATTTAAGGCAGCCATGGGCTTTAGCTGTTTGTGGGTAATTGTCTATGTGTAGTGTTTGTGTCAGCACTATTTGTCTTATTAGCTTCACGGTCGTCAGTTTGTTAGTTTGTGTATAGTATTCGTTTCGTGTTTTTCCCTCTCTCTTCTAAATCAGTTTGTTATTTTGTTAGTTTGTGTATAGTAATCGTTTCGTGTTTTTTCCCTCTCTCTTCTAAATAAAAGAGGATGTATTTTGCACACGCTGCGCCTTGGTCCAATCTCTCACAGCAAGACGATCGTGACAGAATTACCCACCAATCTAGGACCAAGCGGCGTGTCAAGCGGCAACAGGACCCACCTACACAGGATTCATGGACATGGGAGGAGATACTGGATGGAAAGGGACCTTGGGCACAACCGGGAGAATATCGCCTCCCTCGTGAAGAGCTGGAGGCAGCTAAAGCCGAGAGGAGGCGATATGAGGAGGCAGCACGGAAGCAAGGCTGGAAGCCCGTGAGTACAACCCAAAAATGTCTTGGGGGGAGGCTTAAAGGGAGTGTGGCGAAGTCAGGTAGGAGACCTGCGCCTACTCCCTGTACTTACCGTGGAGAGCGAGAGTACGGGCAGACACCGTGTTACGCAGTAGAGCGCATGGTGTCTCCTGTACGCGTGCATAGCCCGGTTCGGTACATTCCAGCTCCACGTATCGGCCGGGCTAGATTGAGCGCTGAGCCGGATGTCATGAAGCCGGCCCAACGCATCTGGTTAGCAGTGCGTCTCCTCGGGCCGGCTTAGATGGCACCAGCCTTACGCATGGTGTCCCCGGTTCGCCTACATAGCCCGGTGCGGGTTATTCCACCTCCCCGCACTGGTCGGGCGACGGCGAGCATACAACCAGGTAAGGTTGGGCAGGCTCAGTGCTCAAGGGAGCCAGTACGCCTGCACGGTCCGGTATTTCCGGCTCCACCTCCCCGCCCCAACCCAGTACCACCAGTGCCTACACCACGCACCAGGCTTCCTGTGCGTCTTCAGAGCCCTGTGCCTCCTCCACGCACTAGCTCTATGGTGCGTGTCTCCAGCCCAGTACCACCAGTGCCACCTCCACGCACTAGCCCTATGGTGCGTGTCTCCAGCCCTTTACCACCAGTGCCTACACCACGCACCAAGCCTCCTGTGTGTCCCCAGAGTCCTGTGCGTCCTGTTGCTGCTCCCCGCACAAGCCCTGAGATGCGTGTCCCCAGTCCGGTACCACCAGTTCCGGCACCACGCACTAGGCCTAATGTGCGCCCCCAGGGTCCAGCATGACCTGTTCCTTCTCCCCGCACTAGCCTGAAGGTGCGTGTATTTAGCCCGGTACCTCCAGTTCCGGCACCACGCACCAGGCCTACAGTGCGTCTCAGCCGGCCAGAGTTTGCCGTCTGCCCAAGGGCGCCTGAACTGCCCGTCTGCCCAACGGCGCCTGAACTGCCCGTCTGCCCAACGCTGTCTGAACTGTCCGTCTGCCAAGCACCGTATGAACTGCCCGTCTGTACTGAGTCTTCAAAGCCGCCCGTCTGTACTGAGCCTGCAAAGCAGCCCGTCTGCCATGAGCCTTCAGAGCCGTCCGCCAGACAGGAGCCGCCAGAGCCGTCCACCAGACAGGAGCCGCCAGAGCCTTCCGCCAGACAGGAGCCGCCAGAGCCTTCCGCCAGACAGGATCAGCCAGAGCCTTCCGCCAGACAGGATCAGCCAGAGCCTTCCGCCAGACAGGATCAGCCAGAGCCTTCCGCCAGACAGGATCAGCCAGAGCCTTCCGCCAGACAGGATCAGCCAGAGCCTTCCGCCAGACAGGATCAGCCAGATCCGTCAGCCAGCCATGAGCAGCCAGATCCGTCAGCCAGCCATGAGCAGCCAGATCCGTCAGCCAGCCATGAGCAGCCAGATCCATCAGCCAGCCATGAGCTGCAGTCCCTCAGTCCGGAGCTGCCGTCCCTCAGTCCGGAGCTGCCGTCCCTCAGTCCGGAGCTACCCCCCCCTCAGTCCGGAGCTACCCCCCCTCAATCCGGAGCTACCCATCCGTCCGGTGGCGCCCTCTGGGATGGTCTTCAGTCCGGGACTTTCTACAAGGGCCGCCGCTCCAGGGGCGCCACCAAAGCGGGTATTGACAATGGTGGAGTGGGGGCCTCGTCCCGCGCCCGAGCCGCCGCCATGATGGGGGGCCACCCCGGACCCTCCCCTTCTGTTTCAGGTTCTGCGGCCGGAGTCCGCATCTTTGGGGGGGGGGGGGGGGTACTGTCACGCCCTGGCCTTAGTATTCTTTGTTTCATTTATTATTTTAGTTATGTCAGGGTGTGACATGGGGAAGGTATGTGTTTTTTGTATTGTCTAGGGTGGTTGTAATGTGTAGGGGGTTAAGTAGAGTAGATGGGTTAGTGTTCAGTGTAGGTGTCTAGGAAAGTCTATGGTTGCCTAAATTGGTTCTCAATCAGAGACAGCTGGTTATTGTTGTCTCTGATTGGGAGCCATATTTAAGGCAGCCATGGGCTTTAGCTGTTTGTGGGTAATTGTCTATGTGTAGTGTTTGTGTCAGCACTATTTGTCTTATTAGCTTCACGGTCGTCAGTTTGTTATTTTGTTAGTTTGTGTATAGTATTCGTTTCGTGTTTTTCCCTCTCTCTTCTAAATCAGTTGGTTATTTTGTTAGTTTGTGTATAGTAATCGTTTCGTGTTTTTTTCCCTCTCTCTTCTAAATAAAAGAGGATGTATTTTGCACACGCTGCGCCTTGGTCCAATCTCTCACAGCAAGACGATCGTGACACCTTATGTCATTAATATTGAGTTGTTGGATGCCTTTAAACTTTCGAAGTAAACACTGACCTGTTTTCACAATCCAGTAGTCCAGGTAAGAACTACCATACCCGACAGCCAGTACAGCATGGTTAGTTCTTGTTGAACAGTCAGGCTGGTAGAGGACTCTTAAAGAAGAAACACTACAAGAGTTCATGTGCAATTCATATGTATTTATTTACAATTGAATAGAGGTAATGGTAACACTTTACTTAAAGCATCCAGGTATAATGCATTATACCGTTATAATGCATTGCATTTACATTACATTTACATTTAAGTCATTTAGCAGACGCTCTTATCCAGAGCGACTTACAAATTGGTGCATTCACCTTATATCCAGTGGAACAGCCACTTTACAATAGTGCATCTAAATCTTTTAAGGGGGGGGGGTTAGAAGGATTACTTTATCCTATCCTAGGTATTCCTTAAAGAGGCGGGGTTTCAGGAGTCTCCGGAAGGTGGTGATTGACTCCGCTGACCTGGCGTCGTGAGGGAGTTTGTTCCACCATTGGGGTGCCAGAGCAGCGAACAGTTTTGACTGGGCTGAGCGGGAACTGTACTTCCTCAGAGGTAGGGAGGCGAGCAGGCCAGAGGTGGATGAACACAGTGCCCTTGTTTGGGTGTAGGGCCTGATCAGAGCCTGAAGGTACGGAGGTGCCGTTCCCCTCACAGCTCCGTAGGCAAGCACCATGGTCTTGTAGCGGATGCGAGCTTCAACTGGAAGCCAGTGGAGAGAGCGGAGGAGCGGGGTGACGTGAGAGAACTTGGGAAGGTTGAACACCAGACGGGCTGCGGCTTTCTGGATGAGTTGTAGGGGTTTAATGGCACAGGCAGGGAGCCCAGCCAACAGCGAGTTGCAGTAATCCAGACGGGAGATGACAAGTGCCTGGATTAGGATCTGCGCCGCTTCCTATGTGAGGCAGGGTCGTACTCTGCGAATGTTGTAGAGCATGAACCTACAGTAACGGGCCACCGCCTTGATGTTAGTTGAGAACGACAGGGTGTTGTCCAGGATCACGCCAAGGTTCTTAGTGCTCTGGGAGGAGGACACAATGGAGTTGTCAACCGTGATGGCGAGATCATGGAACGGGCAGTCCTTCCCCGGGAGGAAGAGCAGCTCCGTCTTGGCGAGGTTCAGGTTGAGGTGGTGATCCGTCATCCACACTGATATGTCTGCCAGACATGCAGAGATGCGAGTCGCCACCTGGTTATCAGAAGGGGGAAAGGAGAAGATTAATTGTGTGTCGTCTGCATAGCAATGATAGGAGAGACCATGTGAGGATATGACAGAGCCAAGTGACTTGGTGTATAGCGAGAAAGGGAGAGGGCCTAGAACAGAGCCCTGGGGGACACCAGTGGTGAGAGCACGTGGTGCGGAGACAGATTCTCGCCACACCACCTGGTAGGAGCGACCTGTCAGGTAGGACGCAATCCAAGCGTGGGCCGCGCCGGAGATGCCCAACTCGGAGAGGGTGGAGAGGAGGATCTGATGGTTCACAGTATCAAAGGCAGCCGATAGGTCTAGAAGGATGAGAGGAGAGAGAGTTAGCTTTAGCAGTGCGGAGCGCCTCCGTGACACAGAGAAGAGCAGTCTCAGTTGAATGTCTAGTCTTGAAACCTGACTGATTTGGATCAAGAAGGACATTCTGAGAGAGATAGCAGGAGAGCTGGCCAAGGACGGCACGTTCAAGAGTTTTGGAGAGAAAAGAAAGAAGGGATACTGGTCTGTAGTTGTTGACATCGGAGGGATCGAGTGTAGGTTTTTTCAGAAGGGGTGCAACTCTCGCTCTCTTGAAGACGGAAGGGACGTAGCCAGCGGTCAAGGATGAGTTGATGAGCGAGGTGAGGTAAGGGAGAAGGTCTCCGGAAATGGTCTGGAGAAGAGAGGAGGGGATAGGGTCAAGCGGGCAGGTTGTTGGGCGGCCGGCCGTCACAAGACGCGAGATTTCATCTGGGGAGAGAGGGGAGAAGGAGGTCAAAGCACAGGGTAGGGCAGTGTGAGCAGAACCAGCGGTGTCGTTTGACTTAGCAAACAAGGATCGGATGTCGTCGACCTTCTTTTCAAAATGGTTGACGAAGTCATCCGCAGAGAGGGACGGGGGGGCGGGGGGGGACGGGGGGACGGGGGGATTCAGGAGGGGGGAGAAGGTGGCAAACAGGTTCCTAGGGTTAGAGGCAGATGCTTGGAATTTAGAGTGGTAGAAAGTGGCTTTAGCAGCAGAGACAGAAGAGGAAAATGTAGAGAGGAGGGAGTGAAAGGATGCCAGGTCCGCAGGGAGGCGAGTTCTCCTCCATTTCCGCTCGGCTGCCCGGAGCCCTGTTCTGTGAGCTCGTAATGAGTCGTCGAGCCACGGAGCAGGAGGGGAGGACCGAGCCGGCCTGGAGGATAGGGGACATAGAGAGTCAAAGGATGCAGAAAGGGAGGAGAGGAGGGTTGAGGAGGCAGTATCAGGAGATAGGTTGGAGAAGGTTTGAGCAGAGGGAAGAGATGATAGAATGGAAGAGGAGAGAGTAGCGGGGGAGAGAGAGCGAAGGTTGGGACGGCGCGGTACCATCCGAGTAGGGGCAGAGTGGGAAGTGTTGGATGAGAGGGAAAAGGATATAAGGTAGTGGTCGGAGACTTGGAGGGGAGTTGCAAAGAGATTAGTGGAAGAACAGCATCTAGTAAAGATGAGGTCAAGCGAGTTGTCATGATGATGATGATGACCCCTTTACATTATAATAATTCATAGTGATACGGGCTAAATAACCAGTTGAAAAAGTATATATTTAAAATATAATAATATAATATAAATATATATAAATATATTATATATAAATATAATATAAATATTTTAAAGACTCATACATGGTTATAACAAGTTATGCCTGGATTCTTCAAGAAAAGTGTTTGCAATATAATTTTTGAATGTGTCTCTATGTGTAAAGTATTAGTTCTGTCACTGTATGACCATTCATTGGTATTGGTAAGACAAGGGCTATTTTTTCTTCTTACTTATTTGTTGCTTAATGGTTCACAACTAAAATTGTAGTAATACGTTTGCAGAAGAGTCCACGCAGTAAAGTCGAACTACTACAATCTCAAACGAGATCATCTATGACCTATTTTTGGAGAGCGTACCCTTGACATGAATGTACACGTATACTTGTTCACATCTAATCATAGGTGTGACACCGAGCTCACCATCTTTGTAGAACTTGAAGGAGGGATGTGTGGCGTTCACAGACACAGCGATAGGGCCAACTTCATACAAAGTGTCTCGAAACACTTTTTCATCCAGCGAAGGAACTCTGTTGAAGCCTTTGCACCAGGCTTCCTTTGTTGCGTTCTGGTATTCACAAGGGCCCACCTGAAAACAGTTTATTATGATCATCTCAAGCTTTGCAGTGAGCTTTTCACTCATCTATTCTATGTTCTTTCCAAAATTCCCACTTTTTACAGAAATACCAGTTGGACGATTCCTGATTTCATGGTTATTCCCTCCTGATTCCAAGAATCTTCCAACTGGGATTTCTGGAAAACCTGAGAATTTGGGAGAAAGTTACCAGAATTTTGCAACCCTAATGGTAACATATTGTATTGTACCTCTGCAGTGTAAGGATATTTCCTCTCTGACATAATCCCATGATCTGAGACATAACTAAAACACCTCATGGCCAAGCCACCGCCACAGCCATTATTGTGATAGTCTCCGCTGCAGTCCACCAGGTTCTGCTCACTCAGAGGCAACAGTTTGCCTGTCAGCTTGAACAACTGGCCCTCCAGGGATCCGACTGCAGCAAATTCATAGCAAGATCCACAAGACCCCTAGATCCAATGAAATAGTTGTCATATCTACTGTTTTGCTTTGAAGTTATTGCCTGGAAGTAAATGCATAGCAAAGTACGCAACGCCCCTGTATAAAATAACGTTTTATTTCCCCTATTGTGCTTTGAAGATATCCCCTAGAGTTATGGCGGCATGTTTTTCCTGGTAAAGTGCTCAGGAAAAACTCCTGTCCCTACATATCATATCAGGCCACTACCTCATGTCACGCCCTGGCCTTAGTATTGTTTGTTTTCTTTATTATTTTAGTTAGGTCAGGGTGTGACATGGGGAATGTTTGTGTTTTATCGGTTTTGGGTGGTTATATGGTAAAGGGGGTGTTGGGTGTAGTGTATGGGTTTGTGTTGAGTGTATGTGTCTAGCTGTGTCTATGTTGGTATAGTTGTCTAGGAGAGTCTATGGTTGCCTGAATGGGTTCCCAATTAGAGACAGCTGATTTCTGTTGTCTCTGATTGGGAGCCATATTTAGGGTAGCCATAGGCTTTCGTTTATATATGTATATGTCTATGTCGACGTAAGTAGTTTGTGTGTGCACTTAAGTTTGAAGTTTCACGATCGTTTGTTGTTTTTGTTAGTGTTGTTTAAGTGTTTCGTGTTCATCTTCGTCGTTGTAATTAAAGAAGATGTATTCATATCATGTTGCGCCTTGGTCCTCTCATTCATGTCAACACGATCGTGACAGAATGACCCACCAATCTACGACCAAGCAACATGACCAGCGGCAACAGGAGCAACGCAAGGATTCATGGACATGGGAGGAAATTTTAGACCGGGAGGTACCAGGAGAATATAACCGCCCCAAAGCTGAGCTGGAGGCAGCGAAAGCAGAGAGGCGGCGATATGAGGAGCTAGCTCGGAGGCAGGAAAAGGAACCTACAAAGGATCTGGGCTACACTACGTGGGAGGAGATCGACAGGTGGGCGATCAACCCAGGGAGAGTGCCGGAGCCTGCCTGGGATTCTCTGGCGCAGTGCGAGGAGGGATACCGGCGAATGGAGGCAGCACGACGAAGCGGTAGGAAGCCTGTGGGAAAACCCCCAAAATTTCTTGGGGGGGGCTTAAAGGGAGAGTGGCGAAGTCAGGTAGGAAACCTGCGCCTACTCCCTATAATTACCGTGGAGAGCGAGAGTACGGGCAGACACCGTGTTACGCAGTAGAGCGCACGTTGTCTCCTGTACGTGTGCATAGCCCGGTGCGGGTTATTCCACCTCCCCGCACTGGCAGGGCTAGATTGAGTATTGAGCCGGATGTCATGAAGCCGGCCCTACATATCTGGCCACCAGTACGTCTCCTCGGGCCGTTTTACATGGCACCAGCCTTACGCATGGTGTCCCCGGTTCGCCTACATAGCCCGGTGCGGGTTATTCCACCTCCCCGCACTGGTCGGGCAACGGGGACCATTCAACCAGGTAAGGTTGGGCAGGCTCAATGCTCAAGGGAGCCAATACGTCTGCACGGTCCGGTATTTCCGGCGCCACCTCCCTGCCCCAGTTCAGTTCCACCAGTGCCTACACCACGTAACAGGCTTCCAGTGTGTCTCCAGAGTCCTGTTCCTCCTCCACGCACTCGTCCTATGGTGCGTGTCTCCAGCCCGGTACCACCAATTCCGGCACCACGCACTAGGCCTAATGTGCGCTCCCAGGGTCCAGTATGCCCTGTTCCTTATCCCCGCACTAGCCCTGAGATGCGTGTCCCCAGCCCGGTACCACCAGTTCCGGCACCACGCACCAGGCCTACAGTGCGCCTCAGCCGGCCAGAGTCTGCCGTCTGCACAGCGATGCCTGAACTGCCCGTCTACCCAGCGCCATCTGAGCCGTCCGTCTACCCAGCGCCATCTGAGCCATCCGTCTACCCAGCGCCATCTGAGCCATCCGTCTGCCCCGAGCCATTAGAGCCGCCCGTCTGTCCCGAGCCGTCAGAGCCGTTCGTCAGTCAGGAGCCGCTAGAGCCATTCGTCAGACAGGATCTGCCAGAGCCGCCAAACAGACAGGATCTGCCAGAGCCGCCAACCAGACAGGATCTGCCAGAACTGCCAACCAGACAGGATCTGCCAGAGCCGCCAACCAGACAGGATCTGCCAGATCCGCCAGCCAGCCATGTGCAGCCAGATCCGCCAGCCAGCCATGAGCAGCCAGATCCGTCAGCCAGCCATGAGCAGCCAGATCCGTCAGCCAGCCATGAGCAGCCAGATCCGTCAGCCAGCCATGAGCAGCCAGATCCGTCAGCCAGCCATGAGCAGCCAGATCCGTCAGCCAGCCATGAGCAGCCAGATCCGTCAGCCAGCCATGAGCAGCCAGATCTGTCAGCCAGCCATGGGCCGTCCCTCAGTCCGGAGCTGCCGTCCCTCAGTCCGGAGCTGCAGTCCCTCAGTCCGGAGCTGCCGTTCCTCAGTCCGGAGCTGCCCCTTATCCTTATGTTGACCCTTATCCTGGTGTTGCCCCTTATCCTGGTGCTGCCCCTTATCCTGGTACTGCCCCTTAGTCCGGAGCTGCCCCTTAGTCCGGAGCTGCCCCTTAGTCCGGAGCTGCCCCTTAGTCCGGAGCTGCCCCTAAGTCCGGAACTGCCCCTTAATTCAGTGGAGTTAATGTGGAGGGGGGTCATTTGGAGGAAGCTAAGGAGGCGGTTAGTGACTGTGGTGGGGTGGGGACCACGACCAGTGCCGGAGCCGCCACCGTGGAAGGAAGCCCACCCAGACCCTCCCCTAGACTGTGTGCTGGTGCGCCCGGAGTTCGCACCTTAAGGGGGGGGTTATGTCACGCCCTGGCCTTAGTATTGTTTGTTTTCTTTATTATTTTAGTTAGGTCAGGGTGTGACATGGGGAATGTTTGTGTTTTATCGGTTTTGGGTGGTTATATGGTAAAGGGGGTGTTGGGTGTAGTGTATGGGTTTGTGTTGAGTGTATGTGTCTAGCTGTGTCTATGTTGGTATAGTTGTCTAGGAGAGTCTATGGTTGCCTGAATGGGTTCCCAATTAGAGACAGCTGATTTCTGTTGTCTCTGATTGGGAGCCATATTTAGGTTAGCCATAGGCTTTCGTTTGTATATGTATATGTCGACGTCGACGTAAGTAGTTTGTGTGTGCACTTACGTTTGAAGTTTCACGATCGTTTGTTGTTTTTGTTAGTGTTGTTTAAGTGTTTCGTGTTCATCTTCGTCGTTGTAATTAAAGAAGATGTATTCATATCATGTTGCGCCTTGGTCCTCTCATTCATGTCAACACGATCGTGACACCTCAACAGTTCTCACCTTTCTAAATGCAGAGAAAGTGGCTTTTCATGTCATGTCTAACAAGTGGCACCTAGAATACACACTCCTCTAATCCTTTACAAATCAGTGTCAATCTGTACAATACCAGAAAAATGAAGGGGTGAATACTAACTTCCAGTTAAATCAAATGTTTACTTACTCATGCATGATGTCAATGGGAGACCAAGGGAAATGTCGACTTAGGTGGAAGTTAGGATTTGCCCAAAAGTGAGAGAGAACAAATGAAAGAGGCTGCTCTTCAACCTGGTTCTTCACTGGAGTCACATATCCATATGGACTCCAGTCCCACGTCTCGGGAGCTGCTGAGAGACTGCAGTTCCACTTCGAGAGAGGGATCCCATCCAGGCGTTTCTCCTCCTCAGCAGCAGTAACAGTCAGCAAGGCATTGTACTTTATTTGTCTGGAACACAGAATTAACAATATAATACTAGAATTGCTCAGTTTTGGAAAATACTGACTTTATGACAAAGTTATCCTACTTACACATTTTTATCAATTTTGGCACTAGAATATATGTTTATGACTATTATTGATGCCACATAGGCCTTTTTCAACCAGAGAAGTTGTTTATTTGAATCAGCTCCTCTTTAATATTAAGTTGTAAAATACTGAACTTCCCCTTTATCTGGGACTTAGTAAAACAATCTGTAAAAGCTTCTCTCTTTCCTATTTATATTTTGTTTATTTCTTAAATTCATGTTTCATGCTCATGCAATTGCTGGTCCAATTACAATTGTGGGTTGTCTTACCATGTCTCCAAACTGGTTCATTCCCAGAGTGAAGGTGTGCTTGTCCATTCCTGCCTCCAGGTTGTGTTAACGGATGAGGCGTTGGTTTGTCTCCCAGATCATCCTTCTTGAAGCCCTCATCCACCTGAGAAAGACAAGTCAAAGGCCCTTCAAGTTATTGATGTCATGATTAATCTCTATGGGGCAAATTTTAACACAAGGGTGATACGCACATCCTAAACTACCCCTTAGGTCACATTTTCACCCAGCTAGCACACTTGGTTCCTTGGTAGTTGTGGGAACGTACATTTATGGTTTCCCATTGCTTCTGGGAATGAAGGCATACGTTTCCTGACTGGTAAAACTGAACTTTTTTTTAAAATCTGAGAACGGAAGTGAACATTTAGCCTGTTCTGGGAATGTTAAATTATTGGTTGCAGAGAGGTTCTGAGAACATTTTACAATGGTTCCCTGAAAGTTTTCCTGGGAGATTTTATTAACGTTCTGAGAATGGAAATTCTAGACTATTTGAAGGCAATTTAATAACGTTTTGAGAACATTCTCTAAATGTTGTGAATGTTTTGAACAAAAAGTAAGTTATTTAATCATTTCCTTAACCTGTTTGGGCTGCAAGCTGAATATTGAAAAAACTGGAAAATATGTGCACATTTTCAAACGGCCTCCTAAGAAACTTTTTATTTTACAATATGCATATATTTACTACTGTTGGATAGATAACAGTCTATAGTTTCTAAAAAGGTTTGAATTGTTTCTCTAAGTCGAACAGAAATATTTTTACAGCCATTTTCCCAGCCGAATTGAGATTTCCAAAATGCGATGTGTCTCTTTAAGACCTTGTCTATAAAAGGTCATTAGACTTAGGACCATAGAAACACGTCACACGCCTTCATCAGGCTGTAATGCGGAAGTGAGAATTGAAAGCAGTCGAATATCTCGTCCATGGACTGAATAACACACCTTCTTGTGAGACCTGCGCAGTTAAAAAAAAAATCCGGGCGCGAAGCATAATTTGGTCTCGGCTACTGGAAGAAGGTCGATAACGGTGAATATGATCTCTGACTTCCATATTATTTGATACATGTCACAAAATCATCCTAAAGTATGTTTTTTCAATATACTTTAATTATATTATTGCAATTTATTCTGGACTTTAGATGTCATGCGACGGAAGAATTTTTTGAAGAAAGACAGATTAGCGCCGCAATGCTATTGTGCTTGCTAACCAAAGAGGGAAATAGTTCGTTCTGGAACCCAACTAAAGACTCTACTGGACATTGGACCCCGTTACAACATTCTGATGGAATATCAACAAAGATAAGGACCCAATTTGGGATGCTTTTTCATATATCTGTCGAACTGTTGTATGCTAACTCTGCTAACTGTGCTAGGCTAGCGCTTGACTTATGCTAGTGCTGCCTTATGCTAGCTTATGTTGTTAGCTAATATAACGATATATTGTGTTTTCGCTGTAAAACACTTCAAAAATCGGAAATATTGGCTTTATTCACACGATATCTGTCTTTCATTAGCTATCCACCATATGTTTTTCTGAAATGTTTTATGAGGTGTAATTAGTAGTCGACGTTGGTGTATGTATTTTCTCTGGCTACTCCCGTCTGGATTCAGACTGTAGTTATGTGGTAGCATTTATGGTAGCATCAATGTAAAACTGATTTATAGCTAAAATATGCACTTTTTATGAACAAAACATAGATTTATTGTGTAACATGTTATATGACTGTCATCTGAGGTAGTTTTTTCTGGGTTCTTTAGGTTGGTTTTAGTTTATTTCGGTTGGCTTGTGCATGCTACTTGAATCATAATTCATACATCATAATCATATTCATACGTGTCTGTCCACTTTTGTATTTGGTGGTGAGCTAACATAAATATATGTGGTGTTTTCTCTGTAAAACATTTAAAAAATCGGACATGTTGGCTGGATTGACAAGATGTTTATCTTTCAAATGCTGTATTGGACTTGTTAATGTGTGAAAGTTAAATATTTTTAAAAAATAGATTTTGAATTTCGCGCTCTGCAGCTGTTGTCATTTTCGTTCCGATTTCGGGCTTGCAGCCCAAACAGGTTTTAACTTTGACTGAATGTTTGAATAACACTTTTAATAACACTAGCTTAGTTTGAGTTACCTGTTTTGAACTCCAAGCCAGTGGTATAAAGTACTTAAGTAAAATACTTTAAAGTACTACTTAAGTAGTTATTTTAGGGTATCTGCACTTTACTTTACTATTTTTGACAACTTTTACTTTTACTACATTCCTAAAGAAAATAATGTACTTTTTACTCATTACATTTTGAATGGCTAGCAGGACAGGAAAATGTTTAAATTCATGCACTTATCAAGAGAATATCACTGGTCATCCCTATTGCCTCTGGTCTGGCGGACTCACTAAACACAAATGCTTAGTTTGTAAATTATGTCTGAGTGTTGGAGTGTGCCCCTGGCTATCCTAAATCAAATAAAAAATGTAATTGTGTTGCTGGTTTGCTTAAGAATTAACGTTCTTCTGTAGGAATTTCAGTACTTCAGCATAACGTTTCCTACAGGTTTCCTCATGGCTCTATTTAAAGTAATTTTCTCAAGTTGTTCCGAGAACGTTAAGAAACAACGTTCTTCTGTGGGAATTTCAGTGCTTCAGCATAATGTGTCCTACCGGTTTTCTCATGGTTCTATTAAAAGTAAAGTTCTCAAATTGTTCAGAGAACTTTAAGAAACAACATTCTTCTGTGGGAATTTCAGTACTTCAGCAAAACATTTTCTGCAGATTTCCTCATGGTTATATTTAAAGTGTTCTCAGAACATTCCTGTTCTTAGAACATTAATAAAATGTTCCATAAACACCACAAGACAACTGTAGTAACAATCAAAGAACTTTCTAGGAATGTTATTTAAAAACATATACATTCCTTTCTCAGCGTCAACAAAACTTTCTATCCTCTATCTTGTTAAGTGTGTTCGGGTGTGTTGGCCGGGGCTATTAATTGGCCACACCTGATGTTATCCTGTCTAGGATCAGCGTGGCGCTAGCGGCACACCCCCCCCCCCCCCCACTGAAAAACCAGTGCCGCGAAATTCAAAAAAAATATTTTTTTAAAATATTTAACTTTCACACATTAAAGTCCAATACAGCTAATGAAAGACACAGATCTTATGAATCCAGTCAACATTTCCGATTTTTAAAATGTTTTACAGGGAAGACACAATATGTAAAGATGTACATCTATTACCTAAAAACACATTAGCATAATCCACCATCTTTTATTTGTCCACCAACACCAGTAGCCATCACCAATTCGGCTAAACTAAGATATTTATAGCCCCTAACCAACAAAAAAACTCATTAGATGACAGTCTGATAACATATTTATGGTATGGGATAGGTTTTGTTAGAAAAAAGTGCATATTTCAGGTATATGGCATAGTTTACAATTGCACCCACCATCACAAATGGACTAGAATAATTACAATGAGCAACGTGTTTACCTAACTACTAATCATCAAACATTTCGTAAAAATACACAGCATACACGAATCGAAAGACACAGATCCTGTGAATACAGACAATATTTCAGATTTTCTAAGTGTCTTACAGCGAAAACACAATAAATCGTTATATTAGCTTAGCACATAGCAATTAGCAGCCCAGCATTGATTCTAGCCAAAGTGAGCGATAAAAGTCAACATCGCCAAAAGATATTAATTTTTTCACTAACCTTCTCAGAATTCTTCCGATGACACTCCTGTAACATCACATTACAACATGCATATACAGTTTGATCGAAAATGTTTATATTTAGCCACCAAAATCATGGTTAGACAATGTGAAATGTAGACAAGCTGGTAAAGAAAACGTCCTTGCGCCACTTAGACAGTGATCTACTCTTATACATAAATACTCATAAACGTGACTAAAAAATATAGGGTGGACAGGGATTGATAGACAATTTAATTCTTAATACAATTGCGTTATTACATTTTTTAATTTATCCTTACTTTTCAATACAGTTTGCGCCAAGCGAAGCTACGTCAAAAAACATGGCGTCCTAAGCCACTAAAATGTTTCGACAGAAACACGATTTATCATAATAAAAATGTCCTACCTTGAGCTGTTCTTCCATCAGTATCTTGGGCAAAGGATCCTTTCTTGGGAGAAATCGTCTTTTGGTGGAAAGCTGTCCTCTTGCCATGTGGAAATGTCAACTACGTTCGGGATGAACTGAAAAGCGTGCCCAACTTTTCACATCGTTGCAAAAATAAATGTCCCAAAATCGCACTAAACGGATATAAATTGCTATAAAACGCTTTAAATTAACTACTTTGTGATGTTTGTAACTCCTATAACGAGTGAAAAGATGACCGGAGAAATATAACAGGCTAAACTAACGCTTGGAACAGGAGAGGGTCGGTGTCTTCCACGCGCGTTACGCAGCAAGAAAAGACTTGCTAGCTAAAGGTTTTTTTCATTTGTAGGGCCTGTGAACGAGCAATCGAGCCCGTTGGAATCGTCATCACGTAAAGGCATCCAGGGGAAGACGTAAGAAGTGTCCGTATAGTCATAGCAACGACAGTGCCCGTTTAAATGACTTCAGAAAAGTGGCCAACGTTTCTCAAATCTGACTCCATGTCAGGGAAATTGCTGTAGAATGGGCTCTGTTCCACTTAGAGACAAAATTTCAACTCCTATAGAAACTATAGACTGTTTTCTATCCAATAATAATAATAATATGCATATTGTACGATCAAGGATTTTGTGGGAAGCCGTTTAAAAAATTAGCCACATTAGCATAAATAGTCTAAACAGCGCCCCCATCCCCAACAGGTTAATGAGTGCCTGTTTCCTTTGAAATACGGTCTGTTTGAACAGACTAAAATGAATAGCTTTGTATGAATTTAAAAAAACATGGCACGCTTCCTTCATCCTGGTGGAGCAGTGGACTAATTCCACGGTTAGAGACTCGAAATCATAGGTTTGATGCTGAGCCTCAATAAATAATGAATGTGTTTGCACAATTAATGCCTAAGCAAATTCATGTCCATGTGTCCTCTCTATGCATGGAGCAGTGGTGGAAAAAGTACCCAAATTTCATACTTGAGTAAAAGTAACCCAGTAAAATACTACTTGAGTAAAAGTCTAAATTTATTTGGTTTTAAATATACTTAAATATCAAAAGTATAAATAATTTCAAATTGCCTATGTTAACCTTCTCTAAACTATTTGAGAACATTCCCAATGTCAAACCAATTAGAAAACATTTCTAGCATTCAATTAAATGTTACCATGTTTGAACATTTAGGAAACTTTCTGTTAAGGTAATGAAATTCCAAGAAAATAAAGTGAATTTGTCAAGTTCCTTAAATGTGCTGAGAATGTTTCAAAGCCAAGCAACTATCCTGCACCATTCACAGAACATTGTATGTAAAATAACCATAGGACAACCACACTTTCACCAAGCTCTAAGAAACATATGGTTCTCAGAACATTATGTGCTACCAAATTCACATAGAACTGTGTGTTATAGATCTGTCATCTGTCATTAGGCAAACTAATAGAATTTTAGCAACCAGGAAGCCGTGGAGCGATTTCTGCATAATGCCTCTTTAAGTGAAAGTTAGTATGATCATATGATTGGCATACTGTGTTTGCCGTAGGCTCTAAGTAACCTTGGAATACTGTTTACTGTGTTGGGTTTTCCACTCCTCCCAGATGCCATCCAGCTCAGCGCCCAGTGGTTGTTTGAAAGAGGACACCACTGCACACAGTGCCATTAGTATAAGTTTCACCTGCATCCCGCACACACACACACACACACACACACACGCACACACAGTTAGTATTTATAGTTGCATTCTCTGTCAATTGTAAATGTGAAAAGTTGCCTGAGTAAAATGTTTTAACCTTTAATAAGTACCTTGTGAAGACAGCAGAATAATGTAGCGCTGAAAAACCACATAAAGTCGTTACCTGGGTTTGAATGCTCCTGCCTCGATGTGAGGGGAAAATGAAAGCAATGTAACGGTTTATAGTTTTTATGCTTCCTCTTTACTGTATCAAGCCTACTGATGTTTCTGATGTGGGTGGTGTTATATAAGGATCATAGTAAACCTAGATCCTGTTTTTAAACATCTGTTATGAAAGAACAAGTTCCTCTTCATGAGAGTTAGTTTCAATCATCATCTCTATAAAGGTTTTTATGGTCCAGTTTGTAATATTTTCCATAGAATATGTGTTATAATGATATAGGCATGTGCTTTAATTATGGGAATATATATTATGGAGGTACAGTAAATCTAAATAAGGGGTAAACATGATTGACACCCCTGTTTTCAATACCGTTCAATACCTCAACTTGCTAGGAAAACAGCACTGAGCCTCTTTCCAACACATTGGGAGGGATCTTAGACCATTTCTCCATACAGAATCCTTCCAGATCCTTGATATCCTTCGTCTGTGCTGATGGACAGCTCTCTTCAATTCAAACCACAGGTTTTCAATGGGTTTCAAGTCCATAGACTTTTGTGGCTAATTAATAATTTCTTTGTGGATTTTGATGTGTGCTTGGGGTTATTGTCTTGCTGGAAGATCCACTTGCGGCCAAGTTTCATAAGATAAAAGATCCACCACTTTATTTTACAGTAGGTCAATCAATCAAGTTTATTTTATATAGCCCTTCGTACATCAGCTAATATCTCAAAGTGCTGTACAGAAACCCAGCCTAAAACCCCAAACAGCAAGCAATGCAGGTGTAGAAGCACGGTGGCTAGGAAAAACTCCCGGGAAAGGCCAAAACCTAGGAAGAAACCTAGAGAGGAACCAGGCTATGAGGGGTGGCCAGTCCTCTTCTGGCTGTGCCGGGGGGAGATTATAACAGAACATGTCCAAGATGTTCAAAATGTTCATAAATGACAAGCATGGTCAAATAATAATCAGGAATAAATGTCAGTTGGCTTTTCATAGCCGATAATTAAGAGTTGAAAACAGCAGGTCTGGGACAGGTAGGGGTTCCATAACCGCAGGCAGAACAGTTGAAACTGGGACAGCAGCAAGAAATGGACTGGGGACAGCAAGGAGTCATCATGCCCGGTAGTCCTGACGTATGGTCCTAGGGCTCAGTTCCTCCGAGAGAGAGAAAGAAAGAAGGAGAGAATTAGAGAGAGCCAAGATGTTCAAAATGTTCATAAATGACAAGCATGGTCAAATAATAAATCAGGAATAAATGTCAGTTGGCTTTTCATAGCCGATCATTAAGAGTTGAAAACAGCAGGTCTGGGACAGGTAGGGGTTCCATAACTGCAGGCAGAACAGTTAGGTATGGGGTTATTATCTGGTTATTATCTACTTATGCATTCTCGTTTCAATGCGAAACCCACCACTGGAGTGAGAAGCCAAATAACTATATTTTCATATCATCCAACAAATGTAAATGACTGGAGTTTGCTAAATGGCATTGGCACTTGGATTGGAACTGGTGCATTGGTCAGATGACATGAAAATAGAGCTCTCTGGCCACCCACACCAGTGATGGGTTTGACATCGAAATGAGAATGCATAAGCAGAAAATAACCCCATACCTACAGTAAAATATGGTGGTGGGTCTTTGACGTTATGGGGCTATTTTGCTGGCACTGTTCCCTTCCAACTCATAAAACATTTTAGAAAAAGGTTCAGTGTTGTTTTACAGGTTAGGTAATGAAAGGTATTGAAAGGTCAATCATCGTCTTGCCCTGATCTGTTTCACCTGTCTTTGTGATTGTCTCCACCCACCTCCAGGTGTCACCTGTTTTCCCCATTAGTCCCCGGTGTATTTATCCCTGTGTTTCCTGTCTCTCTGTACCAGTTTGTCTTGTTTTGCCAAGTCAACCAGCGGTTTTACTAGCTCCTATTTTACCCAGTCTCTGTTTTTTTCCTAGCCCTTCTGGTTTTGACCCTTGCCTGTCCTGATGCCGTATCCACCTGCCTGACCACTCTGCCTGTTCTGACCTCGAGCCTGCATATCCCCTTGTACTGTTTGGACTCTGATCTGGTTTATAAACTCTCGCCTGTCCCCGACCTGCCTTTTGCCTACCCCTTTTGTTACAATAAATATCAGAGCTCAACCATCTGCCTCCTGTGTCTGCATTTGGGTCTCGCCTTGTGCCCTTATAATCATTTGTCAATACGTGTCAATAAATTTGACATCTACCTTTTTGAGAAATGTTTGTATTACTTGTCAAACAAAATCTTTTTCTCTGACCAATTGAATTAGTAGGAAACAATATAATTTCCCAAATTGTTTTGGCGTACAATACAGCTCAGTATTTTATATTATATCTTTGTCAATAATTATGTAACCTACTGTATGTTCCCTTAAAGCACAATGCAAGCATATTTTTAGCAGCCTGTACATAGTGTATTTTACATATTTGGCATTCACTCAAAAATTGGCACACAAATGACCACATGGTGGTGCTAGCTAGGGAACAACAAAATCAACTTGTATTTGTTACATGCGTCGAATACAACAGGTGTAGACCTTAAAGTGAAATGCTTACTTACAAGCCCTTAACCAACAATGCAGTTTTAAGAAAATACCAACAACAACAAAAAAGTAGATGATAAGAATAACAAATAAGTAAAGAGCAGCAGTAAATAACAATAGCGGGGCTAAATACAGGGGTTACCGGTACAGAGTCAATGTGTCACGTTCCTGACCTATTTCTGTTAGTTTGTTATATGTGTTAGTTGGTCAGGACGTGAGTTTGGGTGGGCATTCTATGTTTTCTGTTTCTGTGTTGGTTTTTGGGTTGCCTGGTATGGCTCTTAATTAGAGGCAGGTGTTTGGCGTTCCTCTAATTAAGAGTCATATTTAGGTAGGCGTTGTCACAGTGTTCGTTGTGGGTGATTGTCTTCCGTGTCTGTGTAATTGTTTGCACCATACAGGACTGTTTACGGTTTGTGTAGCCTATGTTCCTATTCGTGCGTTTTTCTTGTTTTATGTAAGTACGTCGTCTAGGTCTGTCTATACCGTTTGTTGTTTTTGTTAGTTAATCAAGTTCGTGTTTCGTTAATAAAATATGTCTGTTCTTTACGCTGCGCCTTGGTTCCTTCAATACTCCTCC
Source organism: Salvelinus fontinalis (assembly GCF_029448725.1). NCBI lineage: Eukaryota > Metazoa > Chordata > Actinopteri > Salmoniformes > Salmonidae > Salvelinus > Salvelinus fontinalis. The sequence continues at coordinate 12,774,963 of NC_074667.1, forward strand.
TCTTCAGATGAAGAGGAGGAGGACTGCCGTTACAGAATCACCCACCAAGAATCCAGAACCAAGCAGCGTAATTTGGAGCAACGGGAAAGTATACAGGACTTGTGGAGTTGGGAGCAAATATTTAACGGAGAAGGACCATGGGCTAAAGTGAATCACCGTCCATGGGAACAGCTGGAGGCAGCTCGGAGAGTGGAGGAAAAGAGAGAGAGGAACCGGAGTTATGAGGGAACGCGTCTTGCAGGGAAGCCCAAAAAGCCCGTGAGTAACACCCAAAAATTTCTTGGGGGGGGGGGGGGAGGCTAAGAGGTAGTGGGCCAAGGGCAGGTAGGAGACCTGCGCCCACTTCCCAGGCTTACCGTGGAGAGCGGGAGTACGGGCAGGCGCCGTGTTACGCAGTAGAGCGCACGGTGTCTCCTGTACGAGTGCATAGCCCAGTGCGAGTTATTCCACCTCCCCGCACTGGTAGGGCTAGATTGGGTATTGAGCCAGGTGTCATGAGGCCGGCTCAACGCGTCTGGTCTCCAGTGCGTCTCCTCGGGCCGGCATACATGGCACCTGCCTTACGCATGGTTTCCCCGGTTCGCCTACATAGGCCGGTGCGGGTTATTCCACCTCCCCGCACTGGTCTGGCGACCGGGAGCATTCAACCAGGTAAGGTTGGGCAGGCTCAATGCTCAAGAGAGCCAGTACGCCTCCACGGTCCGGTATTTCCGGCGCCACCTCCCCGCCCCAGCCTAGTACCTACAGTGCCTACACTACGCACTAGGCTACCAGTGCGTCTCCTGAGCCCTGTTCCTCCTCCACGCACTCTCCCTGTAGTGCGTGTATCCAGTTCGGTGCCTCCAGTTCCGGCACCACGCACTAAGCCTCCTGTGCGTCTCCAGAGCCCTGTACACACTGTTTCTTCTCCCCCTACTAATCCTGATGTGCTTGTCCTCAGCCCGGTGCCACCAGTGTCGGTACCACGCACCAGGTATAGAGTGGGCTTTGAGAGTCCAGTGTGCCCTGTCCCTGCACTAGTATGAAGGTGCGTGTCCTTAGCCCGGTGCCTCCAGTTCCGGCACTACGCACCAGGTCTACAGTGCGCCTTATCCGGCCAGAGCCATCCGTCTCCCCAGCGCCATCTGAGCCATCCGTCTCCCCAGCGCCATCTGAGCCATCCGTCTCCCCAGCGCCATCTGAGCCATCCGTCTCCCCAGCGCCATCTGAGCCATCCGTCTGCCATAAGCCTGCAAAGCCGCCCGTCTGCCATGAGCCTGCAAAGCCGCCCGTCTGCCATGAGCCTGCAGAGCCGTCCGCCAGACAGGAGCCGCTAGAGCCGCCCGCCAGACAGGAGCCGCTAGAGCCGTCCGTCAGACAGGATCTGCCAGAGCCGCCAACCAGACAGGATCTGCCAGAGCCGCCAACCAGACAGGATCTGCCAGAGCCGCCAACCAGACAGGATCTGCCAGAGCCGCCAACCAGACAGGATCTGCCAGAGCCGCCAGCGAGCCATGAGCGGCCAGAGCCGTCAGAGAGCCATGAGCGTCCAGAGCCGTCAGAGAGCCATGAGCGTCCAGAGCCGTCAGCCTGCCATGAGCGTCCAGAGCCGTCAGCCTGCCATGAGCGTCGAGAGCCGTCAGCCAGCCATGAGCGTCGAGAGCCGTCAGCCAGCCATGAGCGTCGAGAGCCGTCAGCCTGCCATGAGCGTCCAGATTCGTCAGTCAGCCATGAGCTGCCCTTCAGCCAGAAACGGCTATATACCCAGAACTGCCCCTCAGTCCAGAGCTGTCTCTCTGTCCGGAGCTGCCCCTCTATCCTGATCTCCCTCTCTATCTTGAGCTACCTCTATTTTCTGATCTATCCCTCTGTCTGGTGCTATCCCTCTGTCTTGATTTATCTCTCTGTCCCGGTGCTGTCCCTGTCATTGATGTTACTAAGAGGATTTTGTGGGGGTAAATCATACCGCTCAGAAAGGAGAAGCGTTCTGTCTTCTAGAGATGAACGTACTTTGGTGCGAAAAGTGCAGATCAATCCCAGAACAACAGCAAAGGACCTTGTGAAGATGCTGGAGGAAACAGGTACAAAACAATCTATATCCACAGTAAAACGAGTCCTATATCGACATAACCTGAAAGGCTGCTCAGCAAGGAAGAAGCCACTGCTCCAAAACGGCCATAAAAAAGACAGACTATGGTTTGCAACTGCACATGGGGACAAAGATCATACTTCTTGGAGAAATGTCCTCTGGTCTGATGAAACAAAAATATAACTGTTTGGTCATAATGACCATCGTTATGTTTAGAGGAAAAAGGGGAAGGCTTGCAAGCCGAAGAACACCCTCCCAACTGTGAAGCACGAGGGTGGCAGCATCATGTTGTGGGGGTGCTTTGCTGCAGGAGGGACTGGTGCACTTCACAAAATAGATGGCATCATGAAGAGGAAAATTTTGTGGATATATTGAAGAAACATCTCAAGACATCAGTCAGGAAGTTAAAGCTTGGTCGCAAATGGGTCTTCCAAATGGACATTGACCCCAAGCATACTTCCAAAGTTGTGGTAAAATGGCTTAAGGACAACAAAGTCAAGGTTTTGGAGTTGCCATCACAAATCCCTGACCTCAATCCCATAGAAAATGTGTGGGCAGAACGGAAAAAGCGTGTGCGAACAAGGAGGCCTACAAACCTGACTCAGTTACACCAGCTCTGTCAGTAGGAATGGGCCAAAATTCACCCAACTTATTGTGGGAAGCTTGTGGAAGGCTATCCAAAACGTTTGACCCACATTAACAATTTAAAGGCACTGCTACCCAAAACTAATTGAGTATATGTAAACCTCTGACCCACTGGGAATGTGATGAATGAAATAAAAGCTGAAATAAATGATTCTCTCTACTATTATTCTGACATTTCATATTCTTAAAATAAAGTGGTGATCCTAACTGACCTAAGACATGGAATTTTTATTAGGATTAAATGTCAGGAATTGTGAAAAACTTAGTTTAAATGTATTTGTCTAACGTGTATGTAAACTTCCGACTTCAACTGTATGTAATCATATAGTAACCAAAGAACTGTTAAATCAAAATATATTTTATTTTTGAGATTCTTCAAAGGCACCCTTTGCCTTGATGACAGCTTTGCACACTCTTGGCATTCTCTCAACCAGCTTCATGAGGAAGGCATTTAAATTAACAGGCGTGCCTTGTTAAAAGTTCATTTGTGGAATTTCTGGTCAGTCAGTGCGGAAAATGGTATGCAAAATGGAGTGGGTCTAGGGTTTCTGGGATAATGGTGTTGATGTGAGCCATGACCAATCAGTCAAATGTATTTATAAAGCCCTTCTTACATCAGCTGATGTCACAAAGTGCTGTACAGAAATCCAGCCTAAAACCTCAAACAACAAGCAATGCAGATGTAGAAGCACAGTGGCTAGGAAAAACCCCCTAGAAATCCAGAACCTAGGAAGAAACCTAGAGAGGAACCAGGCTATGAGGAGTGGCCAGTCCTCTTCTGGATGTGCCGGGTGGAGATTACAACAGAACATGGCCAAGATGTTCAAATGTTCACAGATGACCAGCATTGTCAAATAATAATAATCACAGGGGTTGTCGAGGGTGCAACAGGTCAGCACCTCAGGAGTAAATGTCAGTTGGCTTTTCATAGCCGATCATTCAGAGTATCTCTACACCTCCTGCTGTCTCTAGAGAGTTGAAAACAGCAGGTCTGGGACAGGTAACAAGTCCGGTGAACAGGTCAGGGTTCCATAGCCGCAGGCAGAACAGTTGAAACCGACCAGCCTTTCAAAGCATTTCATGGCTACAGACGTGAGTGCCACAGGTTGGTAGTCATTTAGGCTGGTTACCTTAGTGTTCTTGTGCACAGGGACTATGGTGGTCTGCTTGTAACATGTTGATATTACAGAATCAGACAGGGAGTGATTGTAAATGTCAGTGAAGACACTTGCCAGTTGGTCAGCACATCCTTCCGCTTCTGAGTTTTTTCTATCAATTACCGGTAACTGAAAGCATATCTATTGCTCTGAATCTACCATGTATCCTAAACTACTGAGGGTGACAACATTTACTGAGGGTGATTACATTTTGGATTATGTTGGGATGTTAGATAATCAAATAGACATCTCAATGTTTTGAGAAACTGCTGAAGAGATAGAACATTGCTGAGCAAGTTGGTGAGGTGTACTCACTTTTGAGGACTCAAGTACAAATACTATCTAACAAAAGTGGGGCAATAGGGCTGTCACGATCGTCTTTGGGAGAGAGAGAGGACCAAGGCGCGGCGTGTGCAAAATACATCTTCATTTATTTAGAAGACAGGAAAAACCACACGAAACACACACTAGACACAACTAACAAAATAACAAACTGACGACCGTGAAGCTATATCTACCAATAGTGCTGACACAAACACTACACAGACACAGACAATTACCCACAAATGCATGATGCACATGGCTGCCTTAAATATGGCTCCCAATCAGAGACAAATGAAAGACATCTGTCTCTGATTGAGAACCACTCAGGCAACCATAGACATACCTAGAAACATTCACTCAACACAAACTCATACACTACACCCAACACCCCCTTTACCATATAACCACCCAAAACGACAAAACACAAACATTCCCCATGTCACACCCTGACCTAACTAAAATAATAAAGAAAACAAAGAATACTAAGGCCAGGGCGTGACAGGCTTGAAATGACAAATGCTTTCGAAATACAATTACAATCAAATTATAGATGACATACTATAAGATTTTAGATTTCTTGTAATTGTATAATAAATATGATCATCCTTAGTGACTGTTTAATATTGGCACTATTTTATTTAACTGTCAGAGGATTTTCTCCTAAACGTCCACTGAGCAGCGCAGACACCATTCAAATGTGTGCACACTTGATACAACTTCAGCTTTAAGCAAAAAGTGATTTAATCCGTCTGTGACCAAGAGAAAGGGGTCCTCATTCAGTTCTATTCAATTCTTTAATTTTTCTTCGTGTTGAGAGCGCTAAATCTGGCTGAGAATATCATACATTTGCCGTCTCCCAAACTGAGGTGGGTTCAGTTCGCTTGAATGTTTTCTACGTGGCGGAACGGTTTGTATTGAACAACACGTTTCCCTATTGAGGATTTCAATAGCAGTCAACTGGATGAGGATTCCTATGAGTTGGGAGCAATCATCCAATGAAGAAGAAGAAAACAAAATAATTTAAAATGGGTAGTGCCATTCTGTCACAGACGCTATAATGGCACAGCTACAAAGATGAGTGCTCTATCTATCTCTCTGGCCTGTTGTTCACATGCATATCTGCCCTCACATTGGCTAGAATGGTCCCACCTAATCTCACCTCCTCCTGCCTGCATTCCATCTTTGAGGACATGTATTTCCATTGTTAGAGCGGTCAATCGACTATCCTGTTAATAAAATAGACCATCTTTGGTACAGCACCGTTTCCATTCAATTGAACGTTTGAGAGTGTAAAAACGTAGTGAACGCAGCCCTGGGCTCGCTCACTCAGAGGAAGAGATAATCAATGTTTTGTCTGGATAGGCCAGAAAATGTTATGCCACCTAAAGGGTGATGGCAGTTTGGTCTCTCATTCAATTAGTGATGGTGAACGGTCTGAGCTGGTGCACTTGTCTACCCAGTAGATTTGGTTTAGAAATATGATTTCCTTTGAGAACTGCACTAACACTTAAAGTAAAGCCAACAGGTGTAATGCTTTATTAATTGACATAACCATGTGTGAGCCCTTGTAATTTTAATGTCTTATCACAAGGCTTATAATATGTCTCTCTGTGTAGCACATGTTCAACTGACTCAATGTCTGTTATTTTAGTCAGAATCGTTATAAGAGGATAATAAGACATTCTGAGGGGTCATATCCATGCCTATGACAAGTCTTACAGTGCATTATAACTACACTAGCATGCTTTACTGTAAATGTCAGATATGAGCAGAGGATAAGACATGCATGTAATGTTCCTATACAAGCTATAATCAACGACGAGACAGCCTATAGGGATTAGGTCAGAGACTTGGCCGTGTGGCGCCAGGACAACAACCTCTCCCTCAACGTGATCAAGACAAAGGAGATGATTGTGGACTACAGGAAAAGGAGGACCAAGCAAGCCCCTATTCTCATCGACGGGGCTGTAGTGGAGCAGGTTGAGAGTTAAGTCCCTTTGATGTCCACATCAAGCATACCAAGACAGTCGTGAAGAGGGCACGACAAAACCTATTCCCCCTCAGGAGACTGAAAAGATTTGGCACGGGTCCTCAGATCCTCAAAAGGTTATACAGCTGCACCATCGAGAGCTTCCTGACTCGTTGCATCACTGCCTGGTATGGTAACTGCACGGCCTCCGAACGCAAAGCACTACAGAGGCTAGTGCGAACGGCCCAGGACATCACTGGGGCCAAGCTTTCTGCCATCCAGGACCTCTATAACGGCGGTGTCAGAGGAAGGCCCTAAAAATTGTCAAAGACTCCAGCCACCCTAGGCATAGACTGTTCTCTCTGCTACCGCACGGCAAGCGGTACTGGAGCACCAAGTCTAGGTCCAAGACGCTTCTAAACAGCTTCTACCCCCAAGCCATAAGACTCCTGAACAGCTAATCAAATGGTTACCCAGACCCCTATTTTACGCTGCTGCTACTCTCTGTTTATTATCTATGCATAGTCACTTTAATAAGTCTACCGACATGTACATATTATTTCAATTACCTTGACTAACCGGTGCCCCCGCACATTGACTCTGTACCGGTACCCCCTGTATATAGTGTCGCAATTGTTATTTTACTGCTGTTCTTTAATTATTTGTTACTTTTATTTCTTATTTTCTTAGGTATTTTTCTTAAAACTTCATTGTTGGTTAATGGCTTGTAAGTAAGCATATTACTGTAAGGTCAACCTGTTTTATACAGCGCATGTGACAAATACAATTAGATTTTATTTTATTTGATAATCACATATAAATACATTAGTAGGAGCAGTCAATGTATTTTTGATTGCCACTGGAGGGCACTACATCACACTAAACAAGGTGTGGGTGCTCCTTATGGGTAAATTGGGACCAAGTCAAGCACTGCTGTTCATTAGTCATCAGCACGAACATTGACAGAAATTACAGTTGGGGATCAGAACTGGGTCAAATAGGCCTACATGTAAAGTAATTTAGTTTTCCCAGTACAATGGATCTAATGGAAAAGTCCCAAAAGTGCAAATACCAATCTAAATTAAGCACACACAAAATAAACAATGTAATAAACAGATTACAAGCAGACCTTCAAATGAAGTGTAACAGAAGCATATTTTTTCCAACTGTTAATGGAATGTGCAAGTGACACAGCAGATTTTTTTATATCTAAAAAATAACATTTTTAGAGGAGTAGGATTTTGTATTAATGAATACATAATTGGTTGTTGCAGCAATTTTTTTTGTGAATGAATGATCCCTGACAGAGACTGGGACCGAGAGACTAAAAAACAGCTTCTATCTCAAGGACATCAGACTGATAAACAGCCATCACTAGCACATCAGCAGTGGCTGCCTTTAGACAATAGACATAGATTAGGAATCACTGTCCACTTTTAGAAATGGATCACCAGCCACTTTAATAATCTTCCATATCTAGCATTACTCATCTCATATGTATAAACCGCACCACACTATTCTACGGTATCTTAGTCACTTTTAAATTGTGTTTACATATTGCATCACCCATTTCATATATATATATATATATATATATATATATATATATATATATATATATATATATATATATATATATATACTGTATTGTATTCTATACTACACCACTGACTGTTAAACAGCCATCTCCAGCACATCAGAGGCTGCTGCCTATAGACATAGATTAGGAATCACTGGCCACAAGGAAATTAAACACTAGACACTTTATTAATGTCTCCGTACCTTGCATTACTCATCTCATATGTGTAAACTGTACTCTATACTATTCTACGGTATCAAGTGTCACTTTAATTGTATGTAAATATTGTATCACCCATCTCATGTGTATACTGTACTTTATACTATGCCACTGTATCTTAGTCCAATACCGCTCTGACATGAACTACCGTTCAAAAGTTTGGGGCCACTTAGAAATGTCCTTGTTTTTGAAAGAAAAGCAAGTTTTTTGTCCATTAAAAGAACATCAAATTGATCAGAAATACAGTTTCGACATTGTTAATGTTGTAAATTACTATTGTAGCTGGAAACAGCTGACTTTTTATGGAATATCTACATAGGCATACAGAGGCCCATTATCAGAAACCATCACTCCTGTGTTCCAATGGCACGTTTTGTTAGCTAATCCAAGTTCATCATTTTAAAAGGCTAATTGATCATTAGAAAACCGTTTTGCAATTATGTTAGCACAGCTGAAAACTGTTGTTCTGATTAAAGAAGCTTAATCTTAATCAATTCCTTACTTAGATGTGTATGTTTTTGGGGTATATATTGTGAAACTGTTAGATATTACTTGTTTGATATTACTGCACTGTTGGGAGCTAGAAGCACAAGCATTTCGCTACATCTGCTAAACACGTGTATGTGACCAACAACATTTGATTGGATTTGATATACTGTATCATTAGCCTATATAATATATAACGTGTCTTACTATGGTCATAAAATGTCCAATCAATAATTATGCAGACTAATAATTGTCTACTAGCTACAATGACATTGAGGTTAATTCAATTGAAATAATATTTTGATAATCCAACAATATTCAGCTCTGATTTTTTATTTACAATCAACCAATGGTCCGCGCCTTTGAAAAATCAAATGGTCTGCGGGCGCCCCTAGCGTCCAATAGTAGAACCGTGCCTCATTTGTGTGTGTGTGTGTGTGTGCGCTGAATAACGCCCCGCCCAGATTTGTGTTCCAATGCCTCCGTTTCAGCACTCTCGATTTGCTATCCTTGAGCTGCCTGCTACATTGACAACTTTCTGTGATATTGCGGAGAGTGGCTACGCGAGCAAGCATCACAGCCTATAGCCTGCTGCTACCCGGGGAGAGGCGATGATGGCGGCGGCCGTAGAGAGAGGAGGAGTGCGGGCCGCTTTCCTGAATCCAGGCAGCGGCGGCGGGATCGGTGGACCACCCCCGGCACCTATGGCTACTGCTCCTGGAGCCGCGGTTGGAGCAGGAGGCATGGGTTCGAATTCGGGTGGGTCAGATGGTCCCATGCCCGTGCCTATGAACCTTTTTGCAACGTGGGAAATAGACCGTTCATCTCCGAGTTGTGTTCCAAGGTAGGCTAAGCTACTTACATTGCCCAGCACACATGTAATCCTTTTTCTTTGTGAGTGGGCGTCTGTAGTAGTGTTTCCAATTCGGTGTGGTTGTTACAAGATAGCTAGGCTACATGTTTAGAACTGTTCCATGGTCTGTAGCAACAACCTCACACATCCATAACTGAATGACATTTGGTTGAGTTTGTTGTTGATGTAGGTCACTCGGACTAGACATTTAATTGCTCGGGATTTATCAAATCAAAGTCTGTTCTCGTAGTCTGCTTTGTTTATTTTAAGAATGTACGACAACAAAGAACAACATGACGATAAAGCTATCTTATTCCCACTGAAGGTTAGGCTATACGCAGACTGAACAAACGACCCCAAAAAAATATGTAATTGCATAGGCTAAATTGCTAGCTTGTTAATAATAATAGCCTACTTTAGTCTAATAATAGCCTACTTGTATTACTGTTTTGCTCTCCATAGAAAGCGTTTTCCTTGCATAGTCCCCTCTTGACTTTCAACGGGACACTTTCCCGTTATTTGATGCAGACAACCGTTATTCCAGGCTACATGGAGTTATTTTTCACCGCGTTAAACCGTTTGATATGAATTCCACGCACCCATAGCCTACATTCCAGACATGCATGGCAAAACAGACTTGATATGGAACTAGAAAATCTGTTTGCCAGGCAATGAAACTGCCTCGCGAATCAACAGGGAACTGCCAAAATAAAGGAAACACTTGAGTAAATGAGGAATACAAAGTATATTGAAAGCATGTGCTTCCACACATGTGTGGTCCCTCAGTTAATTAAGTAAATAACATCCCATCATGCTTAGGGTCATGTATAAAAATACCCATTGCCCATTATTTTGGCTACAATGGCTAGAAGAAGAGATTTCAGTGACTTTGAAATAGGTGTCTCAAATGAGCATAGGCTGTGTGCGTGTGTCGGTCACCATTTCTCAGCCCAATTGCGAACTGCGTAAAAATGTCATAATTCCGATATGACGTCATTGTTTTTGCACTTTCAACTGAGTTTAACTACAGCGCGGGATATGGTTTAATGTGCCAATAAATCAGCACAATATACTTTTTAGTTTTTTCAAATTGCCGGCATCTTGAAGCTTCATTAAAGTGGATCATGTAGGCTATACTTTGCTAATGACCATACCAAAAAAAGAGTGACAGAGAGCAATGTACAATATTGCGAACTTAGATAAACAAGGAATTTGTGGTAAGTGCATGGGGGCCGCCATCTTTATGCACCCCTGTTATTGAACACTGTCTGAGGCAGCATTTTCCTCCACCACCAACAAAACACCAAATTATGGAATTTCACATGGAAGAATGGTGTTGCAGAATCTATGACAAGGCACATTGAACCTATCCCGGCAGCTCATGGTGGCCCAATACCCTATTAAAGAGCCAGTGCAGTCAAAAACATGATTTTTCTGTGTTTTATATATATTTCCACACTGAGGTTGGAATAATATTGTGAACATGATTATAATACCCTTTTAGTGTAAGAGTTGTTTGAAAAACTGCCTGACATTTAAGCCTGTTTTGGTGGGATGGAGTTTTGGCTTTCCCTGTGATGTATTCCTTACACACCGATTCTGTTGCAAAACGTTTCTTAAACCTAAGAAAATGGAACGAAACTGGGAATGACCTACCTAAATTTGGCCAATGGAAGCTCCAGTTTACTGTTTGGACTAATGATTACACCCCTGGTGACATTGCCATGCAGTAAATTAGTTAATAGGCCTATTAAACAGAGAGTTCCAAATCTCTGCCAATAAGAGCTACTTTTCAGTTTTCCCCTCTCCACTCAGACCACTCCCAGACAGTCCGAGCAAAATTCTTGATTAAGAAATTGCTCTTTGCTAAGATGCTTTTTTTGTTTCTTTTTGAGAATTTGTAATTGAAAACAATCACAGTAAGGTACTTCATTGTTACCCAGAAATGATTTGATATTGAGATACAAATGATTGCATTTGACCTTTAAGACACTTTATGATAGTGTTTCCTTTATTTTGGCAGTTACCTACAGTATGTCAGCCTAATCTATTTGCTCTAATAACCCAGAAATCACAGGCTCAATGATGACAATAGAATTGGCTAATGATTACACCCAATAGCTCTCTTCTTGTATTTATAGGCTACTTAGCATTGTTTTTTGGTCCAACCCACTTACATTAGGCTTAGGCCTATTCACTCAACATTTGACAGCACTTTATTTGCACTGTCACAATAGTGTCATTAACATGTCATAGCATGTTCTTATTTCACCGAATGTCAAGTAACATTGTACAGAACACACATACAGTAGGTCTAACCACAGTCATAACTCTCTATATGCTTCATTGCCACATTTCGTGATTGAAACTGAAAATGATTTATGCTCTGCAGGCTAATTGAAGACAATTTCAATATCCATGATCCTAACTTTTGAACAAATTGTGCCTGTGTTTTTGCTCTCAGCTAAATGTATATTGTATGAGGTAACAGGCTTGCCAGGTTTTACCTGTTGATAAATGGCACGCCCTCTGTCATTACAGCAGTGACTTTGAGTTTTAGAAATACTTCATACATAAATACATTCTCATATATTTGATGTCCTTTTCCTCAATGTTCTTTATCATCTTTTTCAATCTATCCCCTTTAACTTGCAATCTTGAAATGTAACCCCCATGTAACACACACAAATTCTTCATGTATAGTTTAATAAAAAAAGTATTTACTTTGGCAGAGCAGAGTTGAAAGCGATTAAAAAAAATGCATATCATCGTATCATATTAGCTTTGTCTTGTTCTCGTACTCGCCTAACACATGTACACATACATTTTCAGTGGCTATGCCAGAAAGTGCCCCGCAGACGGTGAAAAGGAAAGGAAGTAATTGTGTTCACCGAGATGTTTTTTTTACTCTAGTGTCCTAAATCCACACTGCCATTTTCTCGTTCTCAGAATTCGTTCTATAACCCATTACAGCAGGGGTGTCAAACTCATTCCACGGAGGGCCTAGTGTCTGCAGGTTTTTGTTTTTTCCTTTCAATAAAGCCCTAGACAACCAGGTGTGGGGAGTTCCTAACTAATTAGTGATGTTAATTCATCAATCAAGTATAAGGGAGGAGCGAAAATCCGCAGACACTCGGCCCCCTGTGGAATGAGTTTGACACCTGTGCATTACAGGCTTGTGGGTACATTACTCCACTGTCACGCCCTGACCTTAGTTCCTTTGTTATGTCTCTATTTTGGTTTGGTCAGGGCGTGAGTTGGGGTGGGCATTCTATGATTTGTTCTATGTTTTATATTTCTATGTATTTGGCCGAGTGTGGTTCTCAGAAGCAGCTGTCTATCGTTGTCTCTGATTGAGAACCATACTTGGGTAGCCTCATCCCACCTGTGTTTTGGGGGTAGTTGTTTTCTGTTGCGTGTCTGCACCAGCCAGAACTGTTTCGGTCATTGTCTTTGTTATTTTGCTATTTCAGTGTTCATTTAATAAATATGGACACGTACCACACTGCACCTTGGTCCTCTCCTTCCTACAGCCGTTACATCCACAGTAATTCACAGTAGCCTACCCCTAAACCACGGTGCATGAAATGAAGAACAAATGGGATCTAGCAAAGATATTCAGATGGAGGAAAATTACTTAATTTTTTATAAACGGAGTGCGAAAATGCATAGATTTTAATAACGCCTTTTTTTGAAATTCTAATATAGGCTTGTCCTTTAAGATTGGCTGAGCATCTTTTCTAGATCCAATTTGTTCTTTATTTTATGCATCTTTTATTTAACTTTTCCCCAAATATGTTTTTTAGAGATACATTTTTCAATTTACAATTGAAGTCGGAAATTTACATACACCTTAGCCAAATACATTTCAACTCAGTTTTTCACAATTCCCGACATTTAATCCTAGTAAACATTCCCTGTCTTAGGTCAGTTAGGATCACCACTTTATTTTAAGAATGTGAAATGTCAAAATAATACTAGAGAATGATATATTTCAGCTTTTATTTCTTTTATCACATTCCCAGTGGGTCAGAAGTTTACATACACTCAATTAGTATTTGGTAGCATTGCCTTTAAATTGTTTAACTTGGGTCAAACGTTTCGGATAGCCTTCCACAAGCTTCCCACAATAAGTTCGGTGAATTTTGGCCCATTCCTCCTGACAGAGCTGGTGTAACTGAGTCAGTTTTGTTGGATTCTTGCTCGCACACGCTTTTTCAGTTCTGCCCACAAATTTTCTATAGGATTGAGGTCAGGGCTTTGTGATGGCCACTCCAATACCTTGACAATGTTGTCCTTAAGCCATTTTGCCACAACTTTGGAAGTATGCTTGGGGTCATTGTCCATTTGGAAGACCCATTTGCGACCAAGCTTTAACTTCCTGACTGATGTCTTGAGATGTTGCTTCAATATATCCACATAATTTTCCTTCCTCACGATGTCATCTATTTGTGAAGTGCACCAGTCCCTCCTGCAGCAAAGCACCCCCACAACATGATGCTGCCACCCCCGTACGTCACGGTTGGGATGGTGTTCTTTGGCTTGCAAGCTTCCCCCTTTTTCCTCCAAACATAACAATGGTCATTATGGCCAAACAGTTCCATTTTTGTTTCATCAGACCAGAAGACATTTCTCCAAAAAGTACAATCCTTGTTCCAATGTGCAGTTGCAAACCGTAGTCTGGCTTTTTTATGGCGGTTTTGGAGCAGTGGCTTCTTCAGGCCATGTCGATATAGAACTCATTTTACTGTGGATATAGATACTTTTGTACCTGTTTCCTCCAGCATCTTCACCTGTTTCCTCCAGCATCTTCACAAGGTCCTTTGCTGTTGTTCTGGGATTGACTTGCACTTTTCGCACCAAAGTACGTTTATCTCTAGGAGACAGAACGTATCTCCTTCCTGAGCGGTATGACGGCTGCGTGGTCCCATGGTGTTTATACTTGCGTACTATTGTTTGTACAGATGAACATGGTACCTTCAGGCATTTGAAAATTGCTCCCAAGACTGAACCATCCTTTTTTTCTGAAGTCTTGGCTGATTTATTTTGATTTTCCCATGATGTCAAGCAAATGGGCACCAAGTTTGAAGGTAGGCCTTGAAATGCATCCACAGGTACACCTCCAATTGACTCAGGCTAATTGACATCATTTATCAGAAGCTTCTAAAGCCATGACATAATTCTCTGGAATCTTCCAAGCTGTTTAAAGGCACAGTCAACTTAGTGAATGTACTGGAATTGTGATACAGTGAATTATAAGTGAAATAATCTGTCTGTATACAATTGTTGGAAAAATTACTTGTGACATGCACAAAGTGTACGTAAACTTCCGACTTCAACTGTAAATGTGTTTATTGGGGTTCTACATTTGAAAACAAGGATGGCCCAACTTGGACCATCATGGAGTTACAGTCAATCCTTCCAACTTCTCCGGTCTCGCTCCTGTGCTTCCCAATGCCCATGAACCTTGGCACCCATGTTTTGAACCCCATTGTTAAGAACTCGCTTAAAATCTGGTCCGAATTCAAAAATAACTTTAGCCTTAAACAAGCAAGCGGCTTCTCTCCATTAACATCTAATCATCTCTTCCCAGCGTCACATATTGACACGGCATTCCAGTTCTGGCATTGGAATGGTCTGGTGGTTTTTTGTGACCTATTTGTTGATAACACATTCGTCTCATTCGATACTCTGAGAGTTGACCATAATATTCCCATTACACACTTTTTTAGATACCTGCAAACACTCGAGCCTACTAAGTGTCCAGTTGAGAGGTGCTTAGATCTTAACCCTTATCTGAAGGGCACAATCTCCAGATTATACGACATAATACAGAACATTAATCCGCCTTCCTTTGCAAATACAAAACCTGCTTGGGAGCAAGACAGGTGGCGAGCTACCTGATGATATATGGCATAGTATTGAGCGTATCCACACATCATCATTTTGCATAAGGAATGGGCTTATTGGCACGATCGTTGTAATGATGTGAGACCAAGGCGCAGCGTGCATACTACGCCAAACCAACAGCGCTCTCTCTTCACTCTCCTCCAATTTGATCAACAACTCCTCGAAGGTCTCTGACTCACCCCTCAACTTAGCCGACTGCTCCATGTGCCCCCCCCCCCAAAGAAATTCTTGGGGGTTCTGTGGCCTACCTCCCCGACGTCGTTGCTGTCCTCCTAGGCGACTCCCGCCAAGGAAGGCGATCCTGTCCTGCCAGGATTTCCTCCCAAGTCCAAGATCTCTTCCCATCCAAGATCTCTTCCCATCCAAGATACTTCCTCCTCCTGGGCACGCTGCTTGGTCCTTTGTTGGTGGGATCTTCTGTCACGATCGTTGTAATGATGAGACCAAGGTGCAGCGTGCATAGAGTTCCACATAATTTTAATGAAGAGAAACTCACTCAACAAAAGCACAAACGAAACGTGACGCTACTGGAGTGCACAAAGGCAACTTACTGTAGACAAGATCCCACAACTAACAATGGGGAAAATGGCTACCTAAATATGATCCCCAATCAGAGACAACGATAAACAGCTGTCTCTGATTGGGAACCATATCAGGCCAACATAGACATACAAACACCTAGATGACTCACCCTAATCACTATCACGCCCCAACACAGAGAAAAACAGCTTACTATGGTCAGAGCGTGACACTTATTCAGTTTAAGGTTTTTCACCGTCTCCATTACTCAAATGACAGATTGGAAAAAATATACCCAAATGTTGACCCCAAGTGTTTGAGATGCCACAAGTCCAGCGACTGTGGGGCACATGTTTTGGTCATGCCAATCTTTGAGTGGCCTCTGGGACCCCAGAGGCATTCTCACATATGTGTAATACAACTGTTAGCCCCAACCCGGTCACTGCCATTTTTGGGGTACTTCCCCTAGACCAGAATGCTAACTCGCTGCTAGCTCACTGCCAGCTTGCCGCCTTGTCCTCTTTCACTGGAATTCTGCAAAGCCGCCCTCCTTTATGCAGTGGAGAAGGTTAGGTACACTGTGCATGGGTCCCGACAAAAGTTTGACTTAACCTGATCAGCATCTAGGGGCAACTTCACCCGACCTCGATTCCTCCATCTTTGGGGGGACAAGTATCTATTCATCCATAGAAGGACATTCTAGACATTTGAAACGTCTGTATGTTAAAAAGGAAGAGCTCGGCTTGTCTTCTGTCACATATCTTGGTCCAATCCACCTTTTCATCTCAGGCAAGGGGAACAGAATGGGTAGCCCATTCCAGAACAGATGGGAGGTCAGGGACCTCCACATACACATACGTGCACATGTGCATCAAACACATACACACTAAGGCTTGGAGATATGGCCTAAAAATCACATCTCGATCTTTTCAAAGTTATGGGCGATTCACGTTATACTGTATTCACGAGTCACTGAGCTTTTGAGTAAGGCCATTCTACTGCCAATGTTTGTCTATGGAGATTGCATAGTCAAATCAAAGTTTATTTGTCACGTGCGCCGAATACAACAGGTGTAGACCTTACAGTGAAATGCTTACTTACAGGCTCTAACCAATAGTGTGAAAAAGGTATGTGTGCGTGTGTGTGTGTGTGTAGGTAAGTAAAGAAATAAAACAACAGTAAAAAGACATTTGAAAATAAGAGTAGCAAGGCTATATACAGACACCGGTTAGTCAGGCTTATTGATGTAGTATGTACATGTAGGTATTGTTAAAGTGACTATGCATATATGATGAACTGAGAGTAGCAGTAGCGTAAAAAGAGATGTTGGCGGGTGGTGGGACATAATGCAGATAGCCCGGTTAGCCAATGTGCGGGAGCACTGGTTGGTCGGGCCAATTGAGGTAGTATGTACATGAATGTATAGTTAAAGTGACTATGCATATAAGATAAACAGAGACTAGCAGCAGTGTAAAAGAGGGGTTGGGGGGGGGGGGGGGCACACAATGCAAATAGTCCGGGTAACCATTTGGTTACCTGTTCAGGAGTCTTATGGCTTGGGGGTGAAAACTGTTGAGAAGCCTTTTTGTCCTAGACTTGGCACTCTGATACCGCTTGCCATGCGGTAGTAGAGAGAACAGTCTATAACTGGGGTGGCTGGGGTCTTTGACAATTTTTAGGGCCTTCCTCTGACATCGCCTGGTGTAGAGGTCCTGGATGGCAGGCAGCTTTGCCCGAGTGATGTACTGGGCCGTACGCACTACCCTCTGAGGTGCCTTGCGGTCGGAGGCCGAGCTATTGCCAGGATCTCAGGACCCATGCCAAATCTTTTTAGTTTCCTGAGGGGGAATAGGCTTTGTCGTGCCCTCTTCACGACTGTCTTGGTGTGTTTGGACCATTCTAGTTTGTTGTTGATGTGGACACCAAGGAATTTGAAGCTCTCAACCTGCTCCACTACAGCCCCGTCGATTAGAAGGGGGACATGCTCAGTGCTCCTTTTCCTGTAGTCCACAATCATCTCCTTGGTCTTGGTTACGTTGCGGGATAGGTTGTTATTCTGGCACAACCCGGCCAGGTCTCTGACCTCCTCCCTATAGGCTGTCTCGTCGTTGTCGGTGACTGTTGTGTCGTCCTCAGACTTAATGATGGTGTTGCAGTCGTGCCTGGCCATGCAGTCATGGGTGAACAGGGAGTACAGAAGGGTACTGAGCACGCACCCCTGGGGAGCTCCAGTGTTGAGGATCAGCGTGGCAGATGGCAGATGTGTTGTTACCAACCCTCATCACCTGCCCGTCAGGAAGTTCAGGATCCAGTTGCAGAGGGAGGTGTTTAGTCCCAGGTTCCTTAGCTTAGTGATGAGCTTTGAGGGTACTATGGTGTTGAACGCTGAGCTGTAGTCAATGAATAGCATTCTCACAAAGGTGTTCCTTTTGTCCATGTGGGAAAGGGTAGTGTGGAGTGCAATAGAGATTGCATCATCTGTGGATCTGTTTGGGTGGTATTCAAATTGGAGTGGGTCTCGGGTTTCTGGGATAATGGTGTTGATGTGAGCCATTACCAGCCTTTCAAAGCACTTCATGGCTACAGACGTGAGTGCTACGGGTCGGTAGTCATTTAGGCAGGTTGCCTTTGTGTTCTTGGGCACAGGGACTATGGTGGTCTGCTTGAAGCATGTTGGTATTAGACTCAATCAGGGACATGTTGAAAATGTCATTGAAGACACTTGCCAGTTGGTCAGAGAATGCCCCGAGCACACATCCTGGTAATCCGTCTGGCCCCGCAGCCTTGTGCATGTTGACCTGTTTAAAGGTCTTACTCACGTCGGCTACGGAGAGCGTGATCACACAGTCGTCCGGAACAGCTGATGCTCTCTTGCATGCCTCAGATTTGCTTGCCTCGAAGCGAGCATAGAAGTGGTTTAGCTCGTCTGGTAGGCTCGTGTCACTGGGCAGCTCACGGCTGTGCTTCCCTTTGTAGTCTGTAATAGTTTACAAGCTCTGGCACGTCCAACAAGCGTCGGAGCCGGTGTAGTATGATTCAATTTTAGCCCTGTATTGACGCTTTGCCTGTTTGATGGTTCGTCGCAGGGCATAGCGGGATTTCTTATAAGCTTCCGGGTTAGAGTCCCGCACCTTGAAAGCGGCAGCTCTACCCTTTAGCTCAGTGCGAATGTTGCCTGTAATCCATGGCTTCTGGTTGGGGTATGTACGTACAGTCACTGTGGGGACGACGTCCTCAATGCACTTATTGATAAAGCCAGTTACTGATGTGGTGTATTCCTTAATGTCCTCAGAAGAATCCCGGAACATGTTCCAGTCTGTGATAGCAAAACAGTCCTGTAGTTTAGCATCTGCTTCATCTGACCATTTTTTTTATAGACCGAGCCACTGGGGCTTCCTGCTTTAATTTTTAGCTTGTAAGCCGGAATCAGGAGGATAGAGTTGTGGTCGGATTTACCAAATGGAGGGTGAGGGAGAGCTTTGTACGCGTCTCTGTGTGTGGAGTACAGGTGATCTAGGATTTTTTTCCCTCTGGTTGCACATTTAACATGTTGATAGAGATTTGGTAGAACTGATTTAAGCCAAATCAAAATCAAATCAAATTTTATTTGTCACATACACATGGTTAGCAGATGTTAACGCGAGTGTAGCGAAATGCTTGTGCTTCCAGTTCCGACAATGCAGTAATAACCAATGAGTAATCTAACCTAACAATTCCACAACTACTACCTTATACACACAAGTGTAAAAGGATAAAGAATATGTACATAAAGATATATGAATGAGTGATGGTACAGAACGGCATAGGCAAGATGCAGTAGATGGTATAGAGTACAGTATATACATATGAGATGAGTAATGTAGGGTATATAAACATAAAGTGGCATAGTTTAAAGTGGCTAGTGATACATGTATTACATAAAGATGACAAGATGCAGTAGATGATATAGAGTACAGTATATACATATACATTATATTAAGTGGCATTGTTTAAAGTGGCTAGTGATACATTTTTGATCAATTTCCCTCAATTTCCATTATTAAAGTGAGCTGGAGTTGAGTCAGTATGTTGGCAGCAGCCACTTGATGTTAGTGGTGGCTGTTTAACAGTCTGATGGCCTTGAGATAGAAGCTGTTTTTCAGTCTCTCGGTCCCTGCTTTGATGCACCTGTACTGACCTCGCCTTCTGGATGATAGCGGGGTGAACAGGCAGTGGCTCGGGTGGTTGTTGTCCTTGATGATCTTTATGGCCTTCCTGTGACATCGGGTGGTGTAGGTGTCCTGGAGGGCAGGTAGTTTGCCCCCGGTGATGCGTTGTGCAGACCTCACTACCCTCTCCGTACTATAATTTCCCTGCATTAAAGTCTCCGGCCACTAGGAGCGCCACCTCTGGGTGAGTGATTTCCTGTTTGCTTATTTCCTTATACAGCTGACTGAGTGCGGTCTTAGTGCCAGCATCTGTTTGTGGTGGTAAATAAACAGCCACGAAAAGTATAGCTGAGACTTCTCTCGGCAAGTAGTGTGGCCTGCAATTTATCACAATATACTCTACTTCAGGCGATCAAAATCTGGAGACTTCCTTAGATTTCGTCCACCAGCTCTTTACAAAAACGCCCCCCCCCCCCCCATCTTACCGGAGTGTACTGTTCTATCCTGCCTGTGCAGCGTATATCTCGCTCGCTGAATATCCATGTCGTCATTCAGCCACGATTTCGTGAAACATAGGATAATACAGTTTTTGATGTCCCGTTGGTAGGATATTCCTGATCGTACCTCGTCTAGTTTATTGTCCAATGATTGCACGTTGGCGAGTAGTATTGACGGTAACGGCAGCTTTCCCACTCGCTTTCTGCGGGTCCGGACGAGGCATCCGGCTCTTCGTCTTCTGCGTCGCTTCCTTTTGCGAATAATTGGGATGTCTGCCCTGTGGGGTGTTTGGAGAATATCCTGTGAGTCCTGCTTGTTGTTGTTGTTGAAAAAATCTTTGTCTAATCCGAGGTGAGTGATCGCTGTCCTGATATCCAGAAGCTCTTTTCTTCCGTAAGATACGGTTGCAGAAACATCATGTACAAAATCATTTACAAAAATCGCGAAAATACCCACATAATAGCACAATTGGTTAGGAGAACGTAAATTGGCGGCCATCTCCTCCGGCGCCATCTGTGCTCGATTTTATACACCTGTCAACAATGGTTGTGGCTGAAATAGCAAACGGAAAGGTGCACACGGCACCTTTCCGTTTGGAGACAAAGGAGGAGGAGACAAAATCAAAAAGACGGAAACCTAAAAAAAAATGAAGTATAAAAACCTTTATTCTCGCGATACAGGCATCTGAAGCATTGCGCTAAAACATACATTTGAATGAATTGAATTAATTCATCACCCAGCCCTAATACATACACACACACACACACACACACACACACACACACACACACACACACACACACACACACACACACACACACACACACACACACACATTATATATATTTTTAAACAATGTCTCTGATATACCACTCACACCCACAGTAATTAAATGTGTGTGCTGAAATCCGGTTATCCAGCCAATAGCGCCTCTATTATTCATGTGGTTTCATTGGTGTTTAATTGGTGCAGGACCCATTATTTCTCATGGAGTGGGCTAGCTGCGTTTAAGATGGATGGGGTTTGAGTTAACTGAATGTGCTGTACGATATGGAGTGATCTATTTAATACTGAAAGTGACAAAAATACTATATAGGCTAATGTATAGTACGATAACCAGCGATTCTCAAATGCGTCCTGTATGGAAAATGGAATGGGTTTCTCAACTAATACTCGCAACTAATGCTAATCAAAACCAACATGCCCACTGTTGCATACTTTGTATTTGGTTAAAGGCAAACAGCAGGGGTGATCCCAAATGGCACCCGATACCCAATATAGTGCACTCCTTTTGACCAGGGCCCTACTAGGGAATAGGGTGCCATTTGAGACACAGCCCGTGAGTTAACCTGGAAGGAGGTCTTTGTAAAGCATTGCCCCAAAAAGGGGTTGAACTTTGGAGCCATTGCCCTTTAGCTTTAATATTTTTCCCTTCAATTTTAATGCTTAAAACATCAACCTACAGAATCCACTTAGTTCAGTAATAAAGCATGGCACTTTTGTAACCAAAGGAAAATCTACTCTATTACTTGATCTGGCGCTGAGCGCAAATCCCCGATTTAAAGATCCTGATTCCTTATCCCCTGTCAGTGGATTTGATGTCTGTATTCAGCTGGTGCTGATCTCTCTCTCTACATTCACATCTTTGTCATTTAGCCTGACGCTCCTATTCAGAGCGACTTAAAGTTAGTACATTCATCTTCAGATAGCTAGGTGGGACAACCACATATCCTAGTCATAGTAAGAACATTAATCCTCAATAAGGTAGCTATCAGTAAAGTCAGTGCTAGTAGAAAAAAAAGTATTTCTCTGTCTCGCTCTGACTCCTCTTTAATATTTTAAACTACTTTGGTAGGCAGACCTTGTGCGGAATTAATTGCAATTTGAAAGGGAGTGCTTACGGACCCCGACTTTTTTATACCGTGCTCTCCGAAGGCCAACTACTGGCTTTAAGGCAGATAACCGAACCCCACGGGTTTGAGTAAATTGTGAGTTTCTGATGTCATTGCCTCAGGCCCCTTTAATGTGTGGAATGGAACATGGTCAGAGCATTCACCCTCCTGACGCTAACCTAGTTAGCATTCGATACACACACGTTGTTGAATGCCAATGCTTTTGACATTGTGTTGTTATTTGCGGCCTGTTTTTGTGGTGAATATTTCCAAATCTGGTCCTTGGTCATCAGAAATGCCGACATATTATGCACATTGTGCAAATTTTTGTTATTATGCTGTCTGAGCTATAGTGGACAATCGCTTGTGTATTCTTTTCAAATCAGCTTTTAGGGCGTGTGTGTACGTGCATGTGTATCCAAGTGAAAGAGGCCCAGCTTCATATTGTTATTGGAGGAATTACCAAAAAGGCCTCACCCCAAATCAGAAGCACATGCTCTCTTTTCCAAAAACTAGCACAGAACTATGGCAATCACCTACAGGATCTTTGTTGTGCTTTAGAATGTGGAGGTGTGTGTGTGTGTGTGTGTGTGTGTGTGTGTGTGTGTGTGTGTGTGTGTGTGTGTGTGTGTGTGTGTGTGTGTGTGTGTGTGTGTGTGTGTGTGTGTGTGTGTGTGTGTGTGTGTGTGTGTGTGTGTGTGTGTGTGTCAGGAAAATAGTCTGGTCTAGTGTGGATAAGCTGAGGTTTACAACCCCTGCTGTAGAATGTGTTTCTTTCTGCAGCTGTTTCGACGCCAGAGTGCTAGACAGCTAAGCTAACATTTGGGTGCAATGTGAAACCAGGGCGTGAGCTCCCCTCAAAGGGAGAGCAATAGAGCACCAGCCGTTCAACGCTATAAAGTTGGACTTACTGTAGTAAAACTGTTGTTCCTCATTTCACAGATATTTTGTTGGTAGTCCTACTACACCAAAAATACAGAATTGAAAAATGGCTTATCTGTGAACGGTTATGACTCATTGCAAATTCAATCAACTAGCCACGTTGACACAAGAAAATCATACATTAAAATGTTTGTTGAAATACGCAAGGAAACTACGTTGACTCAATGACTCGCATCATATGAGACACTCTGCGTCATAGGATTCAAAATACATCATACCAGCTGTATTTCTGTATTTTGAAATACATTACATAGCAAGAAGTATATGGACACCTGCTCATCATGGGCATTAATATGGAGTTGGTCCCCTCTTTGCTGCTATAACAGTCTCCACTCTTCTGGGAAGGCTTTCCACCAGATGTTAGAACATTACTGTGTGGACCTGCTTCCATTCATTCACTAGCATTAGTGAGGTCAGGCACTGATATTGGGTGATCAGGCCTGGCTCGCAGTCAGCGTTCCAATTCATCCCAAAGGTGTTTGATGGGGTTGAGGTCAGGGCTTGTGCAGGCCAGTCAAGTTCTTCTAAACCGATCTTGACAAGCCATTTCTGTATGGACCTAATTTTGTGCACGCGGGCATTGTCATGCTGAAACAGGAAAGGGCCTTCCCCAAACTGTTGCCACAAAGTTGTAATTGTAAAGAATGTCATTGTATACTGTGGCGTTAAGATTTCCCTTTACTGGAACTAAGGGGCCTAGCCCGAACCATTAAAAACAGCCCCAGACCAGTATTCCTCCTCTGCCAAACCTAACAGATGACACTATGCATTGGGACAGGTAGCGTTCTCCTGGCATCCAATGGCGGCGAGCTTTACACCACTACAGCCGATGTTTGGCATTGTGCATGGTGATCTTAGGCTTGTGTGCGGCTGCTTGGCCATGGAACCCCATTTCATGAAGCTCTCGACGAACAGTTCTTATGCTGACATTGCATCTAGAGGCAGTTTTGAACTCGGTAGTCAGTGTTGCAACCGAGGACAGACTATTTTTACTCGCTACGCGCTTCAGCACTTACCTGTCCCGTTCTGTGAGCTTATGTGGCTTATGTGGCCTACCACTTCGTGGCTGAGCCTTTGTTGCTCTTAGACATTTCCACTTCACAATAACAACACTTACAGTTGACCGGGGCAGCTCTAACAGGGCAGAAATTTGACGAACTGACTAGTTGGAAAGGTGGTATCCAATGACGGTGCCACGTTAAAAGTCACTGAGCTCTTCAGTATGGGCCATTCTACTACCAATGTTTGTCTATGGAGATTGCATGGCGGTGTGCTCAATTTTATACACCTGTAAGCAACGGGTGTGACTTAAATAGCAAAATCCACTAATTTGAAGGGATGTCAACCTCCTTTTGGCAAAATATGTATATATATATATATATATATATATAAAGAGAAAGATACAAAGAGGGACAGGGGGAGATATAGAGAGAGATAGGAAGAGAGACGGGGACAGATATAGGAAGAGAGACAGGGTGGGAGAGAGGGAGAGGGAATGGGATAGGGAGATAGATAGGAAGAGAGATACAGTATCTTAACATGTATCTGACATGCAACACATTTTGAGACTATATCAACAATGGACTAATGAAACAAATACCAACATATCGTTTTTGGGTGGAAGTTCTTATGGATTGGTGTCACGTCTACGGGACAGTTGTTGCTCAATATGCATATGTGACTAGAACGTGGTTGTATACAACAACCAATTTTCCGGTACATATAAGTGTCTTATATGGGCAGAGAATTTATATTATTGTTAATCTAACTGCATTGTCCAATTTACTGTAGCTATTACAGTGAAAACATACCATGCTATTGTTTGAGGAGAGTGCACAACAACAAAACACTTATCACGGCGACAGGTTGGATACATCCACATCTGAAGGTAAATGATGTACTTACGTTCTGAAATCTTGTTCTGATTTGTCATCCTAAGGGTCCCAGAGATAAAAAAGGAAAAATCCTTTTTCATATCCTAAAAATATCCATGTATTATGCAAGATCGATTTTGTATTTCCACTCGTTCAACTTGCAAAGAAAGAAATCGGTGAAAATCGAACGCTAAACATTGTTTCAACCAGTCAAGTTAGGTTCGTATTTATTGCTCAGACACTCTAAAAAGTAACCAGCCTTTGCTATATCAGTATATCCAGCCTTTGTTATATTTGCTATATCAGTATATCATATGGCAAGCCAATTTTAGCCAGGAGACACGACATCATTGCGTGCCGATGAGACGGGCGGTGTTCACTTGATTGACTGTATCTTGATCCAATGACCATCTATCGTTTTGAAACCTAGCTAGCTAGATAGCCAATGAGCTGTGCTTTACAAGGGTATGTGATGCCCCTCCATGGGGTGAAAAACTTTCGAGCTAACCTCGCGCGTACAGCAGTAGAGTGGCCACTGGAAATCTATGCAAGAACATGTCGCAGCGCGTTATGCATATCTGTGAGTTATGAAAACAAAGTGTTACAATATGGCTACTAATACTGGAAAAGCTAAATCAAAGTCCAGGTAAACATATTTTGGACGATCTTACAGCCGAAATCTACCGGGAAAGTGTCACGGACTCAGTTAGTGAATATAGTTTAGACTCAACAGCTAAAGGAGAGGACGCGACCTTAGACTAAGTGAAATATGTTTGTTTTTTAAAAGCTCATGCTAATGCAGTTGTTTGAATGGTTGCATAGTATTAATTTGAGAGATTTTTGAAATATTTTCTTTGATTGCTATATGTATATATATTTAATATAATCCCTAATGAAATATGTGTATGAATAGCAAACTAGGCAACCGAAAGCCACAGCATGTCAAAGTCAACTTACAATACACATTGGGCTCCTGAGTGACACAATGGTCTAACACACAGTGTAAGAGGCGTCACTGCAGTACCTGGTTCGAATCAGGCTGTATCACATCCGGCTGTGATTGGGAGTCCCATATGGCGGCGCACAATTGGCCCAGCGTCGGCCGGGGTAGGCCGTCACTGAAAATAAGAATTTGTTCTTAACTGACTTGCCTAGTTAAATAAAGGTTACACACCACACTGACCAAAACGTTATTTTGTTGCCATTTACTTATGTCCCCATCATACATGTCATGCAGTGAAGTTTCAGCTCTGTCTGTCCGTGGCCTCTCTTCCTCTGTGCGCGCTGTCACTGTGACCGTTTCCATCTTGTCCAGCTGTGTATGTAACATTTCAGGTAAACCCTGTTTTTCGTCTGCATCGAAGTAGCGGTCCTTGTACTTTGTGTCGCCACCATGCTCGATACTGTAAAGAAGCTCGGAGAGAATACCACCGATTCGCTTGTTCACAGCCTCGAGTACTTTTGTACGTTTTAACCCCACGGTCTGTGTCGGCAGTTTTGTTGAGCAGGCGTTTCAATGCCATGACAGAGGGTATCACGTCTGCTGCAGACGCAGTTGAGCTTATTTCTCGAGTGGCGCTAGGAGTGTGTTCATGTTTCCAAGTTTCAAACATGTTCTCAAATGCCATTGAAATGGCAGCAGCGGTATGAGAACCAGCACATTCTTGAGCATGTAATACAGCTTTCCTCAGTATGACATCCTCGTCGACCCACTGTGCTGTCAGACTCAGCATGCTCACGGGACTGACGTCGCTGGTCCAAATGTCAGTTGTGACGCCCATAGCAAGTAGCATAATAAATTCCATTATCCTGCCGTTAATGAATTTCGCCTTCGAATTGTCTCGCTGAAATGTTCTTACTCTGTCAAATGACTGCTCAACTTGAACTTGTTTGGTTGTTGGAAGTGTGGGCTTTTGTTCTGTGTAGCGCTGTATTTTTCGTGGCGTCAATAGGCCATCTACTTACGTTATATAGGTATGCACGTCAGCTTTGACATCGGTTTTGCACATCGACGTTAAAATAGACATCGGGCCGATGCCGATGTTGGCATTTTTAGCTATAATCGTCCGATTCCGATATGCTCACCGATACATCGTGCATCCTTAGTAACCACCCTGATTAAACTAATCATTCAAAGACTTTGATTAGTTGAATCAGGTGTACTGATTGATGGGAACAAAATCCTCCTCCCACATCAGCTGTGTGGATATGAATGGCCACCCCCTGCTTCATGATGCACCTAAGAACACATACAGGGAATCACTTGAGATAGGCCTATGTCCGGTTTTTAACTCCACAGAGTAATAATCCATGTACAAGCCACCCCCATCTCCATTCAGGATGAAACATCCTGTCGTCCATGTTTTTATTGAATCACTGGGAAGGGCAGGGTGAGAGGTCCATCGGGGGTTGCAGGGGGGTGAGCCTGACTTATGGAATGCTCTGTCTCACTGTGCTGATGGCAGGAAGCAGGATAAGCATGGGGAAATAGTGCATTCCAGTATCCCGGGCTTACTTACTCTTGAGTTCCGACCAGCCATTAGTGGCATTAGTGATGCTGTGTGTGTGTGTGCGCGCGCGTGCGTGTGTGCGTGTGTGCGTGATAAACTTCCCAACCAACACAACTACAGAGATTTCCCCAGCTGTCCAAACATTGTCAGGCTAGAAGTGCTGAGTGATCAATACTATCATCTGTTAACTAAAAACTGGCCTCTGATCAGTTTTGATGCCTATATGAAGGGACAGAAACAGACGGATCGATACGAATGCTTGGCTCTGGTTTTAGGCCGGAGACTCATGTCATTGTCATCGTGCTACTTGTCCCGGACCTGTTGTTTTGGACTCTCTCTCTACTGCACCTGCTGTCTCTAACTCTGAATGATCGGCTATGAAAAGCCAACTTACATTTACTACTGAGGTGCTGACCTGTTGCACCCTCGACAACCACTGTGATTTTTATTATCTGACCCTGCTGGCCATCTATGAACGTTTGAACATCTTGGCCGTGTTCTGTTATAATCTCCACCCGGCACAGCCAGAAGAGGACTGGCCACCCCTCAGAGCCTGGTTCCTCTCTAGGTTTCTTCCTAGGTTCTGGCCTTTCTAGGGAGTTTTTCCTAGCCACTGTGCTTCTACATCTGCATTGCTTGTTGTTTGGGGTTTTGGGCTGGGTTTCTGTACAGCACTTTGTGACATCAGCTGATGTAAGAAGGGCTTTATAAATACATTTGATTGATTTGATTGATTCTGAAGCAGCGGTGTGGAATTGATGTGCTTAGTCTGTGGTCCGGTGGCTAAGGCCACAGATACAAACCCTTTCATTTGTTATCATTCCATCCGAGCCGTTAGAGCCAGGGCAATATTCTTTGAGGCAAAACTTTTTTATTTTTATAGATTTGCAACAGACAATATAAATTAGTGCTGCTTATAGGAGTCTGGGTAGTTCCATCCTGTTTCAGTCTGTTTTCTTCCATTTGGTGCCCAATGAAAACTGCGCTGTTGATTTCGTGCTGGGTTACTGGGCCCTATGTCTTCGGCTCTGAGTTCAGTCTTTATTGTGTGTTTATGGAGCACAAAGGCAGGTAGGAAACCACAGACTTGGGAGTGGGAAGAGCCACCATCTATCTATCTCGCCACGAAGCCAGCCATCAAGCCTGGCAGTCAGTTACTTGAAGATGTTCATTCAAGCATTTCCTGTGCTACAGCAGACTTGTAGGAATTTATATAAAACCTGAATTCAACTCTTGCTGTCTTCCTCCCCCAGCCAAACACTATAACTAATGTTATCACTGCAGATGTTGTGCTTGAAATTTGTTTTAGTCCAGCCCTAGTCAAATACACTAAAGACTGCTACACTAAAGTTTGACCTAGCTTGTGTCACTTCCTGTTTGACTCAATTCCTGCCCTCGGGGTGGCACGGGCATGAGTTAGTAGTGAATGGGCCTGGAAGAGAGTGGCTCTCTCGGCCACAAAACACACACACATACACACACCCAGTCTGTGATGACTCCGCTCCTGTTGTTTCATTCACATTTAGCTGGACTTGTCTCAGCAGTGCAGAACACAATGTTTCACTGCCGCAGGAATTTTTATTTTACCTTTTTAACTAGGCAAGTCAGTTAAGAACAAATTCTTCTTTTCAATGACGGCCTAGAACAGTGGGTTAACTGCCTTGTTCAGGGGCAGAACGACAGATTTTTACCTTGTCAGCTCGGGGTTTCGATCTTGCAACCTTCCTGTTACTAGTCCAACGTTCTAACCGCTAGGCTACCTGTCACCCCATTTACCCGTTGTTGTCTTAGCTCTCCCGATCAACACCTGTGATTGCTTTATGCCTCTCTCTAATGTCAGTATGCCTTGTCTACTGCTGTTTCGGTTCGTTTTTATTGTTTTATTTCACTGTAGAGCCCCCAGTCCCGCTCAACATGCATTAGATAGCTCTTTTGTCCCACTCCCCACACATGCGTAGATCTCACCTGGCTTAACTGGTGCCTCCAGAGATGCAACCTCTCTCATCGTCACTCAATGCCTAGGTTTACCTTCACTGTACTCACATCCTACCATACCCCTGTCTGTACGTTATGCCCTGAATCTATTCTATCATGCCCAGAAATCTGCTCCTCTTATTCTCTGTTCCCAACGCACTAGACAACCAGTTCTTATAGCCTTTAGCCATACCTTTATCCTACTCCTCCTCTGTTCCTCTAGTGATGTAGGTTAACCCAGGCCCTGTAGCCCCCAGTACTACACCTATTCCCCAGGCGCTCTCATTTGTTGACTTCTGTAACCATAAAAGCCTAGGGTTTCATGCATGTTAACATCAGAAGCCTGCTCCCTAAGTTTGTTTTATTCACTGCTTTAGCACACTCCGCCAACCCTGATGTCCTAGCCGTGTTTGAATCCTGGCTTAGGAAGGCCACCAAAAATGCAGAAATTTTCATCCCCAACTACAACATTTTCCGTCAAGATAGAACTGCCAAAGGGGGCGGAGTTGTAATCTACTGCAGAGTTCTGTCGTACTATCCAGGTCTGTGCCCTAACAGTTCTACTTCTACTTTTAAAAATCCACCTTTCCAGAAATACGTCTCTCACTGTTGCCGTTTAACGACCTCCCTCAGCCCCCAACTGTGCCCTGGAATTGATTGACTTCAGAGTTCGTACTGTTAGGTGACCTAAACTGGGATATGCTTAAAACCCTGGCCGTCCTACAATCTAAGCTAGATCTCCTCAATCTCACACAAATGATCAAGGAACCTACCAGGTACAACCCTAAATCTGTAAACATGGGCTCCCTCATAGATATCATCCTTACCAACTTGCCCTCTAAATACACCTCTGCTGTCTTCAACCAGGATCTAAGCGACCACTGCCTCATTGCCTGCATCCGTAATGGGTCTGCGGTCAAACGACCACCCCTCATCACTGTCAAACGCTCCCTAAAACACTTCAGCGAGCAGGCCTTTCTAATCAACCTGGCCCGGGTATCCTGGAAGGATATTGACCTCATCCCGTCAGTAGAGGATGCCTGGTTGTTCTTTAAAAGTGCTTTCCTCACCATCTTAAATAAGCATGCCCCGTTCAAAAAATGTAGAACTAAGAACAGATATAGCCCTTGCTTCACTCCAGACTTGAATGCCCTTGACCAGCACAAAAACATCCTGTGGCGTACTGCATTAGCATTGAATAGCCCCTGCGATATGCAACTTTTCAGGGAAGTCTGGAACCTATATACAAAGTCAGTTAGGAAATCAAAGGCTATCTTTCACCATCGATAAATGTACGATAATCGAGAATTTCATTAAGCATTTTTCTACAGCTGGCCATGCTTTTCACCTGGCTACTCCTACCCCCGGCAGCAACTTGCCCAAGCCCCCCCGCTTCTCCTTCACCCAAATCCAGATAGCTGATGTTCTGAAAGAGCTGCAAAATCTGGACCCCCTACAAATCAGCTGGGCTAGACAATCTGGACCCTCTCTTTCTAAAATTATCCGCTGCAATTCTTGCAACCCCTATTACTAGCCTGTTCAACCTCTCTTTCATATTGTCTGCGATCCCTAAAGATTGTAAAGCTGCCGCGGTCATCCCCCTCTTCAAAGGGGGAGACACTCTAGACCCAAACTGTTACAGACCTATATCCATCCTGCAATGCCTTTCTAAAGTCTTCGATAGCCCAGTTTACAAACAGATCACCGACCATTTAGAATCCCACCGTACCTTATACACTATGCAATCTGGTTTCCGAGCTGGTCATGGGTGCACCTCAGCCAGGCTCAAGGTCCTAAACGATATAACCGCCATCGATAAAAGACAGTACTACGCAGCCGTCTTCATCGACCTGGCTAAGGCTTTCGACTCTGTCAATCACCGCATTCTTATCAGTAGACTCAATAGCCTTGATTTCTCAAATGACTGCCTCGCCTGGTTCACCAACTACTTCTCAGATAGAGTTCAGTGTGTCAAATTGGAGGGCCTGTTGTCCGGACCTCTGGCAGTCTCTATGGGGGTGCCACAGGGTTCAATTCTCGGGCCGACTCTTTTCTCTGTATATAGCAATGATGTCGCTCTTGCTGCTGGTGATTCTCTGATCCACCTCTACGCAGATGACACCATTCTGTATACATCTGGCCCTTCTTTGGACACTGTGTTAGCAAACCTCGAAACGAGCTTCAGCGCCATACAACACTCCTTCCGTGGCCTCCAACTGCTCTTAAATGCTAGTAAAACTAAATGCATGCTCTTCAACCGATTGCTGCCCGCACCCTCCCACCCGACTAGCATCACTACTCTGGATGGTTCTGACTTATAATATGTTGACAACTACAAATACCTAGGTGTCTGGTTAGACTGTAAACTCTCCTTACAGACTCACATTAAGCATCTCCAATCCAAAATTAAATCTAGAATCGGCATCCTATTTCACAACAAAGCCTCCTTCACTCATGTTGCCAAACATACTCTCGTAAAACTGACTATCCTACCGATCCTTGACTTCGGCGATGTCATTTACAAAATAGCCTCCAACACTCTACTCAGCAAATTGGATGTAGTCTATCACAGTGCCATCCATTTTGTCACCAAAGCCCCATATACTACCCACCACTGCGACCTGTATGCTCTCGTTGGCCGGCCCTCGCTACATATTTGTCGCCAAACCCACTGGCTCCAGGTCATCTATAAGTCTTTGCTTGGTAAAGCCCCGCCTTATCTCAGCTCACTGTTCACCATAGCAACATCCACCCGTAGGTATATTTCACTGGTCATCCCCAAAGCCAACTCCTACTTTGGCCGCCTTTCCTTACAGTTATCTGCTGCCAATGACTGGAACGAATTGCAATAATCACTGAAGCTGGAGACTAATATCTCCCTCACTAACTTTAAACATCAGCTGTCAGAGCAGCTTACCGATCACTGCACCTGTACACAGCCCATCTGTAAATAGCCCACCTAACTACCTCATCCCCATATTGTTTTTGTTTTTTTGCACCCCAATATCTCTACTTGCACATCATCATCATTCCAGCAGCATACCACCCTGCATACCACTGCTGGCTTGCTTCTGAAGCTAAGCAGGGTTGGTCCTGGTCAGTCCCTGGATGGGAGACCAGATGCTGCTGGAAGTGGTGTTGGAGGGCCAGTAGGAGGCACTCTTTCCTCTGGTCTAAAAAATATCCCAATACCCCAGGGCAGTGATTGGGGACACTGCCCTGTGTAGGGTGCTGTCTTTCGGATGGGACGTTAAACGGGTATCCTGACTCTCTGA
The DNA here is from genome assembly GCF_029448725.1 of Salvelinus fontinalis. Lineage (NCBI taxonomy): Eukaryota > Metazoa > Chordata > Actinopteri > Salmoniformes > Salmonidae > Salvelinus > Salvelinus fontinalis. Next base: position 12,807,805 of record NC_074667.1, read on the forward strand.
GGTCATTAAAGATCCCATGGCACTTATCGTAAGAGTAGGGGTGTTAACCCCGGTGTCCTGGCTAAATTCCCAATCTGACCCTCAAACCATCATGGTCACCTAATAATCCCCAGTTTACAATTGGCTCATTCATCCCCCTCCTCTCCCCTGTAACTATTCCCCAGGTCGTTGCTGCAAATGAGAACGTGTTCTCAGTCAACTTACCTGGTAAAATAACGGTAAATAAATAAATAAATAAAAATCTGCACATCTATCACTCCAGTGTTAATGCTAAATTGTAATTATTTAACCACTATGGCCTAGTTATTGCCTTACCTCCCTAACCGTACTACATTTGCACACACTGTATATAGATTTTTCTATTGTGTTATTGACTGTGCGTTTGTTTTTCCCATGTGTAACTCTGTGTTGTTGTTTTTTGTCGCACTCCTTTGCTTTATCTTGGCCAGGTCGCAGTTGTCAATTCTCAACTGGCCTACCTGGTTAAATAAAGGTTAAATAAAAAATAAATAATAATAATATCCCTCCCAGCTATTGTTCTGTATGTCTCAATAAGGAAGATAGTGCTCCCATCTTTTCTTGGCGCTCGGCGCAGGCATTTCCTGTTGATTGCTCGGTTCCAACAGAAATAGGCAGGCTGCTTAGTCCCACAGTGTTTGTCAAAGCAAGTAGCTATCCCATTCACAACAGAACTTGGCTTAGATTAACCTGCCACTCTGTTCCAGGAGGAACAGAGTGGCAGGCAAGGTCGAGGTTAGGGCAGGCAGAATGGTCAGGCAGGCGGGTACAGAGTCCAGAACAGGCAAGGGTCAAAACCGGGAGGACTAGAAAAAGGAGAAAGGGCAAAGCAGGAAAACGGGGGGGGGGGGAAAAAAGCTGGTAGGCATGGACATACAAGACGAACTGGCACAGAAATACACTGGAGTAAACAAGCGACACCTGGAGGGGGTGGAGACAATAACGAGGACAGGTGAAACAGATCAGGGTGTGACATAAAGGTGATGAAGCTGCTCTTAATGTGTCAGAGCTAGCATGTTTGGACTTGCTTTGGAAGGAATTGAGTAGTACATTAGCTCGTAAAGCCTGAAGAGTCATGGCCACCCCCTGTAAATGTCACAAGCTGAGGATTGTTGATGTTGTGCCATGTCTGTGTGGCACGACCACAGGATTACACAACCCCCAAGGCTGTGGGCATAATGTAGGGCACAGCAGAGAGAGAGAGAAAAGTAGTTTGTAATCAAAATGGATATGGTGCACACTCCTAATTAGTTTTTTGCTGTGTCATCGGAGGTAGTCAATCTATTGACAGACTATAGCCAATAGTCTTAGACGGCTTCCAACTTTGAAATATTCAAATGTAACCACATGAAATCACAGCAAGTGGGAGGGGATCGATCGTAAAGGTTTGGGAAACACTGAGGTAATTGTCACTCACGGGTGGGTTGATTTGACATTTTGATTTAATTAAATAATTGTAAAATACACTTGTACAGCCAGAACATAATATAAAGGCATGACAATAACACAACCTTTAGCCGCAGATTTCACCGACATCCAAAAGTAAAATCCGACCAATTCAACGTCCAATCCTCTTTCTGGCGGGAGGCGGGGAGATTAGGAGCCATGTGTTTTTGTGTCCCTGTTTTGGTGCTGAAATGGAACGAGCTAGACCAATCATAGTTAATCTTCTTAAAGCCTTGAACAACTCGTCAGGAAGCAACCTGCTTCTCTCTCTAATGTGTCAAGGCCCTTACAGAGAGATTAGCAACTCCACAGACAATGTATTGGGTCATGATCAAAGGCAGAAATAATAGAAAGAAATTATATAATATTTTGGGAGCTACGATGTCCTCTTGACATTTGTCCCCTCTTTTTTAGTAAAGTTGTGTGATGATATGTGTGCTTCATTCTGTCAAGTGATTGCCAATACAAGTGTGTGTGTGTGTGTGTGTGTGTGTGTGTGTGTGTGTGTGTGTGTGTGTGTGTGTGTGTGTGTGTGTGTGTGTGTGTGTGTGTGTGTTTTACTCCATATTCTGACCATACGTACGCTTAATACAGTCAGTGGCGGTTAGTGCATTTTATGATGAGGGAGGACAAAAAATGGTTTCATTATTTCTATTATAGCACGTTGGATGACTGTCATTCATATTCCATTCACCCAGTTCAATGTAACATCGTAGTTTAGTCTACTACATGATACACACATTTTCCCTATACCCATCATGAGGTTGCTACAACCTAGCCTATGAATGAACGTTTACAACGTAGGTGCACACAGGTCGAGGGAAACATTTGAGATGACAGACAGTGACACATGGACAGACTGTGACACATTCAATACTGTCTTGCACACTCTTGCCTGCATCTAGCTTATTCAGGATGTAATCATTAGTTTTTATTGGACAAATTCAGGTATTTTTATCCCAGTCTCGTTTACTTCCGTTTTTCAATGGAATCGGCGGAATGAATACGTCCATAATCATAGCAGCCATGTTGTATTCATTCTAGCTTCTATGCACTCTCCTCCTCTCACCTTTTTCCTTTGTTTATGGACTTCAATGACGGCTGTATGTGACCAGGCAAAAAAAACTTTCCAAGCCAAACCATATCATAACCGCTACACACAGCCTACATCATTGTCCCCATATTAGCTAAAGTAACATCCTAGTCAATTAATTAATTAATTTGTTGAAAACTTTTCAACTATTGTCTTTCTCTCTCTTTGAGTCAACTACTCACCACATTTTTAGATTCCTTCTCTGATCCTTTGTTTGGGTGGACAACATGTCAGTTCAAGCTGCAAGAGCTCTGATAGGTTGGAGGACGTCCTCTGGAAGTTGTCATAATTACTGTGTAAGTCTATGGAAGGGGGTAAGAACCATGAGCCTCCTAGGTTTTTATTGAAGTCAATGTACCAAGAGGAGGACGGAAGCTAGCTGTCCTCCGGCTACACCATGGTGCTACCCTACAGTGCTGTTGAGGCTACTGTAGACCTTCATTGCAAAACAGTGTGTTTTAATCAATTATTTGGTGACATAGTTTTATCCAAAAAGGATACCTTTTTCTATGTTTTAACATTTTTATTTTTATGAAATTCACTAAGGAGGATGGTCCTCCCCTTCCTCCTCTAAGGAGCCTCTACTGAATATAGTATATTCTAACTCTGTGTTTTACTTCTCCTTGAGACTCCCTTGGGGTGCAGAGAAGAGTCAGCAAACACACTCCGAGCTGCTTTTTTCAGCCAATCACAACCCTCCTCCCCACATCCTTCCAGTATTATCAGCCAATCACGTCCTCTCCACTTCCTTCCAGTATCATCAGCCAATCACAAACCTCCTCACATCCTTCCATTATTTATAGCACCCCCCTCTAGTAATATGACATATGGGCACAATGTATGAATGGGCCACATACACACACACACAGGGAGTCTTTGTGTGTGTGTGTGTGTGTGTGTGTGTGTGTGTGTGTGTGTGTGTGTGTGCGCACATGCGCGTGCATTTGTGTTCTATTTTATAAAACTTGCATGGATATGTCTGTGTGTACGTCTGTGACAGATCACTTCAATCAGCCCCTTGTGTTTTGACTGCTCTGAATGCCCTTTCTCTTTTCTATACATCTGTGGTGCGACTCGGGGGGAATACAGTAGTGAGGAGCAATTCTGCCACTATCCTTTCGTTTTTCATGAATGCGTGTGTGGGTGGGTGCGGGTTGGTGTGTGTGTGTATGCATGTGCGTGTCTGTGTCTGTGGTGTATGTGTGGTAGTATGTGTTTGCATAAGGTCAGGGATATCACTCATTCACTGAGCCAAGTGCTGGGGGAAATACTACATTGACAAGAACCACATACAGTGGGGCAAAAAAGTATTTAGTCAGCCACCAATTGTGCAAGTTCTCCCACTTAAAAAGATTTGAGAGGCCTGTAATTTTCATCATAGGTACACTTCAACTATGACAGACAAAATGAGAAGAAAAAAAAATCCAGAAAATCACATTGTAGGATTTTTTTATGAATTTATTTACAAATTTTGGTGGAAAATAAGTATTTGGTCAATAACAACAGTTTATCTCAATACTTTGTTCTATACCCTTTGTTGGCAATGACAGAGGTCAAACGTTTTCTGTAAGTCTTCACAAGGTTTTCACACACTGTTGCTGGTATTTTGGCACATTCCTCCAAACATGACGTTGAGTTTTTACCAAAAAGTTATATTTTGGTTTCATCTGACCATATGACATTCTCCCAATCTTCTTCTGGATCATCCAAATGCTCTCTAGCAAACTTCAGACGGGCCTGGACATGTACTGGCTTAAGCAGTGGGACACGTCTGGCACTGCAGGATTTGAGTCCCTGGCGGCATAGTGTATTACTGATAGTAGGCTTTGTTACTTTGGTCCCAGCTCTCTGCAGGTCATTCACTAGGTCCCCCCGTGTGGTTCTGGGATTTTTGCTCACTGTTCTTGTGATCATTTTGACCCCACGGGGTGAGATCTTGCGTGGAGCCCCAGATCGAGGGAGATTATCAGTGGTCTTGTATGTCTTCCATTTCCTAATAATTGCTCCCACAGTTGATTTCTTCAAACCAAGCTGCTTACCTATTTTGTTTCTGGTGTCCTTTGACAGCTCTTTGGTCTTGGCCATAGTGGAGTTTGGAGTGTGACTGTTTGAGGTTGTGGACAGGTGTCTTTTATACTGATAACAAGTTCAAACAGGTGCCATTAATACAGGTAACGAGTGGAGGACAGAGGAGCCTATTAAAGAAGAAGTTACAGGTCTGTGAGAGCCAGAAATCCTGCTTGTTTGTAGGTGACCAAATACTTATTTTCCACCATAATTTGCAAATAAATTCATTAAAAATCCTACAATGTGATTTTCTGGATTTTTTTTACTCATTTGTCTGTCATAGTTGAAGTGTACCTATGATGAAAATTACAGGCCTCTCTCATCTTTTTAAGTGGGAGAACTTGCACAATTGGTGGCTGACTAAATACTTTTTTGCCCCACTGTATAATGCATTGTAAAATTAAATACTAAAGGACTCCATTAATGGCTTCATACAAGTCCGTATTTTCAGAAACACACAACTTTATCCGTGTGTATTGGGTTTTATGGTAATGTCACTGTCTCTGTGCAGCCATACTGCACAGAGACATAAGGGCCGAATTCAAGCCTGCTGCATTTACATTATATTTCATTAAGTTGTAATTCCATTAGCATTTTCCAAATAGGAAGCCTAGATGTGTTGTTACTGTTAAGAAAAGGTGAGAGTGCAATATAATAGCATAAGAAAGGGTAGATAAGACTACAGTGCAGTATATTGCAGAACTAAGATGGTTCAATACAGAACCTTGTGGTACACTTCAGTCGGAAAGGGTTTAATACAGCAGCGTTTCTCAATTCATTATTTCTCTCACTGTCACGTTCCTGACCTGTTTTCTGTTGTTTGGTATGTGTTTAATTGGTCAGGGCGTGAGTTTTGGGTGGGTAGTCTATGTTATGTGTTTTCTATGTTGGGTTAATGGGTTGCCTGGTATGGCTCTCAATTAGAGGCAGGTGTTTGGCGTTTCCTCTAATTGAGAGTCATATTAAGGTAGGTTGTTTCACATTGTTTGTTGTGGGTGGTTGTCTTCCGTGTCTGTGTATGTTGCGCCACACGGGACTGTTTCGGTATGTTTGTTCGTTCGGTTTTCGGCTAGTCTGTTTTCCCTGTTCGTGCGTTCTTCGTGTTACATGTAAGTTATTACGTTCAGGTCAGTCTACGTTGTTTTGTTATTTTGTAATCCTTCCAAGTGTTTGTTTTCGTGTTTCGTCGTTTGCTTTAATAAATCATTATGTATTCACAACCCGCTGCACTTTGGTCAAATCCTTGCTACTCCTCTTCGGATGAGGAGAAGGAGGAAGCCCGTTACACTCACTCACATATGCCACACACACACACACACACACACACACACACACACACACACACACAGTAATTAAGTACAGCTTTTAGTTTTCCCATTAACCCACAAACGTTTCCCCGGGGACAGAGACACTATCAATACCCGGGATAAGCCCTTATGTCTGGCTTTCTTTCTGCCCTGATGCCACAACTTATCCCCAGTTAACAACCGTATGCCATTATTAGTAGTTCTGCCAATAACAACTGATGTGGGACCACCTCTCCCTACCCTGATATTAATCTTTATCAGTTGTTCTGACTCAAACTTTTACTGCAGTGGGCTAAATCAGGGTCACACGGTGTTTCTTGGTAGTCTTAAACAAATCTACTTTGAAACAAAGGTCTATACCTCACACACGTGGTTACGGGCTTAACAAAAAGAAGACACCTGTACCATGTGCGATATAGAGTTGAAATGTATTCAGTTTTGAGTTTGCGTCCCAATATTACACTTTATATACATCGCAGAAGACTGAAATAAAACAGAACCGTTTGACACAGAAACACCGGATTTGTATTGTTTATTAATGATGAAATAATGAAAGATATGAATAACATTCCACCCATGAGACCACGAGGTCATTTGACTGCAGGAAAGGGCTACACACTGCTGATGTGGGGTCAGCATTGGCCTCAATCTCAGTCCTCCAAGTTACATTTTCTTTTATAAATACATTAAATAGAAATATAGGACAAAACACACATCATGACAAGAGAGACAACACACCATTACATACAGAGAGACAACAACATAGCATGGCAACAACACATGCCAACACAGCATGGTAGCAACACAACATGACAACAACATGGTAGCAACACAACATGGCAGCAGCACAACATGGTACGAACACTATTGGTGAGTCACTGTCTCTCACTGTTGTGCAACACGCACCGGGTGATCTAGTTACCGTATGGAATTCAGAAATAAATGTTTGCCAGCTAGACATCTTACAACTATTAAGTTAACTGTCTAAAATATACTAAATACTCTGCAGTTTTGCTAATTTAGTAACTAGTTGTCTAACTAAGTGGCTAGCTTCTTCCAAAATCAAGCTTCGCTTTCCGGAAACAGCAGAGAATCCCCTCTTGGATCAAGAGCCTTGCTGTCTAATATAAAGTGTTGAGCATTCAGCCATCTGTGAGTAGCATTTTTTAGTTATTTGTAAAACTTTATTAGCTGGGATGTCTGTCCTGAAAATTGTTTAGGTCATTGACAAGGTCATTGTTTAGGTCATGTAAACTGGTCATATCTGTGTACCCGTCGCAAGACCCACTGGTTGATGCTTATTTATAAAACCCTCTTAGGCCTCACTCCCCCCTATCTGAGATATCTACAGCAGCCCTCATCCTCCACATATAACACCTGTTCTGCCAATCACATTCTGTTAAAGGTCCCGAAAGCACACACGTTCCTGGGTCGCTTGTCTTTTCAGTTTACTGCAGCTAACAACTGGAACGAGCTGCAACAAACGCTAAAATTGACACTTTTATCTCAATCTCTTCATTCAAAGACTCAATCATGGACACTCTTACTGACAGTTGTGGCTGCTTTGCGTGATGTATTGTTGTCTCTACCTTCTTGCCCTTTGTGCTGTTGTCTGTGCCCAATAATGTTTGTACCACGTTTTGTGCTGCTACCATGTTATGTTGCTACCATGTTGTTGTCCTGTTGTGTTGCTGCCTTGCTATGTTGTTGTCTTAGGTCTCTCTTCATGTAGTGTTGTGTTGTCTCTCTTGTCGTGATGTGTGTTTTGTCCTATAGTTATATATATTTTTTAATCCCAGCCCCTGTCCCCGCAAGAGGCCTTTTGCCTTTTGGTAGGCCGTCATTGTAAATAAGAATTTGTTCTTAACTGACTTGCCTAGTTAAATAAAGGTTAAATAAAAGAAATAGGTCAGAGACTGTGTAAAATGTTTGCTTGAAGTTCTTGATGATCCGATAAATGGTTGATTTAGGTGCAATCTAACAGGCAGCAATATCAAATTTATTTATATAGCCCTTCTTACATCAGCTGATATATCAAAGTTCTGTACAGAAACCCATACTAAAACCCCAAACAGCAAGCAATGCAGATGTAGAACCCTGGTGTCTAGGAAAAACTCCCTAGAAAGGCCAAAACCTAGGAAGAAACCTAGAGAGGAACCAGGCTATGATGGGTGGCCAGTCCTCTTCTGGCTGTGCCGGGTGGAGATTATAACAGAACATGGCCAAGATGTTCAAATGTTCATAAATGACCAGCATGGTCAAATAATAATAATCACAGTAGTTGTCGAGGGTGCAACAAGTCAGCACCTCCGGAGTAAATGTCAGTTGGCTTTTCATAGCCGATCATTGAGAGTATCTCTACCGCTCCTGCTGTCTCCAGAGAGTTGAAAACAGCAGGTCTGGGACAGGTAGCATGTCCGGTGAACAGGTCAGGGTTCCATAGCCGCAGGCAGAACAGTTGAAACTGGAGCAGCAGCACGGCCAGGTGGACTGGGGACAGCAAGGAGTCATCATGCCAGGTAGTCCTGAGGCATGGTCCTAGGGCTCAGGTCCTCCGAGAGAGAGAAAGAGAGAATTAGAGAGAGCATACTTAAATTCACACAGGACACCGGATAAGACAGGAGAAATATAACAGAGTGACCCTAGCCCCCCGACACAAACTACTGCAGCATAAATACTGGAGGCTGAGACAGGACGGGTCAGGAGACACTGTGGCCCCATCCGATGATACCCCCGGACAGGGCCAAACAAGCAGGATATAACCCCACCCACTTTGCCAAAGCACAGCCCCCACGCCACTAGAGGGATATCTTCACCCACCAGTTTACCATCCTGAGACAAGGCCAGGTATAGCCCACAAAGATTTCTGCCACGGCACAACCCAAGGGGGGGGGCGCCAACCCAGACAATATCCTTACCTGTGAAGCCCTTTTTGTACAAAGCAATGATGACGGCACGTGTTTCCTTGCAGGTAATCATGGTTGACAGAGGAAGAACAATGATTCCAAGCACCACCCTCCTTTTGAAGCTTCCAGTCTGTTATTCGAACTCAATCAGCATGACAGAGTGATCTCCAGCCTTGTCCTCGTCAACACTCACTCATGTGTTAACGAGAGAATCACTGACATGATGTCAGCTGGTCCTTTTGTGGCAGGGCTGAAATGCAGTGGAAATGTTTTTGGGGGATTCAGTTCATTTGCATGGTAAAGAGGGACTTTGCAATTAATTGCAATTCATCTGATCACTCTTCATAACATTCTGGACTATATGCAAATTGACATCATACAAACTGAGGCAGCAGACTTTGTGAAAATTACTATTTGTGTCATTCTCAAAACTTTTGGACACGACTATATATATAGTGCTGGAAAATGATGGTGGCCACACAAAATATTGACACTTTGGCCCAATTTGGACATTTTCACTTAGGGGTGTACTCACTTTTGTTGCCAGCGGTTTAGACATTAATGGCTGTGTGTTGAGTTATTTTGAGGGGACAGCAAATGTACACTGTTATACAAGCTGTACACTCACTACTTTACATTGTAGCAAAGTGTCATTTCTTCAGTGTTGTCACATGAAAAGATATACTCAAATATTTACAAAAATGTGAGGGGTGTACTCACTTTTGTGATATACTGTATATACTCAGCAAAAACATAAATGTCCCTTTTTCAGGACCCTGTCTTTCAAAGATAATTTGTAAAAATCCAAATAACTTCACAGATCTTCATTGTAAAGGGTTTAACACTGTTTCCCATGCTTGTTCAATGAACCATAAACAATTAATTAACATGCACCTATGGAATGGTCGTTAAGACACTAACAGCTCACAGATGGTAGGCAATTAAGGTCACAGTTATGTAAACTTAGGACACTAAAGAGGCCTTTCTACTGACTCTGACAAACACAAAAAGAAAGATGCCCAGGGTCCCTGCTCATCTGCGTGAATGTGCCTTAGACATGCTGCAAGGAGCCATGAGGACTGCAGATGTGGCCAGGGCAATAAATTGCAATAGCTGTACTGTGAGACGCCTAAGACAGCGCTACAGGGATACAGGATGGACAGCTGATCATCCTCGGAGTGGCAGACCACGTGTAACAACACCTGCACAGGATCGGTACATCCGAACATCACACCTGCGGGACAGGTACAAGATGGCAACAACAACTGCCCGAGTTACACCAGGAACACAGAATCCTCCGTCAGTGCTCAAACAGTCTGCAATAGGCTGAGAGAGGCTGGACTGAGGGCTTGTAGGCCTGTTGTAAGGCAGGTCCTCACCAGACATCACCGGCATCAACGTTGCCTATGGGCACAAACCCACCGTCGCTGGACCAGACAGTACTGGCAAAAAGTGCTCTTCACTGACGAGTCGCGGTTTTGTCTCACCCGTGGAAATAGTCAGATTCGCGTTTATCGTCAAAGAAATGAGCGTTACACCAAGGCCTGTACTCTGGAGCGGGATCAATTTGGAGGTGAAGGGTCTGTCACGGTCTGGGGTGGTGTGTCACAGCATCATCGGACTGAGCTTGTTGTCATTGCAGGCAATCTCAAGTTTACATACACCTTAGCCAAATACATTACAACTCAGTTGTTCACAATTCCTGACATTTAATCCTAGTAAAGATTCCCTGACTTAGGTCAGTTAGGATCACAACTTTATTTTAAGAATGTGAAATGTCAGAATAATAGTAGAGAGAATGATTTATTTCAGCTTTTATTTCTTTCAACACATTCCCAGTGGGTCAGAAGTGCACATACACTCAATTAGTATTGGGTGGAATTGCCTTTAAATTGATTAACGTGGGTGAAATGTTTTGGCTAGCCTTCCACAAGCTTCCCACAATAAGTTGGGTGAATTTTGGCCCATTCCTCCTGACAGAGCTGGTGTAACTGAGTCAGGTTTATAGGCCTCCTTGCTCGCACACGCTTTTTCAGTTCCGCCCACAAATTTTCTATATGAATGAGGTCAGGGCTTTGTGATGGCCACTCCAATACCTTGACTTTGTTATCCTTAAGCCATTTTGCCACAACTTTGGAAGTATGCTTGTGGTCATTGTCCATTTGGAAGACCCATTTGCGACCAAGCTTGAACTTCCTGACTGATGTCTTGAGATGTTGCTTCAATATATCCACATACTTTTCTTTCCTCATGATGCCATCTATTTTGTGAAGTGCACCAGTCCCTCCTGCAGCAAAGCACCCCCACAACATGATGCTGTCACCCCCGTACTTCACGGTTGGGATGGTGTTCTTCGGCTTGCAAGCTTCCCCCTTTTTCCTCCAAACATAATGATGGTCATTATGGCCATTTTTGTTTCATCAGACCAGAGGACATTTCTCCAAAAAGTACGATCTTTGTCCCCATGTGCAGTTGCAAACCGTAGTCTGGCTTTTTTATGGCGGTTTTGGAACAGTGGCTTCTTCCTTGCTGAGCATCCTTTCAGGTTATGTCGATATAGGACTCGTTTTACTGTGAATTTAGGTACTTTTGTACCTGTTTCCTCCAGCATCTTCACAAGGTCTTTTGTTGCTCTGGGATTGATTTGCACTTTTCGCACCAAAGTACGTTCATCTCTAGGAGACAGAACGCATTTCATTCCTGAGCGTTATGACGGCTGCGTGGTCCCATGGAGTTTATACTTGCATACTATTGTTTGTACAGATGAAAGTGGTACCTTCAGGCGTTTGGAAATTGCTTAAAGGATAAACAAGACTTGTGAAGGTCTGCAATTTTTTTCCTGAGGTCTTGGCTGATTTCTTTTGATTTTCCCATGATGTCAAGCAAAGAGGCACTGAGTTTGAAGGTAGGCCTTGAAATACATCCACAGGTACACCTACAATTTACTCAAATGATGTCAATTAGCCTATCAGAAGCTTCTAAAGCCATAATTTTCTGGAATTTTCCAAGCTGTTTAAAGGCACAGTCAACTTAGTGCATGTAAACTTCTGACCCACTGGAATTGCGATACAGTGAAATATAAGTGAAATAATCTGTACTTAAACACTTGTTGGAAAAATTACTTGTGTCATGCACAAAGTAGATGTCCTAACCGACTTGCCAAAACTATAGTTTGTTAACAGGACATTTGTGGAGTGGTTGAAAACCGAGTTTTAATGATTCCAACCTAAGGGTATGTAAACTTCCAACTTCAACTGTATTTACAAGGGGTACCGGTACAGAGTCAATGTGCGGGGGCACTGGTTAGTCGAGGTAATTGAGGTAATATGTACATGTAGGTAGAGTTAAAGTGACTATGCATAGATAATAAACAGAGAATAGCAGCAGCGTAAAAGAGGGGGGGGGGGGGCAATGCAAATAGTCTGGGTCGCCATTTGATTAGCTGTTCAGGAGTCTTAAGGCTTTGGGGGTAGTAGCTGTTGAGATGCCTTTTGGACCTGGACTTGGCACTCCGGTACCGCTTGCAGTGCAGTAGCAGAGAGAACAGCCTATGACTAGGCAGCCTATGACAATTTTTAGTGCCTTCCTCTGACACCGCCTGGTATAGAGGTCCTGGATGGCAGGAAGCTTGGCCACAGTTAAAGGCTTTAATTGCGTCAAGAATTTCCTCCTCTGTAATTTGGCCGTGTCATGAGTGTTTCTGTACAGCTGTTAATTTTACATTATTAATAGAAAACAAATCCATACAATTAACTTCCGTTACTGGAGATGGAGGAGACCAAAATAAAAACAAATGCTTAAAATACTTTGCTTCTTCTTTCAAAATATTGTTTAGTGAATCATCGTTGACTCCATCATTGGTAACAAGTTTCAGTAAATCGTTTTTGGTAGCATTTCTATGTTGAAGATTTAAAAAAAACTGTTGATGCATTTTTGCCCATATTCCATCCAGTTCGATTTCTTGTATAATATATTGCACTTGATCTATCTTGAATATGTTCGTCCAATTCTTTTTTCTATGGTACTGTGATAGTTTTTGTGTACTGCCCTCTGTGTTGGAATGTCCAGACATTTCAATCTCCCTCCCCCAACCCTCTCTTTTCATCTCTCTGTCCATCCAGCCCCCCCTCCCCCCTCTCTCTCTCTCTCTCTGCCTCTGTCCTTCCGATGAATGGCCGGTACAGAAAGCTTTCAATCAGGTGGTCTGGCTTTGTGCTGAGTTAGCGCAAAGTTTTCTCCATGACTGCTTCCGAACATTCCAGCCCCTTTGTGTCCATGTGTGTTTGTGTGCATCTCTTTGGGTGCGTTTGTGTATTTGTGTTTGTATGGTCTGCCTGTGAGCGCGTGCATGTGCATGTCTCTTGTTGTGTGTGTGTGTGTGCTGTCAGTGCTGGATGTTGAATTGGCCTGTTTGTGTTTGCCTGTCAACTACACTCCAGACGAGTCCAAATTCTCAAAGACAGAGACTGTGACCCCCAACTTCCCCTCGGTTGTATGTATGTGTGTGTAACGGGTGTCGTCGGATGAGAAATAATCGGACCAAAGCGCAGCGTGGTAAGTGTTCATGCTTTTTATTTAAACTGAACACTATAACAAAAATAACAAAGAGAATGAACGAAACCGAAACAGTCCTGTCAGGTGCAGAAACACAAAACAGAAAATAACTACTCACAAAGCATCGGTGGGGAAAAGTTACCTAAGTATGGTTCCCAATCAGAGACAACGATAGTCAGCTGTCCCTGATTGAGAGCCATACCCGGCCAAACAAAGAAATACAAAACATAGAAAAAAGAACATAGAATGCCCACCCAAATCACACCCTGACCAAACCAAAATAGAGACATAAAAAGCTCTCTAACGTCAGGGCGTGACAGTGTGTGTGTGTGTGTGTGTGGTGGGGGGGATTGGGGTCAGAGGATGTGTGTTTTTTGGTGTAAGTTTGTTGAATGTGCTTGCATTTCCATTGTATTTTTTTTTTGCGTGTGTATGTGTTTCTGAGTAAGTGTCTGTGTGCATGGGGAATTGGAAAGTGAATGTTTTTCCACTCTGCTGACCAAGGTTGCCACCCCGTCACAGAGAGTGTGAGAGAGAGTGAAAAGGGGAAAGAAAACACATTCATTCAACCCCAGCTCTACTTTCTCCTCCAAATGCACTAGAATGGAAGAATAGGAGCTGTCTCTAGCTTCCTGTATGACTCATACTCTGGCAATGCAGTACTTCGATAGAGGCTACATCCCAAATGGCCCCTTATTCCCCATTTAGTGCACTACTTTGTACCAGGGCCCATAGTGCACTTTAGAGAATATGCTGCCATTTCGGGCGCACTTACAGTCCGAGGGGAAAACGAAGAGCTAAGGGCCACTGTGAGATTTGAATGAAGCTCACAGCAGCACTCGTATTCAGAGCTCAACTGACAATACATTATCCATTTTCTTCCCTACTTTTCTGTCATGTTTTCATGTGGCTGCCTGCGTACATTGGTTTCCTGGTCTCCTGACGAAGACCTATTGCCGTTTTGAAATGTTGTAATAATTAAAAAGATATCTCTTCGTAGCATGCAGATGGTGTCCAGATGTTTTTTATTGTCTACCTTGTTTTCATACATTTGAGGTTCAATGGTTCACTGCCTGCAGTTTTTTTGTGTTGTGTTAATGTTGCTAGACTCACAAACAGTGTCTTTTCTATTTCCTTATGGATAGGGCTTTTTAACCAATAGTCAGCAATCTGGCACGAGCGCCTAAGTCTATTGGATAAAGTTTTGCCAGTACCCACTTTTAATAAAACCTTATAAAGATTTATTAGCAATATATACATTCAAAATTGTAAGCACTAGAGGCATTTTTTATCATTTGGAAATTCAAAATATGGATTCATAACCATTTATTAATGAACAGTACTATATTGTAATAAGCCTACCATCCAATAGCATATCTTCTCCTTGAGCTGTTAGATTAATGACGGAGAGCTAATTAGGTCTCTATACAGGGTTTGATACTGCGACCAAAACAGTCGCATTTGCGACCGTTTTACCTGGCATTGCTACACACATTTTTAAATGGTCGCAAGGGTGCCAGGGCTTAAAATGGACCCGGCCACGTTAGTTTTCGTTTCAGAATTAGCTTTTTTATTATTTTTATTATCGTGATTTATTCAAACAGTAATGTGCGATTTACCAAACATATACCAACTTTCTGAAGAGGAAACAACAGCATGGGAATGCCCCTGTCTGTGTGTGTGCAGTGCGCGTAGGGCCTATGTCTACCACTTTGTGTAGCCTTTAACGATGCTAATGGTAGCCTAACCGTGGTCGAGGAGATGGAAATGTAAGTAAAAGGTAACTACAAAGTAGCCTATTCCTACCTGGCAGAACCCTGATTATTTGCATCAATCCAGTGGCCATTTGTTTTGAAAACTCCATCACAAGTGCGCTATGGACACACACACACACACACACACACACACACACACACACACACACACACACACACACACACACACACACACACACACACACACACACACACACACACACAGTGAATACAGTATGCCTAGTCTGAATAGAATTATGCCCACAGACATTATGTCTATGAAAGCGCTACTCATCTCATGTAGTGGGCCGAGTACCTTTTGTTCAACACTCGTGTTTTTCTATCCTTTTGAAATACATGAAATACATCCTTCCTCACGACAGCAGCTCTTGAGAGGGATGAAGCGGTGCATCAAGATAATGATGTGATTATCGTGAAAAAATACAAACGGTTTTGTCATGATAGGCAGTCTTGACTTTATTTCATTACTACTGCCAATTTGTTTTGTGTGTGAAATAATGAAATATGTATGTATTCATCATTTCTTTGACGTCTTTCTCAATTTCCCAAGTTATCATAATACAAGGGTTGTCAAATATGAATCTATACCTTTTTATATTCTCGCTCGGCTGTACATTTTGATCCATGACTTCATCTGTTTTCTTCCTTCAGCTCTATTATTAATTTTACAGTATGTGTACATGTTGCATTTGCTTTGAAAGTACTATGCGTATTGCCATTCATACCAGTAAAGCAGCACTTCCTTTTGAATTGATTTGTTCAAACATCGCTAAATGTTCCATCGAAGACCCTAATGGAATATGCCTACAATAGCTTTGTTTACATGCTATCAGTTAACCACTGTATCATATATGACGCTGTTTGTGTATCATTGTGCATGTTTGAAATTATCTAAATGAATGAAACTAAACTAAATCCCTTCCCCGTCTCCCCTGTTGACCACAGATTGTGCAGCCTGACCCTCAAGAAGCTGATCGTCCTCAAAGAACTGGACCGAGAGCTTAGCTCTGTGGTGATAGCTGTCAAAATACAGGTGAGTCCAGTTTAAGAAGATTATGACGATTTAAGTAATGTGCTTCGGATTGTATTAGTATCAAATGGAGTGTCCATAAAAACACAGGAACTTAGATTGCTGTTGACCGTTGACGTCTCGTGTTATGGGATGGTTTGGTAACAACTGTTTGCATCAATTGGCTGACACTATTTTCTGAAATGAACAGAAAAATCAAAGGACTATATCAAGGTCAATACTACTCGTCAATTTACTCAAATATGGCAATAACTAACAAAAGCTAATGGCCAACAAAAGCCCATGGTCAACATCGGAAGTGTTTTTCACTTCTCTGTGGTCCTCCTTACAAGCTATTTCTATAGTCATTGCATATATTTTCTACGTCCTTTATTTCATGCACCTTGGCAGAATTGCGATGTAGCTACATACTTTTTCCTTTCACACCTGACAACCTTCCAGAATCTCTCCTTCCACTAAGCTCAACAGTCTCAGAGGACTACCCAAGCGGTTACCAAGGTGACATCTTGTTCGATAGGAACAGAGAGGAAGGAAAAATATGACAGTTATGTCTGATCGTTACTTGGGGCACTCTGCATTCCAAAGTAGTCGCTTTGGTCGCGGTACAGCCCAGTGCTCGCGTATTGCTCAGGGTTCTATGCAGTCAGAGAGAAAGAGCATTGTGTGGTTGAACTGTGTTCTTTCTGTTCTCTCTAATTACTGGTGGTAAATTCACTGGTCATAAATGATCAGAAATCCGAAGTGTCAGTCAATATTTCCCACTGCTTCTCTCTTCTCAAGTAACTCGGTACTTCAGCATATTTCTGAGAACAGCATTCAGGTCTATTAATTTCCTCGAGTGGTAATTGTAATGGCTAGCTAGCACCTGTCTGCCTGCTACTTGTCAGAAAAGGGACTTAAATGGCCACATCTGATCCTCTGATGACGGCGTGTTGAGCGGCAACACAAAAGAACCCGAAAGTTGCAGCGTAGGCAGGAGTTAAGACGGGTCTCGACTGCTCTTTATTCCCTATTGACAGGAGGAAAAATAGTGTGAAAAATGTTTATTCTTGGTCACTCTCTGTATCTCTAGCTACAGAACTCAGAAGACTGTGGCGATTTGGTTCCGTATGTTTAAAACCTGCTAATGCATACTTGGTTTTGGACTTTTCAGTATTTTTGAATGCATTCAGAAATTAGTTAATTGTATTGTCATTGAGCTAGCCAATAGCTTTGGTTGCAGACTTGTCTGAAGTCAACACATACCTACGCACGTAGTTGTCTGTCAGGGCCCGATGGGGCTACTCTTGGAAGCCACATGTCTGTTCTTCCTGCTCTGGGATCAATTAGCATTAATGTCTTGAAGCTAGCGCCCTTTTTTTGTTTGCTGAGTCACCATGAGGAATGCAGGTCCGAATACAGATTTTTCCATGTGTTTTGTTTTCCTCGCATACTTTCCTCCTCCCTTTCATCTCTAAAGACTGAATGTTTTTGTGAAGCTTCATCACCGATAACTGTCTGCTGGTCCATTGTAGTGCAGCTGTGTGCGACAGCTCATTAGAAGTTTGATACTGACTGCTGCTGTTGTCTTGTTAGCGATTAGCCTGTTGCGTTTCCAGTCAGTTAATTTGGAGGTGAAGCTAGCCTAGCCTCCCACAAGAAAACAAAATGGTCAGCGTGGAGTTAGTAAAGCGCTAACTGACCATGATAGAAAGAAAATAAGCTTTTCTCCCTATTTTTTTCTGCATGTCACTGGTCGTGTCCGAATTCTGGCTTGACTACTACTTACTTAAACTGCATACATATTAATCGTACTATGTATTGTTTAGTAAAAAGTATGCTGTAGTATGCTACGGCCGCAACGTACAACTGGGAACTCGGAAGCAAAACGAGCTCAGACTGGGGGAAATCGTGACTTCAGTGATCTTCAGCTCAAGTAGCATGCCGAATTTCATCTGAGTTGGATGACTGTTCAAAAATATTTTTCCCAGTGGGAGCATGTTTTTTTCAGAGTTCCCTGTTGTCTTAAATGCACCACCAGTTATGGCTTTGCATATGAACTGAAAAGGATCGTCTGTAGCCCCAGCCAGTGACCGTTCACTACAGCGGAGTGTTGTTGTTAGCTAAGAAGCTAGCATTTGGAAAAATGTATTTGGAGTAAGCTTGAGTTAACCGTAGGCCTAAACATGCATCAATTGAAGAGTCACCTGTAGCTTGAGAGGAATGGGGAGATGCAGTAGAGGAATGATGCAGAGAGCTACTCTTCCTCTGATCAAACCATGAACTGTCCCTCTCAAATCAAATTGTATTTGTCACATACACATGGTTAGCAGCTGTTAATGCGAGTGTAGCGAAATGCTTGTGCTTCTAGTTCTGACAATGCAGTAATAACCAACGAGTAATCTAACCTAACAATTCCACAACTACTACCTTATACACACAAGTGTAAAGGGATAAAGAATGTGTACATAAAGATATATGAATGAGTGATGGTACAGAACGGCATAGGCAAGATGCAGTAGATGAGTATATACATATGAGATGAGTAATGTAGGGTATGTAAACATAAAAGTGGCATAGTTTAAAGTGGCTAGTGATACATGTATTACATACAGATGGCAAGATGCAGTAGATAATATAGAGTAAAGTATATACATATACATTATATTAAGTGGCATTGTTTAAAGTGGCTAGTGATACATTTTTGATCAATTTCCATATGTCCATTATTAAAGTGGGCTGGAGTTGAGTCAGTATGTTGGCAGCAGCCACTCAATGTTAGTGGTGGCTGTTTAACAGTCTGATGGCCTTGAGATAGAAGCTGTTTTTCAGTCTCTCGGTCCCTGCTTTGATGCACCTGTACTGACCTCGCCTTCTGGATGATAGCAGGGGGAACAGGCAGTGGCTCGGGTGGTTGTTGTCCTTGATGATCTTTATGGCCTTCCTGTGACATCGGGTGGTGTAGGTGTCCTGGAGGGCAGGTAGTTTGCCCCCGGTGATGTGTTGTGCAGACCTCACTACCCTCTGGAGAGCCTTACAGGTGTGGGCGGAGCAGTTGCTGTACCAGGTGGTGATACAGCCCGACAGGATGCTCTCGATTGTGCATCTGTAGAAGTTTGTGAGTGCTTTTGGTGACAAGCCGAATTTCTTCAGCCTCCTGAGGTTGAAGAGGCGCTGCTGCGCCTTCTTCACAACGCTGTCTGTGTGGGTGGACCAATTCAGTTTGTCCGTGATGTGTACGCCGAGGAACTTAAAACTTACCACTACTGTCCCATCGATGTGGATAGGGGGGTGCTCCATCTGCTGTTTCCTGAAGTCCACAATCATCTCCTTTGTTTTGTTGACGTTGAGTGTGAGGTTATTGTCCTGACACCACCCTCCGAGGGCCCTCACCTCCTCCCTGTAGGTCGTCTCGTCGTTGTTGGTAATCAAGCCTACCACTCTAGTGTCGTCTGCAAACTTAATGATTGAGTTGGAGGCGTGCATGGCCACGCAGTCGTGGGTGAACAGGGAGTACAGGAGAGGGCTCAGAACGCACCCCTGTGGGCCCCAGTGTTGAGGATCAGCGGGGTGGATATGTTGTTACCTACCCTCACCACCTGAGGGCGGCCCGTCAGGAAGTACAGTGCCCAGTTGCACAGGGCGGGGTCGAGACCCAGGGTCTCGAGCTTGATGACGAGTTTGGAGGGTACTATGGTGTTAAATGCTGAGCTGTAGTCGATGAACAGCATTCTCACATAGGTATTCCTCTTGTCCAGATGGGTTAGGGCAGTGTGCAGTGTGGTTGCGATTCCGTCGTCTGTGGACCTATTGGGGCGGTAAGCAAATTGGAATGGGTCTAGGGTGTCAGGTAGGGTGGAGGTGTTATGGTCCTTGACTAGTCTCTCAAAGCACTTCATGATGACGGAAGTGCGTGCTACGGGGCGGTAGTCGTTTAGCTCAGTTACCTTAGCTTTCTTGGGAACAGGAACAATGGTGGCCCTCTTGAAGCATGTGGGAACAGCAGACTGGGATAAGGATTGATTGAATATGTCCGTAAACACACCAGCCAGCTGGTCTGCGCATGCTCTGAGGACGCGGCTGGGGATGCCGTCTGGGCCTGCAGCCTTGCGAGGGTTAACACGTTTAAATGTTTTACTCACGTCGGCTGCAGTGAAGGAGAGTCTGCAGGTTTTGGTAGCAGGCTGTGTCAGTGGCACTGTATTGTCCTCTCCATCTTTGGAGGATGTATGCTCTCAAAGACTTGGCCTCTATTAGTTGATCTAGGCAACTATAGCTAGGCGACTAAAGATTATGTATTGCACATGCAATAACATAGCTCAGATGTGCGATCATTTATGCTGAAAAGTTGAAAGTATAAGAGTAGATTTTTATTATTACAAACAAGAAACACTTTTAAATGAGAACAGAAATCCAATTTGGGTTTATAAAAAGGACTTCACCAAAAACAGTACAAAATGAATAAATTAATAGCTATACATTAAATACATACAAAACACATAAATTTACTTCTCAATCACATCAAAGTTTCTTGAACCCGTACACAGATTTGCAAATGTTTTCGCAGGTGCTGCCAAATGCTTGTGTTTCTAGCTTCCTCGGTGCAGTAATATCTAGCAATACCAAACAATACACACATAATCCAAAGAATAAAAAGAAAGAAATTAAGAAATATCAGAACGAGCAATGTCAGAGTCCGAAAATGCACATAGTATACAACGTTATATTTTGCGTCATGCACGAACGTGTTGTTTCCCAGCTATTCATTGATTTCAGTAGCGCATCCCCAGATCTAAGCTAAGCAGTAAAGCTTTGTAGTGAATTGCCATAAAAAAAACAAAAGTCTTAATAGCCAATTATTGCAGGATATCTAAAGATATCCTGCAATATTCATTGATTTCGGTAGCACATCCCCATATCTAATTGATCAGCTGTTGTCAAAACCGAAATGAGTATGACATCCAGGCATTTAAAGTATACTTGATTTTCGAAATGCCACATACTATAAAATGTTATTTTTTAGGACGCAAGTTTGGGTATTCAGACAGGGCACAGCCACTGATACACGATGAAAGCTGGTATTCTTTCTCTCTCTCGGAGGACCTGAGCCCTAGGACTACCTGGCATGATCAATCAATCAAGTTTATTTTATATAGCCCTTCGTACATCAGCTAATATCTCGAAGTGCTGTACAGAAACCCAGCCTAAAACCCCAAACACCAAGCAATGCAGGTGTAGAAGCACCTTGATGACTCCTTGCTGTCCCCAGTCCACCTGGCCTTGCTGCTGCTCCAGTTTCAACTGTTTTGCCTGAGGCTATGGAACCCTGACCTGTTTACCGGACGTGCTACCTGTCCCAGACCTGCTGTTTTCAACTCTCTAGAGACTGCAGGAGCGGTAGAGATACTCTTAATGATCGGCTATGAAAAGCCAACTGACATTTACTCCTGAGGTGCTGACTTGTTGCACCCTCGACAACTACTGTGATTATTATTATTTGACCATGCTGGTCATTTATGAACATTTGAACATCTTGGCCATGTTCTGTTATAATCTCCACCCGGCACAGCCAGAAGAGGACTGGCCAGTGTAGGGTGTTTTTCCTAGCCACCGTGCTTCTACACCTGCATTGCTTGCTGTTTGGGGTTTTAGGCTGGGTTTCTGTACAGCACTTTGAGATATCAGCTGATGTACGAAGGGCTATATAAATAAATTTGATTTGATTTGATATTGGAAGTGGGGTGAGATGATAGAGCATGCTTGGAAAGACTCAGCGAAATGACGTTAATACGAGCAGCACCAGAGATATTGAGATGAGCGAGATGCTCTCTCACAGTTGCACACAGTATATGCGCACGTGTTCGCGTCACGCTGTACACAGCGTGCTAGCAAGGTCACCAAAGAAGGTGAGCCTCGTGCTTCAGGGCTCTTAGTTGTTGCGGAAATTGATCCATTATGCTGTTTACTTTCTGCATCTACATCATATCGCTGAGTCTACCTTTAAATTGGCTGGAACAGTAGGTTACTGAGATAACATGCAGCTCCAAGACCCTGTCCAGAAACAACCCCTAAACTTTAGCCCCTACCTTCTAGGCATCGTTGGCAAACACTCCTTCTTTGACACAGGAATGTGTACATTTTAGAATTTAGTTTCTATACACGTTTCTCAGGGAAAGGAACATTGCAAAGTCAAAGTGTTACCACCAAATGGCTTTGTTTCAGTCACCATTAGATCTCTAACTCTCTCTGTACCTCTCTTTAAATCTTCCGCCACAGGGGTCCAAGCGCATCTTGAGGTCCAACGAGTATGTCCTTCCCCCAGACGGACTGATGGAGACTGACCTTGAGCTAACCTTCTCACTCCAGGTATGGCCAGGTTAACATGGCTTTCAAAAGTATCAAAGAGTGATCCGTTATGTGACTGAAATACGTATTTTCATTAGCCAATGGTTGATGTACAGCACTTTTTGCTAAATTAATGGCAGTGCCTGTGTAAACATATCATACCCCTTTTTTAGTTTTAGTGTATTTCCTACACCTCAGGTTTGCGTTCAAAGCCCATCTGAGGTGGCGGATCTGAAGGCATCAAAGAAATGACTGACTGAAGAAAAAAATTGTCATGGCTACAGACATGATGTAAGGTGTGATGTAACCTCCTGTAACACCTAATGTGTGTTACGCCCTTTTCTGTCCCCCCTAGTATCCCCACTTCCTCAAAAGGGACGCCAACCGATTGCAGATCATGCTGCAGAGGAGGAAGCGATATAAAAACCGTACCATCCTGGGGTATAAGACCTTAGCTGTGGGCGTCATAAATATGGCAGAGGTAAAGACAACAGCTTAATATTTGTGACCGATTTTATCACAACAGCAAATGAAGTCAAACGCAAGTTGCTTGTCATGGGGTTATACATCTGTAACTATGGAAACAGGGCCGATGGTGCGAAATACGGGGGAGGCAAGGGGGGGCTTAGCTCCCCTGAATGAGATGTTAGCTCCCCTAAATGCAACAAAAGTCAAACTTTGGGGGGTCTCTAAATAATGCTAATTTAACAATTCTCCTATTCATTTCAAATGCAGTGGTAAATATGTTTTACAGTGGTAAATATGAAAATAAAATCTTCCAATGAAATGAACACCCCCACCTCTTTTTTCATGGTTTATAACAGTATTTCTTTGTAGCAGCGCTGTCCATCCAGTAGTGCTGAATTTCGGCTTTAGATGAGCTCCTTTCCGCATAGATTTTCCTTTGTACTTCCTCATTTTTTGCCATTTGTTTGCCATGCGTCCTTGAGAAAAATAGCCTTTATTTCAATGCATTTCAGGTGTCCCAACTTTTCAGGCTACAAAAAAAGCTTAATTTGTCAGCAAGACACATCAATTAATGTAGGCTTAATCAATGGCAATCGCGGAATATCATTAGGCACACTTTTTTGGTGTTTTGTAACAGATGTCTATTTCCATTCATAAAATGGCGCGAGTATGCAGTTTGGATGCTGGAATTATTTTGGAGTGGACGAACATTCCTACTTTTTAAAGAGATTTGTTTGACAATCAGATGAAAATATCATGACTGGTTGTGTTCATGTCACATTAAAAGGTAATACATTTTTACAGTTTAAATGATGTCTTTATTATTAAGTGCGTGCACTCAAAACAGGTGTAATTCGCACTCTGGCAGGGCCTATACCTCAACACATACCCCAACAAACACTTATACCTCAACACATAGCCTGCCTTTATTGGTTTGTAGGAGGCATAAGCAACTCCACCTAACCTGGTCTCAGAGCATTTCATATTATTCTGTACGTAAATTCGAAAACTCCATTTAGTATGATATGTTTTGTGTGATATGTATTACTTTGTGGATATCCATCAATCATTTCGCATGATATGTTACGCATTACAATTTGTTTTATATGTTACGAATTGCAATTTGTTTAATATGTTCGGAATTTTCAATATGTATGATATTTTACGAATTCCAATTTGTTGTGGCTAACATTGGCTAGGTTTCTAATGCTAATGTATATCATAGCTAGGCTAGGGGTTAGGGTTAAGGTTAGGTTAGGAGGTTGGTTAAAGTATTAGAGTTAGGAGTTAAGTTAAAGGGTTAAGGTTAGGGGAAGGGTTAGCTAACATTTTATGTAGCTGCATAGTAGCCAAAAAGTAGTAAGTAGGTGCAAAGTTTCTAATTAGCTAAAATGCTAAAGTTGTCCATGATGAAATTCTAACACGCAACCTTTGGGTTGCTAAACGTTTGCGTTATACGCCTACGGCCTACCTATCCACCTCGACCCACCACCCTCCTTTTGTTTTTGCCTTCTGTCTTATGTAACCATCCCAAATGTAACATATCATACTAATTTGATTGACGTATATTATGTTACGTCTAGTCTATGAGACCAGGCTGCTCTACCAGTTCCAATTCAGAATCCATTTTTAGCAAGGTCTGTGCTAAATTCAAAGTTGGCAAAGCAAGAAGGAACCTATTAACCGGCCATAACAAGGAACTGTAACCGAATGCATAAAGTGAACAGAAGCGATATTCAGAAACCCACTTTGAAATTGACTGAACACCAGCCAATGTCATTGTATGCACATCCATGAACTATTCCGCACAGCCACCAGCCAACATTACACAATGCCCCCGGATGTAGGCATGCTTTCCCATTCCCCCAATTACATTACAGGACTACCATAGCTACATTTCCTCAGGTCCCCATCCGCAATACACTCGCAATTAGTTTCAAACTCCGCCTCCGCAAAGGGCTGAATAATACAGCATGCCGGAGAGAATGAGATGTAGAGATGTGACTGTATGAACAAAGTGCTGTCAGGCTTTCTCTTGGGTTTGAATGACCGCAGTGATTGGAGAACATTTGGGTCTTTCATTCTCGATGCAACTTGCGATTGATGGTTAATGAAACTCCAGGGCTGCCTCTCAAATGGCACCGTATGCGATTTGGTACACAGCCTAGAGCTTAGAGCGAACTGTGTCAAGGTGAGAGGCACAAATCTGATTTGGTGAGACAAGAGGAAGAAAACATGGGGAGGAAAATAAAGCTGCCCCGTTTCTAACAAAAACCGTGTGCTTCAGTTGACCGTGCGTGTGTATGTGCAAATTTATGAATGTGTGTGTGCCTGCGCTTGTGCGCTTGTGTTTATGGCTGTGTGTGTGCCTGTGTGTGTGTCAATGTGTGTGTGTGCCTGTATGTGTGTCAATGTGTGTGTGTGTGTGTCTGTGTGCGTGCTTCTGCATTATGTATTTTACTCAGGTACTGATTGTTCTGTATGAATGAACGCAACAACACTTGTATGTCGCTCACACACTTCTCTGTCTTGACTTGTGTTTAGGTGATGCAACACCCGACAGATGGAGCCCAGATCCTGGGTCTCCATAGCAACGTGAAGGAGGTGCCGGTGCGTGCGGCCGAGCTCAGTGTGTATTCCCTGTCCAGTCAGCCCATTGACCATGAGGACGGCAGCGGGCAGACAGGGACCAAGGCCAAAGCCTTAGGTGGGGACCTGGAAATCAGTGCTTTTCATCACAACTGTTTGGCCCGCACACTGAGGAAAGCTATTCATCCTGAAAACCGATGTTTTTGGCATAATGTTATTTAATTGCATAAAGTATCCTTGTCCGAGTCAGAACGGCCCTTGGGGCAGGAGCCTATCTCTTGTTTTTGTAGCATGAGTCAGCTTGATGTACTAGTACACCCGTTGGACTGGACGCTAGTCTATCACAGGGCTTTTAATTGCATAATAAGTGCATATTTACATTGCACTTAGCCTGACAGTCATGTGAGTGAAACCATTTCCTTGGCAATTGCACATTTTAATAGACGTGTTTCTATATTGACAACTCGTTTTCACAAATGTTAACTTTTCGAAAGAAAATGCTTTTGAAAGAAACGTATTCTGTGTAGCCTCTCAGTGTCTCAATGTTTCACTCGTCCTTGTGTAACTCCAGAGATCTCCATACATTCACTACTTAAGTCTATTTACTGAAGTGCAATAAGCCCACCACAGACCCACTAATCGCCCCATGGGAAGGGTCCTTCCAACATATTGCCTGTGTCCACAGACCATCGTTACTATCGGTGCCTAAATCCCTAACCATGACAGCTTAAGTACATTAGGACCAATGTTACTGAGGGAAAATGCAGGATATTATTTTCAGTGGTTGTTAAGGCGGTTTACAGCCTGGCACATGATGCTCCCTCAGGATCCTCGTGCTCCCAGAGCCAAAATGGACGCTGAGTAAACGATACAGATGTCAGCTGCACTAATGTAAAGGAATTCACTGTGAAACTGATGGCCCGCATCCCAAAATAAAATCATCTGTCAAGGATGCAATATTATCCAGATGCTCAGCAAGCTATATGAAATCTTTTGAAAAATGTTACTGAACTCATTCATTCATTCTATTTTCCCGTCCTTGAGGAAGTATGGCGTGACATTAGAGGCATTTAAACTTACTTGACCTCGTCCTTTTAGCTCAGAGCCTTTGAGTGGAGCAACGGAACATAGACATTTAAAATCAATGCTAAATTCTCCAGAGTTTCCCAGTGAGTGAATGGAGAATTGACATGCAACTTTTGTTCTTGTCTTTGACCCCAGATCGCTCCCCGGATATGGATAACTACTCCGAGGATGACGACGACAGCTACTCTTCGGAGCAGGAAGCTAGCGACGATGCTGTTCAACCAGTGGTGAGACACAGCACATCTTACACTTTGCTGTTTGGGAAGATCTCCAGCTCGAATTACCTGTAATGGACACCCAAAAATACACACTGTATACTGTCGTTGTGTAAGAGGATGGAATGTAAGGGACTTTCTATGTTTGTGCTTTTCTTTGAACTAAACTTCTGTCTACTATTCATGTGCTGTTCTAATAACCAATTTCTGTGTTCATGCAAGTGGCTGACTGTACAAATCCTCACTTATCCGTAGCTGCAATTTGGCAGTACGCCCAGACCTTGTTTTGAGGACAAACGCAAGATATCTCATTTTCAAGGTCTCAGCTTAGAGAGGAGAAGCCTCGGGAGGTGTTCGTCTGTCACATGTTATGATATAGTATTGGTTGGTCACATGAATGAAACAAAACGGTAATGATGAATGAATTATGCTAAATCATGCAAATATAACTTGTCTGTGTATAGCCGTATATAAGACAACTGCTGGGTCTGCCCAGGCAGAGCTCCTGATTGAGTACTATGGTGCATTGAGTTGGTTGGAACCTCTCCAGTGCGCTGACAATAAACAATGATTAATTTAAGATTGACTTTGAGTGTCCCTGTGTAAGAATTTCCACGGCAATACCAATACAGTAAGTCCCTGCATACTATTTATCCTGGGTTCTAGTTGTAGTTATAGACCAAAATGTCATTGGCCTAGTGTTTCTCAATCTATAGCTCACAGTGCTGCACTTTATTTATCAAAGAGGTACATTCCCATGGGTTGTAAAACACTGATCTTAAAGACACAAAACTCTCTTTCATAGGACCTGTACGACGAGGATGATGATGTACAAAGGAAGCCAAAGAAAAACCGGAGGAAAATGATTCGAACAACATCCATGACAAGGGTAAGGATGGGGGGGGGGCTCCCTATATCAACAACTTTACAATGTGGTTGGATAAATTCATTCGAATACACATCAAGCCTAGCTTGTAAGTTTATTTTAGTGCAGAGAGAATGAGAATAGCCCCAGCATAGAGCCCTGAGGTACAGCACCTGTTCATGTGATGGCAGGGTCTGCAGGTACAAACTCTTGGAAGGGGATTGTTTTCAATGATGATGGGTTTTTCATACCATGCTTTTTCATACTATGCATGTTGACTCACTTAGAACAGCACTGTCGAATCCTTTTGAGTGCCCTTCAGAAAATATTCACACCCCTTGACTTTTCCCACATATTGTTGTTACAGTCTGAAATTAAAATGTATTCAATTGAGATTTTGTGCCACTGATCTACACACAACAAGTGAAATTTTGTTTTTAGAAACGTTTACAAAAATGTAAAGCTGAAATGTCTTCAGTCAGTAAGTATTCAATCCCTTTGTTATGGCAAGCCTAAATATGTTCAGGAGTGAAGATGTGCTTAACAAGTCACATAAGTTGCATGGACTCACTCTGTGTGCAATAATAGTGGTTAATATCATTTTTGAATGATTACCCCCATTTCTGAGGTGGCAGGTAACCTAGTGGTTAGAGCGTTGGGCTAGTAACCGAAAGGTTGCTATATTGAATCCCCGAGCTGACAAGGTAAAAATCTGTCGTTCTGCCCCTGAACAAGAGGCCTTTTGCCTTTTGGTAGGCCGTCATTGTAAATAAGAATTTGTTCTTCACTGACTTGCCTAGTTAAATAAAGGTTATATTAAAAATATATATATTTAAAAATATATATCTGTAACCCACAAAATTATCTGTAAGGTCCCTCAGTCAAGTAGTGAATTTCAAGCACAGATTCAACAACAAAGACAAGGGAGAAATTCCCATGCCTCGCAAAAAAGGGCACCTGTTGGTAGATGGATAAAAATATATATATCCCTTTGAGCATGGTAAAGTTATTAATTATGCTTTGGATGGTGTATCAATACACCCAGTCACTACAAAGATACATGCGTCCTTCCTAACTCAGTTGCCGGAGAGTAAAGAAACCACTCAGGGATTTCACCATGAGGCCAATGGTGGCTTTAAAACAGTTACAGAGTTTAATGGCTGTGATAGGAGAAAACTGAAGATGGATGAACAACATTGTAGTTACTCTACAACACTAACCTAAATGACAGAGTGAAAAGAAGGAAGTCTGTACAGAATCAAAATATTCCAAAACATGCATCCTGTTTGCAAAAAATGTGGCAAATAAATTACATTTTTGTCTTGAATACAATGCATTATGTACAATGCATTATGTTTTGGGCATATCCAACACAATATATCACTGAGTACCACTCTTATGGGTATGTTATGGGTATGCTTGTCATCAGCAAGAACCAAATTTTTTCGGGAGATAAAAATAAATGGATTAGAGCTAAGCACAGGCAAAATCCTAGAGGACAACCTGGTTCAGTCTGCTTTCCAACAGACACTGGGAGATAAATTCACCTTTCAGCAGGTCAATAACCTGAAACTCAACTCCAAATATACATTGGCGTTGCTTACCAATACGACATTAAATGTTCCTGAGTGGCCTAGTTACAGTTTTGACTTAAATCGGCATGAAAATCTATGGCAAGACTTGAAAATGGCTGTCAATTACCAAAAAACATCTTGTCAGAGCTTGAAGGGTTTAAAAAAGAATAATGGGCAAATATAGTACAATCTAAATGTGTAGAGCTCTTCGAGGTTTACCCCAAATACTCACAGCTGTAATCACTACCAAAGGTGATTCTAATTATTTTATCAATATATATTAGTGTAATATCTTTCATTAATCTTTAAAAAATGAATCTTTAATATTACCAAATATTTTGTGTAGATCGTCAAAAAGAAAAAAAGACCATTAAATCCATTTTAATCCCAATTTGTAACTCAACAAAATGTGGAAAAAGTCAAGGGTGGTGAATTCTTTCTAAGTACAAACTACATTTAAATGCAATACAGTTTTTCGGCCCCAATGCCTTGCTCCTGATAACTTTATGCTCGGGTTCAGTGTGTGCTGTCTCGAATGTTCCAAGCCAGCGCAAATGGGTGCAGTCATCAAGAGTCCACTGTAATCTCTTTAAGGTGTGTCTGTGATAGATCTGTTACTCAGTCTTGTCCTCTTCAGGGATGGCACAGAAGATGTCTCCTGTCTCCCAAATCCTTATCTAAGCAATAGTGACAGGAGAGTTGTCCTGGAATGAGTTCAACCTCCACTTTTAGACCAAAACACTGTGTAGATGACGCAGACTAAAACACCAACTAAGGATACAAATTAGGCAGGCACCAACACGCACAAACTGAGACCCAACACATGGGAGCTGGTAACACACACAGATATACACACACAAACATAAATCACAAATAAACGCACACTTTAACAAATACTTTCCCCAAGGCCTGGGTATTTGCTTCAATCAATAATCCTTGATGTTGTTAATAATGACGTCTGGCTTTCTCCGATGACCTAATGTGCCTTTGGTGAATCAGCGAATAATGCTCACATAAGGTCACCGAGGTCGAAGCCACTAAGCCGTGTGAACATTAAGTGACTTTTAATGGCACATCCTAGTGCTCTTCAGATGCTGGCACTCTTCAGATAAGCATATTAATGGGAGAAGGGTGAAATTGCCCCTAGACATTGATTTTGGGTCAGTTTAGCTTTTTCCCAATGAATGAATATTGTTAGGATTGGAGAAGGGGAAGCTTTTCCTAGATCTTTACCTATGGGAAACTTCACTCTGGAGCCTAATAACATTTGGTGGTGAAGACTAGACTCAAAAGTCTATTGTGTTAACTTTACTGGGATTTATTGAGCTCTCAGTATTATAGAGCTGTCATCACATGAGTTTGAAGACAGCTTTGTTGGTTACACTGACGTCTCTGAAAGATTAGCTTACGTCATGGCGTCAGCAAATGGGGATCATACTAAAAAGGATCATTCTGACAAGTTCTTGGTGTACTCTTGTTGACACCAAACTCTCTCTTCCTCTCCCTCCCTCTCCTCCACCCTCTCTCTCACTCCCATTTTACAGCAACCCAATTTCAAACAGAAGTTTGTGGCCCTGTTGAAGAGATTCAAAGTGACGGATGAGGTTAGTACTGCACGCTTCAACTGTTCTGTTTTATATGAATAACACGCTGCAAGGGATTCATCTGCCACTGCTTCAATGTTTTTGTAGAATGCTACAAGGTTCATAAAGTGTTCTTCATCTGTCCCTGTAAGGAGGACCCTTTCTTGTTTTCGGGTAGAACCATTTTTCGTTCTATGTAGAACCCTTTCACCCAACGAAGAACCCTCAAAGAACCATTTTATGAAAAGGTTCTACCAACCAAAAAACTATACCATTATACCATGCAATCTGTTAATGAAGTCCCAGATAAATGGAGCGTATTGTCTTTGACCCTTTCTGTTTACAGATCAATCTAATTGATTTAAGCGCTTTTGCTACTGTAGGCCCACTCTAGTCTCTTTAACCTAACCTCGCTCACTGTCTACCAGTCTCGCCCTGAGAGCGCCGCTCTCCTTTATCACCTAACTCCTTAACGATATTACCTCTCCTTCAAGCAGGAAGTGACCTAAGTAGGAAAGGCAACTGTAGTATTATTTGTATGTCCCAAATTGCACCTTATTCCCTGTATAGTGCACTACTTTAGACCAGGGCCCATCTCTCACTATATAGGGAGTATGGTGCCATTTGGGACACAACCCATGGTTCAACGTGTACAGGGCTGGCTGGGTTCATTAATGGTTGGTTATGTGCAGGATTGGGTCAACACACCTATTTTACTGACAGGACATTCTATGGAACAATCGGTTGACCCCGGTCACAGCTTTGTCATGCATCCTGTCGTCGGAATATATAAATAATTGAAAATGTTTGAAAAAGTATTGTCCATTAGAGCCAGTGTTTCACATTGTTCGTCTTCCCTAACCCAAAGTTGTGCTTCAGCACCTGCCAATATATTGAATCATAATTACATACTTGTAAATTACTCATTGAGTGTCACTTCACTTGGAACTGATGAGAGTAGCAGGGGTGTAGGACCCCTTGATTGGCAGCACTAGTTTATTACTGCACCAATCCAGACGTTGGGTTCGTTTGTAAAAGCCAATCACAAACTATGAGCGTCATTTGAGTCAAAATAAATTGAGATATTCAGCTAGTGAGAATATGAGGGGAAATTAATTATTCTTCCTGCAACAAAAACTAAATTCAAGATATACAACAGAACACTGATTTATTATCGCTTAGCAGTGAGTTTTTAATTGATGTTTCGATATTTTTAATTGGTCTCATCTCAGTCGGTAATGATTCATAAAAGGCCCAGAGACAACCAAGTCGGTAATGTATGGCCTGTGGAAATTAATTAAAATGTTTTGCGCCTCTAAAATAAATCAATTTTGTTATGTGCTCCAAGTCATTTCAGAACTAATTGACAAATAATATAAATACTCTCCTAGTTGAAAGAACATTGTCTGTGTTATATGCGTTCTGTATGCATATTCCATCACAATAGCTTCATAAGTCTAACTACAGTATTCCAAATAACGCCAGCTGTTTGTCAATTCTAAAGGGAAATATGGAAAAATCCCAATTTCCTCCTTTGAGACCTGTCATGTTTCCAAAGAAAACAAATTGCTATTGTAGAGAAAATATATTAATCATGTTGTTACAATAGCAATATGGCTAAAGATATATAAACTCAGTGGCCAGTTTATTAGGTACACCATCTAGTACCGGGTCGAACCCCTGTTTGCCTCGAGAACATACTGAATTCTTCGTGGCATGGATTCTACAAGGTGTAGAGTTTAAACATTGATCAGTTGGTATCAAAGGACCTAACCTATGCCAGGAAAACATTCCCCACACCATTACACCACCGCCACCAGCCTGTACCATTGACACTAGGCAGGATGGGGCCATGGACTCATGCTGCTTATGCCAAATCCTGACTCTGCCATCAGCATGATGCAACAGGAACTGGGATTCATCAGACATTTACATCATTTACATTTAAGTCATTTAGCAGACGCTCTTATCCAGAGCGACTTACAAATTGGTGCATTCACCTTATGACATCCAGTGGAAGACCAGGCGATGTTTTTCCACTCCTCAATTGTCCAGTGTTGGTGATCGCATGCCCACTGGAGCCGCTTCTTCTTGTTTTTAACTGAAAGGAATGGAACCCGGTGAGGTCGTCTGCTGCAATAGCCCATCCGTGACAAGGACTGATGAGTTGTGCGTTCCAAGATGCCTTTCTGCACACCACTGTTGTACTGCGCCGTTATTTGCCTGTTTGTGGCCCGCCTCTTAGCTTGCATGATTCTTTCCGTTCTCCTTCGACCTCTCTCATCATCAAGCTGTTTTCGCCCACATGACTGCCGCTAACTGGATGTTATTTGTTTGTCGCGTGATTCTCGGGAAACCCTAGACACTTGTGCGTGAAAAACCAAGGAGGCCGGACGTTTCTGAGTTACTGGAACCGGCACGCCTGGCACCGAAGATCATACCACGTTCAAAGTCGCTTAGGTCACTCGTTTTGCCCATTCTAACATTCAATGGAACAGTAACTGGATGCCTGTCTGCCTGATTTATATAGCAAGCTATTGTCACTGTCTGTAGGAGCGAACCATTTTTGTAAACAGGGTGGTGTATTTAATAAACTGGTGGTGTATGTATACAACTATTTTCTGAGTTACCAATGCTACTTTGAACTTTCAACTCCATCAGCCAAAGGAGTTATTCCTTGCCAGTGTGCTATTACTTGCTCTTTGGAAGTGATTTATTGGTTGATGGATGGATGGATGGATGGATGGATGGATGGATAAAAGATTGACTGATTGATTGACTGATTATTTCACTGTCCATTTGTTGTTGCTAGGTTCTGGACTCGGACCCAGTGGACCAGACCCAGGAGGTGGAGGAGGATCTGGACCTGCTCTATGATAGTCTGGAGGTTTACAACCAGAGTGACAGCGGCCCTGAGATGGAGGACAACGAGAGTGTCCTCAGCACGCCCAAACCCAAACTCAAGTAAGGTTCTGCAAAATGTTATCGGTGCTGTACACCTTAACTAAAGTAAGGCCCCACAAAATGTCTCAAATACAGATAAACCCAAACTCAAGTAAGGCCCCACATCATGTCGCCAGTACACCTACACTCAAATATGGCCGCACAAAATGTTGTGAGTACAGCTAAACTCAAACAGGGCCCCATATAATGTTCACACTTTAGTCAAAGTGAAGACTCACATTTTCCTCAGTGTTAAGGGGAGTTTATTTATGCATTGCTACTGTACATCAAATCAAAAGAGAGAGAAAAGAAAGTCGCTGCAGGGGAGAAACGTGAGAGACAACTGTAGCTGAATGACTAGTATGAAAACATCACCTAAATGGGTACACAAGTTAGTGTCACTACTACCCACCTCAGCACAGTCTCTCAAGTATGTCTTTTTTCGGAAAGTTTCAAATATGTTTTTTTTATGTGGTTGTCACCCAGGCCCTTCTTTGAGGGAATGTCCCATTCGAGCTCCCAGACTGAGATTGGGAGTCTGCACAGTCAGAAGAGCCAGGCCAGGGACCTGGTCTGCATCGTAAGAAAACACACACACACACACTCACTCCTCTTTGTTGCCATTGGAACGTAAGGTCACAACACACAACACGCCACACACACTAACACACACAAATGTTTTTCGTTTGTTACTCTGCTGGACTATCTTTTAAATATAATTTGGATTAGCATGCTAATGCTAACACGTGTCCTACCGCTCCCATTTGTTTTTTTTAACCCAACAACGCTCAAATGCTCTGAAGCTATGCAAACATGGGTAGGTTGCTGACTATCCAGATCCATTGTCTATTTAGATCTCCAGGTTTATCTCTATTTAGCCATCTATAAGATGAACTATCCCTTTAAATACTAGTGATTTGTGACATCCATATATATATGCCAGGGGCATCACTTATCA
Organism: Salvelinus fontinalis; assembly: GCF_029448725.1. Taxonomy (NCBI): domain Eukaryota; kingdom Metazoa; phylum Chordata; class Actinopteri; order Salmoniformes; family Salmonidae; genus Salvelinus; species Salvelinus fontinalis. The sequence goes on from NC_074667.1 coordinate 12,842,606, forward strand.
ATATTGCATAGAAACTATTCCTAAAAATCGAATAAAAAAAGTGTTTTATCAAACAATCCTACGAGCGTCATGCACACACCGGTAGGAGATAACCGTTGATAAATACCAAATGTTCTCAGCCTCGGTGCTTGTGCACGACCTTGGCTATTTGCGTTTCGAAACATCCCCAAATTAACCATATATGAGCAAAATCATCCCTTTAATGCCAGTAGGTAATATACAACGCCGTACCATGAAATAGCCTACAACGGCCCAACCAAAACAAGCTAAGAAAAAAAATCTGCTCCTAGACGGAAATAGAGTACAACCAAAAGGTTGTATTTAGTTTGCTCAGTTGTGGTTTGACCAGAACAAATAAAAACATAGCTACAAAAAGAGGACAACTCAAGTTGCTTTAACAATGGCAAATATACTTCAAATGAGTGGGCAACAGTCACCAGTAAGCCATCCATCCTCAACAGCTCCCTCCTGTAGAGTATAGACCAACGTTGCTGTTCTGCAGAATAAACAAGACGTGGGTTCCACCGGGCCACGACATTCAGCCGCGTTTTTTACACGTCACACAACCTATCGCCTGCACATTAAGAGTGGAAGCCCTTTTCTGTTCACCTAGTTGAACTCGTTTTGGGGCGGTGCGACGTGGGCGCCCTCTATTGCTCCGTTCGTATTTGGGAACCCATTGATGGTAAAGAAACCCCTCTCGACTTCAACCTGTTGCGCGATGGTGTGTGGAAATGGTATGTTACAGTTCGTTTTGCTGATGATTGCGTCCGAAACATTGGCTCCTCCAGGGATGTGAGATACCGATCAGCAAGCTCCCGCTGAAAAGTGCCCATTGGGTTAACACTTTAGTGTGCACCAGAATGGCATGCGTTTGAATGTTTTGTACACTCAGTGTATTTTCCCAATTCTATGCTTGACAAGCAGTTCCCTTTTTCTACCACTTGGCACTGTGCGTACGCATTGTCATGGCTGTGCATAAATGTACACACTCTCAAGCAAATAAATCTCACACTTTGTGTGGAAATGATCTCACGCATGGTTTACACACAGATATGTGGCTACACGTGATTGATAAATGAAGCCCCAGGCATTTCGAAGGATGAACTATCCCTTTAAATAGTAATGATTTGTGGCGTCCATATCTATGCCAGGCATTTTAGTTTAGGTACATTTGTATCTTGGGTGAACTATCCCTATAAATATTACATTCTTTTTGACATCCATATGCTAGGTATTTTAGATGAGGTACATTTGTAGCTATACCCTTTAAATAGTCAATTATATGTGGCATGCATACGCCAGGTATTTTAGATGGTTATTCCTGGATATTCTCGGAATTGTATGTATGGTAGTACTGTGTACTGCACCAGACACTTTGTAACTGTGTGGGTGGTTTCTTAGTGTGAGTGTCAGACATTGAGTAAGGCCAGATTGATTCTGCGTGCACGGTGTCCTAAGCCCTGCAGAAATGATTTGTACTGAGGAGGAACTGTCGTTAATTCAAGCGAGTCAAACATTGCCACAAAATATGGATCTATTCTAGCTAGAACATTGATTGTCTCATCAAATATGTGAGCACCAAGTATCAATAAAGGCATTTCAGAGTTTGACATTTGCGCACGTTAAAGACGGATTCCGCAGTAGGGGAAACAGTTCCACTGTCTGACCCACCGCCATTCTTGTTGTTTTTGTTTTGTCGACGAAGCGGTGAGGAGCGTGGCGAGACGTGGGTCCAAAAAAAATGGCAGTACATATTTTACTGTTCTATTGCACATTGCAATGATGTCATAGGGGAAGAAAAGAGTGTTCTTTGTTTGCCGTAACTTCTTTGTTGTTGTAATATCACACAAAGAAATGTGACAGTTTCACCATTAAGGATTCCAGCTTTAGGTAAGCAAACTTGTGGAATGTCGCAGATAGAAATGTCATGAACACAGTGTGTTCCTGCAAGTCTGATGTAGCTTGTGTCAAGAAAAAGGAGCCAGCCACCTACGGGTTAGTAGTCAGCTATTTCGCTGCCAGCTGGCGCATATGAAAACTCACTGTGAACAGAGTTCATGTGATTTATTTTTCTATATTCGAGACATGGAATTAGGATATGCTCAAGGGCGTCCCCTAGCAGGCGGTTTTGGTAACTGCGTCCTGTGTTCTGCTCCTTTTAGGGTGGAGATCTGCTGACCCCGGACAGGGCCAAAGTCCTAATAGGGACCAAGTATACAGACGACAGCGCCGGATTGGAGTCTCCTGCGGGGGTGAGTGGGAAAGCTGCCCCTAGGTACAGCTCTAATGTCAGCTTCCCTTCCCCCAATTCTGACCTTAACCATAAGTGGGGTTAAACTGACCCAAGATCAGTGTCTAGGGACAACTTTACTCTACACCGGGTAACCTCTGGAGGATCCCTGTAGGCTTAACATATTTTGTGCTGTTCCCAAGGGCTCTTTCTCTCTTTCTTTGTCTCTTTTGCTGTTCTCTCTTCCTCAGTGGTTGGGCTGCTCTCTCTGTTTCAGGACTTTCTAGTACTTCTCTCTTGCTTTCCACTTTGTCTCTGATTTTGCCTGTCTTGTTGCCACAACTCGCTCCTGTTCTCTCATTTGATGTCTGTCGTTCTCTCTACCTGTCTCTTTGCCACAACTCGCTCCTGTTCTCTCATTTGATGTCTGTCGTTCTCTCTACCTGTCTCTTTGCCACAACTCGCTCCTGTTCTCTCATTTGATGTCTGTCGTTCTCTCTACCTGTCTCTTTGCCACAACTCGCTCCTGTTCTCTCATTTGATGTCTGTCGTTCTCTCTACCTGTCTCTTTGCCACAACTCGCTCCTGTTCTCTCATTTGATGTCTGTCGTTCTCTCTACCTGTCTCTTTGCCACAACTCGCTCCTGTTCTCTCATTTGATGTCTGTCGTTCTCTCTACCTGTCTTTTTTCACCCATTCCTTCTCTTTCTGACTAACCATGTTTCCATCAAACCATTTTTATCAGTAATGTACCTGTCGGATAAAAAACTCAAGACAGGCCTGATGGAAACAGCAATTGTCAGTAAACATTCCTAAAATGTAGACAGAAGAAAATACGGTAGACATGGGGGAAATAGATCCGGGGTTCTTAAAAATGTTTGCTTCTCTCTCTTCTCTCTCTCTCTCTGCACTGCTGTTTTGTCCATTATCATAAATCAGTTCCCATCTGTTTGTCTTCCACTCGACCAGTTTGATGCGAACAAGAGTGCATTTACACTGTTACCACAAAGACCTCCATTATTGCACACAAGGATACATGTACGCGCGCACACACAGACATTGTGTACACACACACACATACACACGAGCGCACTCATACACACACATACACACACATTATGTATAAACACACCGGCACCACTCTGAGGCCCAGGTCCAGCTGGCTGTAGAGAGGGCGTCAGCGTATGTATTGGTCCGTGAGAAGAGCAGTGTTTGTTATTCTTCATCGTTGTCTCTCACGCTCCGTTGCCTCCTCTGCAATCGTTCACCCCGGGAACCCCGGCAACGAGGGGCACCTGACAACGCATTTCTTTAGAGAGGGAGGGAAGGAGGGATTCTGAGGAGGCTTGTGTTTGGGGCCCAAGGTTGGGATTTTCAGTGGCCAAACACATGATACTTACATGTACACACATCCACACACTGACACATGATACTTATATGCACACACTGGCAGATGATACTTACATGCACACAACCACACACTGACATATGATACTCACATGCACACACTGGCACATGATACTTGCTTGCACATACTGACACATGATACTTACATGCAAACACTGACACATGATACTTACATGCACATACATCCACACACTGACACATGATACTTACAGGCACACACATGCACACACTGACACGTGATACTTACATGTGCACACATCCACACACTGACACATGATATTTACATGCACACACATACACACACTGACACGTGATACTTACATGTGCACACACGGACACATGATACTTACATGCACACACTGACACATGATACTTACATGCACACACATCCACGCACTGACACATGATACTTACATGCACATACATGCACACACTGATGCATGATACTTACATGCACATACATGCACACACTGATGCATGATACTTACATGCCCACACATCTACACACTGACACATGATACTTACATGCACACACATCCACGCACTGACACATGATACTTACATGCACACACATCCACACACTGACGCATGGTACTTACATGCACATACATGCACACACTGATGCATGATACTTACATGCACACACATCCACACACTGACACATGATACTTGCATGCACACACTTCCACAATCTGTCATATGATACTTACATGCATACACATGCACACACTGACACATGATACTTACATGCACATACTGACACGTGATACTTACATGCACACACTGACACATGATACTTACATGCACGCACTGACGCATGATACTTACATGTGCACACTGACGCATGATACTTACATGCGCACACTGACACATGATACTTGCATGCACACACTTCCACAATCTGTCATATGATACTTACATGCACACACTGACACATGATACTTACATTCACACACATCCACGCACTGACACATGATACTTACATGCACATACATGCACACACTGATGCATGATACTTACATACACACACATCCACACACTGACATATGATACTTACATGCACACACTGACACATGATGCCTACATGCACACACTGACACATGATGCCTACATGCACACACTGACACATGATACGTACATGCACACACTGACACGTGATACTTACATGTGCACACATCCACACACTGACACATGATACTAACATGCACACACATGCACACTCTGACACATGATACTTACATGCACACACATGCACACACTGACGCATGATACTTACATGTACACACTGACACATGATACTTACATGCACACACTGACACATGATACTTACATGCACACACTGACACATGATACTTACATGCACACACATGCACGCACTGACGCATGATACTTACATGTGCACACTGACGCATGATACTTACATGTGGACACTGACGCATGATACTTATATGTGCACACTGACACATAATACTTATATGTGCACACTGACACATGATACTTACATGCAGACACTGACACATGATACTTGCATGCACACACTTCCACAATCTGTCATATGATACTTACATGCACACACATGCACACACTGACACATGATACTTACATTCACACACTGACACATGATACTTACATGCACATACTGACACTACATGTGCACACATCCACACACTGACACATGATACTTACATTCACACACATCCACGCACTGACACATGATACTTACATGCACATACATGCACACACTGATGCATGATACTTACATGCACACACTGACACATGATACATGCACACACTGACACATGATACTTACATGCACATAATGACACATGATACTTACATGCACACACATGCACACACTGACACTTGATACTTACATGTGCACACATCCACACACTGACACATGATACTTACATGCACACACTGACACATGATACATGCACACACATGCACACAGTGACACATGATACTTACATGCACACACTGACACATTATACTTACATGCACACACTGGCACATGATACTTACATGCACACACTGACACATGATACTTCCATGCACACACATCCACGCACTGACACATGATACTTACATGCACATACATGCACACACTGATGCATGATACTTACATGCACATACATGCACACACTGATGCATGATACCTACATGCCCACACATCCACAAACTGACACATGATACTTACATGCACACACATCCACGCACTGACACATGATACTTACATGCACACACATCCACACACTGACGCATGGTATTTACATGCACATACATGCACACACTGATGCATGATACTTACATGCACACACATCCACACACTGACACATGATACTTGCATGCACACACTTCCACAATCTGTCATATGATACTTACATGCATACACATGCACACACTGACACATGATACTTACATGCACATACTGACACGTGATACTTACATGCACATACTGACACGTGATACTTACATGTACACACTGACACATGATACTTACATGCACACACTGACACATGATACTTACATGCACACACTGACACATGATACTTACATGCACGCACTGACGCATGATACTTACATGTGCACACTGACGCATGATACTTACATGCGCACACTGACACATGATACTTGCATGCACACACTTCCACAATCTGTCATATGATACTTACATGCACACACTGACACATGATACTTACATTCACACACATCCACGCACTGACACATGATACTTACATGCACATACATGCACACACTGATGCATGATACTTACATACACACACATCCACACACTGACATATTAAACTTACATGCACACACTGACACATGATGCCTACATGCACACACTGACACATGATGCCTACATGCACACACTGACACATGATACGTACATGCACACACATGCACACACTGACACGTGATACTTACATGTGCACACATCCACACACTGACACATGATACTTACATTCACACACATCCACGCACTGACACATGATACTTACATGCACATACATGCACACACTGACACTTGATACTTACATGTGCACACATCCACACACTGACACATGATACTTACATGCACACACTGACACATGATACATGCACACACATGCACACACTGACACATGATACTTACATGCACACACTGACACATTATACTTACATGCACACACTGGCACATGATACTTACATGCACACACTGACACATGATACTTCCATGCACACACATCCACGCACTGACACATGATACTTACCTGCACACACATCCACAAACTGACACAAGATACTTACATGCACATACATGCACACACTGATGCATGATACTTACATGCCCACACATCCACAAACTGACACAAGATACTTACATGCACACACATCCACACACTGACGCATGGTACTTACATGCACACACTGCCACATGATACTTGCATGCACACACTTCCACAATCTGTCATATGATACTTACATGCACACACATGCACACACTGACACATGATACTTACATGCACATACTGACACGTGATACTTACATGCACATACTGACACTACATGCGCACACATCCACACACTGACACATGATACTAACATGCACACACATGCACACTCTGACACATGATACTTACATGCACATACTGACACGTGATACTTACATTCACACACTGACACATGATACTTACATGCACATACTGACACTACATGCGCACACATCCACACATTGACACATGATACTAACATGCACACACATGCACACTCTGACACATGATACTTACATGCACACACATGCACACACTGACGCATGATACTTACATGTTCACACTGACACATGATACTTACATGCACACACTGACACATGATACTTACATGCACACACTGACACATGATACTTACATGCACACACATGCACACACTGACACATGATACTTACATGCACACACTGACACATGATACTTACATGCACACACTGACACATGATACTTACATGCACACACTGACACATGATACTTACATGCACACACTGACACATGATACTTACATGCACACACTGACACATGATACTTACATGCACACACTGACACATGATACTTACATGCACACACATGTACACACTGACACATGATACTTGCATGCACACACTTCCACAATCTGTCATATGATACTTACATGCACACACATGCACACACTGACACATGATACTAACATGCACATACTGACACGTGATACTTACATTCGCACACTGACACATGATACTTACATGCAGATACTGGCACTACATGTGCACACATCCACACACTGACACATGATACTTACATTCACACACATCCACGCACTGACACATGATACTTACATGCACATGCATGCACACACTGATGCATGATACTTACATACACATCCACACACTGACATATGATATTAACATGCACATACTGACCTATGATACTTACGTGCATGCACATCCACACACTGACACAGGATACTTACATCCACACACTGAGACATGATACTTACATGCACACACATGTACACACTGACGCATGATACTTACATGCGCACACATCCACACACTGACACATGATACTTACATGCACATACTGACCTATGATACTTACGTGCATGCACATCCACACACTGACACATGATACTTACATGCACACACATCCACGTACTCACACATGATACTTACATGCACATACATGCACACACTGACACATGATACTTACAAGCACACACATCCACACACTGACAGATGATACTTACATGCACACACATGCACACACTGACAGATGATAGTCACATGCACACATATACACACTCTGTTACATGATACTTACATGCACACATATCCACACACTGACGCATGATACTTACATGCACACACTGACGCATGATACTTACATGCACACACTGACGCATGATACTTACATGCACACACTGACTCATGATACTTACATGCACACACTGACTCATGATACTTACATGCACACACTGACTCATGATACTTACATGCACACACTGAGCTTCATGTGAATGTGTTCACGGACATCTGTCAGGCGTTATGTGATGTTTTCACGGTCACCATGACAATACATTAAAATGCATCGATAACATGATACTTACATGAACACACATCCACACACTCACACATGATACTTGCATGCACACATCCACACACTGACACATGATACTTACATGCACACATCCACACACTGACACATGATACTTACATGCACACACTGACAGATTATACTTACATGCACACATGCACACACTGGCACATGATACATGCATACACATGCACACACTGACACATGATACTTACATGCTCATACTGACACATGATACTTACATGCACACACTGACACATGATACTTCCATGCACACACATCCACGCACTGACACATGATACTTACATGCACATACATGCACACACTGATGCATGATACTTACATGCACATACATGCACACACTGATGCATGATACTTACATGCCCACACATCCACAAACTGACACAAGATACTTACATGCACACACATCCACACACTGACGCATGGTACTTACATGCACACATTGCCACATGATACTTGCATGCACACACTTCCACAATCTGTCATATGATACTTACATGCACACACATGCACACACTGACACATGATACTTACATGCGCATACTGACACGTGATACTTACATGCACATACTGACACTACATGCGCACACATCCACACACTGACACATGATACTAACATGCACACACATGCACACTCTGACACATGATACTTACATGCACACACTGACACATGATACTTACATGCACATACTGACACTACATGCGCACACATCCACACACTGACACATGATTCTAACATGCACACACATGCACACTCTGACACATGATACTTACATGCACACACTGACGCATGATACTTACATGTTCACACTGACACATGATACTTACATGCACACACTGACACATGATAATTACATGCACACACTGACACCTGATACTTACATGCACACACATGCACACACTTACACATGATACTTACATGCACACACTGACACATGATACTTACATGCACACACTGACACATGATACTTACATGCACACACTGACACATGATACTTACATGCACACACTGACACATGATATTTACATGCACACACATGTACACACTTACACATGATACTTGCATGCACACACTTCCACAATCTGTCATATGATACTTACATGCACACACATGCACACACTGACACATGATACTTACATGCACACACACTAACATATGATACATATATGGGCACACATTCACACACTGGCACATGATACTTACATGCACACACATCCACACACCGACACATGATACTTACATGCACACACATCCACACACTGGCACATGATACTAACATGCACACACATGTACACACTGATACATGATACTTACATGCACATACTGACATGTGATACTTACATGCACACACTGACACATGATACTTACATGCACATACTGACACTACATGCGCACACTTCCACACACTGACATATGATATTTACATGCACACACATGTACACACTTACACATGATACTTGCATGCACACACTTCCACAATCTGTCATATGATACTTACATGCACACACATGCACACACTGACACATGATACTTACATGCACACACACTAACATATGATACATATATGGGCACACATTCACACACTGGCACATGATACTTACATGCACACACATCCACACACCGACACATGATACTTACATGCACACACATCCACACACTGGCACATGATACTAACATGCACACACATGTACACACTGACACATGATACTTACATGCACATACTGACATGTGATACTTACATGCACACACTGACACATGATACTTACATGCACATACTGACACTACATGCGCACACTTCCACACACTGACATATGATACTTACATGCGCACACATCCACACACTGACACATGATACTAACATGCACACACATGCACTCTCTGACACATGATACTTACATGCACACACATACACGCTCTGACACATGATACTTACATGCTCACACATGCACACACTGACACATGATACTTACATGCGCACACATCCACACGCTGACACATGATACTTACATGCACACACATCCACACACTGACACATGATACTAACATGCACACTCTGAAACATGATACTTACATGCACACACATCCGCACACTGACACATGATACTTACATGCACATACATCCACACACTGACATATGATACTTACATGCACATACTTACACATGATACTTACGTGCATGCACATCCACACACTGACACAGGATACTTACATCCACACACTGAGACATGATACTTACATGCACACACATCCACACGCTGACATATGATACTTACATGCACATACTTACACATGATACTTACGTGCATGCATATCCACACACTGACACAGGATACTTACATCCACACACTGAGGCATGATATTTACATGCACACACATCCACACACTGACACATGATACTTACATGCACACACATCCACACACTGACAGATGATACTCACATGCACACATATACACACACTGACAGATGATACTCACATGCACACATATACACACTCTGATACATGATACTTACATGCACACACATCCACACACTGACGCATGATACTTACATGTACACACTGACACATGATACTTACATGCACACACTGACACATGATACTTACATGCACACACTGACACATGATACTTACATGCACACACTGACACATGATACTTACATGCACACACTGAGCTTCATGTGAATGTGTTCACGGACATCTGCCAGGCGTTATGTGATGTTTTCACGGTCACCATGACAACACATTGAAATGCATCGACAACGGGTACCCTGCACAGAAATAGCTGATTTCTAGGTACTTTGTGCATTTCATCGTCTGTTACATATTGGTTTTGGTTGCTACCTCTTGGGAATGATCCCATTGAGAAAACAATGATCTCAATGGCTGCACCCCAAAATGGCACCATATTCCCTGTGTAGTGTACTCATTTAGGGCCTGTAGGGATCCGGTCAAAAGTAGTGCACTATAAATGGAATAGGGTGCCGTATGGGATGCAGATAATTGAGTTTACCTGTAAAACAGGTGTTCTCAACTCGCACAGGGTGAACCTTCGTGACTTGTGTCTCTGGTGTCAGTGAATTCCCACTGACAATACCAACTGGAAAAGGGCTGTTAAGTAAAGTGTTAATTAATCTCTAGGGAGAGTAATGAACCCGCGGGAACACGGTGCAGTGGATGGAAATGCAAAGAATGGGGGAAATACCCTAGTATGTACTCTACATTCCTGTATATATTTTGAACTATATTTCTCCCATTATGTCCAGGACGCGGAGGATGAGGAGACTAGGGCTGGCACAGGGCCAGGGGAGGCTAACCCCAACCCCACCCCCACCAGCTGGGACCTGAGCACGGACAAACTGCCCGGCCCAGTGGCCAAACTCTGCAAGACCGAGTCTCAGACACTCATGTCGCCCAGGTAGCTGCTCACTTGCATGTATGACATTTATGCATTCACGCATGTTTGCAGTCACGCACGCACACACACAGTCACGCACGCACACACACAGTCACACACACACACACACATACACACACAGTCACACACACAGTGCTGCTTATTAAGCATTACACTCTGACTAAACAAGGATGGGTGTGCATGCTTTATTCCAACCCAGCACTAATACACCTGATACCACTAACTGTGATCCAGATTGATCATGACTAGTTCATTATTTGAAACTGGTGTGTGAGTGCCGGGCTGGAACAAAGCCTGCAAACCCAGTAGCTTTCCAGGGCCTGAGTTGGATAAGACACATGCCCTAAATACAATTGATGGGATGAGAGAGGGGGAGGAAGAGAGAGAAGGGGAGAGAAGGAATGAGAAAGAGAGGGAGAGATCAGGTCTACCTCTGGTTGTTCAGCGCCATACAGTGATTTCCCCCGCTACGCCTATCTATAAACAAACGAATCAGCAGAAGGGCGTCCCCTGGCGCCACTCTACTCGTCTGATGAATCAAAGTCAGATCCATTGAGTAAGCAATCTGCCTCGTGCAGACATTGCACACGTGTCTTTGTACATTTCTCTATTGTGCAAGGATAATTTAACTCAACCATGAATGTGTAGCTGGCTTACAGCAACCACATTGATAATGCGTGGGAGACATTTTGTGCTCACAAAATGCTTCCAGAACAAAAGCTTGAAAAGCTTTTGCTGGGGAGAGTCACGGGGGAGGATTAGATGGCCAGGATTGTCTGAGGAGTTCTACTGTAGGCATATCTACTACTTAGAATTGATGGAGATTTTGTTTTATTTATTAAGATTTCTCAGCGTTGACTCAACCTGGCTCAGTTGTGGCTCAGTGCTTCATTGGGTCGGTGCCTGTTTGTGGTTCACAGTAAAACAGAGAACAAGCTGCAGAGGCGTCCTAGGAGCACGTCCATGAAGGACCGGCAGAACTCCAAGGCCCAGAGTGACAGGACTAGCAGCATTGACAGCGAGACATCGCCGGAATCCAGGATCGCTGTCCAGGTGTGTGTGAGTGTGTGCTCAATAGTAAAGTAAGCTAGTGTGTGTGTGTGTGTGTGTGTGTGTGTGTGTGTGTGGTGTGTGTGTGTGTGTGTGTGTGTGTGTGTGTGTGTGTTTGTGTGTACAAGATCAACATATGTGTATACAGATAGACCATCTCTTTGACTTCTGCCTCTTCCTCCGCCAGGTTCCCAGGAAGTCAGTGTACGACCAGCTGAACCAGATCCTTATCTCTGACGAGCAGCTCCCAGAGAGCATCATCCTCATCAACACCACAGACTGGCAGGGCCAGGTAGGTTACTTCTCTGTGTGGGGGTCTGTGTGCCTAATTATGTGGTAAAAACAAGGGTACTATAATTCAAATAATTCAAATCAGTTGGTATCCACTTTTTTTTTCAATTAATAAATTGTAAAGATACAAAATTGTAATTACAGTATTGTATAAATACTATGAAATTACCGTCTTACCATATATATATATAGTGTATTATGCTACTCATTCTATCAGTAGCATTTGCATCAGCTGTGCACTCAACAAACATACTCCTTTTAGGAACATGCGCCAGACCAGGTATTTTTAGACATTCATATCTTTAAGCCTAGCTGGAGATAGGCTTAGCAATCAGGGGGAATCCATTGCTTATGTAAACATAATGCAGCTCTGGAGCATGTGCCCTCACAAACACAAACGTGCGTGGATGTACACTCACACACGCAGACCTGAGGTCTTTTGAGTCAGCTTCTGGTTGACTAGCTCAGTTTATCCCAAGCCCCGTCTCACCTCTGTCTCTCTCTCTCTCTCTCTCTCTCTCTCTCTCTCTCTCTCTCTCTCTCTCTCTCTCTCTCTCTCTCTCTCTCTCTGTCTCTGTCTCTGTCTCTGTCTCTGTCTCTGTGTCTCTCTGTCTCTGTGTCTCTGTCTCTCTCTCTGTCTCTGTCTCTCTCTCGCTCTCTGTCTCGCTCTCTGTCTCTCTCTCTGTCTCTGTCTCTCTCTGCCCTCTGTCTCTCCCTCCCTCCCTGCAGTATCTATCTGAGATTCTCCATGAGCACAGCCAGCCTATCGTGTGCACCATCTCTGGTGCGGATGTCCATGCAGCCTTCAACACCATCGTCACCAGGATCCAGAGATTGTAAGAACTCACTTCCTTTGCAGACTTTTTAACGTGAAATTTAATTCAGTGGTCACCAAGGTGAGTGGATCTTATGATGGTCATGATTAGGCCCGTATATATTTTGATATGTGAAACGTTTTGGTAGCACTTTCCATTACAGCGCAGAATAAAGGGGTAATAACATTGTTATAAAGTGGAAACAAGTTACTGTTTCTCAATGTTTTCCCCCCCACCTCTCTGACTAGCTGTAACTGCAACGCCCAGACACCCCCCACCATCAAAGTGGCGGTGGCCGGAGACCAGAGTTACCTCAGCACCATCCTCAGGTGCTTCGTGGAGCAGCTGGCCAACAAGACGCCTGATTGGCTCAGCTATATCCGCTTCCTGGTCATCCCTGTCGGTAAGCAGCAATTCAGCCAATCGCCATGGAGTCCAGGTTCGGGTTAGTCGTCAATTCCATTTAAATTCAGTAGATTTAGGGGATAAATTTAAACTCTCATTCATGCATTGGAAAAGTCCACAAACAATAGAACATAATGACCTATTTACAATTCTGCACACATAACTCAAGACTCCCATAAATCATACATTGACGTCAAACGGAAAACTGCACGCAAAACAATAGTTACAGGAACAGATCTCATATAGGACCCTGGGTATCACAGCAGGCTAACAACATACAGACTAGAAAAGTTGGACTCCGTTTTGTTTTCCTGTGGCCTTCTAATCAGTCTGCTCCTCCCTCTGCAGGCACTCATCCTCTGGCCAAACACATGTCTTCGTTCGACAGCAAGTTCAACAACATCTTCATGGACGCCGGCTGGAGGGACTTGTT
The DNA here is from genome assembly GCF_029448725.1 of Salvelinus fontinalis. Classification (NCBI taxonomy): domain Eukaryota; kingdom Metazoa; phylum Chordata; class Actinopteri; order Salmoniformes; family Salmonidae; genus Salvelinus; species Salvelinus fontinalis. Next base: position 12,857,781 of record NC_074667.1, read on the forward strand.
TGGCAGACTGGAGGCCCCAACATCAGGTACAGCAGAGAACTGGAGCAGCTAACGCTTACTATGAGCCACAATGCCATGTATGATAGGGATCTGCTCGTAATGCTTCATTAAATACAGTTATAGATGTTTAGGAACATCTATCAGCATTATGGTGCATTATGCGTCACATCAAATCAAATGTTATTGGTCACATACACATGTTTAGCAGATGTTATTGCGGGTGTAGCGAGATGCTTGTGCTTCTAGTTCCGACAGTGCAGAAAATAAAATTTATATCTAACAATTTCACAACATATACCCAATACACACGAGTAAGGAATGGAATTAAGAATATATAAATATATGGATGAGCAATGTCAGAGCATACAGTAGAATAGTATAGAATACAGTATGTACATTTGAGATTAGTAATGCAAGATATGTAAACATTGTTAAAGTGACATTATTAAAGTGACTAGTGTTCCATTTATTAAAGTGGCCAATGATTTCAAGTCTGTGTATATAGGCAGCTGCCTCTCTGTGCTAGTGATGGCTATTTAACAGTCTGATGACCTTGAGATAGAAGCTGTTTTTCAGTCTCTAGGTCCCAGCTTTGATGCACCTATACTGACCTCGCCTTCTGGATGATAGTGGAGTTAACAGGCAGTGGCTCGGGTGGTTGTTGTCCTTGATTATCTTTTTGGCCTTCCTGTGACATCGGGTGCTGTGGAGGGCAGGTAGTTTGCCCCCAGTGATGCGTTGTGCAGACCCACCACCCTCTGGAGAGTTCTGCGATTGTGGGCGGTACAGTTGCCGTACCAGGCGGTGATACAGCCCAACAGGATGCTCTCAATTGTGCATCTGTAAAAGTTTGTGAGGGTTTTAGGTGACAAGCCACATTTCTTCAGTCTCCTGAGGTTAAAGAGACGTTGTTGCGCCTTCTTCACCACACTGTCTGTGTGGGTAGACCATTTCAGTTTGTCAGTGATGTGTACGCCGAGGAACTTAAAACTTTCCACCTTCTCTACTGCTGTCCTGTCGATGTGGATGTGGGGATGCTCCCTCTGCTGTTTCCTGAAGCCCACGGATCTCCTTTGTTTTGTTGACATTGAGTGAGAGGTTGTTTTCCTGGCACCACACTCCCAGAGCCCTCACCTCCTCCCTGTAGGCCGTCTCATCGTTGTTGTTAATCAAGCCTACTACTGTTGTGTCGTCTGCAAACTTGATGGTTGAGTTGGAGGCGTGCTTGGCCACGCAGTCATGGGTGAACAGGGAGTACAGGAGGGGGCTGAGTACGCACTCTTGTGGGGGCCCCAGTGTTGAGGATCAGCGAAGTGGTGTTGTTTCCTACCTTCACTACCTGGGGGCGGCTCGTCAGGAAGTCCAGGGCCCAATTGCACAGGGCGGTGTTCAGACCCAGGGCCTCAAGCTTAATGATGAGCTTGAAGGGTACTATGGTGTTAAATGCTGAGTTATAGTCAATGAACAGCATTCTTACATAGGTATTCCTCTTGTCCAGATCGGATAGGGCAGTGTGATGGCAATTGCATCGTCTGTGGACATATTGGGGCGTTAAGCAAATTGAAGTGGGTCTAGGGTGACAGGTAAGATGGAGGTGATATGAACCTTGACTAGCCTCTCAAAGCACTTCATGATGACAGAAGTGAGTGCTACGGAGCGATAGTCATTTAGTTCAGTTATCTTTGCATTCTTGGGTACAGGAACAATGGTGGCCATCTCAAAGCATGTGGGGACAGCAGACTGGAACGGGGAGAGATTGAATATGTCGGTAAACACACCAGCCAGCTGGTCTGCGCATGCTCTGAGGACGCAGCTAGGGATGCCGTCTGGGCCGGCAGCCTTGCGAGGGTTAACACGTTTAAATGTCTTACTCACGTCGGCCATTGAGAAGGAGAGCCCATTGTCCTTGGTAGCGGGCCGCATCAGTGGCACTGTGTTAAGGACTGACCACACCACTCGCGTCAACGCACTGCAAGTCCGGCCTCTCCCATCTCCTCATTGGTTTTAACTTGTCCGGAAGCAAGACATCGGTGTCTGCGACGTGGCTAGTTTTCCTTTTGTAGTCTGTGATTGTCTGTAGACCCTGCCACATATGTCTTGTGTCTGAGCCATTGAATTGCGACTCCACTTTGTCTCTACACTGATGTTTTGATTTCCATGCGGAGGGAATGACTACTCTGTTTGTATTCTTCCATATTCCCAGACACCTTGCCATGTTTAAATGCGGTGGTTCGCGCTTTCAGTTTTGCACGAATGCTGCCATCTATCCACGGTTTGTGGCGAGGGTAGATTTTAATTGTCACTGTGGGTACAACATCTCCTATAAACTTCCTGATAAAGGCAGTTACTGTTTCAGTATATTCGTCAATATTATTTCCGGAAGCTACCCGGAACATATCCCAGTCCACGTGGTCAAAACAATCTTGAAGCGTGGATTCCGATTGGTCAGACCAGCATTGAATAGTCCTTAGCACGAGTACTTCCTGTTTGAGTTTCTGCCTATAGGAAAGGAGGGTAAAAATGGAGTCGTGGTCAGATTTGCCGAAAGGAATGCGGGGGAGGGCCTTGTATGCGTCCCGGAAGTTGGAGTAACAGTGGTCTAGTGTTTTAGCAGCACGAGTACTACAGTCACAATTTAGGCATCCTTTTCTTCAAATTTGCTTAAGTCTTTCTAAATGTTCTTAAAATGTACTAGTTTGTTATAATTCTAATATTGTATTTATTTATTAAAAACATGATTACAAAATATATAAGTTATTATTTATGTATAGGATATTCATAGCAGGAGGTTTTACCAAATACTTCTTTAAGTGTAATATGCTCACATACACACACTATTAGTATATTATGATGCTTCTACTGTTACATTACTGTAGGTGTTGAATGATAATACAATACATTTATAATAAAATAATAATAATACATGGGATTTAAAAAGGGTGTAAAAACAAAAACATGATAGGTTGTGCCCTCCACTTTGGGTTTCCCAAGACAACATTGATGTGGCAGGCCGCGTGTCTCAGTACCTGGCTGGGGCCAGTGTCTCACACCAGTGTCCCATCTCTGAGGCCATGCTCACCTACAAACAGAAAAGGTAAGGTGTGTGTGTGTGTGTGTGCAAGCAAACGTGTGCATGCATGTGAGTGCAGCATGAATGGGGGATATTTAAGGGTGTGTGTGTGCCAATGCACGCGTGTGCATGTGTGCGTGTGTTTATGAAATGTCTGGTAAAATGTAGATATTACGTATGTAGATAGTTTTGTATGCTATTATTCTATTATCTATTATGCTCCCTCTACACTTCAGATTATTCAATTTAGTGGCTACATTCTCATTAATTTATTTTTGGAATAAAGCAACACCAGTATTGCTAATTTAAACCACATGCAATGACATTCATCGACAACATTTGCTTATTCAAATTAGCACCAACAGAATATCAACACGTCGACTCCACTTTGACAGCACATATTTGGCGACAGTTGACTCACACAGAAATCATGAACTCGTGACGAAGGAACAACAACGACGTGTACCATTTTACCACACTGAGTTTTTCTACCTTTTTCTTTCATTTGCATTCAAGGAAGAGAAGCTTGTATTTTGATTTTTACATCAGGTATCTGGCCGCAGCCTTCCGTTTGACCCCGCCCCCCTGCTGTGTTGCATTTTGTCCGCCAATATAACCTGTGACCCCTTGTTGTCTAATGCCTAACCCACCCACACAAAACTCGCTGTTCGTCTTAACTCCATATCTGGCCTGCATCGACTACCCCCCGTGTTGATTTGAATTTTTGCATGTCTTACTGTCTTAACCACTTGTTTGTTTGTCTGGCTTGGTTGGCTTTTGGTTTGGATTTGGTTTGGATATGTGGATTTTGGATAAGATACAGCCGCATTAAAGGTACAGTCAGCAATATGACATCATCGTACTGTACACTGCAGGGTGACTTCCTGCTTACAGAAGTCGACAACAAAAGTCAAATCTGCCAAGGCTGCCATTATTGGATCTTTCCGATGTCGGCATGCCTCAAAGGAGTGCCGAACGTACAAATTGGGAAGAGCCAATAGTGACCGTCTTGGTGGATTGAAACCCTGTTATCGTTGAAATCTGTAATCGGGAAGTCGCCCCGCCGTGTTTGATGACGTCACATTGCTGACTCTACCTTTAAGGTCTCCCACGTACTTTGGTCTTTAAAGTTGGGAGCGGTAGGGCAAACTCGACGCAATGCGATCTAAGAGAGAAAGGTTGACATTGATGTGTTCTTTCCTATTACCTCGGAGAGAGAAAGAGATGTGGAGGAGATCAGGAAAGAGGGGATGAAACAAGATTAACAATGAGGAGGAGGATGAGTGTAATGAAGGAGAGATGACAGTGGAGATCTAATTAGGTGGTTTGAAGAGGTGGAGGAAGGAGGGAGGGAGGGAGGAAGAGTGGATAGTGCGGCGGTAGAGAACACCAGCCATGTGACACTCTCTCTCACACACACATACACACACACGATACACACACCTGCGTGTTTTTGAGTGACCGTTATTTTCAAAACTCTGCTCAGATGTCACTGTTGACCCACCTCAGAAACAATTCTGGCCTTTAAGAGTGTAATGACATACACACACACTTTATATCCACCAGGGAGGATGAGCACGTAAACATTTAAAGGTCACCTTCACAATTACCAGGCGTATAAAAGGCGCAGGGCACTGTATTATAGGCACGAAGGGTGACTTTCGATTGGATAATCCCGGTCTCTCCCGGTCTCCCCTTGGTGACAGGGACAGAGTCCACTGAGCATTGTCACAACATGAAAGAGCCGATCGAGTCCGAACTCTGCAGAGAGGAGTAATGCTTTCATCTATCATGTGTTTTCAGATCAGTGCCACTGAAGAACAGGAGACCAGGAGCGGAAGCCGCGTTAGAATATTGAGACGCACTTGAAGATTATCCTAGATCAGGGCTCTACAACCATTTTCCTGGACTGTTTTTGCTCCAACCCCAATTATAACTAAACTGATTCATCAACCATCTAATTATTAGAATCAGGTGCGCTGGCTAAGAGTGAAAACCTACAGGATCGTAGCTCTCCAGGAACAGCGTTGGAGAGCCCTGTCCTAGATAATATTCTGGTCAGATAGGCAGGGGAAACTACTGTACACCATGGGCCCGACTGAGTTTGCTCAATGTACAACGTTTGTACCTACTTGTCGTCTTTCTCTTTGAAAAGCAAGGGTGCAAAGTCTCAAATGTGTATACTCAATATTTTAGTCAATGCTTTTTCCATCTCTAAAAACTCTAGAAAACTCTCAATGCTACTCTCGAGTGTGTCTCGCGAGGGAGACGAACTTGTCGTGCTCTGTTTGTCCTGCCTCTTTGCTGTCCTAACATGTTTTTCTCACAGCTCTTTCCACCATGCTCTCCAAAAAATTCACCTTCTCTGGCCTCATTTTGCAGGTTATTTTGGTGTTGCACCAGCCATGTCCATCTTTTTGAGCTAATTTTGGGGGATTTGTGAGAAATAGGCAAGGAGAGCTTTGGTAAAACGAAGGCAGCACTACCAACTTCACGCAGAAGTAGTTGACTGGGACCGAACAAATGAAATATGATGACAGTACTTTAGCAACCCTTTACAAATACAGGGGCGAATCCTAACTTCCACTTAAGTCAACTTTTAGCTTATTCTCCCATTGTCATCAATGAATGACGAAGTGAAAATGTACCTAAATGGAAGTTAGGATTTGCCCCACAATGTATAGTGGATGTGCACGGCGCTGGTCCTCGAGTGCCGTAGTTCTGTATATTTTCGTCCTTGTTGATTTTTTTTTTGTTGCCGATCAGTAACCTCAAGTACTGAGAAACCAAAACCAGCGGGATTGCAGAACTCACCCTGTATATTAGGTTCACGTTCAATGTCACCAACAATTTTAGCCCCCTCACTCACTCACTCCACCCTTCCTCCACTGCTCACGTCACGGCAGGCTTACAACGCACCCGTTTAGGGGTCGGTTGTAAGGAGCATTCCCTGGCATTCCCATCACTGCATGACCTTCTTTCCCAAAATGTTCTGGGTTTTCCAGAACCACTTGGGAGCTGCCATGTCTCATCGATTCCGATTGGACATCCCTTAGCCACACAAACAAACTCATTCTTCCTTCAGACCCATCACACCACCACATCCAAAACAGGGAGTGTGTTGATCCTGGATCCAAGACTAACATTATTATTTGTTGTCCATTCTCTCTCCCTCAGCCCTGACGAGGACTCCTGTCAGAAGTTTGTGCCATTTATTGGGGTAAGAATATTCACTTGCAACTAAATAACGTGAGTGTTATCTTTGAGCGCTCATCTCCAATTGGACTGACAATTGTCATTTATTTGACGCTGTCACAATAATGCACAATGAGAACAGATTTTTATTTATAGCTGCTTTATTGAGGAAAGTTTTACTTGCAATGACTGGGATATGTTTGTTTTTTACTTCCACTATATATGCAAAAGTATGTGGACATCCCTTCAAATTAGTGGATTCAGCTATTTCAGCCACACCCGTTGCTGACAGGTGTATACAATTCAGGCACACAAACATGCAATCTCCATAGACAAACATTGGCAGTAGAATGGCCTTACTGTAGAGCCCAGTGACTTTCAACGTGGCACCGTCATAGGATGCCACCTTTCCAACAAGTCTGTTTGTCAATTTCTGCTCTGCTAGACCTGCCCTGGTCAACTGTAAGTGCTGTTATTGTGAAGTAGAAACATCTAGGAGCAACAACGGTTCACCCACGAAGTGGTAGGCCACACAAGCTCACAGAATGGGACCACCGAGTGCTGAAGCGCTTGGCCCGTAAAAATCGTCTGTCCTCTGGAAGCAACGTCAGCACAAGAACTGTTCGTCGGGAGCTTCATGAAATGGGTTTCCATGGCTGAGCAGCCGCACACAAACCTAAGATCACTATGCGCAATGCCTAGCGTCAGCTGGAATTGTGTAAAGCTTGCCGCTGTTGGACTCTGGAGCAGTGGAAATGCGTTCTCTGGAGTGATGAATCACCCTTCGCCATTTGGCAGTTGACAGATGAATCTGGATTTAGGAGTTGCCAGGAGAATGCTACCATAGTGCCAACTGTAAAGTTTGGTGGAGGAGAAATAATGGTCTGGGGCTGTTTTACCTGGTTCGGGCGAGGCCCCTTAGTTCCAGTGAAGGGAAATCTTAACTGTACTGCATACAATGACAGTGTAGACGATTCTGTGCTTCCAACTTTGTGGCAACAGTTGGGGGTAAAGGCCCTTTCCTGTTTCAACATGACAATGCCGTCGTGCACAAAGCGAGGTCCATACAGAAATAGTTTGTCGAGATCGGTGTGGAAGAACTTGACTGGCCTGCACAGAGCCCTGACCCCAACCCCATCGAACACCTTTAACATCTACCAACCATGTGTATGTGACCAATAACATTTGATTTGATTTGGATGAATTGGAACGGGGACTGCGAGCCAGGCCTAATTACCCAACACCAGTGCCCGACCTCACTAATGCACGAATGAGATGTTCGACGAGCAGGTGTCCACACACTTTTGGTCATGTATTGTACCTTGGTTAAATGTACTGACTGTACGTCGCTCTGGATAAGAGTGTCTGTTAAATGACCAAAATGTACATCTCAATCTGGGTTTTTGTCTCCCTCAGCTGGTGAAAGTGGGCATCGTTGAGCACAACCTCTCGACCTCAAGTAAGAGATCCTACTCTTTGTTTTCCTTTGACCGTGCGTTTGCTTTGTCTTGTTTGGTAATCCTTTGTTTCAAATGAGATGGAAGGAAGAAGGGAAGACAGAGAGAAGGAGCCCAGCGGGCAAAATACTGTGTGTATGATGTCTTAATTATGTAATATTTTGCCTGTAGAGTGGTTTTCTGGTTAAAAGGCATCATATAACTAGATTACAACCACTGATACAACCAGGTAAAGCAACTTCTTCATGGCGAGATCAAGACGCAATGGGACAGACGTCATATTTTGGTTGTTATCTGGTTAGATAACCCGATTAAACCAGATAGAGATGTATTTTTCTGGTTGCTGAAAAGACGTGAACAAATCCTCCTCCCTAATCCTCAGTGGACTCTGATGATGCTGTGATGGGGAGCATCAATATGCTGGCCTCCCCTCCCCCCCAGCCGGGACCAACCTACATGAAGGACCTGACCTGCACCCCGCCCCCCTCCCCCTCCGTCTCAGCCACCCTCGCCGGAGCCGGGTACGTGCTGTACCTTAGCTGTCTTGTTAATTAAGTTATCTTCCCTTCTCTCATAACCATTATTTGATCTGAAGGTCAACCTTATAACTATGGCTACAACCCCCACAGAGGCCCATTGGCCACAGTAGCCAATAAAACAATTTCACAGGGTACAGACCACACCTTCCACATGAAGACGTTTCTTATTATATTTTGGGTTCCGATGGGGTAGAGCAGTTGAACTATGCTCATGAGGCATTTGTAAACTATATTTTATTCATTTAATGAGGCATTCGTAAACTATATATTATTAATTGAAAAGGCCAAAGATGTACCAATCTGGAGCGAGTGAGAGAGGATAGCCATCCTTCACCACCCCACCCCACTTTCCTGCCACTCCGCATACTTCCCAGATGAATGCCCTTACTCCATCCAGATGTTCCTTGCAGACCAGATGTTGGGTGGGGTGAGGGGAAGGGAAATAACCACTGTTCTGTGTTCCGTACTGTCTTTCACTGGAGCTCTACTGTACACTTTGTCTTCTTCCTTTTTATGACTTGAACTGTAAGTTGTACATAATAAAATAAACTGGCTACAGCCCCGCACAAGTTCAGATGGTACTAAACCTCGCAGTTTGGGCCTTTTTCTTCCCTTTCATGCCTACAAAACGTTCCTGTTTACGTTCCTAAAACGTTTCCCTCCCATATCCCTCCGCCGTGCAGTTCTCCGGTGACAGGCGGGGAGGTGATGGGGCTCCAGGTGGACTACTGGACATGTCACGGCGCCGACAAGAAAAAGGAGGGCGAGAAACGCGATGTGGGCATCAAGAATACCCTGAAGAGCAACTTCCGCTCGCTGCAGGTGTCCCGCATCCCCAACGGGGGCGAGCTGACACCCCCTCCCGGCATGGCCATGACCGTCGTCATGAAGGAGAAGAACAAGAAAGGTGGGTGGCGCTTCACTGAAAGCCAATGGGTTGAATGCGTTATTACCCGTCATAAGAGTTAATGCTGCCTTACGACTCATAGCATGTTATGTTTTTCTATATGAAGATTTGTGCCTGGTGAAGAAGACGTCTTTTTCTGGTTGTAATCTAGTTGATGTTGGCGTGAAAAAGACATCTTTTACCTCTACCTCTTTAGTAAAAAATTTTTTTAAAGATCTCTTTACGTCACTGATGTCCTCTCTCGCTCTTCTCTTCCCCACGCTTTGATGAGCAGTGATATTCCTGAGTAAAAAGCCCAAGGAAAAGGAGGTGGACTCCAAGAGCCAGGTGATCGAGGGCATCAGCAGGCTGATCTGCACTGCCAAACACCAGCACACCATGCTGAGAGGTACAGGCCTAACAAACCCACACACACACACACACACGTAAGCATAAACACATACCCACACATAGGGTTGTTGCGTTGACCGCCAGAGCTTGACTTGGGCAGGAGCTCACCAGAGCTGAGTACTGGCACATCACATGTTCTACTGCTTGAGCTCCTATTCCTCGAAAAAAAATTGTGCTCAAAAGTATTGTGGTGCTCCTGCACCTAAATATAAAAATACCTGCACCTAAAATGAGTACTGGCACCTACCTATTTCAGTCCAAGTCAAGCACTGGTGACCTGCAGTCATGAGTCATGACCGCAGTAAATTCCACGTGACCGTTGAGTCACAGTAATCTCCTCTGGAGATTGTGTTAGTAGTAGTACTCAACTCGCTAACGACCATCAGGTCCTAATGACCTGGTACTCAGGGCTCTATTGTCCCTCTAACCATTCTGTCAATGCAAATAGAAACCGAAAATCACATCAAACACTTATCATCAAAACAGTATTGTGTTTTTAAAACTCACCTTACTGTGATGATCAATTTAAAGAAAGAAGTTCAACAGCAGGTTGAACCTGAGTGGAAAACATGGTTGTTGTGGATGTTGTTTCAAAGTCTAACAGAACGAAGTGGACCGCGCTTTCTACGGTGACGGTTCGTTCAAAACACTCAAACACCTATTAGAGCACATGCTTGTGCCATACAATACATAGCCTACCGCAAAGGCCTATTACGCACGGCAAAAAATATATAAAAACAACATTGATTTAAGATGTCTTTGTAATTGGTCTCGCCTATACTCCAAAATTAAACAAATTCTAGTAATCTCCTTTGAATGTGGACTTTATTATTGTGCATTATTATGCATACTGGATGGACTGGTTACCTTACCTTATGCTACGCTCCAGACTTTCTATCCATGAGTCTGGGAGAGAACGTATAGGCCTAGGCGATGCTGTTGGTTCATTGGTTGTGCAGGGCGGCACACAGAGGTAGTCTACAATTATAGTGAATTTGAATAGCCTAGTAATAGGAAATGTTTTATATTTTCAGAATTAATAGGCTGACACGTGACCTTAAGCTACAGAATATCTCACCACCGTGCTTTTCCATCTCCTCTCTCTCCTTTATTCCTTTCTCGAGCGTGCAGAAAGAGGGGCTGTCAACAGTTTAAATGAATTATGTTTCGTTGTGAAAACATGTTGCTATCAATGTTCCCGAACACCCAAATTAAGCACTGGGTTTCCCAAAATAAACATTGGGTAGCTGCAGAAACAGGGTTGGAGAGCCAATGGCATACAGAGTTTTGGCGGAATATCACCTGTCACGCAGCGAGAGGCTGCATGCTCCTCAAATAGTGGTTGATGCGTGGTGGGATATACAGTACCAGTCAAAAGTTTGGACACACCTACTCATTCCAGTGCGTTTTCTTTATTTTTACTATTTTCTACATTGTAGAATAATAGTGAAAACATCAAAACTATGAAATAACACATATGGAATCATGTAGTAACCAAAAAAATGTTCAACAAATCCAAATATATTTTATATTTGAGATTCTTCAAATTAGCCACCTGTTAGCAGTTGATGTTCCTCTTCAATAACACAAACCCCAAAGCAAATCAGGGGAGGAAAATAGGTTAATTCAAAGAGAACAAATCATGCGGAGAGGTAGATGGTAGATGTTCATGCTCCCCTGTCCTCAGTGATTCTCTTCTGTGATTCTCTCCTGTGATTCTCTCCACAGAACAAAGGGACAGGATGTAGTTTTATAACCCAGCCTTAGCCTGTGGTTGACCAATTAGAATTCCTTGCAATAAAACTGGGCCAATGGCCAAATAATCAGTATCATATTTCAGGCTCAATGCCTAGACAAATTCCTCCCATGTCTCTGACCCAAAGATCAATAATGCTCTCTTACAGAAAAAACACTATTTCCATTGATCGTTAGTACTCTCTTGACCTCTCAAGAGATGTATTTATCTGCATTGTGTATTTATCTTTGAAATATTCTTACACACCCTTTGCCTTGATGACAGCTTTGCACACTCTTCGTATTCTCTCAACCAGCTTCATGAGGTAGTGACCTGGTATGCATTTAAATTAACAGGTGTGCCTTGTTAAAAGTTAATTTGTGGATTTTTTGTAATTTAATGTTGTTGTTGTGACATGGTAAGGGTGGTATACAGAAGCTAGCTCTATTTGGTAAAAGACCAAGTCCATATTATGGCAAGAACAGCTCAAATAAGCAAAGAGAAATGACAGTCCATCATTACTTTAAGACATGAAGGTCAGTCAATGTGGAAATTTTCCAAGAACGTTGAAAGTTTCTTCAAGTGCAGTCGCAAAAACCATCAAGCGCTATGATGAAACTGGCTCTCATGAGGACCGCCACAGGAAAGGAAGACCCAGAATCACCTCTGCTGCAGAGGATAAGTTCATTAGAGTTACCAGCCTCAAATATTGCAGGCCAAATAAATGCTTCACAGAGTTCAAGTAACAGACACATCTCAACATCAACTGTTCAAAGGAGACTGCATGAATCAGGCCTTCATGGTTGAATTGCTGCAAAAGAAACACTACTAAAGAACATTTACATTACATTTACATTTAAGTCATTTAGCAGACGCTCTTATCCAGAGCGACTTACAAATTGGAAAGTTCATACATATTCATCCTGGTCCCCCCGTGGGGAATGAACCCACAACCCTGGCGTTGCAAGCGCCATGCTCTACCAACTGAGCCACACGGGACCACAGGGACCACAGAACACCAATAAGAAGAGCTTGGGCCAAGAAACATGAGCAATGGACATTAGACCGGTGGAAATCTGGAAATGATTCCAAATTTGACACCGGTCATTTGTCTTTGGGAGACGCAGAGTAGGTGAATGGATCACTGTCAGTGATTTATTTAGAATTCAAGGCACACTTAACTAGCATGGCTACCACAGCATTCTGCAGCGATACGCCATCCCATCTGGTTTGCACTTAGTGGGACTATCAATTGTTTTTCAAAAGGACAATGACCCAACCCACCTCCAGGCTGTGTAAGGGCTATTTGACCAAGAAGGAGAGTGATGGAGTGCTGCATCAGATGACCTGGCCTCCACAATCACCTGACCTCAACCCAATTGAGATGGTTTGGGATGAGTTGGACCACAGTGTTAAGGGAAATCAGCCAACAGGTGCTCAGCATATGTGGGAACTCCTTCAAGTCTGTTGGAAAATAATTCCAGGTGAAGCTGGTTGAGAGAATGAGAGTGTGCAAAACTGTGGCTAGTTTGAATAATTTAAAATCTAAAATATATTTTGATTTGTTTAACACTTTCTTGGTTACTACATGATTCCATGTGTTATTTCATAGTTTTGATGTCTTCACTATTATTCTACAATGTAGAAAATAGTAAAAATAAAGACCCTTGAATGAGTATGTGTGTCCAAACTTTTGACTGGTACTATAAGTCCAGACATTTCGATATGCTATCCCGTGTGAAAGCAGAGTTTTGATGGTTTCCACCAAAAATAGGAGGATCCCAGCCGCTACACTATTTATTTCTCAGCTGCTCATATTAAGAACATGCTCCACTATAAAACCGGAATAGCCGGCATGATTGAAAAATGAACGGTGGAAAGCTGCCCCATTTACTATTCGAGTGCACTTGATGAGAGAGCAGCGTGTGCAGCCTGAGGCAAGGAACAGAGCGGAAGCTTTTTTGCAACTTTCTCAAATCATCGATAGTCTATAGTCGCATCATGCAGTCCATATATGTTTTGATTTCTAAGACATTCTAAGGTTTGTATCAACACAACTAAAGTAGTCAAGTAAATCTAAATCTAGCATATAGGACCTGTTTCAAATTATCACTTTTACGCTCAACATAGCCACTTCATATGCGCACTCGCTCCGGAATAAGAAAAATATCCTTTCTATTTTATTCAGCTAAGTTCAATTATATTCTTCTTACTATAAAATCATATAATATAAAATAACGCCACGAGACTTCTATGCATATCTTGGATGCTAAATTAACTAGCCTACAACCTATGGCATGGCGCATAGCCAGATAACATATACATTCTCTTCTTCTGAAATACATTGTCTTTATATAATAATGTTTCCTTTGAAAAATGTTTCAGTCGAAATTGATTTATTTTGATGGTGTATATTAAATGTAGATGTTACAAAGGCGCACATCAGAGGCTTGTATGCGTGGAGGCTAAACCTGTTTATGTTAATTAACGGTCAATTACCGTGAGACCGACAGTAATTAGACAATAAACGGGGCTGACGAAATGTCATGACTGCCACAGCCCTACCCAAACACCCCACTCTGCATCCCTTCAGCGCAAGCATGCACCCACGTGTTCAATCATACATGTATACTACATACTTATTCTGTTTTAACACATACTGTGGAGTACGTGCTGAAGACATACATACATAGGTTAATGTGAATTCCCTGAATAGCCTCAATTCAATCTTTGAGTCTTTAACAAGTGCAATATCGCCACCAAGTGGTTGAAATTACAACTTTCTCTCTCTCCCTCTCTCCATAGTGTCCATTGACGGCGTGGAGTGGAATGATGTCAAGTTTTTCCAGCTGGCTGCCCAGTGGCCCACTCACGTCAAGCACTTCCCTGTTGGCATCTTCGGCTACACCAAGCCCGCCATGTGACATATCACTGCCACCTAAACCCAAGTATTGGTAGCTGCAGCCCAATATGGCAACCGGAGTATGGGCGAGTGGGTGTGTCGAAAGGAGTGGGTGATTGGAAAGATAATCAGCTAATTGAGCAGATTTGTTGCCACTCAAGACCGTTTTGCATGGCTGATACGAGTTGATAAGCCGCCGACCAGTGCACCGGTTTTCTATCGAGGTGCCTGCTGACCAGAGTTGCTTATCACTGGGCAGCTGTGTCAAGTTGTCGCCAGCGGTAGCTAACGTGCCAATTTTCTTCTTCTCTCCTATGATTTTATTTCAAGTAGGATAGAAGCCTACACAAGAAATAACATATTGATAACCATCGAGATTTCACATTGATACATACATACAGTCTACTCAATGGGCATGGCATGAAGGGCAACAACACCTGGACACAGTGTCCTTGCTCTCGCTTTCCAAGTGCTTGTCCCGGCGTGGGAAGTAGCTAATTAGTAGCCAATATCAGGGTGACCGTCACAGTGAGCACACGCATACAAGCAATAGTACACCCATCATCAGTACTTTTAATAAAAAATAAACAATCGTCAGTTTTACAACTTAAAATCTACAATTATTTGTGTTTAACTAACAGCGAAATACGACTCAGACTCATCCTCTGGACGAATCCGACTCAAGTCCAAACTCTCGCAGTACGATAGTTGTGTGGTAGGAACCGGACAAAAACTGCACGATCAAAACCGTCTAACCTGTAACAGAGCGCTTTCGACACACCCACTCCTTTCCACACGCCCATTACTTTCCTTTCGACACATCCACTCACCTATACGCCGGTCGACAAATTGGGCTGCAGCTACCCCCTTCTCCTTAAACCCTGACCCCTGAACAGCCCTTATCATCTCCCATAGAGAGAGACGGGCTGGTTTCCATTCTGAAAAATCACTCCCTTCCTTCTGTCCTTTAAAATGAACCTCATCTCCCATAGAGAGACTGGAGCTGGTTTCAATTCTGAAAAAATAATTCTGTTCCCTTTGAACAGTCCTCATCTCCCATAGAGAGAGACAGCTGGAATACATTCTGAAAAATCACTCCCTTCCTTTCTGTCCTTTGATATTTACTAGGTATTGAGGCTATCAATATGGTAATAGCTCCATGAAGTGAAGATTATAGGTCCTTATATGCTGGTTCCCAATGTTTCAAAATGTAATTATTAGAAATAGATTTCTAAGTCTAAGTTTGAAATGAATCCAACTCCAACTTGTTCAGCTCCGTGGGCTCTCCAAGTTACCAAAGGTAGTGGGGAAGGCTGGGAGTAATCCACCAGATTGGAACCCAGCCACGGCTGCTCTGACTAAGCAAAAAACGTAAACAAACCCCCTAGTCCTTTTCCTGTGGAAACTGTCCAGTTACAAACCTGTGTTCCCAGTATGAAATGGATGTTGTTGTCAACGTCAAATGTTACTGTTTTATACACCAGCAAAAAAAGAAGGAAAAAAACACGTTTTGTTAAAAAATGTATGCTGCCTTTTAAGTATAATAGTGTATATTGTGGTTAGACACTTATAATGGCCACCTGTAATGGCAGCTTTGTTGGCACTTTGTTTTGTTACTATATTATTATTTCTGTGAAATCCTATGTGGGTAAATGTCCTGTATATAATGTAAGAGGATTGAAGGGGTGTGTTGGTGTGTGTTCGCAGTGTGTGCCGGGAGGCCGTGTGTGTTACTGATTTTTAGGGGAAAGGGTGGGATGCTAAGAGAGGAATTGCTGTGAAATTTGCAGAGGAACCCCTCTTGCTATGAAGAGACGTATTTTGTTCTCTTTTTTCATTGAGAAAAGTGACTTACTCAAGTTTTTGCTACACTACTTTCTAGCTAGTATACTTGCCTTTTTGATTTAGAAGCACATTGTACGGAAAGAGAATTGGGACAATCAGTAACCAAGAAACTTGGCACTGTATAACGAGAGACATTCATCAGAGAGTGGAATGTATCCTTAGGCGAGTTCAATGCAATGACTTCACTTGTGAATTTGTGAAGAGGGCCCTAGGTGCATGCAAGAATTTCTGGACACAAACGTGTATAGGAGAGAGAAGAGTGAGAGAAAGGGAGGGCAAGGAAACAAATGTATTGTTCCCAGTGCCCTACTCTAACACACCTGATTAGTCTACTCTCTGCAAAGGGCTCAGGAGTGCAGTTTTCAGTAATACCCTTCTCACATTACTACTGAGTTGACCCAAGCCAAGCTGTACTGCGCTGGCCTGGTTAAGCATCCACTATAGTTGTTGGAACTGTGTTCAAAATGACCATGTGAAGGAAAAGAAAACACAGTTAAACACAGTACAGTTTGGCTTGGTACAGTAGTGTGAAAAGGGTAGAAGAATTCCCCAGTTCTTAAACTATTTACCAGTGACTTTGAAGTGGTGTTCTTTTTTCTAACTTTATTCATTCTGAAAGACAAGAATCCCTTTATAAAACTAACGTGCCGTATTCAAGAATGAACTAATAGCTGTCCACCGTTCTCTGTTTTTATACTTTCTTTAAAGATAGACCCACTCATAATGTTGAGTCAAAAAGGGCCACAGGCTTAATTGTTTTTTAGGGAATTGCCAGGATTTTAATGTCAGCAATGTTGTTGTATTGTGTGTTCGTGTTTTTTTCATGAGGTGTATTTTCTCATAGACCTATGAGGGAAATAACGTAATGTCCCTCTTCAGTCGAGGCTATACAGGACACCTGGAAGTCAAAGCTTCCTTCCTTAGTTATTTCGCCTCTCTCCATCTTTTGACCTTGTATGTTTGTGACTTGACACGAAAATGCATTTCATTTGGATGAAAGTGTGTTTTGGAGATTTTAAGTGTGTGTCTGTGTGTGCATGCGCTCAGAAGAGGTACTGTGTAACCCCATTTGTCAATATCAACCGTTTGAAAACTATGGCTTCTCTTGCGATTAGATACTACATGGATAGTATTACATTTGATGTATTTTTTGTTCATCTTCACCGTGGTAGCTGAGTATTAACAACAGTGTATGTTACCGTATATTTGACCGTTTCTTCATGCATTTCTGACGGTCAAGGTGTCTCATGTTTTTGCCTCGGAAAGGGGGAAGTTCTTCGGTCAATCCCACTCATTTGACTGTACAGTGTTCCACTATTTCATGATACAAATGGACACTATATATACAACAGTATGTGGCCACCCCTTCAAATTAGTGGATTTGGCTATTTCTGCCACACCCGTTGCTGACAGGTGTATAAAATCGAGCACACAGCCGAGCAATCGCCATAGTCAAACATTGGCAGTAGAATGGCCTTACTGAAGTACTCAGTGACTTTCAACGTGGCACTGTCATAGGATGCCACCTTTCCAACAAGTAATTTCCTTACATTTCTGCCCTGCTAGAGCTGCCCCGGTCAACTGCATATTGATGCCAATGATTTTGGAATGAGACGTTCGACGAGCAGGTGACCACAGACTTTTGGTCATGTAGTGTATCTATACATAACTGAAACATAAATATGTTCCACTACTTCATAATACATATTTACAGTTGAAGTCGGAAGTTTACATACACTTAGGTTGGAGTTATTTAAAACTCGTTTTTCAACCACTCCACAAATGTCTTGTGAACAAACTATAGTTTTGGCAAGTCGGTTAGGACATCTACTTTGTGCATGACACAAGTCATTTTTCCAACAATTGTTTACAGACAGATTATTTCACTTATAATTCACTGTATCACAATTCCAGTGGGTCAGAAGTTTACATACACTAAGTGCCTTTAAACAGCTTGGAAGATTCCAGAGAATTATGTCATGGCTTTAGAAGCTTCTGATAGGCTAATTGACATAATTTTAGTAAATTGGAGGTGTACCTGTGGATGTATTTCAAGGCCTACCTTCAAACTCGCTTGACATAATGGGAAAATCAAAAGAAATCAGCCAAGACCTCAGAAAAAATTGTAGACCTCCACAAGTCTAGTTCATCCTTGGGAGCAATTTCCAAATGCCTGAAGGTACCACGTTCATCTTTACAAACAATAGTACGCTAGAATAAACACGATGCGACCATACAGTCGTCATACCGCTCAGGAAGGAGACGAGTTCTGTCTCCTAGAGATGAACATACTTTGGTGCGAAAAGTGCAAATCAATTGCAGAACAACAGCAAAGGACCTTGTGAAGATGCTGGAGGAAACAGGTACAAAAGTATCTATATCCACAGTAAAACAAGTCCTATATCGACAAGGGAGAAGCCACTGCTCCAAAACCACCATAAAAAAAGACAGACTACAGTTTGCAACTGCATGTGGGGACAAAGATCGTACTTTTTGGAGAAATGTCCTCTGGTCTGATGAAACAAAAATATAATACAAAATATGTTTGGCCATAATGACCATTGTTATGTTTGGAGGAAAAAGGGGGAGGCTTGCAAGCCAAAGAACACCATCCCAACCGTGAAGCACAGGGGTGGCAGCATCATGTTGAAGTGGTGCTTTGCTTCAGGAGGGACTGGTGCACGTCACAAAATAGATGGCATCATGAAGAAGGTAAATGATGTTGATATATTGAAACAACATCTCAAGTTATCAGTCAGGAAGTTAAAGCTTGGTCGCAAATGGGTCTTCCAAATGGACAATGACCCAAAGCATACTTCCAAAGTTGTGGCAAAATGGCTTAAGGACAACAAAGTCAAAGTATTGGAGTGGCCATCACAAAGCCCTGATCTCAATCCTATAGAAAATTTGTGGGCAGAACTGAAAAAGCGTGTGCGAGCAAGGAGGCCTACAAACCTGACTCAGTTACACCAGCTCTGTCAGGAGGAATGGGCCAAAATTCACCCAACTTATTGTGGGAAGCTTGTGGAAGGCTACCTGAAACGTTTGACCTAAGTTAAACAATTTAAAGGCAATGCTACCAAATACTAATTGAGTGTATGTAAACTTCTGACCCACTGGGACTGTGATGAAAGAATAAAAGTTTCTCTCTTTTATTATTCTGACATTTCACATCCTTAAAATAAAGTGGTGATCCTGACTGACCTAAGACAGGGAATTTTTACTCGGATTAAATGTCAGGTATTGTGAAACTGAGTTTAAATGTATTTGGCTAAGGTGGATGTAAACATCCCGAATTCAACTGTATATTATAGCACTACTTTTGGGAAGTCAAGCGGCACCAAGTAATACCAAGAAAAACTGGACAGTCAAATAACTCCAACATTGAGCTTTACAGCTCTTTTAAGTATAGTTAAAGTTTGCAGATGTTTTTGCACAAACATTATTTTAAATGATGTGACAGACAGTATTCTTTCTTTTTTAAATGAACCACTAAAGAATACAAGGTAAAAGCTCTTGTTTTTATGATGTCAGTATGTCCTTTTTTCATATCAGTTTTAGTTTATTGCAATATTTTTTGTTTTATTTCCATCTTAATAAAGAGTAAGTTTTTGTATGGCCATTTTATGATTCTAACCCTTTTTAAGAAAAGAGTTGAGCTCTTTTGTAAAAATAAAAAAATATGTTTGGAAATTGGGTTTTGAAGTGTTGTGAGTGAAAACAGGCTATTAAAGGAGTGTTGAGAGAATTTGCATTGTTTTATTACTGTTTCAATTTGCATAGATACTCATGTCATAGTACCATACACCTATTAACCATACTTAGACCTGTCTTTGCATACAGAACACACACACACAGAATATGAGCTCATACCTGAGGACGGACAGTGTTACATGGTGTTGGATTCCCCTTACCAACAGCAGATGGCAGAGTCATTGTACACATCAGAATCATGATCTGAATCTTTCAATTTAATGTTAATAAGGTCAGATAAAGTTAAAAAGTTACACACCAGAGCTTAATTTCATGTTTGGATTTAATATTAATTAAATCCGATCCAACTTTGGTTGTCAAATAGGAAGCCTTCACCCTCCCTCTCTGCCATCTGTGCCACTCAGAGGCATGGTCATCTCATAAGCACAATCAACAATAGCTGACTTGAGCAAGCGTCCAGCCCCACATTCCGTGTCGGACACAGATTCCAAAGAAGGCGAAGGCCGGGATTCAATTTGATCACGCATTGCAGAGCGCTGTCAACAATGCGGCTCTTAAAGGCATCTATTTGAACCCAGGTCTGCTGACGATAGTCCTCTATAAATACTGTATGGTTCAAATGTTCTGCAGATACGAGCAAGTCTCCAAGATGAACACAAATGGTTTCTAGCAAATAATTTGGTTTTAAATCAAACAAAGTCCCATATCATGCTGTTTGGTACACGACAAAGAATTAACTTCACAGCTGGCAATTTATTCATTCATACAGGAGATGGAACAATTCTTGAAAGTGTTGATTTTTAAAAACCTATTTGGATTTGTTTGATTAATCTTTTGGAAAGCATATTGTTTATCTAAGAAAAACAATTAATAACACTGGGTTACTGTACATATCAAATAACTGTTTTACTGTATCCATTAAAAAGACATTAACCCAACTGCTGCTTCCTTTCCTAGACTATGGTATCATCATCTGCATGGTAAAGAAAAACAATTTAACCAATGGCTTAATCAAAATTATTCAAGAATTTAAGCTAATGTGTTTAAGTGGGTTTACTAAACAAAATCTGCTCGAAGTGAGCTGAATTTGAACAAGCTTGTTGAGTAAAACAAAAATGTATGTTTGCTAAAAGAAACACTCAAAACCGCGTTCATCATCATCATATTTCACAGCATGTATTGCAGGTTGATTTTCAGAATTGTTTGTTTCAATACCTGTGTTTTTGCATATACATTGATTTACAGTACCAGTCAAAAGTTTGGACACACCTACTCATTCAAGGGTTTTTCTTTATTTTTTACTGTTTTCTACATTGTAGAATAATAGTGAAGACATCAAAACTATTAAATAACACATATGGAATCATGTAGTAACCAAAAATGTGTTAAATAATTTTAGATTCTTCAAAGTAGCCACCCTTTGCCTTGATGTCAGACAGCTTTGCACACGCTTGGCATTCTCTCAATCAGCTTCATGAGGTAGTCACCTGGAATGCATTTCAATTAACAGGTGTGCCTTGATAGAAGTTAATTTGGGGAATTTCTTTCCTTCTTAATGCGTTTGAGCCTATCAGTTGTGTTGTGAAAAGGTAGGGGTGGTATACAGAAGATGGCCCTATTTGGTTAAAGACCTGGTCCATATTATGGCAAGAACAGCTCAAATAAGCAAAGAGAAACAATAGTCCATCCTTACTTTAAGACATGAAGGTCAGTCAATGTGGAACATTTCAAGAACTTTGAAAGTTTCTTCAAGTGCCGTCGCAAAAACCATCAAGAGCTATGATGAAACTGGCTCTCATGAGGACCGCCACAGGAGAGTAAGAACCAGAGTTACCGCAGTTACCAGCCTCAGAAATTGCAGCCCAAATAAATGCTTCACAGAGTGAACATCAACTGTTCAGAGGAGACTGCGTGAATTAGGCCTTCATGGTCAAATTGCTGCAAAGAAACCACTACTAAAGGACAACAATAAGAAGAAGAGACTTGCTTGGGCCAAGAAACATGAGCAATGGACATTAGACCAGTGGAAATCTGTCCTTTTGAGAAATTTGAGATTTTTGGTTCCAACTGTGTCTTTGTGAAACGCAGAGTAGGTGAACGGATGATCTCCGCATGTGTGGTTCCCACTGTGAAGCATGGAGGAGGAGGTGTGATAGTGTGGGGGTGCTTTGCTGGTGACACTGTCAGTGATTTATTTAGAATTCAAGGCACACTTAACCAGCATGGCTACCACACCATTCTGCAGCGGTATGACATCCCTTCTGTTTTGCGCTTAGTGGGACTATCAATTGTTTTTCAACAGGACAATTACTCAACACAGCTCCAGGCTGTGTAAGAGCTATTTGACCAAGAAGGAGAGTGATGGAGTGCTGCATCAGATGGCCTGGCCGCCACAATCATCCAACCTCAACCCAATTGAGATGGTTTGGGATGAGTTGGACCGCAGAGTGAAGGAAAAGCAGCCGACAAGTGCTCAGCATATGTGGGAAGTCCTTCAAGACTGCTGGAAAAGCATTCCAGGTGAAACTGGTTGAGAGAATGCCAAGAGTATGCAAATCTGTCATCAAGGCAAAGGGTGGCTACTTTGAAGAATCTAAAATATGAAAGATGTTTCCACTTCCCAATAACAGCACTTACAGTTGACTCTAGGAGGGAGTCACAGCTCTTCAGTATGGCCATTCTACTGCCAATGTTTGGAGAATGCATGGCCATGTACTCGATTTTATACACCTGTCAAAAATCTGTCATTCTGCCCCTAAGCAAGGCAGTTAACCCACTGTTCCCTGGGCGCTGACGATGTGGATGTCGATTAAGGAACCCTCCGCACCTCTCTAATTCAGAGGGGTTGAGTTAATTGCGGAAGACACATTTCAGTTGAATGCATTGTTGAACAACTTACTAGGTATCCCTCTTTCCATTTCCTTCTGCCTCACTGAAAGAGGCAGCGTGGCATTTGAACCAGCATCAACGATTCATTGCCATGAATCACCATTGCCAGATTGGTTGGAAAATGTCAGCTTGAAGAGCCATTATATCAGACCAGCTGTTTATAAAAGTATCTTTAGCCTTGGTGCGTCATATCGAGGAGACAAAGGGGAGAGGGTGGTTAGCGACTCAGCAGGGCTTTTCATTCAGTCTCCGTAACTGGTTGTCTAGAATGTTCAAAACAACATTTGTTTTTTGCTGGGAAACACCGGAAGAACGTTGATTTTGACTTATTTGGTTTGATAGAATAGAGAAATAAGGGCCCTATCCTAACTTTAAATATGTGTGTGTAAATTGGACTTTCAAAAGGAGAGTTCTGAGAAATTTGAAGTTATATGTTATAAATACAAATAAAAAAGAGAATCAAATTATTACACTATTACCCTATTGCTAACAAAACCCACAAAATTAAAACTAAATTGCACAAATTCTATATCACACAAATAGAATAACACACGTATAAAGAAGAGAACCTGATTATTACACTATTGCACTTCAAACAAGAAACACACAAACTAAATTGAACAACTAATTGCATTAGTACTGTACAAAGTTAGAGGTACGCTATTTGATAGATTCCACCGCTCCCCCTACCTCGGGCTTCCAGTGGGGAGACCTGAGGTCAACCTACCCCTGCCCCGACAAGGTTAATTGACCTACCCCTACCCTGACAGATAGATAATTTTGAAAAACTGGGTCTGAAACAAAAAAAAAATTGATTGATGTAGCAACTTATAGGTCATGTTAATTCTATGAATTTAAGTTGAAGTTATACCCTAATTTCAATATTTACAATGCTGGTTGAAATTAGATGAAAACATTACTGGTTGATTACTTTTTTCAAATCCAATGTATTTTCCACATTGATTCCACGTCACAATACGTTGACAAATTACAACTTTGATTCAACCAGTGTGTGCCCAGCCCTCATGAATCGTTCATCCTGTTGTCAGCAACATCCTCTCCCTGTTGATCCTCTATAGCCTCTTCCCCTGGATGTCTTCCTTTTTGCAAGTCTATCTGCCTCAGGTCTTACAGGTGTTGTTGTTGTTAGTAGTAGCTCAGGACAAAGGTGACAGAACAATTCAAAAATGGGAATCTGCTGTTTCATTTGGTGGTGTGGATACTAAATTGGTTGACAATCAAGTAGCTCCATTTAAGATAATATAGATGGTGGAAAGGCTGCTGCAGGTGCTGGCTGGTGAGTGATGGGTTGCTTGTTGAGGTTGGGGTGATGGTCACAGGAGAACCAGGTTCGATCAAGTCGTTGTCTGTGATATTTATGTCTGGAAATATAACCTTTAAGGTCCAATCATTTGAAAAATGCAGCAGTAGTAAGGTAACAGTGTGTAACCAACGCCAAATTGTAGAAGGTGCGTGTTCGAGCTGCGTGTCCACAGTAGTTATCCACTGATGGCGATAGGGGGCGATTAAAAACAGAAGCCATTCATTTTCATGGGGGGGGGGGGGGGGGGGCAATGCGAGCATGGGCGAGGGAACGTGAAAATGGCGGGATTCTCTGCAATATCGAGCCGTGATTGACTAATCGACCTTACTGGATTGGGTGTTGATTTTTTATCTTTATTTAACTAAGTCAGATAAGAACAAATTCTTATTTACATTGACGGCCTAGGAGCAGTGGGTTAACTACCTTGTCGGCTCAGGGATGCGATCTAGCAACCATTTCGGTTACTAGCCCAACGCTCTAACCACTAGGCTAACTGCCACCCCAAACAAATGCATTGGCCGGTTGATACCTAGCATGATTTCGGTTTGCTAGCAACCACATGTTGAGCCACTCCGGGCGAAGCTAGTGTGGTTTGACAAATTATCGCAGAAAGTGGATCCCATCTGTCAGAGCCATGTAGCTGTCACAATGGGACGCCGGGCCATCGCGTCTCCAGGCTGCGTTTCAAATTTAAAAAAGATGCACCCTCATCCACTTACCCTTGCCAAACAATCATAAGCACCTCAGCCCTTGTTTTTTTAATCAAGTTTGTGAGTGTACAATTATGTTCACTTCGGGCCTGAAACGCCACATAAATTCAATTCGCGATTGTACATCCGCTAAGAAAAGTCAACATACAAGTGTAAGTAAAAACGAATGTAAAAAGGTTAGAAATTGTGCTACTAATGCACAAACACTTATTGTAAAAGTAATGATGTTTTTGTTTGGTTGGCTTTTGGAAATTGTAGAAATAAAACATTTTAATTCTTCAGAAGTTCCAGCTAGGCAGGCTAACGTAAATTAGCTAATTAATTTGCAAGCTATTATACAGTAGTCGTAGATTAATAATTATATAGTTAATATAAGTAGACATGCAATCATAATTGACTGTAGCGCATATAAAGTACCCACAAGCGTGCTTTATATGCATGGCTTAAATCAACATCATCGCGGAATGACGAATTTCCAGGTAAGGGCGATCCATTTAAAAATCATTCCTTCCTCCCTCGCCCCGCAAGCACTTAATTTAAGGGCTAGTGGGATAGGGTGTATTTTAAGTGTTTGGAATGAAGCCTGGGTATGTGGGCTCTGAATAACGTTTATGCCTTGTTCAATACAACTTGAATTGGCGTACGTTTTTTGCGTAGAGCTTCCTATTGGTTGATTCTGATCATATCCAAGTGAGAAACTCGGACCTCATCTTTCTACGACGATTTTACAAGTCTCAAATTTCCGAGTTCCAAGTTGTCTTGAACGCGGTATTAATGTTGTTCGTCGAGTGATGTGTGGTTTACCCCGCAACTCTTTTGCCGCGTTCAAATGTAGGCGTTTCCGTGTTCCTAATTGTCTTCGTATATCATATGAATAAATGCATCACACAATGATTTACTAGAAACTATTGATCTATTTCCTTCTTGAGGGCCGTACATTTCCTTTAAAAAAATGTTTTTAATTGCCTCTGCTTGGTCCTTGATTATTATTAACTAGTCGTGGCTAATGTTAGTGGATGTTCAAGGAAAACTGAACCATGGATTAGCTTCTCCCATAGACTACTTTCAGGGTAACGAACCATCTAACATTAAATTGTGAAATACTGAACTTTTTTTTTTACCATATTCGAACATCTGGATTTTTTATTTTTTTTGGTTAGATCTATTTAATTATATATTTTTTGTATAACTAGGTTATTAATCAAATCAACACATTTAGTGTATTTGCTATGTAGACTAGTTGAAGGCAAGTATCCATTCAAATTAATAAAATAAATGGCGGATTTATTTATCTATATGACCAATGATGTATGTATGGAAATTATGTATTTGGATTTGTTACTCATATACGCAGCCACGCCCAAAAAATCCAATACATGACGACGTCATTTAAAAATATTCGCTGTGGATGCTGGGAGATCAATATCCATGGAAGACATTTTGGATTTAAAATAAACTCCGTTGGCAACACATTTATCATCGCGGTCGCCCTGATATTTATTTAGAATGTACCGTCAAAGAGCTTGTTTGTCAGTTCTGCGCAATGAAATGGCGTCGTTATTGTAAAAAAAAAATCACGCATTTTTCCCGAAACATCGCCGTGCTCATCTGCGAGTTCTGTTGGGATAGGTTTCTTGCTGTTGCATGTACATCGAGAAGGCTCCTATAGTTCCTGGCTGTCCTACGAGGAATTAACCAATTTAGGTATGTAACCACATACATATAGCAGCATATGTGTTTTTGTCTTGGCTCACAGAATTCAACACTTTGCAGAAGACACATTAGAGAAGCAGTGTGATTGTTATTGCCTTATTGACTACACAGCCTAACTACAGACAGTAAAGTAGCCTATTGATAACAGTTATTGTAAAGGCCTATTTTATTTATATTGAAAAAAATATAAACGCAACATTGAACAATTTCACAGAGTTACAATTCATATAAGGAATTCAGTCAATTGAAATAAATACATTAGGCCCTAATCTATGGATTTCACATGACTGGGCATTGATTGATGCACGAACGCCCCCGCCGTCCTCATGCTATTGTCTATAGATACGGCAAGGCGTGGTTTAACGTGACTACGCCCCGGAGTATGATACAGCCGTAGGCTACTCCTGTGACTCCCATTTAATTAACCTAAGTTTGGCGGCATCCGAAGCAAACTGCTGACGCTCTTTGTCGTTTCAATAAACGTTTTCAGCAGCCTCAAGTGTTGTTCGTTATTAACATACTTGTCTATCACAACAACAAATGATTTGCATGATACTTATTCTGCCACTAATTTGTTAGCTGACATGCTAAGACTAACAGTAAAGCTATCGCAGTATACTTAAGTCACTGTTTGTTTACCCATAGCTGGAGAGGCAACCCTACCAAATGGCCCAAAGTAGACTATGGTGATATCCACACCTACTTGGTGGATTCTCCAGTTTTGCATATACCGGTGTCCTAGCTAACTAACTACCATTGTCACCCCGCCTCTTCTTAGGGGTTTATCGCCAGTCGGCATCTGACGTTATGGTGCATTTCCTGCCACTTACTGTACCGGAGCGCACCCACTTCGCGCCTGTGTACCGGAGTCCTAGCATAAAAATTAACCAATAAGGGGGCCGCAATTGCACCCATCTCGTGCGACCAGGAGTTTTATTTTGGGAGAACTGTGCGACTATGAAAACAAATCTCCAAGATAATAATTATTGTAATGATAAGGCTTCGCTGTATCGTTGTTTCCAAGTGCCCTAGAGCAGCGTTTCCCAAACTCAGTCCTGGGGACCCCAAGGGGTTTACGTTTATTTTTTTGCCCAGGCACTACACAGCTGATTCAAATAATGAACGCTCGATGAGGAGTTCATTATTTGAATCAGCTGTTTAGTGCTTGGGCAAAAAACAAAAGGTAAACCCCATGGAGTCCCCAGGACTAAGTTTGGTGAAAAACTGCCCTAGAGAGACCAAGGGAGTGCAGACTCATTAGCGTCATGGTTTCACCATTATTGCAGCGAAAACGGCTTGCTTGTAGCCCAACTAGGTCTTCTTATAGTATGTCAACGGTAGAGATCGACATGGCTGATTAATTAGGGCCTATTTCAACTTTTCATAACAATCGGTAATCTGCCGATTACATTGCAATCAACAAGGAAACTGCGTGGCAGGCTGACCACCTGTTAACGCGAGTGCAGCATCAGAAGGACCTTGTGGCTGCAAGGAGCCACGGTAAATTGCTAGCTAGCATTAAACGTATCTTATAAAAAACAATCAATCTTCACATAATCACTAGTTAACTACACATGGTTGATGATATTACTAGGTTAACTAGCTTGTACTGCGATGCATATAATCAATGCGGTGCCTGTTATTTTATCGAATCAGGGCCTAATTCAATTTCGCCAAACGGGTGATTTAACAAAAGTGCATTGCTGAAAAAAGCCCAATCTTTGCACAAATGTACCTAACCATAAACATCAAGGCCTTAGTTAAAATCAATACACAGAAGTATATATTTTTTAAACCTGCATGTTTAGTTCAAATAAATTCATGTTAGCAGGCAATATTAACTACGGAAATTGTGTAACTTCACTTGCGTTCAGTGCAAGCAGAGTCAGGATATATGCAACAGTTTGGGCCGCCTGGCTCGTTGTGAACTGTGAACTAATTTGCCAGAATTTTACATAATTATGGCAAAATATTGAAGGTTGTGCAATGTAACAGCAATATTTAAACTTAGGGTTGACACCCGTTTGATAAAATACGGAACGGTTCTGTATTTCACTGAAAGAATAAATGTTTTGTTTTCTAAATTATAGTTTCCGGATTTGACCATATTAATGACCAAAGGTTCGTATTTCTGGGTTTATTATAATTAAGTCTATGATTTGATAGAGTAGTCTGACTGAGCGGTGGTAGGCAGCAGCAGACTCGTAAGCATTCATTCAAACTGCATTTGCCAGCAGCTCGTAGCAATGCTTGAAGCACAGCGCTGTTTATGATTTCAAGCCTATCAACTCCCGAGATTAGGCTGGCAATCCTAAGGTGCCTATAAGAACATCCAATAGTCAAAGGTATATGAAATACAAATGGTATAGAGAGAAATAGTCGACGCTTCATAATTCCTAAAACTGCAACCTAAAACTTCTTAACTGGGAATATTGAAGAACTGGGAATATTGAACCACCAGCTTTCATATGTTCTGAGCAAGGAACTTAAACATTAGCTTTTTTATATGGCACATATTGCACTTTTACTTTCTTCTCCAAAACTGTTTTTGCATTATTTAAACTAAATTAACATGTTTCATTATTTATTTGAGACTAAATAGATTTTATTTATGTATTATATTAATTTAAAATAAAAGTGTTCGTTGCGATTAATCAGTATCGGCTTTTTTTGGTGCTCCAATATCGGTATCGGCGTTGAAAAATCGTAGTCGGTCAAACTCTAATAGACGGGACTGCATTTTACATTAATAAACCATATCGTGAGCTGTTCTAAAACTACTCGCTCGTCGACGATGATAACCATTTGTCTTTCTTCAGTCATGTTACCTCATTGGCTAACAACCTGGCAACCTTCATAGTATATCCAAACATTTGGGGGCACAAAGAAAGGAAAAGGGATAGCTTCTTCAGGATATCAATGATCATCGCAATGAATGAATGACAGATCTCTTGCGTGTCCTCATCACAAACCTGCCATTTTCTTTCAATGTAATGAATCTCAATTGGAAAATAGTGTTTAACACGATGTAGAAACCTAATATTCCACAAATGACTTTGTACTTTCAATGACAGCTATTCTTACCAAGTTTGTATAATAAAGTCATGTATTTACAGAGTTCCATATTAGTTTCTAGGGCTCAACATATGCTTCAAAAGTAGCTTGAATTTAAGTTGGGAGCACCAGTGCGACAAATGGAAAATGTTAATTTAGAGCTCTTCCCCCAGACGGGTTTTCCTAATAACAGACATCAAACGATTTGAGCAGAGATGCTTGTCCAGTCCACTTGGCTGCTTATTTACTAGAGTGGAGAAGTAAAGTGACCTTTGGACTGCAGACATCTCATAACGGCAGTTAGATATGTAACTGGATCTGAAAGAGTGAGATGAAAGGAAGAAATTGGTTCCCTAGTTACAGTTTTACCAGACAGGTGCTCAAGTGCACACACCCAGAAGACATACAGTACTGTAAGAAAGCTTTTGTTCCTCTGTAATTATTTTCATAGTAGTTTGCAGTGAAGTTTCCTTTCAACGTGCTCTGTCAAATGAATGTATGCCCTGGTGGTGAAACCTCGAAGCGGGCTGACACAAACGGTAATAGGCCTATAATTGACTCTAGTGATACCAACTTTTGAAATCACGTTGGGCCGTTGTCTCCTTTGTCAGTCAAAAATGTACATACAAAGAGGCCTACAAAAGACTATTTTATTTATTTAATCCTTATTTAACTAGGCAAGTCAGTTAAGAACAAACCTGGATGACGCTGGGCCAATTGTACACCGCCCTATGGGACTCCCAATCACGGCTGGTTGTGATTCAGCCTGGATTCGAACCAGGGTGTCTGTAGTGACATCTCAAGCACTGAGATGCAGTGCCTCAGACCACTGCGCCACTCGGGAGCCCCTCTGTCGTTCTGCCCTTGAGCAAGGCAGTTATCCCACTGTTCCCCGGGCGCCGAAGACTTGCATGACGATTAAGGCAGCCCCCGCACCTCTCTATTCAGAGGGGTTGAGTTAAATGTGGAAGACACATTTCAGTTGTACAATTGACTAGGTAACCCTCCTTCCCTTTCCTTCTGCCTCACTGAAAGAGGCAGCGTGGCATTTGAACCAGCATCAACGATTCATTGCCATGACTCACCATTGTCAGATTGGTTGGAAAATGTCAGCTTGAAGAGCCATTATATCAGACCAGCTGTTTATAAAAGTATCTTTAGCCTTGGTGCGTCACATCGAGGAGACAAAGGGGAGAGGGTGGTTAGCGACTCAGCAGGGCTTTTCATTCAATCTCCGTAACTGGTTGTCTAGGATGTTCAAAACAACATTTGTTTTGTGCTGGAAAACCGGAAGAACGTTGCTTTTGACTTACTGGGTTTGATAGAATGGAGATCTACGGGCCCTATCCTAACTTTAAATATGTGTGTGTAAATTGGACTTTCAAAAGGAGAGTTCTGAGAAATGTGAAGTTATATGCATGGATCTCAAGTCAGCATGTGTCCATTATAGTCTAAAGGCCTTCACTGTATCTTAAGCAATAATTCTGTGAGCATCAATGCATTATTTTAATTTGATATTGTGTACAAATAGGCCTACCTATATTCACATACAGTAAATCAACCATTTAGCCACAGTAAGGAGGAACCGTTATGGGAAAGTGTAGTCTTACTAATAAACTGGTTCCCTGAGAGGAACCAGACACTAAATGCTGATCCAAGCCTTTTATGTCTGGTCCAGAGCAGACTTCATTGCATGCATGTGTGACCTAGGCCTGTAAGCATGTGGTAGTTTTAGCACCACTGTTGGGTAGCTTATGTTATAGAATGTGCACTTTGCCCGGTAGGCCGTCATTGTAAATAAGAAGTTGTTCTTAACTGACTTTCCTAGTTAAATAAAGGTTAAATAAAAAAAATACACATATTAATTGCAACTTGAGAGGCTATGTTATTGACTTGTTGACGTTGAATGAGTTAATGAATATATTAGAAGGTTGCAGATGCATTTGTTCAAGACAAACTGTCACTCTTAGTTACTTTCTGTAAAAATTCTACTTGTAAATGTGAATACATCCTTAATAGAAGTAGTGAAGAGCAAAGTCAGATTCCTATAAAGATAAAGTTGCTTAGCTGATCCACCTTCAGTATAAACCTCAGTATCTTCCTGTTTCGCTATACTCAAATCAAATTTGATTGGTCACATGCAATAACATCTGCTAACCATGTGTGAGTGTAGCAAAATGCTTGTGCTTTTAGTTCCGACAATGCAGCAATATCTAAAATGTAATCTAACAATTCCACAACTACCTAAAAAATAAATAAAGGAATGGGATAAGAATATATGGATGAGCAATGACAGAGTGTCATAGGCAAGATGGTATAAAATACAGTTTATACATATGGGATGAGTAATGCAAGATATGGAAACATTTAAAGTGACTAGTGATCCATTTATTAAAGTGGCCAATGATTTCAAATCTGTATGTATGCAGCAGCCTCTGTGTTAGTGATGGCTATTTAACAGTCTGATGGCCTTGAGATGGAAGCTCTTTTTCAGTCTCTCGGTCCCAGCTTTGATGCACCTGTACTGACCAATCAATCAATCAATTTTATTTTATATAGCCCTTCGTACATCAGATAATATCTCGAAGTGCTGTACAGAAACCCAGCCTAAAACCCCAAACAGCTAGAATGCAGGTGTAGAAGCACGGTGGCTAGGAAAAACTCCCTAGAAAGGCCAAAACCTAGGAAGAAACCTAGAGAGGAACCAGGCTATGAGGGGTGGCCAGTCCTCTTCTGGCTGTGCCGGGTGGAGATTATAACAGAACTATGCCAAGATGTTCAAAAATGTTCATAAGTGACAAGCATGGTCAAATAATAATCATGAATAATTTTCAGTTGGCTTTTCATAGCTGATCATTAAGAGTTGAAAAACAACAGGTCTTGGACAGGTGGCGTTTCCATAACCGCAGGCAGAACAGCTGAAACTGGAATAGCAGCAAGGCCAGGCGGACTGGGGACAGCAAGGAGTCACCACGGGCGGCAGTCCCGACGCATGGTCCTAGGGCCCAGGTCCTCCGAGAGAAAGAAAGAGAGAAGGAGAAAATTAGAGAGCCAAGATTTTCAAAATGTTCATAAATGACAAGCATGGTCAAATAATAATCAGGAATAAATCTGTTGGCTTTTCATAGCCGATCATTAAGAGTTGAAAACAGCAGGTCTGGGACAGGTAGTGGTTCCATAACCGCAGGCAGAAGAGTTGAAACTGGAATAGCAGCAAGGCCAGGCGGACTGGGGACAGCAAGGTGTCAGCATGCCCGGTAGTCCTGACGTATGGTCCTAGGGCTCAGGTTCTCAGAGAGAAAGAGAGAACGAGAGAATTAGAGAGAGCATACTTAAATTCACACAGGACACTGGATAAGACAGGAGAAGTACTCCAGGTAT
Source organism: Salvelinus fontinalis (assembly GCF_029448725.1). Taxonomy (NCBI): domain Eukaryota; kingdom Metazoa; phylum Chordata; class Actinopteri; order Salmoniformes; family Salmonidae; genus Salvelinus; species Salvelinus fontinalis. The sequence continues at coordinate 12,890,606 of NC_074667.1, forward strand.
AACCAACTGACCCTAGCCCCCCGACACAAACTACTGCAGCATAAATACTGGAGGCTGAGACAGGAGCGGTCAGGAGACACTGTGGCCCCATCCGAAGAAACCCCCGGACAGGGCCAAACAGGAAGGATATAACCCCACCCACTCTGCCAAAGCACAGCCCCCACACCACTAGAGGGATATCCTCAACCACCAACTTACAATCCTGAGACAAGGCCGAGTATAGCCCACAAAGGTCTCCACCACAGCACAACCAAGGGGGGGCGCCAACCCAGACAGGAAGTTCACGTCAGTAACTCAACCCACTCAAGTGACGCACCCCTCCTAGGGACGGCATGAAAGAGCACCAGCAAGCCAGTGACTCAGCCCCAGTAACAGGGTTAGAGGCAGAGAATCCCAGTGGAGAGAGGGGAACCGGCCCTGGAGAGACAGCAAGGGCGGTTCGTTGCTCCAGAGCCTTTCCGTTCACCTTCACACTCCTGGGCCAGACTACACTCAATCATATGACCTACTGAAGAGATAAGTCTTCAGTAAAGACTTAAAGGTTGAGACCGAGTCTGCGTCTCTCACATGGGTAGGCAGACTGTTCCATAAAAATGGAGATCTATAGGAGAAAGCCCTGCCTCCAGCTGTTTGCTTAGAAATTTTAGGGACAATTAGGAGGCCTGCGTCTTGTGACCGTAGCGTACGTGTAGGTATGTACGGCAGGACCAACTCGGAAAGATAGGTAGGAGCAAGCCCATGTAACGCTTTATAGGTTAACAGTAAAACCTTGAAATCAGCCCTTGCCTTAACGGGAAGCCAGTGTAGGGAAGCTAGCACTGGAGTAATATGATCAAATTTCTTGGTTCTAGTCAGGATTCTAGCAGCCGTATTTAGCACTAACTGAAGTTTATTTAGTGCTTTATCCGGGTAGCCGGAAAGTAGAGCATTGCAGTAGTCTAACCTAGAAGTAACAAATGCATGGATTAATTTTTCAGCATCATTTTTGGACAGAAAATTTCTGATTTTTGCAATGTTACGTAGATGGAAAAAAGCTGTCCTTGAAACAGTCTTGATATGTTCGTCAAAAGAGAGATCAGGGTCAAGAGTAACGCCGAGGTCCTTCACAGTTTTATTTGAGACGACTTTACAACCATCAAGATGAATTGTCAGATTTAACAGAAGATCTCTTTGTTTCTTGGGACCTAGAACAAGCATCTCTGTTTTGTCCGAGTTTAAAAGTAGAAAGTTTTCAGCCATCCACTTCCTTATGTCTGAAACACAGGCTTCTAGCGAGGGCAATTTTGGGGCTTCACCATGTTTCATTGAAATGTACAGCTGTGTGTCATCCGCATAGCAGTGAAAGTTAACATTATGTTTTCGAATAACATCCCCAAGAGGTAAAATATATAGTGAAAACAATAGTGGTCCTAAAACGGAACCTTGAGGAACACCGAAATGTACAGTTGATTTGTCAGAGGACAGACCATTCACAGAGACAAACTGATATCTTTCCGACAGGTAAGATCTAAACCAGGCCAGAACTTGTCCGTGTAGACCAATTTGGGTTTCCAGTCTCTCCAAAAGAATGTGGTGATCGATGGTGTCAAAGGCAGCACTAAGGTCTAGTAGCACGAGGACAGATGCAGAGCCTCGGTCTGACGCCATTAAAAGGTCATTTACCACCTTCACAAGTGCAGTCTCAGTGCTATGATGGGGTCTAAAACCAGACTGAAGCATTTCGTATACATTGTTTGTCTTCAGAAAGGCAGTGAGTTGCTGCGCAACAGCTTTTTCTCAAATTTTTGTTTGAGAGGAATGGAAGATTCGATATAGGCCGATTAGTTTTTTATATTTTCCGGGTCAAGGTTTGGCTTTTTCAAGAGAGGCTTTATTACTGACACTTTTAGTGAGTTTGGTACACATCCGGTGGATAGAGAGCTGTTTATTATGTTCAACATAGGAGGGCCAAGCACAGGAAGCAGCTCCTTCAGCAGTTTAGTAGGAATAGGATCCAGTATGCAGCTTGAAGGTTTAGAGGCCATGATTATTTTCATCATTGTGTCAAGAGATATAGTACTAAAACACTTAAGTGTCTCTCCCGATCCCAGGCCCTCGCAGAGCTGTGCAGATCCAGGACAGCTAAGCCCTGGAGGAATACGCAGATTCAAAGAGGAGTCCGTAATTTGCTTTCTAATGGTCATTATCTTTTCCTCAAAGAAGTTCATGAATTTATTACTGCTGAAGTGAAAGCCATCCTCTCTTGGGGAATGCTGCTTTTTAGTTAGCTTTGCAACAGTATCAAAAAGAAATTTTGGATTGTTCTTATTTTCCTCGATTAAGTTGGAAAAGTAGGATGATCGAGCAGCAGTGAGGGCTCTTCGGTACTGCACGGTACTGTCTTTCCAAGCTAGTCGGAAGACTTCCAGTTTTGTGTGGCGCCATTTCCGTTCCAATTTCCTGGAAGCTTGCTTCAAAGCTCGGGTATTTTCTGTATACCAGGGAGCTAGTTTCTTATGACAAATGTTTTTCGTTTTTAGGGGTGCAACTGCATTTAGGGTATTGCGCAAGGTTAAATTGAGTTCCTCAGTTAAGTGGTTAACTGATTTTTGTCCTCTGACGTCCTTGGGTAGGCAGAAGGAGTCTGGAAGGGCATCAAGGAATTTTTGTGTTGTCTGAGAATTTATAGCACGACTTTTGATGCTCCTTGGTTGGGGTCTGAGCAGATTATTTGTTGCGATTGCAAACGTAATAAAATGGTGGTCCGATAGTCCAGGATTATGTGGAAAAACATTAAGATCTACAACATTTATTCCATGGGACAAAACTAGGTCCAGAGTATGACTGTGGCAGTGAGTAGTAGGCTCGATTAGCCTCGCCTTCTGGATGGTAGCGGGGTGAACCGGCAGTGGCTCGGGTGGTTGTTGTCACAGGAAGGCCAAAAAGATAATCTAGGACATTGGGTGTTGTAAGTGTCCTGGAGGGCAGGTAGTTTGCCCCCGGTGTTGCTTGTGCAGACCGCACCACTCTCTGGAGAGCCTTGCGGTTGTGGGCGGTGCAGTTACTGTACCAGGCGGTAATGCAGCCCAACAGGATGCTCTCAATTGTGCATCTGTACATTTTTAGGTGACAACTACATTTCTTCAGCCTCCTGAGGTTGAAGAGATGCTGTTGTGCCTTCACCACATTCTGTGTGGGTGGACCATTTCAGTTTGTCCGTGATATGCACATCGAGGAACATAACTTTCCACCTTCTCCACTGCTGTTCCGTTGATATGGATAGAGAGGTGCTCCCTCTGCTGTTTCCTGAAGTCCACGATCATCTCCTTTGTTTTGTTGACGTTGAGTGAGGGGTTGTTTTGCTGACACCACACTCCCAGTGCCCTCACCACCTCCCTGTAGGCTGTCTCGTCGTTGCTAATCGAGCCTACTAATGTTGTCATCTACAAACTTGGTGATTGAGTTGGAGGCGTGCATGGCCACGCAGTCATGGGTGAAAAGGGAGTACAGGAGGGGACTGAGCACGCACCCTTGTGGGGCCCCAGTGTTGAGGATCAGCGAAGTGGAGATGTTGTTTCCTACCTTCACCACCTGGGGGCGGCCCGTCAGGAAGTCCAGAACCCAATTGCACAGGGTGGGGTTGAGACCCAGGGCCTCAAGCTTAATGATGAACTTGGAGGGTACTATGTTGTTGAATGCTGAGCTGTAGTCAATGAACAGCATTCTTACGTAGGTATTCCTCTTGTAACGATGGGATAGGGCAGTGTTATGGCGATTGCGTCATCTGTCGACCTATTGGAGCAGTATGCAAAGTGAAGTGGGTCTAGGGTGACAGGTAAGGTGGAGGTGATATGATCCTTGATTATCCTCTCAAAGCACTTCATGAGGACAGAAGTGAGTCATTTAGTTCAGTTACCTTTGCCTTCTTGGGTACAGGAACAATGGTGGCCATCTTGAAACATGTGGGGACAGCAGACCAGGATAGGGAGAGATTGAATATGTTGGTAAATACACCAGCCAGCTGGTCTGCGCATGCTCTGAGGATGCGGCGAGGGATACCATCTGGGCTGGCAGTCTAGTGAAGATTAACACGTTTAAATGTCTTACTCACGTCGGCCACGGAGAAGGAGAGGGGGGCCCACAGTCCTTGGTAGCGGGCCGCGTCGATGGCACTGTATTATCCTCAAAGCGGGCAAAGAAGGTGTTTAGTTTGTCTGGATGCAAGACGTCGGTGTCCGTGACGCGGCTGGTTTTCTTTTTGTAGTCTGTGATTGTCTGTAGACCCAGCTCAATTTTTATATTTCAGCTTCCTTCTCCTTTAAATGGTAGTGTGCCCCGGTCACCATCGTCATATTTGCTAGAAGCTTTTGTTTGTGGTCTATACCATGTAAAATCAGGAACTTTATTCAACTTCATTAATTGATAACTCCACAGTCGAGAATTATGAGCAATTGTTAATGAATTAATTGTCGACAGATGACAATTAATTCCTCTAAATTGACTGAAAGGGAATACAATGTAGGCTAGTACGACCCTGGCTAGTGTTTTCTGTTGAGGGAACCCAATATCCCTTATTCCTGTGAGCTAACATCATGATTGTTTTTCTGCATTGTGCCTTTTTCTTCTTTTGATTGTGCACCTTGGGATATAGTGTAAATAATTAAGAGAGAGCTAATTTCAAGCTTCCTTTTAGCCCACAGCTAACTTACATACTGCAATGAATAATTAGACATAATTATTCTACTAGCCTACATCTTAACCTACTGTAGCTGAACATTACTTGACCCTGTGAAGACTTTTCACTGCTGTATGCTTGGTTCGCATGTGTGGCATTATTTCTGTACTATACTACTTTGCTTTACCATGCAAATAAATCTAGTGTTTTTGATACCAGATCTCATGACCTTTTGGACGTATGGACTAACTGCGTTATGGTATTGAAAACGTCTTTCCTATGTCTATGCTTGCTCAAAGAATCATGTTTTTTCTTGGAACTTGCCCCCACCCCGGGCGATAACGCTGACTGTTAATCTGAAATGGAATGTCCTATAGATGCCCATTGAGAAGTCTAATAGTGGCTTCGTAGCCAATTTCATTAAATATGACTCATGCTCCTATTAAAGCGCCATTGCTCTTTGAAATTGGACCTCTGTAATCCGTCATGCCTACTATCAACATTGGTGACCGCCTATGTGCTACCATTTGCACTAGTTATTTACCCTGTGTTCAATGTAGTCTAGAGTCTAGATATCCATTTAGTTTGTTTCCAGATTACATTTAGCCGAATCCCATTCTTTAAAAGCAATTCTGTATTTTTCTGAATCTATAGGCTTTGGCTGTATCGTCAACCTATTTTTAGAAGGCTTGCTGAAAAGGATGGATTGAGGCTCAATGCTGTGTGTGTTTTCAATATGAAAGGAATGTCATGCAAGCTAGTAGCCTACTGTACTACTCTGTCAAGCTGCGTGTGTGTGCACGCTTGTGTTCGCTCTGTGCATCCAGGTGAAATGATACGTAGGCACACTGCAGGGCTAGTTCTCATTTTATGATTGGCTCTTGGTGCTCTATTTCTGGCAGTCTGTTTCCATGGCTCTAAACAGACTTTGTAATGGGATATTTCAATTTAAACGAAAAATCACCACAGAGTTCGAGATTATCTGCCTGTTTTGGAATAAGAATACTAATACGAGTGACTAGAGTGGAATTTTTCCACAATGGAAATGCACATTCAGCCGGCTACAACAGTTTCCTCATATTTATCTGCAAGCGCTTTGATGATGAACTCAGGGCTAAATGCTCGGGGGTTAGCCCAATTTTCTGCTGCTATGCCCACGCCAAGCATAATCATGTGACTGTCTTGTGAAGGCAGGGGGAGCGAAGTGTTTTATTCCTATGGCTTTGTCGATTCCAGGGAGTGTAGAGATTGTGGGCTAGATTGGACTCCTACCCTGTCATTTTGTATCCCAAGGCTTCCAGTTTCTTGTACATCTCTATCCAGTTTAATTCAAAACTTGTAGCGTGGATTGTAAACAGAGCAACCTCAATGAATGAATGTTTACTTGAGCTGTGCTTTTTTGCTGCTGATAATGGCAGTGGAAGTCTCAAGATGTTGGAATCTTGTAGAACTTTGGTAGATCAACTATGCATGGCACAGTCAAAGTAGGAGCTGCCTATAGAATATTTATGTTTTGTAAATAATTAACAGGAGCATCACTCTGAATTGTCTTGGAGCATTACTAAGCTTCCTGTTGACAAGCTTTCTGTGTAGCTCGTAACGAGACCAGACAATTGAGCTGTGTATTTCCCCCCACATGACCCTAGAGCAGTGTCCCAAATGGAGGTTAGTAGCGGCTAGTCCCTTCTTTGTCACTAAAAATCAGCTTGTGAAAAGAAGTAGGCTATTGTTTTGCTCTGATGGGTCTAAAGAAAATCCCCAAAACTGAGGTTATGGCAATAAAAGGAACCACTGCCCCAAGAGTGACCTAACATCCACCTTCATTTTTTCCCACTTCCATCCACTAAGTGTATTAGGTCCTAGGTCCACCAGGCAATGTCAATCATGGTGTACCCCAGGGAAGACCGTCTGGAGAAGCTGTCCCAGGAGGAGATCATCTCCAGCACCAAGCTGGTTATCCAGGGCCTGGAGGCGTTGAAGAGCGAGCACAACTCCATCTTGCACAGCCTGTTGGAGACCATTCGCTGCCTGAAGAAGGACGAGGAGGCCAACCTGGTGCACGAGAAGTCCAGCCTGCTGCGCAAGTCAGTGGAAATGATCGAGCTGGGGCTGGGCGAGGCGCAGGTAATTGTTGAGGGTCCCTGGGTGATAGGAAGAGACTTGGGGTGGTTATAACACGGTTTCTCAATCCATTCTTGGGGGGATCCCCATGAGTTAACGTTAACAGGAGTTAATGTTGCATGCGTCAAAGTTTCATGTTTTTAAGTTAACTAGTCTTTCTCTGGTATATGTAGGCTGCTTGTCTCTGGCCACATGAATCCACCTCTGCCACAAATTGTGACCTTCATTATTAATCAATCAAACATATTTATAAAGATGTCACCAGGTGCTTATACAGAAACACAGCTTAAAATCCCAAAGAACAAGCAATGCAGATGTAGAAGGAAAAACTCCCTAGAAAGGCAGGAACCTAGAGGAACTAGGCTCTGAGGGGTGGCCAGTCCTCTTCTGGCTGTGCCGGATGGAGATTACAAGAGTACATGGCCATTAAGGCCAGATCGTTCTTCAAGATGTTCAAATGTTTATCGATGACCAGCAGGGTCAAATAATAATCGGTGGTTGTAGAGGGGCAACAGGTCAGCACCTCAGGAGTAAATGTCAGCTGGCTTTTCATAGCCAAGCATTCAGAGGTTGAGAGGGCGAGAGAGAGGAGGTCCGGGACAAGGTAGTACACCCTGTGAACAGGTCAGGGTTCCATAGCCACAGGCAGAACAGCAGAAACTGGATCAGAAGCATGACCAGGTGAACGGGACGGGTACAGGAGTCACCGGGTAGTCCTGAGGCATGGTCCTAGGGCTGAATCACATACAATGATACATAATGAATTGATCCCTCTGCATGTATGCACCTTTCTCTATCAGGTGATGATGGCCCTGTCTGCCCACCTGAACGCTGTGGAGTCGGAGAAGCAGAAGCTGCGTGCCCAGGTACGTCGACTGTGCCAAGAGAACCAGTGGCTGCGGGACGAGCTGGCGGGCACCCAGCAAAAGCTGCAGAAGAGCGAGCAGAGTGTGGCCCAGCTGGAAGAGGAGAAGAAGCACCTGGAGTTCATGAATCAGCTGAAGAAGTACGACGAGGATGTGTCCCCTACTGTGAGTTGTGCACTCGCATACACCCATACTTGGATGCACAACAGAATTGCTTGCACGCAAGCACAAACGCACTGCTGCCGAATCAGTTCATGAAGTATGAACACATTTCTTTCTCTGAGGTAACACACACAAACTCCTTGATCATAAACAATTGAGAGCTGTAATCCTCATGCAAGTAATCAGGCATTGCATAAGCCTCAGCTGATGAAGCCGCTTCTGGGGGGTTGCAACTGTGACCTATCGATAATACTTGACCTCTTCTCTACTGCCTATATAGTCTACATTCTCTATTCTCAACCAGGATTTGGATCTCAATTTATGTGTAAGAGAATTTTTAGAGCGGATTGATCGCTAGGTAATTCTCCCTAAGAGATGAAATGAGAGCTGAGAGCATGTCTTTTGTAAAGCCTAGCAGCCTATTAGTTAACTAGACAGACAAGCGCCATATTCTATCATAAAAAGCCATTTCACTCCTCGTAATCTTCTTTATTCTTCCCTCTTCTCCCTTTCCATGAGCAATGCAGGCTGCCAAGGTGAATGAATGGGTCTCACTCACGATCTTTAATATATATATTTTTTTTAAATAATATTCATTTACCCTTTATTTAACTAGGCAAGTCGGTTAAGAACAAATTCTTATTTACAATGACGCCCCAACCATTATGAACTGATTATAGTATATGTTGGGCGGAAGTCATCTATCCCTTGGCTGCTGTTAAGGCAATTAATTTAGTCATTAACATTCATACATATTGACAAGAACTCATTAATATGTACCAAATGTAGTCCGCACTGGAATTTAGCACTTTTCAAATGATGTCGGCTGTTGAATATTTATAGTTCTTGTACGTGTCTGGGAATGCAAGGACAGGAGGTATGAATGTGGAAGGTGGGGTGGAGTGTTTCTGGTTCAGCCTGAAGGGAACCGTGATGAGGTGCATGAGTCTCCTTGAGCACCCTGCTGTCTGTCAAACATTGACTCGCAATTCGATGGAAACTTCTTGTGGCCATCTGGGATTTAAAGGCACAATGTAACTTAAATTTCAAGTCAAAAGCGCTGCTCTGGCTGTTTGTAAACTATGGGGTAGGTCTTGGCAAATGTAAACTGCCACTGAGTATATAATTAGAATTCCACTCCTTAGACCAAACCAGATGTCCTGAAAAAGGATGAAATTGGCAATAAGCGACATTGTTTTTTTCCAGGAGGAGAAAGATGGAGAGCCTCCTAAAGATACACTGGACGACCTCTTCCCCAATGATGAGGAGGAAAACAGTCAAGGAAGTAAGCGGTCTGCATACTACAACCATATACTGCGTCGTCATACAGTATCGGATTAGTATAGATTCTTTCATGTTCATATCTTTGGTGCATAACGTCAAACAACAACCTGCTGCGTCATCTTGTTTTTTTTTTATTCAAGGTCCCATATTTGAAATGGAGTTGCTCTAATATTGAGCTCAAATCGAATAATTTTATTAGCACAGAACTGGCATTTTACTGGTCTTCAAATCTTTATATTCTATTGATTGTATGCAAATGAGAATTCCAAATCCATATTATACGAATGTGAAACTCTGCAGCAACTGCCCAAACCTTCTAACTGGGAACAAACCGCATATGTCCCTGCCCCGTCCTCTCCTTCAGTGCCGCACCAGCATAACAGCGCAGCGGTGGCTGCGGCCCAGCAGGGTGGCTATGAGATCCCGGCCCGCCTGAGGACCCTCCACAACCTGGTTATCCAGTACGCCTCCCAAGGCCGCTACGAGGTGGCCGTGCCCCTCTGCAAACAGGCCCTGGAGGACCTGGAGAAGACATCCGGACACGACCACCCTGACGTGGCCACCATGCTCAACATCCTGGCCCTGGTCTACAGGTGTGTGTCTTTGTGTCGTAGCCCACCATATTAACCCTTCTCCTGCTGGAGCCGTGTTATCACACTTATGTGCTGCTATCCTTTTGTCATTATACTGTAACACCTCTGTAACCACACATTTTCACCACCAATACCACTTATCTACACACCGCTTCTCTCTTCTATACCAAGTGTTTTCAGGATCTTTTTCTTTTAGACTTATTTATTTCCCTTTTCTTCGTTTTTTTTCAGGGACCAGAACAAATACAAGGAGGCGGCTCACCTGCTCAACGACGCACTGTCCATCCGGGAGAAAACCCTTGGGAAAGACCACCCTGCGGTGAGCTAGTCTACCGGATGGAGCAATCTCTTTTCTCACTAGACGAAAGGGACTTTTCTGCGTTTTTTGTTGTTGTTGTTAATCTTTGGTTGGATATTAAGATTTGCAAGGACATGGGTTGGAGCTGGTCAGGTTGAAACTGCCGACAGCGGCTCCAAGGGCTGGTTAATCCTAAAGCATGTGGGCCATTTATACATTACAGGAATGTACTATTTATCACGTTCCTAATGGCAAATCTGGTTGTGTCAGCACTTGGACAGGCATCTAGCACTTGGAGTTAGTCCTGTTAATATGCATTCATACACATCCACATCACAAGCTCCTGGAAAGTACATGGGCATGATGGGAATGCAAAAGGTCCTCAGTCACTGTAGTGTAAATGCTCCCAAAGGTGAAATGTCCATTATCACAAATTGTACAACTATTGTCAATTTATATTAATGTCAATATGTAGTGGTGTTAGAGGTCTATAAGCTGACACATTTGTAGTTGCACTTTTGGGAGCACTAAAACAGTACAGGCTCCCTTGTTTGACTCGCCTCACTGCAGGCACAGAGCAGCTACATAACACGATGAAAGCTGCTCACTAATCCTTCTCTTTCTCAGGTGGCTGCGACACTGAACAATCTGGCAGTGCTGTACGGAAAGCGGGGAAAGTACAAGGAAGCTGAGCCCCTTTGCAAGAGGGCTCTGGAGATCAGAGAGAAGGTAGGTGCAGTACATACCCAGTGCAGACATACTTGGTACAATGATAGAAGGTCAGTTAATTTGTACTGTGCTACATTCAATTAGCAATATTACCAATGAATATACTCAACAATCGCAAATGTCACAATCTGGAATTGAAAAGTAGCTTTACATAGGTGGTGCTTATAACCGAAGTTCATCACCAGCTCATGAATCATTTTTAATATGGCGAGACGTTGATATGAGGTTCCTATTACATGACAATGAATTTTCTTGTAGCTTTGATGATAGCGGAGGTTCTTTAATAAATGATGCCGTCACTGTCCCATAACAGTTCTAATGGTTTCATGGCAGCCATAAAACATCAATGTTTATCATATATACAGTACCAGTCAAAAGTTTGGGTACACTTACTTGTTCCATTCCTAATTTTTTACTATTTTTTACATTGTAGAATAATAGTGAAGACATCAAAACTATGAAATAACACATGGAATCATGTAATAACCAAAAAAGTGTTAAACAAATCAAATTATTTTTTATATTTTAGATTCTTCAAAGTAGCCACCTTTTCCCTTGATGACAGCTTTGCACACTCATTCTCTCAACCAGCTTCATGAGGAATGTTTTTCCAATAGTCTTGAAGGAGTTCCCACATATGCTGAGCACTTTTTGACTTCTTTTCCTTCACTCTGCGGTCCAACTCATCCCAAACCATCTCACTTAGGTTGAGGTCGGGTGATTGTGGAGGCCAGGTCATCTGATGCAGCACTCCATCACTCTCCTTGGTCAAATAACCCTTACACAGCCCGGAGGTGTGTTTAGGATCATAGTCCTGTTTAAAAACAAATTATAGTCCCACTAAGCGCAAACCAGATCGAATGGCGTATTGCTGCAGAATGCTGTGGTAGCCTTGCTGGTTATAGTGTGCCTTGAATTCTAAATAAATCAGTGTCACCAGCAAAGCACCATCACACACCACCTCCATACTTCAAGGTGGGAACCACGCATGCGGAGATCCGTCGTTCACCTACTCTGCGTCTCACAAAGACACGGCGGTTGGAACCAAAAATCTCAAATTTGGCCTCGTCAGACCAAAGGACAGATTTCCACCGGTCTGACCGGTATTTCCATCTATTGCTCGGGTTTCTTCGCCCAAGCAAGTCTCTTCTTCTTATTGGTGTCCTTTAGTGGTTTCTTTGCAGCAATTCGACCATGAAGGCCTAATTCACGCAGTCTTCTCTGAACAGTTGATGTTGAGTTGTCTGTTATTTGGGCTGCAGTCTGAGCTACAATTAACTAACAAAGGAACTTATCCTCTGCAGCAGAGGTAACTCTAGGTCTTCCTTTTCTATGGCAGTTCTTTGAGTTTTCCGAATTGACTGGCCATGTCTTAAAGTAATGATGGATTGTCGACTACCTAATGAAGCTGGTTGAGAGAATGCTAAGCGTGTACAAAGCTGTCATTAAGGCAAAGGGTGGCTACTTTGAATCTAAAATATATTTTGATTTGTTTCACACTTGGTTTCTACATGATTCCATATGTGTTATTTCATAGTTTTGATGTCTTCACTATTATTCTGCAATGTGTAAAATAAAGAAAAACCGTGGAATGAGTAGATGTCAACTTTTGACTGAGACTTTATACAGTACATCTTTCAAAATGAGTTGCGTTTCCATCTCTAGAAATGTTCCAACGATTATTTGGCTGCACCTCAACTTGTGTTGGTTGATGCTTCTGTCCTCTCGCCTCCCATATAGGTGCTGGGCAAGGACCATCCCGATGTTGCCAAGCAGCTGAACAACCTGGCCCTGCTGTGCCAGAATCAGGGCAAGTACGAGGAGGTGGAGTACTACTACTGCCGCGCCCTGGAGATCTACGAACGCAGGCTGGGCCCTGACGACCCCAACGTGGCCAAGACCAAGAACAACCTGGTGAGGGGGCTGCCTGGCTTGAGTCTACTGCTGCTCGGGGTTGAACAACTCACGTGTCTACTGGTTTTATCTTTCACCTGACACTAATTGCACACAAGTGACCTCACCTGGTTTCCCAGGTCTAAATCAGACGGTGGTTTCAAATTGAGAACAAAAACCAGCAGACACTGAAGGCCATACGACACAGGTATCAAACTCATTCCACGGGGGGGGGGGCAAGTGTTTGCGGGATTTCACTCCTCCCTTGAACATGATTGATAAACTGACTCCCGACACCTGATTGTCTAGGGCTTAATACAAATATTTTAAAAAGACACTAGGCTTTCCATGGAATGAATATGACACCGCTGTCCTATGAGAACCAAAGATGCTCATCCACACCATAGCTCTTTGTTCCTGTTATGTTGTTTTTATTTATATTGGTATTAGACTCAACAAGATGGTGCAAGGAGGAGAATGAACTTTGTTTTCCTTTTTAAAGATCAAAAACTGTGATGGTTGCATCTGGTTCAGTGATTTGCTTTGTGCATACTTGTAGTTCAAAGGTGAAATGTCTGAACCTTTTCTCCCGTCTCCCAGGCTTCGTGTTACTTGAAGCAGGGGAAGTACAAGGAGGCGGAAATCCTTTACAAAGAGATCCTCACCCAAGCTCACGAGAAGGAATTTGGATCTGTGGATGGTGAGCAAACTAGTCCAAAACTCGAAAGGGCCACAAACACTTGGGGATAGTAGTCACTTTGCCTCCTTATTTGCAAACCATTTTTTTCCAGAATGTTCTTCGTCTACACAGTTACAGTACGATCTAGTGTTGCTTTCACATGAAATGGCTGTTCAGTCAATCGAGATCGACGTGAGTCGATAAATGAGTGAGTCGACGTGAGTTACATAAATCCTTATGTGAATTCAAAGTCTTGGGTTTCTAGAAGGAACAATGGAGCACCTGACTGTACTGACCATAGACGTACAATAAGTCTGTGGTTCTGACATTTTAGAACACCGTTATTTCACACACATCTAGTTTGCCAGCAGACAATGCTAACTGTGATTTGTCACATTTTGCCATCAATTGTTAAGATGGGTTATTATGACACCCAGTTAATGACAATGAAGTGTAGCGGTTCATTGCTAATGAGAACATAGTCAACATTCGACTTGAAGTGCAGGCTAGAGCAGACTGATTTGAAGAGCCGTTCAAGAAATACTTCAAAATAAATTTTGAATTTCTATATAAAGAAAGCAACTGAGAGTATAGTTACTAAGAGTATAGAGTATATGAAAGGATTGTTTTAAAAGATTTAAAAAAAAAAAAAAAATTAGATGTAAAGATTTTGAATATATTTAAGGGTTAACTAAACAATTATTTTTTGGTTAAATTCCACCGTTAGAAGAAAAATGTTACTACTTCCCATATTGAATGTATTGGAAACTTTTTCCTGTTTTCTAGCATTTGCAAGCTGTATCTGATGTGCAGATGAATGATAGTTTTCATTTGAGGTGTTACGGATGATCGAAGTGCCATAAAAGGTCTTCTTGAACTTTCTCTCTAAATGCCATATGTCACGTTGTAGGATAATCACTGGGCGTGTGCATATGATACACAGCAATGAAGGTAAGTGGAAACATTGGTGGGGGTTTTCCCATAGTGAAAAATACACATATCTGGAACAAGAACAAAATCCAACTTGGTTTACATAGGTGTTGCTTATTATATTGCTCACCATTTAATTATTTATTACCATTTGCGATAAAGATATTTTAAGTCTCGGTTTTGTGTGTCTTCATGCATGAGGGCATGGAATTGTCTAGACTTTGTTAGTTTCGTGTTTTTTTTGTTTTGTTTTTTGTCTTGTGTAAAATTCCATACTTTGTTATACTTTATATAATAGTGGCATTGTATTTTTTGGTTTTGGTATTTTTTGGTTCTTCTGTCATGAAGTCGTCTCTTATTTTAAATCTTTCTTTGGAAATCCCTTCTTGAAGTAGTGTGACACAATGCCTTCGTAACACTGTTATAGGATCACATGTATTTTTTATACATGACCACTTATAACTACTAGCATAATACTTATGTCGCTGTAAAGAAAACAAAGGTTGGTTATCATACTGTCCAAATTTTTTTTTGATAAGTATGTCTTCATTATGAGTGTTTTTCAGGCTTAACATGCCAAGATATTTTAAGTAAGCTACCACGTGTATTTTTCATTGTCTTTCACAGTCACATGTTATGTTGAGTTTATTGAATGTTTTTGACATTGACAATATTCTGTTCATTTTATTTTGACATTTTTATGAAATCAATTAAATATGCTTCATTTATTTTTTATCCATAATTAAATTAAATGCTTTCATCAAAGGTATATCTCCTCAAGATGTAACATGCGAAATGATGGGTTGAGGTTTTAGTATTTTTACACACAAGTGCCTTTCATGCCAATTTTTTTTTTCACGCATTTCTTTTTCCATATTCTCAATAAATTTGAGGTAGAATTGTGACCTTGTCTCTCTCGAGTTTCTTACCATGCCAATATAATGCACGGTTAATTAACAAATAGGTCTCAATTGATTCTGGGGTGGGGATGAATTGGAGGGATTATCAGAACTCTGGTCTCTGTTTTAAATGCTGTTTCAACCTATCTCAAACCATTACTGAGATTGAGAGGTTGCGATACGATCTTGTCACACGAAGAAAAGGAACAAAGTTGAACTAATGTTGCCTACATGTCAGCAAGGTGCAGCTGTCTACGTCTGTATCCTACCATTTGTTCAACGCCTGTCTGTTACTCATTGGGGATGTTTTTGCCAGCACACAGCACACCTTTCTCTTTCTCCTCTCTGCAGCTGAGAACAAACCCATCTGGATGCATGCCGAGGAGCGGGAGGAGTGCAAGGTAAAGTGTGTGTGAGAGCAAGCGGGCATGAACGGACATGTGGCAGGGGTGCCAATTTTATAAGGAACGCCTATTTACTTGTCAATTCGGTCTGGTCCCGTGTTGCTCAGTTGGTAGAGCATGGCGCTTGAAATCACCAGGGTTGGGGGTTTAATTCCCATGGGGGACCAGTAAGAAAACATTAAAATGTATGTACTCACTGCTGTAAGTTGCTCTGGATAAGAGCGTCTGCTAAATGACAAACATTAGGGGGAAGAATGCTTATTTTGGGTAGACGCAGCGATATGACATCATACACTGAGGCAGCAATTCCTGCTAACTGAAAATAACAAAAAGCTTTTCCCAAGCACGCCTCAAGGGTTCGGTGCACATTGCTAACAGTCAGTAGTGGTGGTCTGGACAGGTTTAAATTCTGTTTTCTGTAAGCAGGATGTTGCCCCACTGTGTTTGATGTCAAATAGCTGAGTCGTTTTGGAAAATGTGAGGTGTTTCCCTTTTTGTGATGTTTTTTTCCCTTCTCTATCGCACTCACCAGAGCAAAGACGGCTATGGAGATTATGGCGGCTGGTATAAAAACTGCAAGGTGAACAGGTAAAAAATAAGTCCACTTAAAGACTTGGAAGCACTACCGAAGTAAAGGAATGGTACTGATTAGCATCTCTGTAGTCACTGCAGTGATTTTGAAGTGACCTTGTGTGTGTGTGTGTCTATCAGCCCCACTGTCAACACCACGCTACGTAATCTGGGAGCTCTGTACCGCCGGCAAGGCAAGATGGAGGCCGCTGAGACCCTGGAGGAGTGTGCCTTGAGGTCCCGAAAACAGGTCAGCTTCGCTCTCTCACACACACACACATTAACCCTCAAATGTATAAAAACGCACACACGTTCAAGCTTAAATCCACACTATGAAATCCAAACTTGTGTATATTCAGTTATGGAAATGCTTGAACTGAATGTAGACATTCACAGAGACTTTAAGATCTATTGTTGCATATAGTATTGTTGCATGAGTATTACTATTTCCCTATTTCTTGCTTGCCTTTGATGCAGGGCACATCCGTATATTCATGAACTATTTTGCTTGATTGTGTGTTTGTGACTGCATGGTTTGCTGATTTTTTTTTTTTTTTTTTTTCAATCAGCTGCACCAATTACTTTCAATAATAATGTAAGAACCAAAGGTGAAATTATATTGGAAGGATTTGTGTGTTTTGTTCAGGGTGGGGTGGAGCTGCAGAGAGACGGAGACAGGAGGAGGAGCAGGGAGAGTCTGAGCAGCGTAAAATATGAGAGCCCCTCCGAAGCAGGGGAGGACGGCAGCGTGGACTGGAACGGGGTGAGTGCACAGACACACACACGCACGCCTTCTTATATTATTTAGAAAGACATTGAGTGCATATGTACTGTAAAATATATACAAAAGTATGTGGACACCCCTTCAAATTAGGCTATTTCACCGCCATGCAATCTCCATAGACAAACATTTGCAGTAGAATGGCCTTACAAAAGAGCTGTGACTTTCAACGTGGCACCGTCATAGGATGCCACCTTTCCAACAAGTCAGTTCTTCAATTTCTGCCCTGCTAGAGCTGCCCCGCTCAACTGTAAGTGCTGTTATTGTGATGTGGAAACGTCTAGGAGCAACAACGACTCAGCCGCGAAGTGGTAGGCAACACAAGCTCATAGAATGGGACAGTTGAAGCGCGTAAAAATCATCTGTCCTCACTCGCTACCGAGTTCCAAACTGCCTCTTCAAGCAACGTCAGCACAAGAACTGTTCGTTGGGAGCTTCACGAAATGGGTTTCGATGGCAGTCCGATGGATGAACCCGGGTTTGGCGGATGCTAGGAGGACGCTACCTGCCCCAATGCATAGAGCCAACTGTAAAGTTTGGTGGAGAAGGAATAATGGTCTGAGGCTGTTTTTCATGGTTTGGGCTAGGCCCCTTAGTTCCAGTGAAGGGAAATCTTAACGCTACAGCATACAATTACATTCTAGACGATTCTGTGCTTCTAACTTTGTGGCAACAGTTTGGGGAAGGCCCTTTCCTGTTTCAGCATGACAATGCCCTGTGCACAACGCCATACAGAAATGGTTTGTTGAGATTGGTGTGGAAGAACTTGACTTCCCTGCACAGAGCCCTGACCTCAACCCCATCGAACACCTTTGGAATGAATTGGAATGCTGACTGTGAGCCAGGCCTAATCGCCCAACATCAATGCCCAACCTCACTAATGCTCTTGTTGCAGAATGGAAGCATGTCCCCGCAGCAATGTTCCAACATCTAGTGGAAAGCCTTCGCAGAAGAGTAGAGGCTGGTATAGCAGCAAAGGGGGGACCAACTCGATATTAATGCCCATGATTTTGGAATGAGATGTTCGACGAGCGCTTGTCAATCCAGAAGACATGTTTTTAATAACCTAATATCCTCTAACGTCTTTTATATATTATACTTGGTTTAATATATACTAGGTATTCATGACAGACTGACCAGGTGAAAGCTATAATCCCTTATACTTCAATCAGTGTTGATGAAGGGGGGGAGAAAGGTTGAAGAGGGATTTTTAAGCCTTGAGACATGGATTGTGCCATTCAGAGGGTGAATGGGCAAGGCAAAAAATGTAAGTGCCTTTGAACGGGGTATGGTAGTAGGTGCCAGGCGCACCGGTTTGTCAAGAACTGCAACGCTGCTGGGTTTTTCACCTTCAACAGTTTCCCCGTGTGTATCAAGAATGGTCCACAAACCCAAAGGATATCCAGCCAACTTGGCACAACTGTTGGAGGCATTGGTGTCAAAATGGGCCAGCATTCCTGTGGAACTCTTTCGACACCTTGTAGAGTCCATGCCTTGACGAATTGAGGCTGTTCAATATTAGGAAGGTGTTCCTAGTGTTTAGTATACTCAGTGTATAATGGTTTCTTATCAGTTTTAAAGCAGATTCTCCACAGCCCTGCTCCCTACTGTAGATGGCTAGGTGCACGCTGCATTGCAGGGTGAGCAGACTGCCAAGGTGCCCCTCGAGTCCCACTGCGGTTCACACTGATTATGTCATTAGGTGACTCAGCGATATTGCGTTCAGTGCAGCGTAGCGAATACTACAAAAGCTTTGTCTTCTCTAAACCCTTTCAAATGATTACTATGATTTTATAATTGTCAATCATTTGTGGCCCTGTCTTCTACATTTAATTCTTTGACAAATGCAAGTGTGCAGTCATGTTTGATATTGATTTGATTTATATTGGTCATAAAATAATGTTCGAAGCGTTGATCTTTTAATCTTGCTATGTTCCTCTCTAGAATGGTGTGTTAACCTTGTGTTTTTCTGCCTGTATTTTTCTTCTTTCTCTTTTTTGTTGTATCTGTCTCTTTCTCCCCGTTCTGGTTCTATCTCTCTTGTATCGGTCTCTTTCGCTCTCCACTTTTCTTCTTGTTCTCTTCTCTCTTTGTCCTTCATTCATTCATTAGGCCTAAATCAGCGGGATGACCTTCCTCCGCCTCACTCTTCTCAACCAATCCAATCAAGCCAACCAATCAAAATCACGCCAATCGAATCAAAATGGATGCCCCTCGTCATTTCCTCTGTGTGAAGCCTCTTCTAATCTCTTATGGAGGACTCCTCCTTCATCCCCACTCCAAATCCTGGCCCAAACTGATTATCCCTTTCACCGCTCCCTCTCTCTCCCCTCCTTTGTCTCTCTCACACTGCCACGCATGTTCTCTATCTTCTTCCACACTCTACCTCTTGTCTCTTGCCATCTTCTTGTGTTTTCTTTATCCCTCTTTTTCTCTCTAGTTATCTTCCTCGCTCATTCATGCCCACTGATTTCTCTCATCGTGCTGCATCATCTTTCAGCCCTTCTCTTCCTCTATCCATCTCTCCCCCTCTCTCTCCCTTTCTCTTGCTGTGTCATCACTTGTATAGTGTGTATGATATTCTAACCAATAAGAGATGTTGGACAGTGGCACCAGAAGCCAATTGAACACTGGAAACTTAACTATCAAAGCTTCGGATTGGTTGTTTGATTTTCCCTCTTCTGTTCTCCTTGTATGCAAATACGATTGTTTTTAAATTGATTTTCATATTTCCAACAAGCACAGTTATAACGGCATCAATTATTAGTCCACTACCATCAGAATTTTTACCCCGTTTTGTTGTCGCGATAACATTATTTGCCACTGAAGAGCAACTAGCTACAGTAGTGGTTTATATTTAGCTGCAGCCAGCTTTCTGTCCTGACGTTTGACCGGGATTGAACTACCTAGGTGCCTTTTTTATTATTTTCACTCATTTTCTCATCTTGCTACTTGTTTTAAGTGTGCCCGTGACCCTTGTAAAATATGTATGCGTACTATTATGTTATATAGGAGCAAGTGTAAGAAAATAAGCAAACATTGTGACGCTGTTATGATTCCAAGTCACGTCGCCACTTGCAAGCACCTTTTTGAGTTTACACATCGATGACTTGTGTTATTGAGATGAGTGTATCTGTCTCCTGTTTTTGTTTACTTTGAAATAGTTTCTTATATAGCATAGTGTTTATCATAATGCTTATTTCTTTGCATTGTCTCTCTAAGCAATTGCTTAATATTTTAAGCCATTATTATTATAAAGGCATAATTTTGTCATTGCCTGCCTATGGTATTGACTTTTTAAAGAGGAACAGCTTGCTAACTGTAGAATAAATGTTTGAATTTAATGGCATTTTGCAAATTGCTTCTCCAAACCCATATCTTGAAAAAATATATAATATGTAATTATGCTCCAAGCAAGAGATCTTGTTTCATGTTTTGAAGTAGCCATTGAAAAGGGACTCAAACAGAAACACAAACAGAAACACACATTAATGTACACTCTGCCGCACAAAGTTGTTGTATTTGACTTTGTAAGCTTGAGGGAAATTTCGTGAGGTCCATTATTTGGATTTAGCTTGATGGTCCTCTTGTTGTTCCTCACACAGCTCTCCCTCTTGTTATCCTCTCGTCTTAAAATCCTACTTTACGCTGCCATGGCGTAAGGCAGCCATAACAGCTTATGTTAGTTTATGACACCACTATGAACAGCCATGGCACACATGAAATGACCACGGTTAGCTATCTTGTCAGCCAACAACCTAGTTACCTTGAACACAGTAACATGTGACCTAGCTGGCTGCTCAAAAGCTATACGTTATAAATTGACATTGGATTTTATGAACGCTGCTGATGACTATTATGCTATGCTTATAGCTGCTTAAAGATCGACTTTCATTTGGGGATTGAAGTTGGGTGTGATCATATTGTGAGGTGTCGTTGAACAGTTATGTTTCCTCACTGTAAAAATGTTTCAAACGCTGTTTCTTGAAATGTACTCACGGATGTCCACTACTTGTCACAGTTTCTTTTATATTTCCCATGTTTCAGTCACTTTTAGTTTAGTTAGTATAAATATAGAATGAGGGGAAACAATGTACTTTAGTCTAAGTGTAGTACTTGTAACTAACCTTCTAGCTAGCCAGTCGTTTCAGCATTAGCCAACACCACCAAATTGAAGTTGCCTGTATGCCATGTTATTACTCTAAGCACTTTAAAGAATATATAATAACTCTGTTTCACAATCAGTGCAGGTCTATACTCAATCATAGTACATTTACAGATAATGGTTTAAAAGAAAGTGCATGTGCTATACCAAAACAGATGCGGTACTATGAGTTAAAATAGTTAATGTGTAGTTAAAAGTAATTACACTATTGTTACCATATGAAAATGCAATTCCACCTAACTGTGGCATTTTAGCATCTCAGTGAACACTGCTAACAGATTTAAAAAAAAATATATATAAAATTAGCAGTAATAGTAGAGCCAAAGCAGTAGTAGTGGAGCTAGCCAATTCTGACACTGGCTGGCTGGTAGGCCTATGTAGTGTAGCAATTTTGCTGTGTCATACTTTATTTTATTTTTTTCATCTGTCCATCTGTAGAACGTTGTGCTCTCCATTACTGAGTCTCCTGTCACGGCATTGTGTAGGCCTACGCACACCCTCGCTTGTTGTGATGAATGTGTCTTAACCTTGTTTGACATCGACTGAAAATAAAGACTTTCATTTTGGGCTTTTCTTTGGCTGGATTCTTGTGTAAACCAACCTGAGGGGGAACCGCACATCCGATATGCTCTCCTCCCTCCCTCTGGAGTCCATTGACCTAGTATCACTACCCGGAAGCTCTGGCGCATGATAGCTTCTCTGCCATACTAAAAATGTATCACACAGCAATAGGCTGCAGATTAATCCAATTAAATTTCACCACCTTGTACATTCTCCCTCGAAGTGTGGACTTAGTGTCAGTTTAAGGACTGAAGGTTTACTTCAGTGGGGCATCAAAGACTAGTTTCTCAAAGCAAAGAACAATTCTACAGCTTCATCTTATTCATGGATTCTTGTTTGAAATGTACAGTTATCTTCAACACACTGTAAATTCCTATCTCTCCTGCCCCCTACTGGAGAAGTACTGATTTTGAAATAATGCCCTTGACTATGCCTTAGCGAAGCCAGGGTTTGGTTCGGTAGCTTCTTCTCATCTGCAGCCTTCATTTGTACTGGTCTGAAAAATACTGAACAGTATAAAACCGTAGGGTGGCTACCAAATTGTGGACTTGATTTTTAATCTTCCAGTACTATCCCTAACCCACCATAACAGATGAAGGAAAGGAGACAAGGTGAGTATGAGTAAGCCACTTTACTAGATTGAGATACAACCCTGGAGAGCTACAACGTCTGCATGTTTTTGTTCTAGGGCCAGCGCCAAAAACACATTGGGTATGGTGAAGGAAGTTTCAGGCCGGAAGCCTAGATTTATTGCTGATGCTTTTTGGAGACAATTTGTCGTCAAAGCAATCTGATATGTTTGGGCTGGACTGGAATAAAAATGTGCACACCCCCTGGGTTCTATCAGGAATGGATTGGGAGACTGAGTTTATAGGACTGTCTGACCCTGGGCGTTGTTTCAGGATGGCAGTTGGGTTTTGAGGAGAGCAGGATCGATGGGGAGGCTCCGGGACGTCATACGGCGAAGCAGCGAGATGCTGGTGAAGAAACTACAGGGGAACGGTCCCCCCGACCCACGCAACCCCCAGTAAGAGAGACAAACATGCACAAACACACAGTACCTAGTGAGTCCTCACACCCCATGCACAGTTATAACATTTTTGCTGCTTTAAAAAGGTACAATATGTAAGACTTTTTTATTCAATTGGCTCTAAATGGCCATAAAAGTGGCAAGGATCAGAGAATAAAATGCTTTGACAATTACATGATAACTTCAGACCCCAGTGTTGCCTCTGGCAAATCAAATCAAATTTGTCACGTGCGCCAAATACAAGTGTAGACCTTACCTTGAAATGCTTACTTACAAGCCCTTAACCAACATTGCAGTTCAAGATGAGTTAAGGAAATATTTAAAATAGAAATTGGTAAAGTCTGCAAAAACTTTAAAACAACATCAATGGAGAAGTCAACATACAAGTGTAGGTAAAAACAAATGCAAATAAGTTAGAAAATGTGCAACTAATGAACATGACGGCACACACACTTCTCCTAAAAAGTAATGTTATTGTTTGGTTATTTTTTGGAAATTGTAGAAATAAAACATTTTCCTTCTTCAGAAGTTCCAACTAGGCAGGCTAATGTTAGTTAGCTAATTAATTTGCTAGCTATCATACAGTAGGTATATATTAATAATGATATATTTAATATAAGTAGATATGCACTCATAGTTGACTGTAGCGCATATAAAGCACCCACAAGCTACCGGTGGCTGAAAACACAATCATCGCGGGATGAACAAGTGACGAATTTCCGGCCAAGAGTGATCCATTTTAAAAATCATTCCTTCCTCCCTTGCCCTGCAAGTGTATATTCTTCAGACGTCATGAAACGTCATCAGAAGTGTCCACTTAATTTGAGGGCTGAGGGGATAGGGTGTGTCTTTTAAGTGTTTAGCCACGTTTTATACTCGTAAAAGACACACCCTCCTCCACTTACCCTTGCCTTATGCCCTTGGGGGATTCCCGCGGCCACCTTTGTCGTTGCTGCAAATGATAAACCAAACAAGGGAAGTTGGCAACGTAAACCCCTCAGCCCTCGTTCACTCCGGGCCTGAAACGCCCCATAATTCAATTTGCGATGATTGTACATCCTCTAAGAAAAGTTCGCCAAAACTTAACCAACACTTAATATGGAGAAGTCAACATACAAGTGTAAGTAAAAACTAATGTAAGTAAGTTACAAATTGTGCTACTAATGCACATGACTGCTCAAACACGTGTCATAAAAGTAATGCTGTTTTTGTTTGGTTAGCTTTTGGAAATCACACTTATACATTTGTAATTTTCGATTTACCTGATACCTGACCTGTAGGATGGCCTTCGATGTCTATGGATGCGTTGTCTTCTAGCCAAGATATGAAATGCAATCATAATTGACTGTAACGCATATAAGGCACACACAACAGTGACAAACTTCGTGGGCAGGAGCGGTCCATTTATAATGAATTCATTCTTCCCTTGCCCTGCAAATGTCAACTCGTCAGACGTCATGATTCGTCATCAGAAGTCCACTTAATTTGACGGCTGAGGAGAGAGGGTGTGTCTTTTAAGTGTTTGGAATGCGGCCCAGAGTTCAATCCCCGCAGTCACGTATCCCAATGTTTCTCCCACCTGCCTGTATCCCAATCTAATTTCCATCATGAACTTTAGTACTAGGACATTTTCGCCAAAAACCTGGTTGCCTCTGCCAGGAGCCTGAAACTTGGCCGCAAGTGGATCTTCCAGCAAGACAATAACCCCAAATTGTTAATTGACCACTATTTTTTATTGCAATGGCCATCTCAGTCCTCGAACCCCATTTGAAAGCCTGTGATTTGAATTGAAGAGGGTTGTCCATAAGTGCAGACAAAGGACATCAAGGATCTGGACAGATTCTGTATGGAGGAATGGTCTAAGAGCCCTCCCAATGTGTTCTCCAATCTCATATTTCTTTTTTGAATAAGTCTCAGTGTCATTATCTTCGCAAGAGGAGGGTCCTGGAGTATTAAACAGGGGTGCCAATATATTTGATCCTTGTCTTTTATAGAGTTTTATTTATGTATTACTTGTTAAACAAAATCTATTTCTCTGAGCAATTGTATTAGTATAAAATATTATAATTGTAAAAAATAATATAAATTATATTGCTCAGTATTTATTATTTATTCTATACAATTTTTGTCTGCTAATCTTTTGCCAATAATTTTGGACCTGACTACATACTTTCGATCTGGTTTTAGACATTCAATTAGGGATGCACCGGTGTTGATATTCTGGGCTGTTACCGATATCCTATTTATTTTTTCATTTTATGGCCTTCTCAACCATTCTAGCACAGATAGAAGCTGCAGCCAAGTTGCTATGTTCATGAGGCTAATAAGAAAAGATGTGAAATGACTTGAATGTGGGAAAGGTTAAAAAATATATATTTGCATCACAAAGTGGCTGAGGAAATGAGGTGCTTTGGAGGCTGAATGGGGCTTTAAATGCCAAAATAGCCAATAATGTCAAACGTGATTAATTTCAGTACAATGTTTCTCCCATCTGCCTGTATCCCCATCTGATTTCCATGTTGTCTCAATAGTGTCAAAATACCATTTTATATATATATAAAATGGTATTTTGACACTATTGAGATATATATATATATTTAGATGACAATATTCACACATTGGACATTATTTTAACCAAGTATCTAAAAAAAAAAGTTTTATCCCCTCTCCACTCCAATCTTCATTATCTTAATTGTGTTTGTGCAACTACAGCACCTGAAGTCTGACACTGCGTTTTTGGTTAAGGATAATGCTCCAGTGGGGGGGTTGGGGGGGGGGGCTGGGTTTCACAGCTATTGTCTTCCTCTTTATTAGGACCACCAACCCAGCATTTCTGTATAAGATTCAGTTGAAGATAAGTAGCACAAAAATAATCTTAAATGTACTGTTATATTAATGATTAATCTCACACAAAGCTATGCTATTCTGAGCAGATATTCAGTAACAGAGTTACTAAATCATAATCAAACAAAATGAAATGCACTTGACAAATGTGTAAACAAATTAAAATGTTGTGACATTAATTTGACACACAAATTCACACAACATGATACACCCCTCTATTCATTCTAGGTCCAGTACCCTTCAGTGGCCTCACATGAACAAAGACACACACACACACACTCGCCAAAGCATAAGACATTTAATCAAAATTTGCTTAAGTGAAAATGAAAATGCTTTGTTTTTCTTTGCAGTATGAAACGGGCTGCCTCTCTGAACTATTTGAACAAGAGAAGTGATGACGATGACTCCTTTCAGGTAACACATCCCCTAGTTGATATAGCAATATTCATACTTCTTGCTTAGTTTGAATTATGGCCTTGTAGCAACTAATCAGCTGCCTGCTGAATAGTTCACCTTAGTTCACCCAGGAACAATATACCTGTTCTAAAAACACCCCCACCATTCTCTCTCTTCAGAATCAAGTTTAGTGATAAAGCATGACCTTGTATTTTTTTAAATCTGTATTTCTTTCATTTTCTCTCTCTCTGTGTCTCCCTATCTCTCTCCTCCTGTCTCTGTCTCTCCTGTTCTCTTTACAGAGTCCAGCAGGTGGCCAGAGGCTAAGGCAGAGCAGGAACCTGAGTTCCAGTACTGTTGAGCTCTACAGTGGAACTGGAAACTGAACACACACACTCCCAACAGTTTTACCAAATATTATGTTTAATTCTAAACCTAAATTCTGTCGTTTCCATTCCTACATTTAAACACAGTTTAATGTTATTGCTGCTTTCTAGACATTGTATTATTTTTGTAGACTTTCTGTAGAATACAAAAAATATATTGTAAAAATGTGCTTGATTTTAATGTCATTAATATATTGTGAGATTAGACAGCGAGAATCCTTACTGCTTGGCTTAGTTTGATACAAATCCCCTTAAGGTGCTCTGTGCAATCAGACACTCAGGGCAGTATATTGTGAACAATAGTGTTTCCCATGGAGACCAAGCCTGGATCTATTATTCACTATACCCGCAGCTTCCGAAAGCCTGGTGGGTCAGTACTGTTCCCAAATCAGAGAGGATTATTATTTTCAAGAGCTGTCCAATTTAGCTATTACACTTCTTTTTGCAGTGTTTTCTCCCGCTTTCCATAGCCATGAAGATACTCGGTACTGTAGTTAAATAGTAATTAAGTCATGAAGATGGTATTCATGAATTTAGAATCAAATATATCTGAGATTTAAAGGGGTACCTAACCTAATAAAAACGTACACAAAGAAAATAGTTGATGGAACCAGATATTTCTTGTTTATATAGGGGGCTCCCGAGTGGCGCAGCGGTCTAAGGCGCTGCATCTCCGTGCTAGAGGTGTCACTACAGACCCTGATTCGATTCCAGGCTGTAATCACAACCGGACGTGATTGGGAGTCCCATAGGACGGCACACAGTTGGCCCAGCGTCGTTAGGGTTTGGCCGGGGTAGGCCGTCATTGTAAATAAGAATATGTTCTTAACTGACTTGCCGAATTAAATAAAAATATAGCTGTAACTACAGCTTAGCCTTTAGCATTGTTGAGTGTAAAACAATTAATGTGGTGCCAGGACCCCTGTTAGCTTGTTCCAAATTACTTATTTTTTGACCATGCTCATTAGTTAGGGTGTTCCTCAGATATTTTCAAGTTAAAGGAGCAATATGAGCACAAATAACTCTGGGGGGAAAGCACAGCTCCTGAAATTAACCTTAATCTAAGTACTTCAGTAAAGGTCAAATGTCATGATGTAATTATATTTTTAGGTTAGATTGTAACCACATACTGACCTGGTTATTTTACGCTTCTTCAGGCAGTGTATAAGAAACTAATACAGTAAATATTTTATCTCAGGGTCCGGGATCTAGAGTTTCCCAAGGCTATACTTTCCAATGATGTGTCTTAGTTCCAATTCATGCTATACACTCTTAGAAAAAAGGGTTCCAAAAGGCTTCTTTGGGTGTCCCAATAGAAGAAACCTTCTTGGTTCCTGGTAGAACTCTTTTGTGTTCCATGTAGAACCCTCTGTGTAAAGGGTATTATATGGAACTAAGAAGGGTTCTACTTGCAACCAAAAAGGGTTTTTGAAAGGTTTCTCCTATGGGGACAGCCGAAGAACCCTTTTAGGTTCTAGATAGCACCTTTTTTTTCTCTGAGTATAGCTAAGCCATGTCTTCCCTGTCGTTGATCTGTTTGTGCTCGTGCCCACTCCATTGCATCAAGCCCAACAGTCTAGCCTCACAGCAAAATTGTCATGTTTGGCATGATAATAATTTACATCAAAGTTGGCATGATAGCACAAACAGACTGGCACAGGCGAAGGCTAACTTTTGTATGGATGTCAAAATGTTTCAATGTTGAAGAGTGGAGGCTCATTTTTTTTTTTGAGAGAGAGATTTTCTTCCGAAAGAACGTTACTGGAGAGATACCAAAAGTAAGATATTTATTTTCATTCAGCCATGCAAGAGATAAGTTCCATTAGATTTATTTACCCGTTGTAGCACAGATATTAAATTATATAATGAAAAATGATTCTGCTTAAACATAATGATTGAACAAGTTTTATTGAGTTTGTATTAATCAGTCATGTGAATATAGTATTGAACTAAAAAGATCATTAGGCTTTAATTGTGAATGTTTTTTAATATGATTAATATTTGTTTAAATATGATTGTAAGATTTAAAATGTATCACTTTGGTGCTATATATGTGTTTATATGAAGATTAGAAGGTTTTTCCTATTCAGATGACTCAATGTTTAAAGGGTATTTTTGGTGGTGTAAAACTGATTGTTTAACATTCTCAGGTTATGATATTCATCTCATGCGATCATTTCTGTCAGAATTCCTTCATTGAATGCAAATAAACACTAAATAAAATAGCTGCTATCATGTCCTGGTATTTATTATTATTGTTATTACTAACCTTTTGATAGCCTTTGATGACAGTGGACATAATGTAGGCATAAGGCTCTATGCCTATGCATACCTGCAACAACAAACAATGTCATGTCAGTGCTGGGTAATCATAGCAAGCCATCAGCAGTTGTCTTGAGAAAATGAATCAAATGATTTAACTTATCAAGGTGTATTGCTTTTCAAATAATGGAAATGGAATAGAACAGAAAAGAACAAGAGCAGAATATAGAATAGAATGAACAAAATTTAGCCCGAGGAGGAGGAATCGAGCCCTAATGATAAACTATAATGTTAAGAGTCAAGTATAGTGCAGGCATCGTTTAATGGAACATTGGTGGCTGACATACCCAGGATTT
This sequence comes from Salvelinus fontinalis, assembly GCF_029448725.1. Taxonomy (NCBI): domain Eukaryota; kingdom Metazoa; phylum Chordata; class Actinopteri; order Salmoniformes; family Salmonidae; genus Salvelinus; species Salvelinus fontinalis. Next base: position 12,919,469 of record NC_074667.1, read on the forward strand.
ATATCAACCATATTTATAAAAAGCATTGTTATTCACGCGGTCTTCGGTTTGACGTAGCACATGTTTTATTTTCCAAGGACATGCACACGTGCCACCCCCGCTTCCTATCGCGCAGCAGCATTGAGTACCGTTCTCATAGCAGCAGGATATTATGCTGGCAGCACGACCGGGGATTTATTTTATTTAAAAAAATATATCCCTTCAAATTAATGCTAAACTTTGGGCATATCGATGTTTTTTAACACTCTAGTGCAGTACGACTGTTTTTCACAGCATTTGCAACCACCAATGTGAAAAAAAATGATATTTTGACATACTTTTTATTTTTATAATGTATTATTTAGAACAACATTTCTTTAAAAGGTTTACACCAATACTGGTATGTTGAAAGCTATTGTGTAGGGCGGTTATATTTAAAGGGGAACTGGACCGGCTGATTTGGCCTTGTTTTTTGGGTTGCTCCTCAAAAAATGCTGGTGGCCATGACAGAAGCAAAACTTCAGTTGGCTTGGGTCTGTGTGGTTTGATGTGGGTGTTTCTTGGTTGTGTCATTGTCACCATCAAGACACACCCATCTGTCAGAGCTTTGCTCGCAGCTGTTTCACCACACTCAATCAACAAACAAATCTCATGCTAGTTGAGATAGAGGCAGATAGATGTGTGGTGAGATGCTGGAGGAAGCTTCAAATAGGTCAGTAGCCTACAGAGTAATTTGAGAATGCAATTGCTGAATTTGTGTAGATATTCTAAACAAAGTGTTTTGATAATATTCAAATGTAGTAACAGGTCCATGTAGAATATCAATCCAAGATGGCGTAGCAGTGTAGACGTGTTCCTTTAGTCCTCTCGTGTACGTTTGTATTTTTTCGTATTTCTTGTATATATTTTAACATTTTTTTCTATCTCTTTTCGATTTTTAATTCGATTATACCTTCCGGTAACCTACCTCACCCAATGTGATACGGAATCGCTATTATTTTTTAACTTTGGAACACTTTCAAGAACCCCCAGTAGCTAACCAGCTAATCAGCTACAAGCTAATTTAGCCATTTTTTGCCGCTGCTAGCAGCTTTTACCTTCTGCACAGACACCAGCCCTGTTATTAGCCTGGATATTACTCACCAATTTACCAGCATCGGACTGCCTCTCGACAACAACGCCACTGCTAGTGACCGTTACCTTTGACACTGCCACCAGCCGCTTTTAGACTGGATAACACTTGCCAGCCTGCCAGTATCGGACTGTTTTCTCCACTACAACGCCGGATTCCTGACGTAAACCCTGGACCATTACTCCTGATCATCACAGCTAGCTAGCTGCCACCGCGTGGCCCAGCCCCGAAGCTAGCTATGAGCCAGGCCCACCTCCCGGCCCTCTCAGTGATCTCTTGCGGCTAGCGCAGCTAGCGCCACTGCCACGAAGCTAGCACCAGTTAGCAAACACAATTCTACAATTCACAACCTCTCTTTCGCCATCGCCATCCGGCTTGGATTCTCTGTCGACACGACCACGTCTGGTCTGCAGACGAATACCCCATCCGCTGTGCCCTCAACCGGCCTCCGTCTGAGCAGACCCCCTCCGTCTAAGCAGACCACCCCCCGGGCTACTAACTTTAAACACCGCGTGCTAGCTTAGTGGAGGCCTCCCTACTCCATCTACGGCTGCCCCCTGGACACTATGATCACTTGGCTACATAGCTGATGCCTGCTTGACTGTCCATTAATTCACGGTACTCCATTCTGTTTATTTGTGTTTTATCTGTCGGCTCTGTGCTTTAACTCAGGATCTGTGTGTAGTTAATCCGACCCTCTCTGCCTAGTCGTCGCCATTTTTACCTGCTGTTGCTGTGTTAGCTGACTAGCTGCTGTTATCTCACCTGTTGTTTTAGCTAGCTCTCCCAATCAAGACCTGCAATCACTTTATGCCTTATTGTATGTCTCTCTCAAATATCAATATGCCTTGCATACTGTTGTTCAGGCTAGTTATCATTATCTTGGTTTGCAATGGACCCCGTAGTTCCACTCTCCGTACCTCTGATACCTCCTTTGTCCCACCCCCCACACATGCGGTGACCTCACCCATTGAGACCAGCATGTCCAGAGATACAACCTCTCTTATCATCACCCAGTGCCTGGGCTTGCCTCCGCTGTACCCGTGCCCCACCATACCCTGGTCTGCACATTATGCCCAGAATCTATTCTACCACGCCCATAAATCTGCTCCTTTTATTCCTTGACCCCAACGCTCTAGGCGACCAGTTTTGATAGCCTTTAGTCGCACCCTCATCCTACTACTCCTCTGTTCCTCGGGTGATGTGGAGGTAAACCCAGGCCCTGCATGTCCCCAGTCACCCTCATTTGTTGACTTCTGTGATCGAGAAAGCCTTGGCCTCATGCATGTCAACATCAGAAGCCTCCTCCCTAAGTTTGCCTTACTCACCGCTTTAGCACACTCTGCCAACCCTGATGTCCTTGCCGTGTCCGAATCCTGGCTTAGGAAGGCCACCAAAAATTCTGAGATTTCCATACCCAACTATAACACTTTCCGTCAAGATAGAACTGCCAAAGGGGGAGGAGTTGCAATCTACTGCAGAGATAGCCTGCAAAGTTCTGTCATACTTTCCAGGTCTATGCCCAAACAGTTCGAACTTCTAATTTTAAAAATTAATCTCTCCAGAAATAAGTCTCTCACTGTTGCCGCCTGCTACCGACCCCCCTCAGCTCCCAGCTGTGCCCTGGACACCATCTGTGAATTGATCGCTCCCCATCTAGCTTCAGAGTTTGTTCTGTTAGGTGACCTAAACTGGGATATGCTTAACACCCCGGCAGTCCTACAATCTAAGCTTGATGCCCTCAATCTCACACAAATCATCAAGGAACCCACCAGGTACAACCCTAAATCCGTAAACATGGGCACCCTAATAGACATTATCCTGACCAACTTGCCCTCCAAATACACCTCTGCTGTCTTCAATCAAGATCTCAGCGATCACTGCCTCATTGCCTGTATCCGCCACGGGTCCGCGGTCAAACGACCACCCCTCATCACTGTCAAACGCTCCCTAAAACACTTCTGCGAGCAGGCCTTTCTAATCGACCTGGCTCGGGTACCCTGGAAGGATATTGACCTCATCCCGTCAGTTGAGGATGCCTGGTCTTTCTTTAAAAGTTACTTCCTCACCATATTAGACAAGCATGCTCCGTTCAAAAAATGCAGAACCAAGAACAGATATAGCCCTTGGTTCACTCCAGACCTGACTGCCCTCGACCAGCACAAAAACATCCTGTGGCGAACTGCAATAGCATCGAAGAGCCCCCGTGATATGCAACTGTTCAGGGAAGTCAGGAACCAATACACGCAGTCAGTCAGGAAAGCAAAGGCCAGCTTTTTCAAGCAGAAATTTGCATCCTGTAGCTCTAACTCCAAAAAGTTCTGGGATACTGTAAAGTCCATGGAAAACAAGAGCACCTCCTCCCAGCTGCCCACTGCACTGAGGCTAGGTAACACGGTCACCACTGATAAGTCCGTGATAATCGAAAACTTCAACAAACATTTCTCAATGGCTGGCCATGCCTTCCTCCTGGCAACTCCAACCTTGGCCAACAGTCCCGCCCCCCCCGCTGCTACTCGCCCAAGCCTCCCCAGCTTCTCCTTTACCCATATCCAGATAGCAGATGTTCTGAAAGAGTTGGAAAACCTGGACCCATACAAATCAGCTGGGCTTGACAATCTGGACCCCCTATTTCTGAAACTGTCCGCCGCCATTGTCGCACCCCCTATTACCAGCCTGTTCAACCTCTCCTTCGTATCATCTGAGATCCCCAAGGATTGGAAAGCTGCCGCGGTCATCCCCCTCTTCAAAGGGGGAGACACCCTGGACCCAAACTGTTACAGACCTATATCCATCCTGCCCTGCCTATCTAAGGTCTTCGAAAGCCAAGTCAACAAACAGATCACTGACCATCTCGAATCCCACCGTACCTTCTCCGCTGTGCAATCCGGTTTCCGAGCCAGTCACGGGTGCACCTCAGCCACGCTCAAGGTACTAAACTATATCATAACCGCCATCGATAAAAGACATTACTGTGCAGCCGTCTTCATCGACCTGGCCAAGGCTTTCGACTCTGTCAATCACCATATTCTTATCGGCAGACTCAATAGCCTCGGTTTTTCTAATGACTGCCTTGCCTGGTTCACCAACTACTTTGCAGACAGAGTTCAGTGTGTCAAATCGGAGGGCATGTTGTCCGGTCCTCTGGCAGTCTCTATGGGGGTACCACAGGGTTCAATTCTCGGGCCGACTCTTTTCTCTGTATACATCAATGATGTTGCTCTTGCTGCGGGCGATTCCCTGATCCACCTCTACGCAGACCACACCATTCTGTATACTTCCGGCCCTTCCTTGGACACTGTGCTATCTAACCTCCAAACGAGCTTCAATGCCATACAACACTCCTTCCGTGGCCTCCAACTGCTCTTAAACACTAGTAAAACCAAATGCATGCTTTTCAACCGTTCGCTGCCTGCACCCGCACGCCCGACTAGCATCACCACCCTGGACGGTTCCGACCTAGAATATGTGGACATCTATAAGTACCTAGGTGTCTGGCTAGACTGCAAACTCTCCTTCCAGACTCATATCAAACATCTCCAATCCAAAATCAAATCTAGAGTCGGCTTTCTATTCCGCAACAAAGCCTCCTTCACTCACGCCGCCAAACTTACTCTAGTAAAACTGACTATCCTACCGATCCTCGACTTCGGCGATGTCATCTACAAAATAGCTTCCAATACTCTACTCAGCAAACTGGATGCAGTTTATCACAGTGCCATCCGTTTTGTTACTAAAGCACCTTATACGACCCACCACTGCGACCTGTATGCCCTAGTCGGCTGGCCCTCGCTACATGTTCGTCGTCAGACCCACTGGCTCCAGGTCATCTACAAGGCTATGCTAGGTAAAGTGCCACCTTATCTCAGTTCACTGGTCACGATGGCTACACCCACCCGTAGCACGCGCTCCAGCAGGTGTATCTCACTGATCATCCCTAAAGCCAAAACCTCATTTGGACGCCTTTCCTTCCAGTTCTCTGCTGCCTGCGACTGGAACGAATTGCAAAAATCTCTGAAGTTGGAGACTTTTATCTCCCTCAACAACTTTAAAAATCTGCTATCCGAGCAGCTAACCGATCGCTGCAGCTGTACATAGTCCATCTGTAAACTACCCACCCAATTTACCTACCTCACCCCCCATACTGCTTTTATTTATTTACTTTTCTGATCTTTTGCACACCAGTATCTCTTCTTGCACATGATCATCTGATGATTTATCACTCCAGTGTTAATCTGCTAAATTGTAATTATTCGATTTATTGCCTACCTCATGCCTTTTGCACACATTGTATATAGATTCTCTTTTTTCTACCATGTTATTGACTTGTTTATTGTTTACTCCATGTGTAACTCTGTGTTGTTGTCTGTTCACACTGCTATGCTTTATCTTGGCCAGGTCGCAGTTGCAAATGAGAACTTGTTCTCAACTAGCCTACCTGGTTAAATAAAGGTGAAATAAAAAAAAAATAAAAAAAATAAACCACCATTTACATAATTACCATAGAAGCAGTGTTCTGCTAATATAACAATGTGCGTCTTTCATTGTCATTCCCAGCTGATACAGATACTGTCATAATGTTGTCTGATGGAAATGAGGCTACCTTGGCAAACATGTCACAGTGGTCATACCTTCCTGTGTGGTTTCCCGTATACAAAAGGAGTTCCTTGATCCTGGTGCAGAATACATAGGGTTTCTCCCTCCCCATATTGACTGATACAATTCAATTCATTAATAAAAAAAGTCAATACAAGTAAAAGCTGTTTAGTACCTTTTTTATGCTGAGTGCCAGGTCTCTCTCCATTTAAAGACATCAGTATCAAGCCCATCTGTCAGACTGGACTTCATCACATCATCTTGCAAGTCTCCATGTTCTGGCTCCATACATGTTTCTGTGAACACATACACACACAGTCACTGTTGAATTACCATAGGCATGTTGCTATGTTGAAGTTTGAACAGGTCCAGACTCAAACCTGCCTAATATATGACCATTGGTGAGTGGGAAAGAGGTGAGGCTGGAGGTAAGGTCTTCACCAGTGCCCCATTGATGAGCATGGCAGCGTAGATCAGCCCCTGGCCCCTCAAAGATACTGGACAGTCACACACAAACACACTCCCAGAGCACTGATTACATCATCGATGATGGTTATGATTAGCATGGTGGAGTCACCTTTTATTTCACTTCAGATATCATGATTTGTGAAGTGAAATAGAATGGTAAACACAGTGATCAGACTGGTTTCACCAGGCTAGGTTATGAAGGTGAATTTGGACAAAACTCTAAACAGTTTTGACCTTTGACCAGGTCAAATGTCACCAACCTGGTTTAAGTGTATTCCATGTTCCATTTATAGGAATGCTCAAAGCAAGGACATGTAGGTGATGCTGAAGGGTCCCCTTGCTGGTCTTCTCTATGTGGCGTGTTCGGCTGGACATATCTCGAACAACTGCAGCAGGCAATCCTCATAAACAATGTACTTCCTCATTTTATGAGGTGGTGTTGACCGGGCGGGCCTGTGACAGGGTTGTACAATAGACAGCCAAGTGGTAAATTGCATTTTGTTATAAAGAAAGGACAAAGCTTTTTGATTATGTACTTCACAACCAAAATGACTCCACTACTTGTATCTGCTTATCTGGGTAATTAACCTACTATTTTATCAAACCGGGTATTTTTAATAAAACTTTTCACACAACACACATTACAGTTGTTGATGAAGCCGTCTGTGTCATCAGAGCAGTAACTCGGGTCAAGCTAATTATATTCTATGCTTTACAGATGTAGCCTGACTGTAGCTCCAGATTGGATTAGATTCAGGCCGGTGATGCCGTTACAATTTTTTGTTCCTAGTCCACTGTATTACTCTTACTCCACTGTATCTCTTAATGATCGGCTATGAAAAGCCAACTGAATATTATTCATGATTATTATTTGACCATGCTTGTCACTTATGAACATTTTTGAACATCTTGGCATAGTTCTGTTATAATCTCCACCCGGCACAGCCAGAAGAGGACTGGCCACCCCTCATAGCCTGGTTCCTCTCTAGGTTTCTTCCTAGGTTTTGGCCTTTCTAGGGAGTTTTTCCTAGCCACCGTGCTTCTACACCAGCATTCTAGCTGTTTGGGGTTTTAGGCTGGGTCTCTGTACAGCACTTCGAGATATTAGCTGATGTACGAAGGGCTATTTAAAAAAATAAACTTGATATTAGTCAAATTCAGACATGAGTTAGCTACGACCACAGCTACATCCATTATTTTGTTTTGCCCTAGACCAGTGGTTCCCAAACATTTTATAGTCCCGTTCCCCTTCAAACATTCAACCTCCAGCTGCGTACCCCTTTTAGCACCAGGGTCAGCGAAATCTCAAATGTTATTTTTTGACCTTTATTGTAAGTCTGCTACACACACACACTATACATTTATTAAACATAAGAATGAGTGTGAGTTTTTGTCCAAACCTGGCTCATGGGAAGTGACAAACAGCTCTTATAGGACCAAGGCACAAATAATATATAATAATAATCAATAATTTTGCTCTTTATTTAACCCTCTTACATATATAACCTTATTTGTTCATCGAAAATTGTGAATAACTCACCACAGGTTAATGAGAAGGGTGTGCTTGAAAGGATGCACATAACTCTGCAATGTTGGGTTGTATTGGAGAGTTCGTCTTAAATCATTTTCCACACAGTCTGTGCCTGTATTTAGTGTTTATGCTAGTGAGGGCTGAGAATCCACTCTCACATAGGTACGTGGTTGCAAAGGGCATCAGTGTCTTAACAGCCGATTTGCCAAGGCAGGATACTCTGAGCACAGCCCAATCCAGAAATCTGGCAGTGGCTTCTGATTAAATTCAAATTTCACAGAACCGCTTGTTGCAATTTCGATGAGGCTCCCTTGTTCAGATATCGGTAAGTGGGCTGGAGGCATGAATCACATTAATCGTTATTCTCTCACTGGAATTCCACTAACGGTACGTATGTAACCAAACGTAGCTGCTGCTCATGTTGATATCTGTACTGATGGCGCAAAAGCCATGACAGGAAGACATAGTTGAGTGGTAACGCGCGTGCAAGTTGCTCCCGACGCCACTTGGGTCCACTGCAGCATCCACCGAGAGGCTCTTGCTGCCAAGGGAATGCCTGTCAGCTTGATAAATGTTTTGGACACTAGAGTGAAAATTGTTAACATTGTTAAAGCAAGGCCCCTGAACTCTCGTGTATTTTCTGCACTATGCAATGGTATGGGCATGTAATGCTTTTACAACATACAGAAGTGCGCTGGTTATCAAGGGGCAAAGGATTGACATAATTTTTTTAATTGAGAGACGAGCTTAAAGTTTTCGTTGCTGACCATCATTTTCACTTGTCTGACCGCTTGCATGGTGACGAGTTTCTCACACGACTGGCCTATCTGGGTGATGTTTTTTCTCGCCTGAAAGATCTGAATCTAGGATTACAGGGACTCTCCACAACTATATTCAATGTGCAGGACAAAATTGAGACTATGATTAAAAAGCTGGAGCTCTTCTCTGTCTGCATTAACAAAGACAACACACAGGTCTTTCCACCATTGTATGATTTTTGGTGTGCAAATGAACTCATACTTATGGACAATGTCAAACGTACCGTCCCGAAACGGATGACACAAACAACTGGATTTGTTATTTGTTTGACTGGGCTACGTGAATTTGACATTGTGTTGTTATTTCACTGAACACTAGATGGTTGAATTACATTTTTGGCAGTGAAACGAGGCTACTCAGGCGAGTAAAAAACCTCACCCAAATGTATAGCCCCGTTGGAAAATATAAATGGACTGTTTGAAAATGTGAAGGAAAAGAAATGTTAAAAAATAATATATATTTTTTTAAATGTGAATCACATTTTTATTTGGCGTACCCCCGTCGGCATTGTGTGTACCCCAGTTTGGGAATACCTGCCCTAGACAATACATAATAAACTTGTATGAGCACTTTTTAGCGAACGTTAGCTAGCCTGTAGCTAGCTAGCCTGTAGCAGCTAGCTAGCCTGTAGTAGCTAGCTAGCCTGTAGTAAAATGTTAGCTAGCCTGCTTTTTAGCGAACGTTAGCTAGCCTGTAGCAGCTAGCTAGCCTGTAGCAGCTAGCTAGCCTGTAGCAGCTAGCTAGCCTGTAGTAAAATGTTAGCTAGCCTGCTTCGCTAGCTAACGTTAGATAGCTACCTATATAACCAGCAATAACGTGAACATCATTAGTGTTACACGGTTTGGATTTTCCAGTTATGTTTTTAGGTTGGACTTTAGCACGGATAGCTCATTAGCACATATGGCACTTCGATTGGTGTTGTCTTGTTAGTCAGAATGTGATACACCTGTGCTGGTTATGGTCTTGTTAGTGGGAAAGTGTTTCACCTGTGATGGCCAAGGTGCTATTTAAGAGTGGCTGGCCCAGTGCTCCAGTTGCCTTGATAGATGCAGAGGGTTAACACCTTGTCACGATCGTCAAAGGGAGAGAGAGAGGACCAAGGCGCAGCTTGTGCAAAATACATCTTCTCTTTATTATGAAGATGAACACGAAACGAAACACTTATACAAACTATACAAAACAACAACCGTGAAGCTACAAACGTAAGTGCACACACAAACTACTTACGTTCAACATAGACAATTCCCCACAAACAGCTAAAGCCTATGGTTGCCTTAAATATGGCTCCCAATCAGAGACAACAATAACCAGCTGTCTCTAATTGAGACCCAATTCAGGCAACCATAGACTTTCTTAGATACCTACACTCAACCATAGACACAGCTAGACTTCTATACTAAACATAAACCCAACTACTCTAATAAACCCCCTAAACCTTACAACCACCCTAGACACTACAAAAAACACATACATTCCCCATGTCACACCCTGACCTAACTAAAATAATTAAGAAAACAAAGAAATACTAAGGCCAGGGCGTGACATAACCCCCCCCCTTAAGGTGCGAACTCCGGGCGCACCAGCACAAAGTCTAGGGGAGGGTCTGGGTGGGCGTCCGTCCACGGCGGCGGCTCCGGCACTGGTCGTGGTCCCCACCACCACAGTCACTACCCGCCTCCGTAGCCTCCTCCAAATGGCCACCCTCCACATTAACCCCACTGGATTAAGGGGCAGCACCGGACTAAGGGGCAGCACCGGACTAAGGGGCAGCACCGGACTAAGGGGCAGCACCGGACTAAGGGGCAGCACCGGACTAAGGGGCAGCACCGGACTAAGGGGCAGCTCCGGACTAAGGGGCAGCTCCGGACTAAGGGGCAGCACCGGGATAAGGGGCAGCACCAGGATAAGGGGCAGAGAGATAGCTCAAGACAGAGAGGTAGGTCAGGATAGAGAGGTAGCTCAGGATAGAGATGCAACTCCGGACTGAAGGGCAGCTCCGGACAGAGAGACAGCTCTGGACAGAGGGGCAGTTCTGAATAAATGGCAGCTTTGGGCTGAGGGGCAGCTCATGACTGGCTGACGGATCTGGACGCTCATGGCTAGCTGACGGCTCTCGACGCTCATGGCTGGCTGACGGCTCTCGACGCTCATGGCTGGCTGGCGGCTCTCGACGTTCATGGCTGGCTGGCGGCTCTCGACGCTCATGGCTGGCTGGCGGCTCTCGACGCTCATGGCTGGCTGGCGGCTCTCGACGCTCATGGCTGGCTGGCGGCTCTCGACGCTCATGGCTGGCTGGCGGCTCTCGACGCTCATGGCTGGCTGGCGGCTCTCGACGCTCATGGCTGGCTGGCGGCTCTCGACGCTCATGGCTAGCTGGCGGCTCTCGACGCTCATGGCTAGCTGGCGGCTCTCGACGCTCATGGCTGGCTGGCGGCTCTCGACGCTCATGGCTGGCTGGCGGCTCTGGCAGATCCTGTCTGACTGGCGGCTCTGGCAGATCCTGTCTGACTGGCGGCTCTGGCAGATCCTGTCTGGTTGGCGGCTCTGGCAGATCCTGTCTGGTTGGCGGCTCTGGCAGATCCTGTCTGGTTGGCGGCTCTGGCAGATCCTGTCTGGTTGGCGGCTCTGGCAGATCCTGTCTGGTTGGCGGCTCTGGCAGATCCTGACTGACTAATGGCTCTAGCGGCTCCTGACTGACTAACGGCTCTGACGGCTCGGGACAGACGGGCGGCTCTAATGGCTCGGGACAGACGGATGGCTCAGACGGCACTGGGCAGACGGATGGCTCAGACGGCACTGGGCAGACGGATGGCTCAGACGGCACTGGGCAGACGGATGGCTCAGACGGCACTGGGCAGACGGATGGCTCAGACGGCACTGGGCAGACGGATGGCTCAGACGGCACTGGGCAGACGGATGGCTCAGACGGCACTGGGCAGACGGATGGCTCAGACGGCACTGGGCAGACGGATGGCTCAGACGGCACTGGGCAGACGGATGGCTCAGACGGCACTGGGCAGACGGATGGCTCAGACGGCACTGGGCAGACGGATGGCTCAGACGGCACTGGGCAGACGGATGGCTCAGACGGCACTGGGCAGACGGATGGCTCAGACGGCACTGGGCAGACGGATGGTTCAGACGGCACTGGGGAGACGGATGGCTCAGACGGCACTGGGGAGACGGATGGCTCTGGCCGGATGAGACGCACTGTAGGCCTGGTGCGTGGTACCGGAACTGGAGGTACCGGGCTAAGGACACGCACCTTCAGGCTAGTGCGGAGAACAACAACAGGGCACACTGGACTCTCAATGCGCACTATAGGCCTGGTGCGTGGTGCCGGAACTGGTGGTACCGGGCTGGGGACACGCATCTCAGGGCTAGTGCAGTGAGCAGCAACAGGACGCACAGGACTCTGGGGACACACAGGAGGCTTGGTGCGTGGTGTAGGCACTGGTAGTAATGGGCTGGAGACACGCACCATAGGGCTAGTACGTGGAGGAGGAACAGGGCACACTGGACTCTCGAGGCGCACTATAGGCCTGGTGCGTGGTACCGGCACTGGTGGTACCGGGCTGAGGGCACGCACATCAGGGCGAGTACGGGGAGAAGGAACAGTGCGTACAGGGCTCTGGAGACGCACAGGAGGCTTGATGCGTGGTGCCGGAACTGAAGGCACTGGACTGGAGACACGCACCACAGGGAGAGTACGTGGAGGAGGAACAGGGCTCTGGAGACGCACAGGAAGCTTAGTGCGTGCTGTAGGCACTGTCTTAACCAGACGGCTAGCACGCACCTCAGGACGAGTATGGAGAGCTGTTCCCGGTGACATTAAATCACCAACACGTTCATTCGGACGGATGCCGTGCCTCATGCACCAAACCAATACATCCCTCATAACTCTCTCCTCCAATTTCTCCATTAACTCCTTTACTGTCTCTGAGTCACTCTCCTCCAAATCCGCCCTCACCGGCTCCTTACGGTAAACAGGAGGAGTTGGCTCACGTCTCCCAACTGACCCAACTAAACTACCCGAGAGCCCCCCCCCCCCAAGAAATTTTTTGGTTTGACTTACGGGCTTCCAGCCTTGTTTCCGTGCTGCCTCCTCATATCTCCGCCTCTCTGCTTTCGCTGCCTCCAGCTCAGCTTTGGGGCGGTTATATTCTCCTGGTACTTCGCGGTCCAGAATTTCCTCCCAATTCCAATAGTCCTGTGTAGGTGGGTCCTGTTGTTGTTTCACACGCTGCTTGATCCGATTAAGGTGGGGAATTCTGTCACGATCGTCAAAGGGAGAGAGAGAGGACCAAGGCGCAGCGTGTGCAAAATACATCTTCTCTTTATTATGAAGATGAACACGAAACACTTATACAAACTATACAAAACAACAAACAACCGTGAAGCTACAAACGCAAGTGCACACACAAACTACTTACGTTCAACATAGACAATTCCCCACAAACAGCTAAAGTCTATGGTTGCCTTAAATATGGCTCCCAATCAGAGACAACAATAACCAGCTGTCTCTAATTGAGACCCAATTCAGGCAACCATAGACTTTCCTAGATACCTACACTCAACCATAGACACAGCTAGACTTCTATACTAAACATAAACCCAACTACTCTAATAAACCCCCTAAACCTTACAACCACCCTAGACACTACAAAAAACACATACATTCCCCATGTCACACCCTGACCTAACTAAAATAATTAAGAAAACAAAGAAATACTAAGGCCAGGGCGTGACACACCTTTAGTTGGCACTCCCCATTTTGAGTTCTAGACAAACAATCCTTTGTCTGATTTCGTTTTGCTCCCCTGTTGCTCCATCCTTTTGCTTGGTTTGCTTCTCGTCTTTAATTTTGGTGAGGGGTTTTGTTTTGCCTGTTCTTGGGCAATCATGATGGGTGTCTTTTAGGTTCCAGTTATTGTTGCTAGTCAACTTTCAGTGGACACCCCCAAAAGTGACTTTTTGTTAGTTTCTCCCTTCTGTTTGAGCGACATTATTTGGTTTTGTTGCTGAGGAACATTACAAAATTGGGCCTTGTCTGAGATATTGTTTTCCATGAGTATGGTGATCGCTCTGGTCACCTACTCTGAAGCTCTGCTGTACCCAGATATTTTAGTGTTCAAAATACACTTATTTAGGTAGTTTCTTATACTGAATCCACCTTGAGGGCTTATAAGATAGGTGGAATCATTTTGAAAGTTGCATAAACACAGGCTTTAAAAAAAAGGTGTGGCCTCCCGGGTGGCGCAGTGGTCTAGGGCACTGCATCGCAGTGCTAGCTATGCCACCAGAGTCTCTGGGTTCGCGCCCAGGTGCTGTCGCAGCCGGTCGCGACCGGGAGGTCCGTGGGGCGACGCACAATTGGGCTAGCGTCGTCCGGGTTAGGGAGGGTTTGGTCAGTAGGGATATCCTTGTCTCATCGCGCTCCAGCAACTCCTGTGGCGGGCCGGGCGCAGTGCGCGCTAACCAAGGGGGCCAGGTGCACGGTGTTTCCTCCGGCACATTGGTGCGGCTGGCTTCCGGGTTGGAGGTGCGCTGTGTTAAAGAAGCAGTGCGGCTTGGTTGGGTTGTGCTTCAGAGGACGCATGGCTTTCGACCTTCGTCTCTCCCGAGCCCGTACGGGAGTTGTAGCGATGAGACAAGATAATAATTACTAGCGATTGGATACCACGAAAATTTGGGGAGAAAAGGGGAGAAAATTTCAAAATAAAATAAAAAATAAAATAAAAATAAAAAAGGTGTGCACCGCTTTGTCTTGACCGGAGTTCGGAGTGTGGCACTGTTGATGCTGCTGTCCTTCGGGCTTGCGAGTTAGTCCCAGAAGCATACAGACAATAGTTCTGTAAATTACAAAATAATCATAAAGCCATGTTGAGTTTGCAAGGGAACAAGCATCCCTTTTTGATCGGTGGTGTGGTTCTCAAGAGATCACGGACCTTGAATTTAAACTCTCAAACTCCTCGAGCAGTTCAAGAATTGCCTTCATGAAAGGGTTGCAACCTACATTTATGAGCACACGGATCTCACTCTTGAGAAAGCTGCAGTTCTTGCAGATGAGTTTGTTGACACAACTACCTTCACAAAGCAACCAAATCAAATTTTATTTGTCACATGTGCCGAATACAACAGGTGTAGACCTTACAGTGAAATGCTTACTTACGAGCCCCTAACCAACAGTGCAGTTAAAAAAAAATATGGATAAGAATGATAGATAAAAGTAACAAGTAATTAAAGAGCTGCAGTAAATATAACAATATATACAGGGGGGTGCCGGTACAGAGTCAATGTTTTATTTTTTATTTTTTATTTTACCGTTATTTTACCAGGTAAGTTGACTGAGAACACGTTCTCATTTGCAGCAACGATCTGGGGAATAGTTACAGGGAAGAGGAGGGGGATGAATGAGCCAATTGTAAACTGGGGATTATTAGGTGACCATGATGGTTTGAGGGCCAGATTGGGAATTTAGCCAGGACACCGGGGTTAACACCCCTACTCTTACGATAATGTGCGGGGGCACTGGTTAGTTGAGGTAGTATGTATATGTTTAGTAGAGTTATTAAAGTGACTATGCATAGATGACAACAGAGAGTGGTGGTGGTGGGGGGGGGGGGGGGGCAAAGCAAATAGTCTAGGTAGCCATTTGACAAGATGTTCAGGAGTCTTATGTCTTGGGGGTAGAAGCTGTTTAGAAGCCTCTTGGACCTAGACTTGGCACTCCAGTACCGCTTGCCGTGCGGTAGCAGAGAGAACAGTCTATAACTAGGGTGGCAATTTTTAGGGCCTTCCTCTGACACCACCTGGAATAGAGGTCCTGGATGGCTGGAAGCTTGGCCCCAGTGATGTACTGGGCTGTTCGCACTACCCTCTGTAGTCGGAGGCCGTTCGCACGACCCTCGCGGTCGGAGGCCGAGCAGTTGCCATACCAGGCAGTGATGCAACCAGTCAGGATGCTCTCGATGGTGCAGCTGTATAACTTTTTGAGGATCTGAGGACCCATGCCAAATCTTTTCAGTCTCCTGAGGGGTAATAGGTTTTGTCGTTCCCGCTTCACGACTGTATTGGTGTGCTTGGACCATGTTTGTTGGTGATGTGGACACCAAGGAACTTGAAGTTCTTAACCTGCTCCACTGCAGCCCCGTCAATGAGATTGGGGGTGTGCTCTGTCCTCTTTTTCCTGTAGTCCACAGTCATCTCCTTTATCTTGATCACGTTGAGGGAGAGGTTGTTGTCCTGGCACCACACAGCCAGGTCTCAAACCTTCTCCCTATAGGCTGTCTCGTTGTTGTCGGTGATGAGGCCTACCACTGTTGTGTCATCAGCAAATGTCATAATTATGTTGGAGTCGTGCCTGGCGTGCAGTCATGAGTGCCACCTGGGGGCGGCCCATCAGGAAGTCCAGGATCCAGTTGCAGAGGGAGGTGTTTATTCCCAAGATCCTTGGCTTATTGATGAGCTTTGAGGGCACTATGGTGTTGAACACTGAGCTGTAGTCAATGAATAGCATGCTCACATAGGTGTTCCTTAATGTCCAAGTGGGAAAAAGCAGTGTGGAGTGCAATAGAGATTGCATCATCTGTTGGGGCGGTATGCAAATTGGCGTGGGTCTAGGGTTTCTGGAATGATGGTGTTAATGTGAGCCATGACCAGCCTTTCAAAGCACTTCATGGCTACAGACGTGAGTGCTACGGGTCGGTAGTCATTTAGGCAGGTTGCCTTAGTGTTCTTGGGCACAGGCACTATGGTGGTTTGCTTAAAACATGTTGCTATTACAGACTCGGACAGGGAGACGATGAAAATGTCAGTGAAGACACTTGCTAGTTTATCCGCGCATGCTCGCAGTACACATCCTGGTAATCCGTCTGTCCCTGTGGCCTTGTGAATGTTGACCTGTCTAAAGGTCTTACTCACATCGGCTGCGGAGAGCTTGATCACACAGTCTTCCGGGAAAAGCTGGTGACCTCATGCATGTTTCAGTGTTATTTGCCTCGAAGCGAGCATAGAAGTAGTTTAGCTCGTCTAGTAGGCTCGTGTCTCTGGGCAGCTCTCGGCTGTGCTTCCCTTTGCAGTCTGTAATGGTTTGCAAGCCCTGCCACATCCGATGAGCGTCAGAGCCGGTGTAGTACGACTCGATCTTAGTCCTGTATTGACCCTTTGCCTGTTTGATGGTTCGTTGGAGGGCATAGTGGGATTTCTTATAAGCTTCCGGGTTAGATTCCTGCTCCAGGGTTGCATGGAAGTTCCTTTATATAATGTGGAATTCGAGTCTGATCTTATTTCTGGTTCCGTTGTTGTTGGAGTGAGCCTAGCCTACCGGTGAAGGGGGTCTTATTCATTTTGGGAAACAATTTGGCTGGAGGGATGGTTGTGCAAAATCCTGTTGTTGGTAAGGAACCCAGAGTAAAGGAACCTGCTGGATTATCAGAAAATGACCGTAGTGTTCTCATCGTGTGCCATTACATGTGCTATGTCTAAGAAAGTCGCCGGGCGAAGTCCAGTGTTGAGGATGTCAGCGATCCCACCATGGTTGATCTGTCCGAGACTTTTATGGGTGATCCTGATTTCACTAAACCTCCTGAGTTGACCTCTGCTTTGAAACCCCCAAAGGTGAGAGAGTTTGTAGGACCGCTGAAGGAAGAGCGGGTTCCTACACTTGACACTTCGATGTCCAGGAAGCAGCTAATTGCGAAACAGAGTAAAGATGTGTGCCCCTCCACTCTTTTGGCTGAGAGATGTCCAGAGAAGGATTTTGATGAAGTTTGTGTAGATTACTTTGACAGAGATGGAGTTCTAATGAGGAAAGGGCATCCTTGCTTCACTTCAGGGCAAGACAATTGGCCCAGTGCATCTCAAATTGTCGTTCTAGTTACACTTCGATAAGCGATACTGAGGTTGGCTCACGATGGTAGTATGGCAAGCCATCTTGGGGTCAGCAAGATGTATGACCGTATCTTGTATAACTTCTTCTGGCCTAGTCTGAAACAGGATGATGTGGCTAACTGTAAATCCTTCTGCGTTTACCAGCGGATGGGTAAACCAAACCAAGCTGTGCCGGTTGCACCTTTGCAGTGTATTCCTGCTTTTGACGAACCTTTCAGCAGGGTTCTGGTGAACTATGATAGTCCTTTGCCCAAAGCAAAGAGTAGTAACAAGTTTCTTTTGACCATCATGTGCGCTGCCACTCGTTTCCCTGAGGCCATTCCACTGAGGAAAATCACGAGAGGAAAGTTACTACAGATATTGCAGGAGTTCCACCTTGAAATCAGACATGTCCGTGGTAGGGCCAACTTGGTTGCTGACTGTCTTTTAAGAATGGGCAGTCAATGGTTTTTCCATTTATGTTTTGGGGTTGGACTTTAGCACATATAGTTTGGTAACACTTAGGGAGCACCGACTGGTGTTGTCTTGTTAGTCAGTATGTGTTACACCTGCGCTGGTTGCCATCTTGTTATTGGGAATGTGTTTCACCTGTGCTGGCCCAGGTGCTATTTTATAGTGGCTGGTCGTGTGCTCCACTTGTCTTGATAGATGTGGAGGGTTAACACCTTTAGTTGGCTCTTCCTATGTTGACTTCTAAACAAACAATCCTTTATATGATTTTGTTTTGCTCTACCTTTTTGGTTTGATTCCTGTCTTTAAGTTTGGTGTGGGTTTTTCTTTTGTTTGCCTTAAGGCAAATTTAGTGGGTGCTCATGGTGGGTGTCTTTTAGGTTCCAGTTGTTGTTGCTAGTCAACTTTCAGTGGACACCCGAATGAGTGTCTTTCAGAACCCCTCCTAAACCCACCTCCTAAAACCCCACCTGTTTTCAGTTTGTCATCCTTTGAAAGCGTTGGGGATGATGAAACAATGGAGTTCCATTTAACGAAGGGACACAAAGTGGGCAACAATTTAAAAGATTTTACTGAGTTACCGTTCATATAAGGAAATCAGTCAATTTAAATAAATTCATTAGGCCCTAATCTGTGGATTTCAAATGACTGGGAATGCACATATGCATCTGTTGGTCACAGATACATAAAAAAGGTAGGGGTGTGGATCAGAAAACCAGTCAGTATCTGGTGTGACCATTTGCCTCGTGCAGCGCAACACCTCCTTCGCATAGAGCCTTCGCATAGAGTTGATCGGGCTGTTGATTGTGGCCTGTGGAATGTTGTCCCACTCTTCTTAAATGACTGTGCTTCATAACCCCACTGCCTCCATAGGGTACTCTGTTAACAACATTGTCATCAGCAAACAGCTTGCCCACACAACGCCCTACATGTGTTCTGTGGTTGTGAGGCCGGTTGGACGTACTGCCAAATTCTCAAAAAATGATTGCCGGCTTATGGTAGAGAAATCAACATTCAATTCTCTGGCACCTGCTCTGATAAACATTCCTGCAGTCAGCATGCCAATTGCAAGCTCCCTCAACTTGAGACATCTGTGGCATTGTGTTGTGACAAAACTGTACATGTTAGTGGCCTTTTATTGTCCCCAGCACAAGGTGCACCTGTGTAATGATCATGCTGTTTATTCAGCTTCTTCATATGCCACACCTGTCAGGTGGAAGGATTATCTATGCAAAGGAGAAATGCTCACTAACAAGGATGTAAACAAATTTATGCAAAAAATCTGAGCTAAATAAGGTTTCTGTGCTTATGAAAAATGTTGGGGATCTTTTATTTCAGCTCATGAAACATGGGACCAGCACTTTACATGTTGAGTTTATGTTTTTCTCCAGTGTAACTTTTTTTGTAAAAAAAGAAAGATATACTAAAAAAACTACAATAAAATAAAACTATCTATTTTAGACGAGACTGCCTTTATGACAAAAATGATCCTATTTCCACTTTGTAGTCAATTTTGACACTAGAATAAATGTCTCTGACTCATATCGAAGCCACATAGGCCATTTTAAAAGGGATTAGTTGTATTTTAGGGGCAGTCATTCTTTAAATAAATACACCTTTTAACAAAGTACAATATGTAATTGGAATTACTCAATTTAGAGTATACAAAACTGAAATTGGTCTCTTGTGCTGGGCAGTGGGTTTAATACAGAGTGCTGCTGACTCCACCCACTCCATTCATTGCAATGCAATACACTGTATATGAATTACATACTGTATGGGTTTATAGATTAAAAACGATTGTATATGCTGAGGTAAAAGTGGGTTGGGAATACTCAGTAGGGTCTGTAGGTGGAGTATAAAGTGCTGCTGGGTATTTAGACTTCCGTCCCCCATGAAATAACACCATATATAGATTCTACAGACCCTACTCTACTGAGTATTACCAACTTCACTTTGGACTCAGCACATAGAATAGTTTTTTCTCTACAGCCCAATGTGAACATACCGATCTGAACATCGTATTTTTTGATGGTGGTCTTACAAAATGTTTTTAGAAGCGTATTTGTAATTGTTCCCATAAAGTCCTTTTTGCATTTGCTTTTAAGCACAATAAAAAGGGGACATTGATTAAAATGCAATACTGTATATTTTGAATTAGTTATTCACATTTCAATGTTTAGAAATGCGTGCTTTTATTTAGAATAAATCTTCATTAGCATACAAAGTGACGTCATCATTTGTGCTGCTGGCAGAATACTAGTGCGGTATTGCACTTTTATCTCCTGTTTTGATTGTAGGTCAGAAGAAGTAGTGCTCAACTACAATCCTGTACTTTGTTGACCAGGTAAGAACGCCGACTTTATCACTAAATGTTACATTCGGGTAAATGTTTTGGTCTAAACTAGTGTTCAGGGAAGCATAACAAATTAATAGATAAATTGCCCAAATGTGCACAGAACCTACACAATTAATAACCGATTGTGGTTTAACCAATATAAATGATTGTAAAAAAATAAAATTATGAACTGTCTATCCTAAAGCCTATTAGATTTATGGCATATCCGTTCTTGCAACCCCAGTGACATTTTTGCTGCGTTTTTGGGTGTGCTGGTTCCCTAGGGTTGACCTACTTTTGCTGTAATGCAGTGCAGTCAGTGTGCTTGTTCGACATTGCAGGCGACTGCCGACTGACTGATCTACAAATTACCTTGCATCATAAATAACTACTCATTACTATTTGTAGTTCAGCCAGTGTCACCATGTACGCACAATGCATCATGGATTTGACGCTCTCGAACACGGGCAGTGAGTTCACAGCCCATTTAATTGTTCGCCAGCGATGATAATCGGATGTTGTAGTAAAATCTTTAATGAAGTCTGTGCTGCTGTGCACTCCTTTTAGTGGATTTGTTAGCGCGCGTGTTTGTGTTGAGTAATGTGCAACCCACCTGCCGCAGTAAAGAGTTTTTTTGTATTTTTATTATGTGGGGTAAAAGCCGATTCATGGTCAATCTGGCATCTGTAGCAGCAGTATAGCGTTTACTGAGATGCGACCTCTGTTGAAGTCAAAGCATTCATACTTGCGCTTTGGGGAGCTGTCGTACGCATCCAATAAATTGGTCTGCACCGCACCACTCGTAGTGATAGCTTTTCAGCTAATTACGAACAACTGGCCAAACGAAATGACAAGACCTTACATCTTCTGAGATGTTGGAGTAGGAGCTCAGACAATTCTATCATTAAGTAAAAATGCTGCACCGTTTTCCACCTGCATCTCCCCATCGCCATCCAGCAAAATTGGGCTACATTTATGCTATTGTTTATTTCACACTATGTTCAGGTAAACATCAAAGTATAATGCTTGTATGGATGTCAACCTCAATACATGTTCATGTCATCAATCAACTGCCTTGAAGTTAAAAGCGACTGAATACCACCACTGATTTCTGAATGCTAGCTATGCTACCAGCTTATACCACTTCTTCTAAACCTGAAAAGGGACAACTTCTAAATGTTATTCAGCGAAAACAGCCAAGTATATACACATCTGATTTTAGTAACCACATTTCGGGCATGTTACAATACATCAATCATGACCGATTTGGCACATCAACTTTGTTTGATCAGATTTGTTGAATGTGTACAAATCCATCTGTCCCCATTACCTCCCTGATCTCCTTCCAGGAGTTCAAACTCCTTTTTGTATCATAAATATTTATTTATTTTGTGAACTTGTTCTGATAGACTTTCATCAACGTTCTCCGTGTTTGTGTTTTATACAGGATATGCCGCCCCCACCTATAGTCAACCAATCATGTCAATGCGGAGCTATACAGAGCCCTCCGCATTGTTAGCTCAATTTGGCCTCCGCAGGCCTCCAGAGGCTCCACAATTGCGTCACACCCTTGAAAAGGAGCCTCGGAACAACATTTCCAGATGAAGCAATAATCAGCTTTTCAAATCGAAATGTATTTTTGTCACATGCGCCGTGTACAGAGGTGTAGTAGACCTTACTGTGAAATGCTAACAAGCCCTTAACTCTATTTCTTGAACTGCATTGTTGGTTAAGAAAATATTTACTAAATAAACTAAAGTAAAACATTTAAATAAAAGTAACACAATATTTAACCTAACCTTTATTTAACTAGGCAAGTCAGTTAAGAATAATTTCTTACTTACATTGACAGCCAACCTGGGAACAGTGGGCCTGCCTTGTTCAGGGGCAGAACGACAGATTTTTACATTGTCAGCTCAGGGGTTCGATCCAGCAACCTTTCGGTTACTGGCCCAATGCTCTAACCATTAGGCTACCTGCCACCCCAACAAGGGGTGCAGGTACCGAGTCAATGTACAGGTTAGTCTAGGTAATTTGTACATGTAGGTAGGGATAAAGTGACTATGCATAGATAATGAACAGCGAGTAGCAGCAGTGTAAAAACAAAGGGCAGGGGAGTCAATGTAAATAGTCCGGGTGGACATTTGATGAATTGTTCAGCAGTCTTATGGTTTGGTGGATCCCTTTTGGACCTAGACTTGGCCCTTCGGTACTGCTTGCCGTGTGGTAGCAGAGAGAACAGTCTATGAATTGGGTGACTGGAGTCTTTGACCATTTTTTGGGCCTTCCTCTGACACCGCCTAGTATATAAGTCCTGGATGGCAGGAAGCTTGACCCCAGTGATATACGGGGCCATACGCACTACCCTCTGTAGCGCCTTACGGTCGGATGCCGAACAGTTGCCATACCAGGTGGTGATGCAACCGGTCAGGATGCTCTCGATAGTGCAGCTGTAGAACTTTTTGAGGATCAGGGGATCCATGACAAATCTTTTTAATCTCCTGAGGGGGGAAATGTGTTGTCGTGCCCTCTTCACAACTGTCTTTGTGTGTTTGGACCATGATGATTTGTTGGTGATGTGGACACCAAGGAACTTGATACTCTCGACCTGCTCCACTACAGGCTGTCGATGTGAATGGGGGCGTGTCCGGGCCTCCTTTTCCTGTAGTCCACGATCAGCTCCTTTGTCTTGCTCAAGTTGCAGGAGAGGTTGTTGACCTGGCACTACACTGTCATACCTCTGACCTCCTCCCTATAAGCTGCCTCATCGTTGTCGGTGATCAGGCTTACCACTGTTGTGTTGTCAGCAGACTTAATGATGCTGTTGCAGTCGTGCTTGGCCACGCAGTCGTGGGTGAACAGGGAGTACAGGAGGGGACTAAGCACTCACCCATGAGGTGCCCCCGTGTTGAGGATCAGCTTGGCAGATGTGTTGTTGCCTACCCTGACTACCTGGGGGCGGCCCGTCAGGAAGTTCAGGGTCCAGTTGCAGAGGGAGGTGTTTAGTCCCAGGGTCCTTAGTTTAGTGATGACTTCCGGGATTATGGTGTTGATGTGAGCCATGACCAGCCTTTCAAAGCACTTCATGGCTCCCGACGTGAGTGCTACGGGGCGGTAATCATTTAGGCAGGTTACCTTAGTGTTCTTGGGCACAGGGACTATGGTGGTCTGCTTGAAACATGTAGTTATTACAGACTCAGACAGGAAGATGTTAAAAATGTCAGTGAAGACACTTGCCAGTTGGTTCGCGCATGCTTTGAGTACACATCCTGGTAATCCGTCTGGCCCCGCGGCCTTCTAAATGTTGACCTGTTTAAAGGTCCTGCTCACATCGGCTACGGAGAGCAGGATCACACAGTCGTACAGAACAGCTAGTGCTGTCATGCATGCTTCAGTGTTGGTTGCCTCGACGCGACCATAAAAGGAATTTAGCGCATCTGGTAGGCTCGCGTCACTGGGCAGCTTGCCGCTGGGTTTCCCTTTGTAGTCCGTAATAGTTTGCAAGCCCTGCCACATCTGACGAGCATCGGAGCCGGTGTAGTAGGATTCAGTCTTAGTCCTGTATTGACCCTCTACCTGTTTGATGGTTCGTCAGAGGGCACAGCGGGATGTTTTATAAGCGTCCGGGTTAGTGTCCCTCCCGCTCCTTGAAAGCGGCAGCCCTAGCCTTTAGCTCGGTGCGGATGTTGCCTGTAGTCCATGGCTTCTGTTTGGGATATGTACATACTGTCACTGTGGGGACATCATCAATAGACTTATTGATGAAGCCGGTAACTAAGGTGGTGTAATTCCCAATGCCGTTGAATGAATCCCAGAACATATTCCAGTCTGTGCTAGCAAAACAGTCCCAAAACAGTCCTGTAGCGTGTGCAATAGAAATTAATTTGTGCTGTTTCTTTACTGTACATTTTCAAACCTGTGTCCTCATGATGGCACAACAGTATCCCGACGGTGTAGGCTACTGTGTTTAGTTACGTTTGTTACAAAAGCCATGTAAAGGTTGCCCTATCAGCAGACAGGTAAAATGCTTTATTACTTCTTATAAGCATGTATGAGCTTTTTTTTATGACTTATATGGTGTATAAGTGTAACGGCGGTCCTCCTCCTCTTCATCTTCGGAAGAGGAGGAGTATTGAGGGAACCAATGCGCAGCGTAGTGAAATGACATTTTATTAACGGAAAAACACGAACTTGAATAAACTAACAAAAATAACAAACGGTGTAGACAGACCTATACGACGAACTCACATAAAACAAGAAGAACGCACGAATAGGACAATTAGACTACACAAACCGAACAAACCGTAAACAGTCCCGTATGGTGCAAACAATTACACAGACACGGAAGACAATCACCCACAACGAACACTGTGACAACGCCTACCTAAATATGACTCTTAATTAGAGGAACGCCAAACACCTGCCTCTAATTAAGAGCCATACCAGGCAACCCAAAACCAACACAGAAACAGAAAACATAGAATGCCCACCCAACCTCACGTCCTGACCAACTAACACACATAACAAACTAACATAAATAGGTCAGGAACGTGACAATAAGATTAGTTCATAGCCATAGAATTATAGGATTTCTTTGACTGCAGCTGACACTTTTTGAATGAACCACCTTGATTTGGAGCCCTCACTTTAAATGTAAAGTACCTATTATGCGGCAACAAATGTTATGGAACAATAAATGTATACCCTTTGATCTGATATAATCTGTAATTGGCCATTTGTAATAAAACCCACATTTGTCTACCATATGGTGGCCTTTCTGGTCATTTGCGGAGATAGGATAAGCCTCCTACCACAGGCACCAATCCCTCTTAAGCTTCTTTGAAAAGGTCTGACAAGCAGGTTTGATATGATCCAGTGAATATGACGTCTGTGTGAAAACAGCTTCATGTACCTACATGGTATTACATCACCTGTCCATGATGCTGTACAGATCATAATATGTCCTACATTCAACAAGTGAATAAATGACTGAAAAATGTAAAGTGTTTTATTTTCTACTGGTAATAGTATGGTAGCATATTATTTGATGGTACTGTTTTTACATGGTTTATAATGGGACATTTTAACAATAGCTACTTTTGGTACTTGCTTAAAATAATTGGTTATTACCGTGTAATATACATTGTTACAGTTTGACCATGTCTTTTTATTTCATGTATGTATGGGATTTTCAGATTTTTATTGAACAAATAGTGAATGAGGGTGACAGTGGGGAAAGTCGGAGAGAGGTTGTGTCAAAGGGCAGTAGGCCCGACTCAAACCAATGCCGACACTGTAGACGTGTGGCGGAGGCTTCAGCATTAACACTCGACCAGCCAGGCCACAACCAAGTCATTTCTTAGTAGGCCTAAGTACCCAGGTAAACTGGAAATGGACATTAACAATGGCCCTGTTCTAGGAAAGTAACATTTGTCTTCTTGGTCTTGTATTTGCAGATCTACCTGGCCTGTGGACAAAAACAATGGCGCTAATCTCCCTCGAGGATCTTGATGGATTGGAGGATGAAGAGCTGGACAATGATATCACTGACAACCCTGAGCCAATGGAAGATGACGAACAGCAGAGGCTGTACACCCATTGGCAGGCGATCGCCAGCACACACCAGGTGTCCGTCCCCCGAGGTAAGCGAGATAGGCGGTGGAGTAAAATAGTCCCATTCGAGGTAGTTGCTTGGCAGCAGTGTATTTGGAGACAATCAGTTTGAGAAATCAAACTCTTTTCAACAGGACATGGTTTCTTCCAACAGTTTAAATGAAATCTCAGATTCTAGAAGCTACATCTTGTCTGCAATACGGCAGTATGACTTGATTGTTATAGTGTGTGTATTGAAGTCTTTATCATGGCTTACTCAAATGGGTATCAGTTCGGGGTCTAGTGAGAAGCTTATAGCTATTAGGGCATGCCCATTTTCCTAGAGACTTGAATGCTTGACATTAGCACTGGGTTCCTTTTATGAAGCATAAGCCAATGACGAATTTCCCCCACTTCACTTGGTTCCGGTGAGGTTTTTGCCAGTGAGGTTTGCTCTCACACTGCTCTCTGTCATCTTTTTTAAAAAATGAAGAGGCCCCCTGTGTTGTTTTGATAGAAATGACAGGACCAATTCAAGAGCTGACGCAGCGGAACCAAGCCCAAGAGAGAGAGCAGGTCCCCTTTTCCTCCATCTCTCAGCATGAAAAGGTAAAGTAATAGCCTTTCCACTTGTTACCAATCTTAGGTCAGGATGACAATGGCAGATATTTTGGCTGGCTGTTCCATTTTCTGAGTCATTTGTCCATGTAATGGCAGGAAGTGAATGAAAGTCTGTAGTAAAATCTAAATGAAGCCATTTTCTTGTCGTTCTTTTGAGTGTTTGAATAATAATGAAATAAATCATGAAAGCTGTGTGTATGTACACATGGATTTGTGTAAATGCCTTAGTGCAATGTGGTGTGTGAAATCTGTCTATGTGTGTTGCCTTATGACCAGCCATGCGTTTGCTTGAGTACAATTTATGTTGTGTGTGTGTTTCAGCTTGAGAATCCATGCCATCGCTTGAGTGCTAAGTGAAGTGGAAGATCTCTTATATTCCCCGGATAACGAAGTGTGTGTTTTCTGCAGCTGGGCGAGGTGCTGTTTGAGGAGAGGGTGTACCCTGCAGGGAAGTGGGCGTGCATCACTAAAGGGGAGACGCTGTACGAGCAGAGCATCTCCATGGGCTTTATGAAACTCATGAAATTCATCTGCAAGGAAAACGCTGTCGGTAAGGCCTTAGCGTTCATGTTACGGTGTAATTATTGACGTAAGTATAGTGCAACATCTATTGTAATCACTCATTGTTTCAACTATATTGTAATCACTCATTGTTCCACCCTACTTACAGCAGTAACCCTAACCCTTATCATAACCCTAAGTACAGTGTAGACACAATTTATTGATTTGGGGCCTCCACTCTATTGTATATTAATGAGTCATTATTACACTGTACTTACATAAGTAATCCTTACCATAGCCCTAAGTATAGTAAGAACAGTGTAACAATGAGTAATTATAATAGCACACTCTCGTATCAACAGGACGCTATTTGGGAATGACTGTACCCATTGTGAACAGTATCCAAATGCTGGAGGACGGCAATGGCTTTCAGAAGGACATCTTGACGGCATACTACCTGCCTGCTGAGTTCCAGGCCAACCCGCCCCAGCCAACTGACCCAGACATCACCATACTCCAAAGGGAGGCTTTACGAGTCATCACTATGTAAGGATACTCCCACCTCTTTCTGACTTCGGTACTCAAGCCCCAGGGTTGATTTGAGGCCTATTCTACTTCGCCTGTGGTTTTGAGACCTGTTCTGACCTATTTGCATCTCTACATGTAAAAATAAACAATGGATTTAGACAATGTATAGCCAAAATGGGTGGAAATAATTAGTCAGATTAGTAATAATATCCATGTTTTTTTTTACTATATTGGCTGGTTTCCCGGACACGGATTAAATCAAATCAAACTTTATTTGTCACGTTCCTGACCTGTTTTCCCTTGTTTTTGTATTTATTTAGTATGGTCAGGGCGTGAGTTGGGTGGGTTGTCGATGTGTGATTTTTATGTTGGGATTTTGTGTGTTCGGCCTGGTATGATTCTCAATCAGAGGTAGCTGTCAATCGTTGTCCCTGATTGAGAATCATACTTAGGCAGCCGGGGTTTCACGTGTGTTTTGTGGGCGTTTGTTCTTGTGTCAGTGTTTCGCCACACGGGACTGTCACGGTAGTTATTTTGTGTATTGTTTTTGTTATATATTAAATCACTATGGAAACTAACCACACTGCGTATTGGTCCGATCCGTCTCGCCTCTCCTCGTCTGAGGAGGAGGAAGAAAATGACTCGTTACAGAAACACCCACCACCAAAGGACCAAGCAGAGTGGAAAAGGGCAGCGACAGCAGCAGCAGAGACACACAGGACTCCTGGGCTTGGGAGGAGATCCTGGACGGCAAGGGACCCTGGGCTCAGCCAGGGGAATATCGCCGTCCCAAGGCGGAGTTGGAGGTTAGCGAATGCAGAGAGGCGCTGGTATGAGGAGGCAGCGCGGCGACCCGGTTGGGAGCCTGAGAGTCAGAGTGTGGCAAAGCCGGGTAGGAGACCTGAGCCAACTCCCCGTGCTTACCGTGGAGTGAGAGGGCGTCGTACTGGTCAGACACCGTGTTATGCGGTGGAGCGCACGGTGTCCCCAGTACGCGTGCTTAGCCCAGTGCGGGCTATTCCACCTCGCCGCACTGGTAGGGCTAGATAGAGCATCGAGACGGGTGTCATGAAGCCGGCCCAACGCATCTGGTCTCCAGTGCGTCTCCTCGGGCCGGCGTACATGGCACCAGCCTTACAAATGGTGTCCCCAGTTCGCCAGCATAGCCCAGTGCGGGCTATTCCACCTCGCCGCACTGGCAAGGCTACGGGGACCATTCAACCTGGTAAGGTTGGGCAGGCTCGGTGCTCAAGAGCGCGTGTACTCCTTCACGGTCCGGTATATCCAGTGCCACCTCCACGTACCAGTCCTCCGGTGGCAGCCCCCCGCACCAGGCTGTCTCTCCGTCTCCTCCCTACAGGTGTACAGGCTGTCTGAACTGGCTGTCTGAACTGCCTGCCTGCCCAGCGCTGTCTGAACTGCCTGCCTGCCCAGCGCTGTCTGAACTGCCTGCCTGCCCAGCGCTGTCTGAACTGCCTGCCTGCCCAGCGCTGTCTGAACTGCCTGCCTGCCCAGCGCTGTCTGAACTGCCTGCCTGCCCAGCGCTGTCTGAACTGCCTGCCTGCCCAGCGCTGTCTGAACTGCCTGCCTGCCCAGCGCTGTCTGTACTGCCTGCCTGCCCAGCGCTGTCTGAACTGCCTGCCTGCCCAGCGCTGTCTGAACTGCCTGCCCGCCCAGCGTCTTCTGAGCCGCCCGTCTGTCCCGAGCCGTCAGAGCCGCCCGTCTGTCCCGAGCCGTCAGAGCCGCCCGTCTGTCCCGAGCCGTCAGAGCCGCCCGTCTGTCCCGAGCCGTCAGAGCCGCCCGTCTGTCCCGAGCCGCCAGAGCCGCCCGTCTGTCCCGAGCCGCCCGTCTGTCCCGAGCCGCCAGAGCCGCCCGCCAGACAGGAGCAGTATGAGTCTGTCAGCCAGGACCTGCCAGAGCCAGCCAGCCAGGAGCTGCCAGAGCCGTCCGCCAGACAGGAGCCGCCAGAGCCGTCCACCAGACAGGAGCAGTATGAGTCTGTCAGCCAGGACCTGCCAGAGCCAGCCAGCCAGGAGCTGCCAGAGCCGCCAGCCAGCCAGGAGCTGCCAGAGCCGCCAGCCAGCCAGGAGCTGCCAGAGCCGCCAGCCAGCCAGGAGCTGCCAGAGCCGCCAGCCAGCCAGGAGCTGCCAGAGCCGCCAGCCAGCCAGGAGCTGCCAGAGCCGCCAGCCAGCCAGGAGCATCCAGAGCCGCCAGCCAGCCAGGAGCTGCCAGAGCCGCCAGCCAGGATCTGCCAGAGCCGCCCGCCAGCCAGGTTCTGACAGAACCGCCCGCCAGGATCTGACAGAACCGCCCGCCAGCCAGGATCTGCCCCTCAGTCTGGTGCTACCCCTTGGTTCAGTGGGGTTGATATGGAGGGTGGTTGTGGTTAGGAGGCCACGGGGGCGATTAAGGAGGCGGGAAAAAACATTGTTTAAGTGGGGTTCACGTCCCGCGCCAGAGCCGCCACCGCGGACAGACGCCCACCCAGACCCTCCCCTAGAGTTTAGGAGGTGCGCCCGGAGTTCGCACCTTAAGGGGGGGGGGTGGGGTTCTGTCACGTTCCTGACCTGTTTTCCCTTGTTTTTGTATTTATTTAGTATGGTCAGGGCGTGAGTTGGATGGGTTGTTGATGTGTGATTTTTATGATTTATGATGATTGATTTTCGCATAATGTTTTTGTTATATATATTAAATCGCTATGGAAACTAACCGCTCTGCGTATTGGTCCGTTCCGTCTCGCCTCTCCTCGTCCGAGGAGGAGGAAGAAAGTGACTATCGTTACATTATTAGTCACATGCGCCCAATACAGTTACAGTGAAATGCTAACTTACGAGCCCCTAACCAACAATGCAGTTTAAAATATATTTTTTAAAATATATAATACGGATAAGAAATAAAAGTAACAAGTAATTAAAGAGCAGCAGTAAAATAACAATAGCGAGACTATATACAGGGGGGTACCGGTACAGAGTCAATGTGCGGGGGCACTGGTTAGTTTAGGTACAGAGAGTAGTAGCGGTGTAAAAGAGGGGGGGGGGGGGCAATGCAAATAGTCGGGTAGGCATTTGATTAGGTGTTCAGGAGTCTTATGGCTTGGGGGGTAGAAGCTGTTTAGAAGCATATTGGACCTAGATTTAGCGCTCCGGTACCGCTTGCCGTGCGGTAGCAGAGAGAACAGTCTGTGACTAGGGTGGCTGGAGTCTGCCAATTTTTGGGGCCTTCCTCTAACACCGCCTGGTATAGAGGTCCTGGATGGCAGGGAGCTTGGCCCCGGTGATGTACTGGGCCGTCCGCACTACCCTCTGTAGTACCTTGTGGTCGGAGGGCGAGCAGTTGCCATACCAGGCAGTGATGCAACCAGTCAGGATGGTGTAGCTGTAGAACCTTTTTAAGCCTTTTCCTGAATTAAAAAGCACTTTCAATGGAGTCTACATTGAGCTTTTTTTTCTATTTTTCTTTTTGTCCAGTACTAGGCTTAATCTGTGTGTGGGGAATCAGCCCAAAAAAGTATTAATTATGCTAACTTCTATAGATAATGGATATGTACTAGCTAGACTCACACACTACTTTGCATTGGTAAGATGACTGGGTAAAATACTGTAGGTAAAAAATAATCACTTACTAGCAGTAATGCCAGTATTTATTTAAACACGAATAACAAATGCGGTCTTCTGTAGGACATTCTTCGGCACCACCACGGAGGAGACAATCATGCCTCAAATCAACCTGCTGTGGGAGATGCTGGGCCCCAGCGAGGAGATGCATCGCAACTCCTACATGGTGGCCGTCTACGACAACCCTGGGGTGTCCTGCCGCAGAAACGAGCTCTGGTTCATCCGGCGAGACCCCTAAATCTCTTATAACATCATCCTGTATCATCCCGACACCCCCCTATCCCACCCTTCTGTGCCTCTAGGGTCACGTTCATTGGGCGCTAAATGGAATAAAAGGGACAAATGGGGAAGGACTACCTGGACTTGGTCCAATAAGCAGCACTCATTTTTAGTTTCCGATGCAAAATGTTTTTAAAAAACATTTGTTTTTGTTTTTGCGTGCCATAATGAACACAACCCAGATGATTCCTGTAATGGAGATTAGAGTATAGATTAAAATGGGAGGAATGGCTCTTGGGTTGGCTGTAAAGATGACAGGATTACTTAGCTTTTAGCTGTAAAGATGACAGGATTACTTTAAAGATGGTATTAGGTATATAGTAGGGATGGAAAATACTTCTTTAACTTTCACTGAGATTGTATGTTTATGCTCCAGAGGAGCACAAGGAAAGACTAACTTCAGTGGCATTTATATCATATACACAACCAAATATGGTGTTTAAAATACCAGTATATTGTATCTCTGTGAAAAACTGCCTGGGAATTACAAGAGTTAACTCTTATATTTCCGTCACGTTTTATCTTTATTTTTTTTTTACTTGCATTTTATTTAACAAATTAGTGATCTAATCATTGCAAACTAGTGTCACATAAAATGTGTGAAACAAGCTGTTTTAGAAATTGACTGAAATTAATTTACATTTGAGATTTTAGTTATTTAGCAGATGCTCTTATCCAGAGCGAGTTACAGTAGTGAGTGCAAACATTTTTTTTCTTTTTTTTCGTAATGATGATACCATAATGTTTTTCTAAACTATAATGGTTATGTCTTGTGGGACTGTAACCTATTACTAAAATTTTGTATTTGCTGTTGACTAGAGTAGGCATCCAGGTTTTAACTTTATTATTAGCCATAGGTAATTCTGACAACTTTATCATTCAAAGTTACTTGCTATGATATGTGGGTGTCCTCTAACTCTTAACTGTCATTGAATTTTTTTACCCTGCTATTGAATTTTACCCACACTCTGCTGCTTTACCTACATTTCGAGGCTGGTGTAGGGATTTTGGGTATAGGTGTCTGAAAAAGTAAACAACTGTTCTCAAACGACTATCCCCCTTCCCCCAGCCTCAAAATTATAGACAGATCTGTCACTTGTTACCTTCAGTTGCCACTAGGTGTCAACCAAACAGTAACGTTTGTGTAGTGTTTTTTTGTCTATTTATTTACTTATTGGTGAATAACGACTATCTCACAAATGAATTGATTGGTTTTGGTGAGGTTAGTTGTAAATGGAGCTGAGACTGTGACCAGGCACTTTAGATTTTGAGGAAGGCTCAAGCTTCAAGGCCGTCATTGTATATCAGAATTTGTTCATAACTGACTTGCCTAGTTACATTTTATAATTATTAAATTTTTTGAAGATTCATAACTATAGTTAATGATGGTTGAGGAATGGAAGTTTAATTAAAGTGACTTATGAACATTTGTTCAGCATGGCCAAATGATGTGCTCTTACTGTGCTTGCCTCTTTTTATATATATGCCTTGCAATGTTCCCAGAATAAGTGAATTAGTTGTATTTGTTTGCATTCTCCAAATAATTAGTATGGTATACTTTTGATATGTTAAAATTTCACCCGTCCTCTCTTGTGACCTTGTATTTCTATGCTGTTATCAACTGTTTTCAAAGCATACATTTCAAAATTGCAGTGTGAATTTTAGTGGATTGCTTCAATTTTTAAAGCTGCGCTATGTAACTTTTTGGGCGACCTGGCCAAATTCACATAGAAATGTGAGGCGTTATAGAACTTTCAATCTCATTGAATGCAAGTCTAAGACGTGGTAGGTCTGTTCTATGTGTGTTATTTCTATGCTTCCCATTCTAAAGTTTTGTTTTTGCCTCTTGGTTTTGTACACCAGCTAAAAATACAATATTTTTGGTTATGGAAAATATATTTCACAGCGGTTTAGATGGTACAATGATTCTGTACACTATACTTGCTTGTTTTGTCTCAAACAGAAATAAAAAAAATTAGCAACCAGGAAAGGGCAGAGAGATTTCTGCATAGTGCATCTTTAAACAACTTAAAATTTTCCCAGAGTAAATGAATGGAGATTTGATATACATTTACACTTAACGTACAGTGCCTTCAGAAAGTATTCACACTCCTTTTACATTTGACACATTTTGTTGTGTTAAAGCCTGAGATATTTTGTCCCTGATCTACGCATAATACTGCATAATGCCAAAGTGGATTTTTATTTTTATTTTTTAATGAAAGGCGGACATTTCTTAAGTATTCAACCCCTTTGTTATGGCAAGCCTAAATAAATTCAGGAGTAAAAATTTGCTTAACAATTCTCATAAGTTGCATGGACTCTGTTTTCAGTAATAGTGGTTAACATTACTTTTGAATGATTACCCTGTCTCTGTATCCCACACATACAATTATTTTTAAGGTCCCTCAATCGAGTAATGAATTTCAAGTACAGCTTCAACCACAAAGACCAGGGAGGTTTTCATGCCTTGCAAATAAGGGTACCGATTGGTAGATGAGTTTTAAAAAATTACACTGAATATCCCTCTGAGCATGGTGCAGTTATTCATTAGTCACTACAAAGATACAGGCGTTCTTCCTAACTCATTTGCCAGAGAGGAAAGACACCGCTCAGGGATTTAAAACAGTTTAATGGTTGTGATGTGAGAACTGTGGATGGATCTTCAACATTGTAGTTACTCCACAATACTAACCTAAATGACAGAGTGAAAAGAAGGAAACCTGTACAGAATAAAAAATATTCCAAAACATGCATCTGGTTTGCAACAACACACTTCATACTGCAAAAAATGTGGCAAAGAAATGTACTTTTTGTCCTAAATACAAAGCATTTTTTGGGGGGCAAAAACACATCACTGAATACCACTTGTCATATTTTCAAGCATTGTGTTGGCTGCATCATGTTATGGGTATGCTTGTCATCGGCAAGGAGTAGGGAGTTTTTGGGGATAAAAGTAAATGGAATAAAGCTAAGCACAGGCAAAATCCTAAAGGAAATCTGGGTCAGTCTACTTTCCAACAGACACTGGGAGATAAATTCACCTTTTAGCAGGACAATAACCTAAATCACAAGCCCAAATCTACACTGGAGATGCTAACCAAGACAACAGATTGTTTCTGAGTGGCCTGGTTACAGTTTTGACTAAAATCTGAAAAATCTAGGGCAAGACTTGAAAATAGCTGACTAGCAAAGGTCTATAACCAACTTGATAGAGCTTGAAGAACCTTAAAAATAATAATGGGTAAATATTGTACAATGCAGGTGTGCAATGTTCTGAGACTTAAGATATTTGCATTTTAGTTTACATATATGTTTTTGTGAATGTTTTAAAAATTATTTCACTTTGACATTACATGGTATTTTGTGTAGATCAATGACAAAAAAAATACAATTAAAACAGTTTCAATCCCACTTTGTAACACAACAAAATGTGGGAAAAGTAAAGGGGTGTGAATACTTAAGACACTGTATACAATGACCGCTTTTATAATCTTTGCACTGTACGATTTGTATTTTTATGTAAAATGCAAATAAAATGAAAACAAAAATGTGTGGCTTGGTGTGAAGGACATGATTGTTTCCACTCAGAATAACTCAAAATATATTTTTTCACATACCTGTCAAATACCATTTGATATATTTGTGGTTATTTGGCTATGTCACAGTGTGTCGTATTAGTATATAGCCTCTGTCCAAAAATCTAAAACTAAAATTACAAAAGTATCCCTTTCTGACAACTACCTTGTCTGCATTACATTTTGTAATAGTCTCTTCATGTATCCTTATCCATATTTACATTTGATATGTATTTGAAATGGTTTAGGATGTAGCCGAAAGATAGCCTTGGCCTTTAATCCAAATAATCAAATATTCAAAACAAGTTGTACGTGCTTAGGCCTACAGAAAAATGTGTACCTGTTATGTTTGCATAGAAAAAGTGCAAAATTGGCACGTTTGACCTAAGGCGACTTTTTTTTTTAACCGTTCGTGCCCCCCATCCCCTCACCCCTCCCTCTTTTCTCCAAACACCGGAAGCTTCTCATCCAAAGTGGGAGCTAAGGAGAGAGAGAGGGAGGGAAAGGCTACTTTCATTTAATAGTGTTGAAGGAAGGCACATTTCTTCTTTGCATTTTCATGTCATTATTTGAAATAATGGAATAGGTCCTACGTCTTCACATTTACGAATTGCGCGTGCAACAGTCGTATCATCATCGGACGACCACTAGACAAAGCAGTCGTTTATCGTTTCTCTTGTCGGAGTACTTTTAGAGGGTTTGTGAAACGCTGGTAGTTTTCGCGTTGACTGCCCTTGGTTTCGGGCCTCGTTTTCTTGTGCGAATGATTTAACATAGTTGTGGCTTACTTTGTTTGAGTTCTATTATGGAGTTACCGTCCACAGAAAATAAATGTTTCACAGAGAGTAACCTGAACTCGGCGAATAGGCGTAGACAAGGAGTCATGCCGACAATACACACCACTACCCTGTTTCTTATTTTCACCAAAGGTAAGAAGACACAAAGTAGCCACAAGCCCGTCGGGTGTTATAAATGTAGCTGTTTTTAATGAAATTGTGCTTATCAGCCGTAGACTACTACATCAATGTAACAAGCAAGCTTTCTTTCAGAAAAATGTTTACGAGAGGACGCTACTGGGGAACCCATCTTGGTTATCAAATAGCCCAAGTTGCAAGTGCCCACTAACAAAGTTGAAACAACAACGTTGTCTTGGCGTTTTAACTTTAAAACATTTAGTCTACAAAAGGCTAGTTTTATAGTTAACGGCAGTAAACTCGTCGTCACCCCCTCCCTAAAAACTCAATGTTACTGAAAACAGTCAGTGAAAACCGTGTTGTTACTCATTTGTATTTTTTTTAACCAGTTGGTTAGTTTGCATACTGTCATGACCCATGTAATATCCCCTTCAGCCTGGGTCTTTAAATTGACAGCATTGCAGGGCACACAAAGAACTGTCTTCCAATGCCACACGTTAATCCTTCAATTTCCATACTATTTCCATAACAATATGGATTTTACAGTATGTCATTTGAGCTCATAACAGGACCACGACTGAACTGTTTTTGGGCAGAAGGCAGAATAATGATCTGTATTGGTTGTATGCAACATTCATGTTGGCATGGCCTGGCTTTAGAAGGTTCCCTATTGCTCAGCTTGATTTAACAGGCTCTTTCATAGAATATGGCCAGACCTGGGCTGAAGCGAGTGGGGGAAGTGACTGGCCTACACTGAGTGTGCGAAACATTAAAAACACCTAACTAATATTGAGTTGCACCCCCCTTTTGCCCTCAGAACAGGCTCAATTCATTGGGGCATGGACTCAAGGTGTCGAAAGCGTTCCACAGGGATGCTGGCCCATGATGACTCCAATGCTTCCCACCGTTGTATCAAGTTGGCTGGATGACCTTTGGATGGTGGACCATTCTTGATACACACAGGAAATTGTTGAGTGTGGAAAAACCCAGCAGCATTGCAGTTCTTGAGACAAACCGGTGCAGCTACTACCATGCCCTGTTCAAAGGCACTTTTGTCTTGCCCTTTCACCCTCTGAATGGCACACATACACAATCTATGTCTCAAGGCTTAATAATCCTCCTTTAACTTGTCTCCTTCCCTTCATCTCCACGGATTGGAGTGGATTTAACAAGTGACATCAATAAGGGATCATAGCTTTCACCTGGATTCACCTGGTCAGTCTGTCATGGGTAGCACAGGCTGATTTGTTAGAGCTTGTCAGGAATGACATGTTCATAGAGATCCTATAACTGAATTGTAGGATCCCTATGCTTTTGCTTTGGTCCTTCTTTCCCCAATGTATTACTACTGTATATATTTTTTCTATTGTAGGTAAGTGGAAGTGTAGAGGAACAGTCAGAGAATGGATTTGTATCTTTTTGGAGACGTGGAGGAAAAAGTGTGTTGGGGGTTTGTCGTTGGCCTCAGGGTCTCTGGAGGAAATGGCACCACATTTGCATGGAACCCCAAGAGATAAAAGCAGCCTGATGAGACTTCACAGGTAGTTGAGGGGCCTGCTTGATCTTTAGAACTCGAGGGGGACTATCTCCTTCCATTGTTATGGAAATCAGGATTGGTCTGGGAAAAATACTTTAGAAGAATTCACTGTAATTGCAAAGACAGAGGTAGTATCATTTCACTTGACAAGTCCCTTTGCTCTGAATTGGGCTCGCAATCATTTTTTGTTTATTCTAAACTAAGACGACTGAGAAGGATGATTTGCTATAGTATGATTTTGATACTATAATTAAGTGGAAAAAGCCCCCAGTCTTATTGGACTGTTTTAAATGCAACGCTCCATGTATTGTTTGAAATATCAACAGTTTGCCTTCTGGGGCTTCAGAGGAGGAAATAAAAATGTCTTCAGATAGTTTTACATCAAAACCATATTGTGAGCCCTTTTCCCCTAACAAGATGGCCCTGTGTCTTGATTAAGACCTACAGTGTATAATGTGAAACATCCTTTGCCTTGAAGTACTGGAATATGGACTGCGTCCAAGGAGGTTTCAGTTAGAGGAGTAGTTCACATTGATTGCAAATGTAACTTGTCTTATAGATATTTGGAGAGTGGTCTATGTACCTGGAGAGCTGGCGATCTAATATTGGTTTGTTTACCGTGCTATACAGCCAGTGTTAGGCTGCTGACGGTAGTATAGATAATTTTCTTGGTAATATTACCCTTAATGTGAGGTACATTTGTAAGTTGAGTGAACTCTCTCTTAAACCAACAGCGCCCACACAGGACATAGGCGACGCTAAAGCAGGCTGTATCACGGCGGCAGCGTAGCCTAGTGGTTAGAGCGTTGGACTAGTAACTGGAAGGTTGCAAGTTCAAATCCCAGAGGTTACAAGGTACAAATCTGTCGTTCTGCCCCTGAACAGGCAGTTAACCCACTGTTCCTAGGCCGTCATTGAAAATAAGAACTTGTTCTTAACTGACTTGCCTAGTTAAATAAAGGTAAAAATTAAATAAAAAAAAATCACACAGGACATAGGTGACGCTAAAGCAGGCTGTATCACACAGGACATAGGCGACGCTAAAGCAGGCTGTATCACACAGGACATAGGGGACGCTAAAGCAGGCTGTATCACACAGGACATAGGGGACGCTAAAGCAGGCTGTATCACACAGGACATAGGCGACGCTAAAGCAGGCTGTATCACACAGGACATAGGCGACGCTAAAGCAGGCTGTATCACACAGGACATAGGCGACGCTAAAGCAGGCTGTATCACACAGGACATAGGCGACGCTAAAGCAGGCTGTATCACACAGGACATAGGCGACGCTGAAGCAGGCTATATCACACAGGGCATAGGCGATGCTGAAGCAGGCTATATCACACAGGGCATAGGCGATGCTGAAGCAGGCTATATCACACAGGGCATAGGCGAT